>NC_141561.1:30856153-31456153 GCF_036417535.1 Chlamydotis macqueenii
TCATATTGCTAGGAATTACAGAAGACTTTGCTTTTGTTGTCTTTTATTCTATTCTGAAAGAGAAACAGCTGCCAGTGTAATCTTAGGATGTGACCTGTTTCAAGAACCTCTCAAACAATTTATGCTTGTAAGAGAAGTGAGAACTGAAAATCACCTTATCTTCTAGTGTAAATATTTGGAAATATCGTTAATGCATTATAGTAATGGGATAATTATTAAATGCTTTGGTACTTAGTGTCATATTATGATGAAAAACACTTGATAACAAATTAAAGCACTTTTATTGTAATTGCTATGGTTCTAGAGGATACATATAGTTATGCAGCATTAATTTTAAAGACTTACATGAATTTTTAAGATTAGCAAATACAAACCTTTGGAGAATAGCCAGTATTCTTGAATGTGCTTTATACACTCTAAGGAGTATTTAACTAAGTCTTTTGGACCTTAGTTGGAAGTAATTAACATTTCTTCTAAACTTTCAGTAATTCATACTTTTTTTCCAGTTACAGCTGTAGATTTGTTTAAAGTAAACTCAAATGCTCCGTAGGTGCACATGGCAGGGGGAAACATATGAAAATTATATACATGCTCCAGAAGGTTGTAACATCTGATAGCTAATAATCTACATGAATAACCAAGCAGTTGCAGATTGGCCTAAGTGACTACTAAGAGCACAGTTGCCACTGAAGCCAGTAAAGGTCTGGTTTCTAAATCACATTCTAGGAAAATGCTCCTTCACATTCTTGCATTTGTCTATTAAGAACAGGTCACATGGAGGAAGGGCATCTTTAGCTAGCTGGCATAGCTCTAAGGAACATTTTGCAGAGGGGGATTGTTTGGTGTTCCTCCAGATAAACTGGCTTACGTCTACTGCATTCACAGGTTGTCTCTTAGGACTTCAGTGACCTCTTTCCCAGACATGCTTTAAGTGAGTTTCATACACAATGGCTTTTATTTGTTAGTTTAATCTCTAATGTCTATAAGACCTAAAATTGTTGAATTTGGATGCTCATGATGAGGCAGGAACAGAAAAGAGAGCCTGGATTGTCTTAAGATGATGGTGGGCTCTAACGTTGTGCAGATCTGGAACTATGTGTTGATAGCTCTGGACTTGTGCATGTGAAGAACTGATGCATCAGGCTCATCTCACATGTGTGGATCAATTGTGCTGTGGTGGTCATCTGTTTCTCTGCTACCTGTAATCTGAGGCCTAGACCTCTGTGTCTATTGCCTAAGAAAGTGGAATACATCATGGAGGCTCAAAAACAGGGAAAAGCAATTTAAAGATCTCCCTGGCCCTTAGTATGTTTAGTTTCATGTTTGTTCTGTGATACGGAGCACTAAAACAGCCTGTGCTCCTGAGGGCAGCTGCTTACTCTCCCTGTGGCTACTGAAAGCCCGTCAACACAGTTTGTGGACTAGCTTTTATTCCTGTGGCACAGGATGACTGGCCATGGGAGAGATGGCTGGAGACTCTGCAATGACTTATCAGGTGGTGCTGGCCCAGGTGGAGTGGCTGGTGGGTGGAGATGACCTGAAGAGAAATCGGCCATGGAAAGTTTGACAGGGACTCTGCACTGGGGTGTCTGGAGCAGGGAAGCGCTGTGAGGGACATAACAGCCAGGCCAAGGACTCCTGGGGAGGCAGCAGCAGGATACTCAGGGTGTTGAGGGTACATCATAAGTGAAAAGTGCAGCAAGCACTGGGAATCTGAAGTTCAGGGAGAAAACTCAGTAAAGAGGCACAAGAGGGGGAGAAAAATTCTTTGGGAACTGCTGTCTAGGTTTAGTTTTGGTATTAAACCAAAGTTTCCTGTTTCCTCAGAGATGTACCCTGAGGCAAAGGCCTAAAATAGACTTGGGCATGTTCCAGGCTCTTTATAGTGTGGTGAGTATGTATTGCACTATTCCCCTTCAGGAACCGTATTGTTAAAGCCAAAAGCCCTTTCTGTTCCTGTATTCCCTGACAATCAGAAGTTTATATTTCAGGAACAAACTCTTGGGGTTACAATCAAACAGCAACATTAATCTGCCCTGTTAGATGTGAGTAATTGATTATACTAGGTAATTTTTTGTGGTCTGTTTTAAGGAAAACATGTGGCTCGATCTTCAGCAGGTGTAACTGCTCTCTCTTACACTAGCTGAACATCTCGTGTGTCTTCTCATTTTGGTTGCTTGTTTAAAGCAAAACCCCAAGGTAGTGACAGAGAAATTGTTGTCTTGATTTGTGATGTCATGTCCAAATTTTGACTACAAATACTTTGTCTAGAAGGTTATCAGAAATTATGTTTTGGTAAATAAGTGATGTAAGGTCTGTGACTTCTGTCATTCTGTTAAGTTCATTGGGGAGATACAGCTGAAAGATAGTGACAAATATGTCTGCAGATGCTTTGTTGTTGTTCCTGTATCTCTAGTGCTGGTAAACATGGGATGAGCAAAAGAGCAGAAGCACTGTCCATTTCTGTTCTGGTATGTAGGTTAGTTGTGCAGTCATGTACTTAAACTATGTTCAGTTTTGTATTCTTTAAAGAGGCTTTAATAATGCAAGGCACCTTAAGAAAATATATAATTGTGTGCAATTTGCTGCTTAGAGTACATGGCGTTTCCCATTTGAACTACTGCTACCTCCTGAAAGCAGGAGCGGAGAACACTTACTTGAATTTGAAAGTGTTTTTCTCTTACGTGCGGAATGACAGAATGCATAAAGCTGGTCTTTGGGACGTGCGTATGCAAAGTGAGATCGTGGTGAAGCCTATTTTGAAGTAAATTTATTACGGCTATTCTGTATATGGCTATTACTTCCTCTTGTTAAATGGTCTCTTCAGCTTCCTCAGTAGCTATTTCTCTGCAGGCAGGTCTTCCTATTGTTCTCCTTTGATTCTGCTAGTGTGAAGCTGGGCTTTTGCTCTTACTTAGATTGTTCTGGAAAGTTGTTTCATGAGATGATCTCATGGGATAATCAAGGAGTGTTAGGAAAGTACTGGATCAGTCTGGGTTTTATCCCAGTGTCCAGTCTTTCCTTTCTTCTAAAGGTGCCACAAGGTCAAAACTCTAAGCATGTGCTGCAGATCATAGAGACTGCTTCCTCTCATCCTATATGCAGCCTGCCATACCTATAGAGTAGATATGGTTCCCTGGTCTGCTGGTTTTGATTGCTCCTGAGGTTCCCAACTGTCTGTGAAAATTAGTACATTAGATGCTCTGAAAGTTGTAAAAACCTCCTATATCTTCTAGACAGGCTGCATGCCATTCTGTGGAATATCTAAGCTGTAGTTCTATCACCTTTACTTTTCCCATGGACTCCAAGTTGTTGCCATGCATTGACAAGAGCTGCAATTTAACCCAGGCAGTCAGGCTACTACAGGAAGCACAGCCTATCTATTAAGTGGTGTGTTTTGCTGTGAGCTTGTGTTGGGTTCAAGGCAGTGATTTTAATCTTCAGGAGATTGAATGGCCCAGGCAACCTAATCTGCAAGGTGTTCCCTCTCTTCTGTTATGCTCCAAACCACAGAGAACCACTATCTGTTCCCAACTCTGGGTCTTCTGAAGGAAAAACATACCATGTTCAGAACATACCTGTGCTGCACTACCAAATCTGAGACAACCATTTTTAATGAGACAGCGTTCTCCCAGGTTGTACTGCCCAGTATAGTGCCACTTTAAATATGTCTGTAATGCAGGTACTCAGTGGGAGAAAATGCTGGATTCAAAGAAGCTTATTTGTGAAAGAAGACATTTTGACTTTCAAATGTCATCTTTTCCTTTCTGCAAAATGGATATGATGGTATTTCTTGAACTTTCATTACCCTTGAGGTCAGATCTAATCTTAGAAAAAGCTTGAGGACAATAGTGTTTGCTTTTTTCCAGCATGCACAGTTTAGGAGACCGCTGAATTAGACTTCTTGGTTGAGGACAGGGCTTTTGAAATGACTGCCTTTGCTGTGGGGTGATATGCACAACTCGCAAGCTTCCTTACTCAAGGATGCCAATTGCAAGTCAAACAGCATCTCCTGCCTGGCCTCATATACACGCTCCTACAAAAGGAGACAGCTACTCTTATGATAATAGATGGCTGTGGCTAATTTGTTTGACTTTCTGATGATGAGGAAAAACTTCAGTAACTCTGGTCATTGTGATCTTTTGGTTTTTTTTTTTCATAGTGATTTCTCCTCAAGTCTAAATTTTCTTAGCTAATTTACCACATCAAGGTGCAAAACTTCTGCCTTGCAGTTTTTCAGTTTTGAAGACCACTAAAAACATTCTGGTCAACAAATGTTAAATTTCCAGTAAAAACTCAGTACCCTCCTGAAGTGGCAGCTCTTATGGTGAAAAACCACAAACCCATTTGGCCTGGCCAGATGCTTTTATCTCCTTAGTTCAGCTGAGTAAATTATTCCTATGGTTCACCCCCACCCCCTCCCACTGCTTTATTTACTAACACAATAGTAGTAGGATCCAAGATAGAGGGGTTAAAAGCTGGGGTTTTTTCTGTGTTTTATTTTTTTTTCCCCTTTCTTTCGAGGACATGACCCTTTCACATTTTTTTTTTGCTTTCCCAAATTCTAGTCCCACTGTGGAATGTATGGAGGCAGCAAATAAATGATACTTAAAAATGACATAATTACATTTTTGGTAAATATTAAATTCTCTTATTAGTGTTGTAATGAAAATGCTATCCACCCACTCCCAGGAGAAAAGGCAAACCAACAGTGGATCAAATACTGACAGAAAACAATAGTAAATAGTGTGAGTAATTAATGCTTTGGTATCTGCTGAAACAGTAAAACCTTGTGTTGGCTTCATAGAGGGTGTCTGCACTAGAAATGTGTGCCTGGTTCCTTTTGGATTTTGGCATGACAGATACTTGTAGCAGTACAAATTTTCTGCATCAAAGGTGATCAGACTTGTCTAGCAAAGCAGGGAGCAGGACCATACAAACTGGCTGTGTTAACTGCTTTTGAGAAGAAGGTAACAGGCATGGGGAAGAGATGATTCTGGGGATGACTGGGAGGGAGGAGTGGTCAAGTGCCTGGAGGAATCGCTGCCTTACACTTTGTCTGGACGTACAGACACTTGAAAATCCTCAGCTGGGATGGGAAAGTACTGGAAAATACAGAGAATAGTCTAGCTTTGAAGGCTGTGGCATGGATGACAAAATGCATTTATTTGGTCTCATTCATGTCTCTTGCGAATGATTATAGCTGGTGATCAGTAGGACAAGGAGCAGAGCAGCTGCCCTGGGTTTCTGTACTTTGAAGGGAATTTGACTCACCCTTTCATAATGATACCACCAGGAGCTCTTCTTTCCTTGGTCTTCGGTGAACTTTTGCTCTTAGTTGTGCCTGAGACAAGAAGGGGCAGGCTTTTATTATGGGTGAATTATCTGTTGTCTGTGGACTTCCAGCTGAAGGTCTGTCCCTAGCTGTAAGGCTTCTGGAGAATAGAATCCACTTCTAGGACACGCACTGACAGGAGGGCAGGGTCACACCTGAGGTGTCCACTGGGATTGTGTAATGCTTATTTACTTACAGCAACAAAACTAAACCTAGAATGAGGAGCAGGAAAATGCTAGTCACGTGTATTCTGGTCAATTGATGGAAGGAATACTAGCTAATTAAAAAAAGTCCCACTGTTGAATACTTATCTAGAACAAAAAGATCCATTTACAGTAACGTTAAAGTAGCAAGAATGCAATTTTAATATAAGCTATTGCCAGTATGATGTGAAATTAATTTTTTTTTGTTTTTATATTAGGTGCCAAAGAATCCAAGGTCTCAGCCAGAGAACAGTCTGTTTGGTTTGTTTTTTCTTTTAGAAAATTTGAAAAGAAAATGCTGTGCTGTTGGCATTTGAACAGTGCAGGGAAAGAGTAATAAGTGATTTGAGATGCTTTGTAGGCCAGTCCTCAGTATTTCTCACTTACATGGACCAGCACGTTTACGGTTAAATTTCTGATTTATTATGATCATATTAAAGTCACATTCCATATCTCTCAGAAACAATAGTAAGCTATAGAGGAAACGCGTGTGTCTATACACAGACATTTCACTGCTAGTAGTATCAGAGCGCTTAAACTTATCATGCTATGGGTTTACATTCACAAAAGTGCTGAAAGGCAGGGATGTCGTTGTTAGCATGCTAAAGGTATAGATTCAGGGCCCAACAGCTAGAGCTGGCAATCCCCGAGGAGATGAGGTACTTGACTAACGTGGAACAAAAACTTGCATTAAATGAAAAATGAAGTTGTAAGAGCTTTTGGCCCTTTGAATGTGGCGCTGTGCAGTAGTGAAGAAGACAGGGAGACTGTGAATAAAGCAGTGACTCTTTCACATGAAGTGAAAGCTTTCTCCAGCCTCTCCTTTATCTTCTCCCTCTGCTCTGTCTTCCTCCAGTTCTGACTTGAACAGAGAAATGGTGTTTTCTCTTTCCTTAGCCCAGTGGAAACAATGCAGCACATTAGTAGTCCTGGGATGTGGTAATGGTGGAGGTAAAAGCTTCCTCTGGGCTGAGGTGCTGAAGACATTGTGCTGGCAAAACCAGGTGATGCTAAGAGGAGTGAGCCTCTGCAGAAAAGAGTCCTAGCAGACTTGCACGCATCTTAAATGTGGGCCTGGTAATGAATGTGCTGTGGAGGAGACTTGAACATCTGGTCACTTCATTCTAGTATTTCTTAATTTATAAGGATATGAAAATTTGAACATGATATTCGAGATAAAGTTACCAATCTGCTAAGACTGTTGTTCCTCATGAGTGAGCATTGTTCTTGTGAATATGGGATGGAACTATTACTGTATCAGCTGTGCCTGTAGCTCATTAGCAATGTACATTTCTGAGCTGGAAATCTACTTCATTTATGACTTTAAACTTGGTGTGCAAGTGTCCCACACTCTCTGCTACTAAAACTGCTGAAGTGCTACATATCCGGGGAAAAACTATTCTCCAAAAATATTCTGTATATGCAGTTTGAAGAGCAGCTGACTTCTAAAAGTAAAAACCTTTGTCAGACAAATTGTTTCATGTGTTGCATGCCTTGTGTGTGAATGTGCTTTCTGGGGTGTCATTTCTCTGGGAGGGCAGAGTTGGAAAAGGGTCAGGCTATCTGGGGGATGGTCAGTACCAACTTGCAACTCACCTGGGAAAACTTCTCCAAGTCTTGACGGAACCCGAAAACAAATTAGGCTGATACAAGAACAAATGCCTGGTTTTAAAGACCAGGAAGAGGATGATGACCGTGTTAATGAACATTAGCAGCACTAACTCCTTGTGGTCCTAACCAAGAAAACAACATCCACCCAATGACTACTTTTTTTGTTTTGTCTTTAAAACTAGACCACATTGGTCTAGTTTTACCAAACCTTTGGTACTCCTGCTTTTGTTTAGAACTCAGCCTCCCTGCCCACCCCTCAGCTGAAATGTAGACTGTGGCTTCTGTAAGGTGAAGTTCTTGTGTCATGCCAGTACCCTAAATGTGGCCAAAGGCAGTATGCATGTGTCTGTGGGGTGCTGGCAAGTGCCCTAGGGAGATCTCTTGTTTTCAGGCAGCTGAGAGTGCTTGAGGTACTTGCCATGACTTACTGTGTTGCAAACTGGAGATCCCAAGGCAGTGCTAAGATTACTCAGTTATCAGCGTATGTCTCCAGCGTGCTGGTGGCATGTCTCTCCAGCTCCTGGTTAGTGGGGGTGCCAGCAATGACCTGAGACAAACTCTTTCGTCTCTTCTTCTTTATTCTTCTGTCGTCTTCCAGAAGACATGATCCCAAGGTATTTTGTTACCTGTATAAGCTGTGAGGTCGAAGTGAGACAGATGCTTGCTGTTGAAGAAAGCCCTTTAAGGCAAAGGGCGCACAGCATGTGGGTTTAGCTCAAAAAAAAAAAAAAATCTCTTTTGCTGGCTGTGGGCCAGCTCTCCAGCATGGCCAGCAATCCCTCCTTGGCAGCTGGCAGCAGGGCTGAAGCGGGGGCACTACGCTGGTATCCATGGTATAGTAAGGTGAACTCATGAGTGCTTTAAAGGAAGGAGGACTTAAATGCACAAAAGATTAAAAAGTTAACCATATGATTCTGAAGAGACAGCAAGCTAACTCCTTAAGCTGCTGCTTTCAGATTATTTTTTTTCCTCTGTGAAACATGCAAAAATAGAGCTATGGTTTACTGTAACAGTTTGGAGTTAGGATGAGTGCCATCGTCCTGGGACATACAACCAAGCTTTTGGCCCATATTTCTGCAATTATTAACCCCAAGAAGACAGAGCTTGAGTTTGTTTTTTGTTTTTTTTTTGTTTGTTTGGTTTTTTTTTTTTTTTTTTTCTGGAGACTAAAATATTGTTTATTAATGTTTACCAAGACCCTGAATGTTCTTGGAGAAAAGTCTTTTGGAAAGTGTCACATTAAATATCATGCTTTTTTTGCCTTTTTTTTTTTTTTTTTCTCCCCCCCACCCCTACTTTAAGTTGTTACTTAGTGCCATGGTTGGTTGAGTACTGTGCAGCCAGGAATGCCAGCCAGGGAGAAGCTTTTTGGATCAGTAGATTTGGTCTGAAGAACAGCTACTGTTTTCAGGGCAGAAAGACATGTTGCTCCTCCATCTTTGCCCCATAACAAAATTACAGCAAACTAGGAAAGAGAATTCTATTAATCAGAATAGTCAATTGGGGAATCATTAGCTCTGATTTTAAACACTATTTGTAATTTGCTTTAGGATTTATAGCCTAATTCTTTCCTTTGAGTTAATTAAAATATGTTTGAATGTGACAGACATTTCCAAATCTCCCTGCAATTCAGGAGGAAGGGTAGGTTGTCATCCTCCATCAAATACAGAGGCTCTGAGCACAGAAGAATTTCACTACAATGCTGCAAGGTTGTTTACCTTAGCTCCTTCACAAAAGATAATCCAACAAATTACATTAATTATAAACCAATATGTTCTGTTCAATTCCCACATGAGCCAAACCTGGGTATGAGCATCTGCTCTTATTTTCTGAGCTGGGTTTTGAGGACAAGACTCACAACAATGCTCAATCCATAATTAACAGAAAAATTAAAGATGCAACATCCCTTGCATCCTGCTTTTTGAAGCAGCATGTTTAAAAATATACATGCACTGTCCTGGCAGTTTTTATTCAACATAAAAAAACAATACTCTATTGTTACCCCTGGTGTGTTTTTGTTTGTTTAAAGTATTTACATTTATGTTAGGCTTAAAATAAACATGTAAATACTTTCCATAAGAAAAAAAAAGATTCATAATTCCCTCTTGTGCTACATTTTTTCTTTTCAATTGTTTCTCTCCCTCCTCCCAAAGATGACCTCTTTTCATAAAATGTGGTTTATTCTGCATTAAGCATATTGTTTTCTTTATGAAAAAAGGACTGGTTGGGCTTCTTCTTATTTTATTTTTTTAAGTGGCATATTTTTTCAGTTTCATTTCATAACAGGAAACAAAAGAGAACGTGATTGTTTGACCTGGTTACCAAATAAATATTTGGCTAATAAAAATCCCACTAGCATGATGCCAAGTTCTGCTAGTTGTTTATGGTAAGCATGCCTATACAATTATACTCTATTTGCATGTCGAAGGAGGGGAGGAAAGAGTGCTTTTGTGGTTTAGGCACTAGACTGGCACTTGAGATAAGAGATCAGTTCCCAGCTGTGCAGCAGACTGACTTTGAACAGACAGCAAATTTCCGTGGCTTTTGCAGAAGGGATTAATAACACTTCTTTTCTTCCACCTTCCATCTTGTTTCTGTAGAAACGGAACTCTTGAAGGCTGCTTGCCTTGGCGTGCAGCGCGGGGCCTGTTTTGGGCCCCCACCCCTTGTCCAAGGGGGATAGCTGCATTGCCTTTACCTCAGGCTCTTGTGAGAGCACAACTAAATTCATAACTCACTCCAGAGGATTTATTGGTGCTTAGTAGAGCTCATGCAACATAAATGGAATAAATGATTATTTGGTTGCTACTATCCATTCCCACTTGAGGGAAGAGGAACTGAATTTCTTGACAATAAGGTCTTTCATTTGTGGCTCCCATTGCTTAGGTTTGCCCATGGCTACATCTGATGGCACTGACAGCCCCACGGCCCCTAGCTGCTGTGGGGCAGCCTGTTGGTCCTACGCATCCTGCCCAGAGGTGCCCTCCTTGCTGGGAGGAGCCCTTCTCCAGTGCTGCTGCTGAAGACAAGAGTGCGGTCACTGTCCTGTTGTAGTCATGTTTCTTGTACCGCTGTGCTGTGAGGTAGCCTCTGTAGGCTTGCTGAGTTTCCTGCATTTCATGCAGGCCTTGTTTTAACAAATAAATAATTGACAAGAAAACAATAGAAATTCATTAACTACAGGGGAAAAAAAAAACCTATGGGAAAGCTTAACATGTTGGGAAGCATTTCTTATGGAAAGACAGAGAAAGTGACCATTTCTTTGAAAGCCAAGGCATGTAGCCCCTAGAAGTTCAAGAGATGTTGCCTTTGTTCCCCTGGGACTTGCAGCATGGATTCAGCTGTGAACACGCTGCAGAGCACAGGATGTGGTGAACCAGAGGCTCTGTGGGCTCCCTGCTTGGCAGTGCAGTCGGAGCTTGTGGGGCAGTCCAAGGAAGGACTACAGGAGCTTTTCTGGAGTGACTACTTGATGCAGAGGACTTTTGTTTAGCCTTGCTTGTAGGAAGGGCCCTGAGCCTGGGTGTAATAGTGAGGAGTGCCAGCTCCTGCTAAACAATTAGATCCTCCAAGCTTGTTATTCTGATGTTCTCACTGTTAGTTTGAAAAATAGGAAAACTCCCACCCCTTCCAGTTTAAGGGGGCAAGCTTGGTGTTTACAAGCAGGAATAAATCCTCCAGATATTAAATGTTGTGGTCTTTAAGCTCAGAGCTGCCTGGTGAGCTCTGATGCTGGGCATAGAGGTACCATGAGTTAACTGGTATGTGGGAACAGAAGGTACTGCTGCCTGTGGCAGGCGAGCTAGGCCTGATGGGACATGCACTCAGGGAGTTGGCTGAAGAAGGGTCACTGGTGTGGGGCAGAGCCCCTTGCATCTGGGGCAGGTGCTCCTGTGTGGCCTATGCCACCCACAGGGGTAGGCAGGACTTCCTCTGGTTGCTCCTGTCTGTAACAGATAAGTGGTGGCCTTGGGGTTGACTCTTCAGCGTGATTTCCCTTAGGCAACATCTGTACCTTCCTGGGCTGTAAAGAGGTAACTATCATCTCCTCAGCATGAGAAGCTTTCAGACAAAGGCACATCTCAACTTTCTCCAAATTTAAAAAATAATCAATAGGCAGCTCTTGGTCTCTTTCGCATCTTTGATCTTTTCTCCTCCCGCTTCGAATGTGCTCTATTAATTCTGGTACACACACATGTCAAAACCTCTTCCTTTGCTGGGAGCATGAAGTTTTCAGCTGCACAGTTTGTTGTGTGCGCGCTTGAGGAAAAGCCTTCTGCCTTCAGTATTGCTCTTGCGGAGAAAGATGTGTTCACTGCACAGCTAAGGCATGTGCTGTGCAGCAGCCCTTGCTTGGTAGGACTCTGAAAATGACTTCAAAATGGCACAGTGTGAACCCTGCATGCCCAACGTGTGATATTAAAACACTTAGAACTAGATCAAATCAAACCCAGTTTTCACCACAAATGCGCGGACTGTTGTTCTTGTTTGAAGACTGTCTTCTTGCCAAATTCAATCTCTCCACACCAAGCCACTTGAAAAAAGAAAAAAACCCCAACCCTTGTGTATGTATATATTTATATAGCTGAATGGGTTTTTTGATCACATTTTATACAAAAATATTGCCTTTTGGCAGGGAGTCAGCTAGTAGGTGTTGGATTCAGAATATTACAAGTGACTGTAAATGACATTTACACCCTGTAAATCTTGTAAGGAAATGTTAAGGTCAAAAAATCAAGGCCATCAAAGTCATCAAATGACAGAATTACTAATTGAATTGAGCTTTGTGTGTCTGTGCATGTATGTGTATTTACAATTATAGTATGACTGATTTATTTGGTTTGTTGGGCATTTTTTTTTTTTTTTAATTCCACGGAACCTGTCTCCTCTCGTGTTAGGTGGTTATTCAGTCTTACTTGCACTGTGTGTTGATTTTCACCACCGAAGTCCTATAGAGTTGTCTAGATGTGTGTGTGCTGGGAGTGGATCAAGGCCATGAGACTCCGAAGTCAGGAGTACACTGACATGAAGACTTGAACACCAAACCTGTGAAATGGGTGGCTACCCATCATGTGACAGATTGTGCAGGGTCTCAGGTGTTTATGGGGTAGGGGGGACACCATACCCTGGTGCTCTTGCCATCTCTTAGCCTCAGAAGCCAGGGGCAGCTGTAGCTGATAAATATGGACGTGTGAAACCCCAGGATCCTGGAGCTGCAAAAGAGACAGATAGCAGAACAGTAATGGGGAAGCATGGACGTAGCTGGGGAGCAGGGTCTGAATGTAACTTGTGTTCCCATGGGACCTAAAGATATCTGCAGAAGTTTCTGAAAAGCCTGCAGCTTGGATAAATACGTCTGTCTGGATTTCCCATGAGTGCATGTGCCCAAGACAGAACGCACTAGTGTTTCTCAGATAAAAGCTGCAAGAATTGTACAAGTTTAAGCAAAAGATAAGAGTATGGGGGTGCACCCACCTGGAGGCCATCTTTGAAGGAAGTTTTCTTTTTGTGGTTTAAATAACCTCTGAGGAAAGAGGTCCCCTAACCTCCCACCGAGGGCTTGTTCAAGTACTGAGCTACCTTTGTATTTTTTTCCTTTCCTAATCATAATCAAAGCGACGTTTGCTGTGAATCAAGGCAATTTATTTCTGACCTATTCCTAATATTGCTGGAGAGCAATTGGTCAATGTCTTTTTCATAACCTCTTTTGGAGGAGCCTTATCTAATCTGATGTTTCTAAACAAAAGTTTACAATGAAAGCTGTCACTTGGAGCAAAGACTCAAAAAGCAAAGGCATGTCTGTGTGTTATTTCGTTGGTTCTGCATTGCAGAACCTTTTGGAAGCCACCACAGCTCAAAAGGAAAACCTTATGAAGCATTTTTATATTATTGGATTTTTGGAGTTATTTTCAGTTTTGGGGATATTAGATTTCTACATATTATAGTTGGCTTAAGCTTTCTTGTTTGCTTGAGGTTTTCTCTTCTTAGGATAATTTTTTTTTTTTAAATGGAATTACTTTTTTGTAATTCTTTCTGTTTTAAAGCAATGTGTTCATTATGCTTGGATCCTTGTTTTGGAGTCACTTCACTTACTGGAGGATTAAATGGCATTTCTACATGTGTAAGGCGTTTAACAAAATTGAGTGGCATTAATTGAATGATCTTGTTTTTATTTATTCACAAAGTGCACCAGGATATTACTCACTAAGGCTCAAGTCTGATTTTTATCTGAGGTCCTGGCCTGAGTAAGAGACAAAAACAAGGGCAAATTAAACAGGAGCATTGGTAACAACTCTTTAAAATAAACTTGTAAAGTAAATTAAAACTGTGAGTGAAGTGGAAGAAAAAAAGAGAATAAGGAAAACCAAGCCTTCTCACAAATCAGTAAGGAGGAAGTTGGTGAATGTGTGATTGAGGGTAAAATTAGCCCCATCTGCCAAGTGCCTCAGAGCAGCAGAGCTGTCACCTGCCCCTGCTCCCCAGAAGGGCTTTAGGCTAGGCTCTGGCCTGATGTTCACCCTGAGCAACACTGGCTGCAGTCTGGCTGCACAGACACAAGTTAGAGAAGAATTTGGCTGGGTGGGTTTCTAAACATAAGTAAATAAAGGGGTAATACTTCTGGTTTCTGTAAACCCTGAAATGGTTTGCATCAAGTGATGGTATCTTCCTTGCAGTGCTTGCTAGAGCTGCCAGGCTGACTGCCCTGGGCGATGCGTCCCTTGCAGCGGCCCTGCGAGCTTGCTTTACCGGACTTTCACAATAAACTCTCCTCCCCTGTAGCCAGTTAGTTCAGTCCTCAGGGTATCTGCTGAGACTGCCATAAGCTGAGACCAAACTTATTAATCTAAATGAAATAGGTGTGTAAAGTTGCAATTTGGCAATGCAAAACTCGCTGTCCATAAAGCAGAGTGGCTTCTCCTGATAATTCTCTAAAAGGATACAGGTACCTCTCAGTGATGGCTGCGCTGCCTCGTAATCGGCAGCTCGTGGAAATCGCTATGGGGCTATTAAAACCTCAAGACTGCTTACCTAGGTCCTTGTAGACATGAGTCCTCTGATCCTCTCTGAGGCTGCTTTGCCATTGTTGACACACATGGAAACCAGTGGCTGCTTCTGTCATACTTGAGTTTTTTATCACTGTAAAGTATACTGTCTCCCTTTTTATTGCATTTAGAAAAATTAGTCTATTCTAAAACAGCTGGCTGCTTTGAAGGCATGTAAGTATGTGTATGACAGCACATGCTTTTACTTTTTAATGAACTATTTCCCCTGGCTTCATCTTACTTCCACAGTCTATTTTTGTTGTTATAATGACACTGGTCAGTGAAGCTCAGAGGAAATCAGTCATGAAGACGCATGGTGATGAAGCAGTATTTCTGCTGTGGTGGGACTGTGTTAATGCCTTTGGAGGTTTCTTGCTGTTGTCATTGCTGCATCCACACCATAATGCAGAACTACCTAAATTGAACCAAGAGGCAAAATTTGGAGCTATGTAACTAAGTTACCTAAGAAGAATTTCTTGGGACATTAATTTTAACTCATGCTAGAACAGTCAAAGTGACCCCTATTATGTTCTGTTGGGATGCCTGGCATCTGTTATCTTACTCTTAATGCACAGGATTTTCTTTCTCCATTTCCTCCCTAACAAATCTAGCCTGGCATCTGTGAAACTTTAACATTTTGAGAATATAGAACACCACCAAAATAACAAGTTTTTGTAAACTAAGGTTCTTTTAATTGGTCGCATACATTTAGATTAGGCTTTAGATAAAGGGTCCACCCCTATTGACCATCTAGAACATTTTTGACCAGCTATTTGTAACTTCTTTTTCGCATTCCTTCTCCTGCAGGTGCCCCTTTTCCACACTTTTTTGCATTGCGTTTCTCCAAGTGTTCTGGTATATGTAAACCTGGTCTATGAACTGTAGCTCTGTAATAGATAGTCAGATCACATCAAACAAATTGGGTTTCCTAAACACTACAGGAATGCTCGCAGTTGTCCTCCAGCAAGCTTCCCCAGATCCTTTATCCTTGTGGTGTTTCTTGGATCTTCCTCTTGCTTCTGCTGCCTTCACTTGCATCATCTTATTTCCCTACTTGATTCCTTCACATCTTTCTAGAAAGACCTGACTACAAGCTCAGTCTGTGGGGGGAAAGTGAGAACAAGCCCAGACACCGTGAAATATGTAACCTTTTTGCCTGCAGCCTAGGTTGCTTGGAGAGCCAGCTGTCTTTGGTTCCTGCCTCTGCTGTAGCGCTTTTTTGTATGTGGATGCTTCAGCGTCTATGCTTCTGTATGCAGAGCCCTAAAGGTAATAAAGCTAACTATTCTTAAATTTTCCCTTCATAGGTTCTACCTCAGCTAGTTAGGATCTTGTAGGGATAGAAGCAAAACCCAGTCTTCCAGTTCTTTAGAATAATATCTTCTACTGCTTCTTCATGATTGTTTTTTTTTTCATTAGTTACACAGTGGATATATTCAGATAGCAGTGTAATGAAAGAGCATGTAACTGGCCTGAATGCCTATTGAGATGGGCACCATTAATGCAATTAATCTTTATGAAATAAAGCTGGTATTTGAAAATTATTCTTTAACAGAGAGAATTAGCTCTTTCCTTCCTTCCTTTTTGAGAAATAACAGCAAGAACCTGTGATATTTGAGACTGAATGTGGGAAGTCCTACTCAATTTTTTTCTTTCTCAGTTTTTTAAAGTTGATAATATTTTACCTGAAACCAAATTTGTCAGCTTCAGGTGCCTTGTTAACATAAAATTAAGACAACAACAACAACTTGTAAATTGTAAAATTTATGAAAATAAAAATGGATTAATATTTGATGAAGCATCCATAAAAATAGACTTAATTGCTCATATATTATGTATGAACTTTGGGGAACAATTTATCTTGTTTTTACCTTTTAGAACAGCCCCTGAGAGCTGTGGTGCAGAGCCACCTCTTGGAGTGGGAAGGGCTAGTGTTCCTTCTTCCTAGGGACTCGTTTTCTCCTTAGCTGACCGTGGGCAGGGAATGAGCCCTATGGTTCTGTCAGGCCACAGACCTCCCTTCCTTCTGCAAACCTGCTCTTGTTGTCCTTTATGCGGGCTCAGGCCGCAGGTCAGGTCTGAGGGCAGAGGTCAGCCTCTGTGTCAGAAGGCTCACCTACCCTTTGGTGGGGTAGCATTGAATGTGACATAAAATTGTCCTGCCTTCATGTGCAAATTGTTGTGCATCCCTTTGCCAGTCCTTACTGAGGACAGAGAGGGAGTCAGATGGGAGAACGTTGTGTTGCAGATGATGTAAATAGCAAAACCTGCTAGAAAACTTTTGTTTGACTATTAGTTAGATTTATGTCTCGGTGTGTGTATACACAGGCACTCTATATATGTATGTATGTAATATGTATGAATAGGTTGCACTATGAATAGATTCCTTCTGTTCTTATGGACACATAAAAACCATTTCCCCCCTTCAGCTGCCCTGGTAATCTTTTTTTTTTTTTTTTTTTTCTCTCCAGTTTTTTATCCCCCTTTTTTTTTCCCCCTCCCTCCCATAGTCTATTCATGCAGAAGAGATTTGGGTAGAAATGGTAGATGAAACCTGTCTTTTTTCCTTGGGAAATCAGGGAATAGAACTTGGCAATGACTGTCAATACAATAGAAAATGTTTCCATGCTCCACCAGCAGATAAGTACTTAAAGGGACTTCTCATTAGTGAGTGCTGTTGCAGGCAATAATGTGAGGTGTAAAAGTCACTTTGCCAGAGATCAACTTTTGATAAGTATATTTTAATTTCTTTATTGAGTTTTAAAGTATAACAACCATTGTTGAATAGGTGCAACTGAAAACATGTTAAATAGCCTTCAACTCTTCACATTTGTATTGAACATCATCTCCAGGAGTGACATTTCATGTTACCATGGAAACAAATTTGACATTTCAAAAATACATTTATTGCTGGGTCACCAAGATAGGAATTCTGAAAGAAAAAAAGGTCAGAATATTTGCCTGTCTCAGAGATATTGTACAGCTTGCTATATTCCTTTGGAGGAAGGAAATATGTAGTATCATGGTAAAATAGCATGTTCCAGCTTGATCCAGTTTGAAAATATTTTGACAAGATAGTGGCAATGTTACAGGTCAATAAAGTGTGTCTCAGTCTCTGAGATTTTGCAAAGTGATTAAAGCTGTTACTTGGATCAAGACCTTTTCTGGATCAATTCGTATTCCTCAGGACTTTCAGTCATGGCTTTCATAATCACAGTAGCTGTTCTCTACTTTATCATCTCTTCTCATAGAAAAATATTTGAAAGATTGATGACAAGATTTTATTTTGTTATCAGGAAAAAACATTGCTATCTTTAATTGGAATTATGCCAAAGTTTTATCCCAGATAATGTATTTAATATAAAATAGGAAATTGAGGAATCAGTGCTAAGGTTTGATACTTGAAGAATGTGTGACTGTATTTAAAAAATATGTAATTTAGATAGTATTTTATTAAATGGGTCAAATGCTGTTCTTGAATGCCTTGGTGTAGTTCTGTAGTGATGTATTATAAAATGAAATACTGCTAAAGTGAAAATACTGATCATATAAAGGGAAATACTGTTTTTTCAGGGGATTTGCCTTTTACATGGTGGTGTTGAAAGCTAATAATGATTGGAGAGTGAGTTATGGCCTGCAATGAGATCTTTGTAATTTGGCTAGCAAATAATCTCTTTGAGCAAGAAAAAAAGTGAGGGTCAGGGAAATATGATTTTTTGAAAAGTCCAGTTCACTTAAATGATACTGAGCAACTGCAACGAATGTCTGTGTGGACAAGCATGCACAAACTTGGCTTCCAGTGCTGACTCAGAGCTGCTGTGTGCGACTTAGCTCTATTCTGTGAGCCCTGGGTGCTCCCGCACACTGTGACTCTCTCTTAGAAGGGCTTTTCAGGTTGCAGTCCAGAGCTAGCTTGTATCTGGCCAGCTTGGTGTGTAGACAGGTCACCAGGCATCTGTCTACCCAGATGTCTTTAGATGTATATCCGCAGAGAATCAATGTACGTGTACAGGGACGTCAAGGGCAACAAGAAAAGCTTCTTTGGGTATGTTGAGGATAAAAGGAAGACCAGGGAAAGTGTGGGCCCTCTCTGGGAGGAAAAAGTAGACCTGGTTACCCAGGACGTGCGAAGGCTGAGGGACTCAACAACTTTTTTTGCCTCAGTCTTACTGTGAGGGCTCTAGCCACATTGCCCAAGTCACAGAAGGCAAAAGCATGGACAGGACAAAAGCATGGACTGGGAGAATGAAGAACTGCCTACTGTAGCAGAAGAGCAGGTTTCAGACCATCTAAGAAACCTGAAGGTGCGCAAGTCCATGGGACCTGATGAGATGCATCTGTGGGTCCTGAGGGAACTGGCAGATGAAGTTGCCAAGCCACTGCCCATCATATTTGAGAAGTTGTGGCAGTCTGGTGAGGTTCCCACTGACTGGAAAAGGGGAAACATAACTCCCATTTTTAAAAAGGGAAACAAGGAAGACCAGACCTCCTGTGAGGACAGGCTGAGAGAGTTTGGGCTGTTCAGCCTGGAGAAGAGAAGGCTCCGGGGAGATCTTATAGCAGCCTTCCAGTACCTAAAGGGGGCCTACAAGAAAGACAGGGAGAAACTCTTTAGCAGGGGCTGTTGGGTAATGGTTTTTAAATAGAGGGAAGTAGATTCAGACTGGACATAAGGAAAAAAATTTTTACACTGAGTATGGTGGAACACTGGCATAGGTTGCCCAGAGAGGTGACTGGATGGGGCTCTGAGCAACCTGATCTGGTTGAAGGTGTCCCTGCTCCTTGCATAGGGGTTTGGACTAGATGACCTTTAAAGGTCCCTTCCAACCCAAACTGTTCTATGATTCTATTTCATTAGACAAAGAAATACTGTTAGAGCTGGGTCGCTCTGCTCTTCTTAGGTCTGTGCTTTTGCCACTTTGCCCTTCAATTCTGTTTTCTGAGATTCGTGAAAGGTACAATCACTTGAGTCAAAGCCATCTCAGAAGCAGCATTAATTACCGTGCTGAGCTGAATTGTCATTGTGGTGTGTGGGGACTGGGGAGGAGTACCTCCCATTAATATCAATGGACTAGTCCTGTGATGAAACCTTCAAGGACCACACAGAAGACTGACCTACTTAGGTATTAACACTGCTGTTGCTAGACTTGTAGCTGTCTTCGAATGGAGCAAGGTTTTCTCTTTTTAAAATACAACCATACAATTTTCTTGTAGAAGAGGAAAAAATATCTGCATAAGAATCTGCCTGTGATGCCCAGGGAAGAAGGGTATCAGTGAACAAGAGACATTTTTGAAGACCCTTCCCTTTTTCTCTTTCTTTTGATGGTGAATGCAGCCTGGGCCGAGTTTTGCTCCTCTTTGCATCTGGACTTGCATAAAATCACACTAGACCAGCAGTTTGTCTATTCAAAGTAAAATATAATTGGAAGATGTGTCATAACAAAAAAAAAAAATTCTGCAGGAGGTGCAGGGGATGTGTGTGTGTGTGTCACAGCTAGATTCTAGTCAATACACAACTCACATCGAGCCTATATTCTGTGTCCAACCTGCAAAGGAATAAATCTATTTTCTGCTGGTTCCTTTTAAGCACCCTTTGTCTGATCAGAAAGTAAAGTGTTAAGTACTTGCAAATGCAACAGCTGTGCAGGCAAACGTGGTGGCTTGCAACTTCTATTCAGTTGTATCTTGTATGACCTTGGACATACGAGATTGTTTACTGAGAGGGGATGTAGCCCAGGTCACTGGGGTTATCTGCTACCCTCTCCAATGGCTCCCTTACTACTTTGACAGGTGGAGGGACTTTGTTTCAAACACAGTGTTGATGCTATTGAGGCAGAGACTCCTGAGATTAGTGCCTGTGTTTATGATGCTGAGCAAAGCCAAGTCAAACTTTGAATGTAAAGACACTAGTTAATATTTTAAATAAAGCCCAAACTGTCGGCAAAGCTAACAGGAATACTTTTGTGGTATTGGCAGCTTTAAAGTAAGCTGTGATAGTCTGGTACAACTCCTTCAGGTTCTCTGGAGTGCTCCCAAGCTGAGTTTGGCTCATTCAGCTAGGTGTACGTAGGACTGCAAACCTTGAGTTACTAACAGAATTGCAATCTACTATGTAATAATGTGCAATAAAAATAAGCTTGATGGAGCGCAATCAGCACTGGAATCCCTTGCTGGGCCCCTGACAAAAAAGGAGATTCTTCACTGTTTGTCCACTGCCCCTTCAGAACAAGGAGCTTCCCGAGCGAGTGAACCCTATGTTGATGCTGGTGAGACTGGCAGCCTCTGTGGGAAGAGCATGTGCTCATGTGAGACAGTGCATCCAGAAGGGACAGCCCTAAATCAGTAGCTTTAGAGTAACATGGTCTGAACATCTAAACCTGTAGGTATATGCTTTGGGTACTCCACTTTGCTTTGTAGACACACACACTATAATCTCATGTGAGCTGTCAAATCCCAGTTAACCTCTCAGTACGCTTGCTACTGTATTTCAGTGTGAAGACGTGCTTCCTATGATCTACTGTGATTTACCCTCAATTAATTCCAGTTTGGATTTAAGCTTATCTTTGAGGGATAGACTGTCAAGGAACACAGTCACATCACTGTTCCTTGCTTAACCAGTTGCTGAGAGGTGGTGGATGCCCCATCCCTGGAAACATTCAAGGCCAGGTTGGACAGGGCTCTGAGCAACCTGATCTGGTTGAAGATGTCCCTGCTCCTTGCAGGGGGATTGGACGAGATGACACTTAAAGGTCCCTCCCAACCCTAACCATTCTATGGTTCTATGAATTCCATGCTGTCTTGTGTTAACAAACTGCATAGATTAGGACTTTGTTTCTGTTTCACACTTTCCAAATCTTCTTGGTTATATTTATGATGCTTCCGCAAACCTGTTCCACTCTTCAGCACCTGCAGTCAGGACACCAGATAGCACACAGCAATCCAGTAGCAGTTACAGCTGGTGTAAAATCATGGGTACTTCAGGGTCCCTACTCCTCCTGGCAATGCCCCTGCTTCTGAATAGAGGAGGATATTCGTCCTTTTGCCTACATCCTTACTGTGAGAGTTTCTATGCAAGTGATTGTCCTTGTCAGTGGAAGACAGTCCTCTCCCCACACCCAGAAGGTACAACTCACTTGTTTGTTGGTATTTGCACCTCGTTTACAAAGCAATCCAGGTTAGTCTCTTTCTTCCTTATTTCCCGCTTTCACTTGTATCATCTGCTCAGTGAGATGATCTTTCCATATATTGTGACTTGTCAGCTCACCGTTCTTAAAGCATTAATATGTGTGCCAAGCTGACTTTTTTTGTGTTGTGCTAGTATCTTAATCAAAATGTCATGCTGTCTACTGCATTTGTAGAAATATATATCTATTACCTCAGTGCTATTACATTGATTGGCAACACTAATTTTATTTAGAGAAAAGATGTCAAATTAGTTTGAGGAGCTCTGTTTTCCATAAACCTTTGCTGCTTGGTATTTGTTATATTACCTTCCTTTAATTTTTAATTGATAGAATCCTGTATCTGCTCTTCCATTATTCTACCTGGGATGGTTCTTTGTTCTGTAAGGCAGTATTTGCTTGGGCCATTCCGTTTCTATTCCCAAAGCATTGCCGCAGCATTAGTTTTGTTTTATTGACCTGGTTTATCCAAAAAGTTCTTGAATATCAGCTCTAGTTATTATTAGTCTAGTACCCAAAGGGTGCTTTGTCGTTACTTTTAAAATTTGTAGGTGAGAATTTTTGAGATTAACTTGATCTACAAAATTTAACCTGAACAACTGCTTGATTTTTGCTGCCTGTGTAGAATTTAAATATGTATTTGCCAATTAAGTATTTTCTGTGTTAATATTGACAAGTTTGGCTACTGTTTTCAGATAGTGATATTTAATGAGTTTATTTGCAGTACACTCAGGTCTCTTTATTGTCCTCCTTGTACTCATTGTAATTTCTCTTGTGTATTTATCAATTTTCTATAGTTCCTAGTTTTTTATTTGTATTTATTACTGTCTGCTTTTTTCTCCTTACATTTTTATTTTGGGGGGTGTGTGTGTGTTGCATTTATTCTGGTTTCTCTGACTTCCCCTGAGCCAGGTTGAGTTCCTAACCAGCATGGCCTTTTTTTTTCTTGATTGTGGCTTTTGGGCATCTAGTAATACATTCTTAAGTAGCTCCCAGTCATCATTCATGTTTTTCTGTTTAAATTCTTTTTCCTAACTGATTCGGTCTGTAATTGTTTTCAGCTTGGTAAAACTGTCTTCTAAACTACCACGCGTATAACTTACTAGTTTGGGATTTTTTTCTGTTTGCATATAGATGTAATCAAGTCACAATCACTTGTATGTAAGCTACCGCTAATTTTTAGTTCTGTGATCCACTCTTCTTTAAAATGAGGTCTGGTGTAGAATTCCCTCATGCTGGATTCAATCTTTATTGAGTTAGGAAATTGTCAGCTATAATTTTTGCAAATTTCTAGGATGTTTCATTGCACAAGACCTCCAGCGTGTCACTCAGGTTGGTTCTTCATAGTAGTGTGCGTATGTCTACACACATACATGTGTATGTATATACATAATTTCTCTTTCCTTAAGATTATGAATTGCTGAAGGAGCTGAGATTGAATTAAAAACCCCAACAACTAGAATTCAGTTTCTACTTTATTTATATGTTCATTTTGGGTTTTGTAAGGATTGTAAGGTTTTGAACAGCTACTCAAAATCTGTGAAAATTCAGAAACCCTCCAACCTGTTTGTGACTTGTCATACACATAGATAACACTGGTGCAATGTCATCATTTGCCTTTGGTGAATTCTTATTTATCTCTAAAAAAACCTCTCTAAAATCCTGTCTCTGCAGCCCAGGGGAATGGGAACTGTTCAAGTGTGCCAGCAGAAGCTGTCAGCGCCACGTGACTGCTCTTTGGCTCTGTATAGTAAGAGTTGTCACCATCAGACAGCATCCCATGGTCAAAGACGGTTTCTTTAAACCATTTGGCAAACACGTCTGTATAATACTCAAGCTTCAGATGACTCACAAATAGAAGAAGCTCTGCTTGTAAATTGAGTTGCATAGAAAAAAAAATCCCAGCAATTCTGTTGGTGGCCCTTAGCTATGTTGGTTACAAACTATCACACAGAAGTGTAGTACCTTCACCTAAGAGTACTCCCTGGACCGTTTACAGTCAGGGGAAGGAAGGTGAGCTGCTGCTGAGGTCTGAGACACTATTGCTGGGTAATGAATTTCTCCTGTGTTCAGGGTGTCTGGACTAAATATTAAAAAATCCCTGTTCTTCTCAGGAGTGTTTCTGGAATACAGTAGCTTTATACTGAAATGTTTAGCATAAATCCTGCCTCTTTGTAGCTCGTGGGAGCTCCCAGTAAGTGTTCTTGAAAGAACATACTGTATCGCACCTTCTTCTGCCTGGCTGCCTCTAGTCCCTGGAGTCCTCAGCTTCCACGGTGAACTCTTGCTCCTCTGCCCTTGGGGACAGGGCACTGCCTCCTCCCTGGGCTAGCAAGGGCACCTGGAGGAGTACCCCTGTGTGAGGGAAGCCCTTCTCAGGCTTCGCTGGCTAATGAGCACCGTGTGGTGTGAGGAGTTGCTGGAGGGAAATTCTCTGAACTGCCTGATGTACAGAGGTGAGAGGCATTCACGTGCCGTGCCAGTAGCCTTACACATACATTCCAGCACCTTCGTCTTTACCTCTTAATGGGTTGCTTAGTGGAAGACGCAGGGCTTACAAATGGTTGTGTTTGACAGTTCCCCTGTGCTTAGTGATTCAACCCATGTTAGAGGCTTGTTTCCCTGCATCAAAGAAGTGAAATAAATAGGACATTTGGAGGGAAGAAAAAACCATAGACAACTTACCAAAAAACCCTCAAAACTCTACGCAGCAGAAATTTGTCAGGGTGGAAATAGGTTAATTCCACTTCCAAGGAAGTCCTGTCAGTCCTCCCAGCATTGAATACCAGAATTGGAATACGCTTCTGGTTTTCTGGCTCCTGGGGCTCAGGACTGTTGCTGCTCTCAGGGTGTGTTGGTTTTGACAGCACAGGAAAGGTCAAGATTTATCAAATTACTTTTGCAGGCAAGGACAGCCTTAGCTCCTTGAATAGCCAGAAGGTCTATTACTCGGACAGTGTCAGCAAAGAAAGAGGTAGCAGCAGTGGCGTGACTGAGAGGATGTGAAAAACAGCAGAGGTGAAGATCTGTGGAGAGACAGACATCACTGGACAAAGTACAGCAATTTGGGGACACAGCAGATAGTGGTTAGGGCTGGGAACACCTAGAATGTCACACCAACGGTCTCTACTAGGATCAACTTGAGTATCAACATGTTTGCACATTTCTGCAATTTTTTTTGTAAACTTCAACAATTTCCTGTGAAAATATTTTTTGGCCAAAGCAGGAGGGAGGGGAGAGTAGGAATTTCTTTCTTTAGGTTAAAATGTTGAAATGCTTCACTGCTGTTGTTTAACTTTTATGAAAGAAAAAACCCCTCCTATTCTTTGCTGGTTTACTTTCTCTCTCCCCTTTTTCAAAGAAAAGTTAGGTACTAAAAAGCCCATTTATTAACTTTTCAAATGAGAATCTTACAGTGTCCTGAAGTCTTGAGTGTAATCACAGCTTTTGACGTCCATCATGAAACGTTTTCTTTGCAGATGGTTTGAAGTGCAGAAATTTAAGCACTGAAAGATTGACAGCACCTACTTCATAGTGTGTGGTGGGGCACCAAAGTGGAGTTCACTGCTCTCTGCCCTGACTGGGCGTGAGCTGAAGCCTGCCGCTGCTGGGATGGGTGAGCCAGACCTGGAGAGGCCCTTGCCAGGGCAGAGAACTCCTACCTTTCTGCTGTGTGTCTCTCTTACTTTTAGGAAGGAAAGACTTTGAACAGAGTGATAGGTTGCTTGTGCTGGCTGTTGAAAGTGAAAGTTCCCAGGTTCACCTGGGAAATGGCAGGCGAAGGATTTACAGAAAGACCTCCTCATTCTCTGAGGCTCAAGTGTCTCTCGTCTCAGCACAGGATATCTCTACTTCTCTGTCCACATCTGTGTTTCCCTCTCATGCTGCTGCACGCTGCCCAGAGGAGCAGTGGCCTCGTACTGCTGCATGGGCTCACCTTAACTGCAGGGTCAGGAAGGTCTGCTCCAGGCCAAGCATTTTCCTCCACTGGCAGCTACTCCTCGTCTGCTGGCCATAGTTGCTTCTTAAGCTTTTGTTTAAAACTTGGACAGTTTTACATCTTTGTTCTAGCACTGGTGCAGCTCCAGAAAAAGGAGCAGTGATGGGAACATGACTTATTCATTTTTATCACTCTATCCTATAGCTGTGTAGTTTATCCTTCATTTTTGTCTACAGGCAAGGTAAAATGCTTCAAGGTCAGCTCAGAGGGGAGCCACAAGGCTTGTGCTGTGCTTGGTGGCTAGAGAAGCTCCTGTGGGAGGGAACAGTCTCAGACCCCTGAATCTAAACGACCAATTGGAAAGTCAAGCAGATCTGAGGAAGTGATCTGGTTACAGTCTGTACTTGCATACATGATTTTACCAGGTCTTATTTTAGGGAACAGCAATATTTTCCACTAAACAGGTTAAGTAGAGGAGAGAAAAAGAATAAAACCTAAAAAGACTTTTGCAGTGTTTCTGGTGAAAGAACAGAAAGAAAAAGAGGCCCAGGGCAGCCTTCAGATAGATCTAAGTAAGCCTGGCAGGATGATGTTCTCCTTATTGGCAAATTGCAAGTGACAGGCCTCCCATAGCCCTTCCCGTCACCAGCTACTGCTCCACGTGAAATATATTGTCTTTTTGGGGCAGATGTGTGCACGAACTGGGGCACATGCAAGGATCAGCCCAGCAATTAAATGCAACAGCCTCTGCTGCCCCCTCATCAGAAGGCAGCATCTCCAACTGGCATTGAACCTTCTTCGCTTTCAGAGGGACCTGTACTCTTTGAAGAAAAATGTGTTTAATAAACCACAGGCTCTATTTAAATAAATTTTGAGTAGATTGTTATTTATAATTTGGGAGAGATGTGGAGCACAACAAAAACAACCTGATGTAATAAAAGTTACAGGATTGGGTAAGGGAAAGGGGCACACAGAGAAGTGAGGGGAACGAAGCTCATGGTGTCGAAATCCAGCTTATAGTGCGGTGCTGGATGCAGAATGTAAATAGACTGTGTGTGGCTGCAGGCCTAGTAGGAAATGGGTATGCGTGCCCACACTCGGCTGTGTGGAAAGCGCTGGCTGTGCTGGGTTCACCCTGCCCTGGCTCGACCACAGCTGCCTGAGTGTACATGGCATTTGGGGCTGAAGCTGTGCCTCAGACTTCGATGCTGCCCAATCGTTTCTGCCTTTGCTTTCTGCTTCTGTTCTTTCAGGAGCCTACAGGCAGCTTTGTTGCTCTTTTTCTCAGGCACGGGGGTTGGTGCTGCCAGCAGTGTGTTTCAAACTTGTTTATTAACTGTGGAAGTAGACTTGCACTTCAGAGTGGCACTAGCTTCTGCTCCTTTCTGATGACAGTATATGCAGTTTCGGGCCATGCAGGGTCACACGGTATCACTTAGCAGTACACCTGTATGATTTTCAAGAGTATGCTCATAATCTTACTTCCCGCACTTGTTCTTTTAAAGATCAAGTAAGTTTCGTTATCTCTTGGCACTTTTGTGCCCTTCATGCTTTTAAAGCCAAATTGTGAGTCATTTTCATGTCCATGGGTGGATCTAACAACTTATCCTTCTATTTATCTATTTTGATATTTTATGGAATCTGTTATGGTTAAGTGTTCTGGTTCATAAACCCAGTTTAAAAATAAAATATGGATTTGATGAATGAAATATGCTGTGTTTTGTGCTTTAGCAATTCTCCTTGAAGCAAATCTCTTCCTCTCTCCATCACTAGAGATCACGAGGATTTGCGGTCTAGATTTCATTAATATTGCCTGCCTGTTCCCCCAAGCTCTCAATCCTAACTGATGCTAGAGGCTGCCTGTGGGGCAGAGGCGTTGCTTAGGAGAGAAAAATGAACATATGAGTGGACTGGGAGAGATGTTTCCTTTCCTTGTCACTGACTGGACCACTCCTGGGCGTGGAGAGGAAGTGCTGTGGGAAGGGAAAGGAGCTTGGTGCCTCGGGGAAGAGGATTTGGAGATTTGAAAGGAAAGGTTGATGTGGTCCTGGGGAGGGCCAGAACTCACAACTGGGCTGTGGTAGCATGGCTATCTCTGAACTTCATTTTACACCTCCCCTTTGGCAGCAAGATGCTGCCCAAAGAGACATTTTAGGTGGTTGTGCCCCACATCCTAAGGCAGGGCCTGTAATGGTCCCTGCAGCCAGCTCCAGCGATGGGAGGTTGATGTGGGTCTCATATCTGTCATGTCTTCCATAGCAGGTGAGCAGGATGGTGCCAAGAGGTGAGCGAACAGGTCCCAGCTGGTTTATCTTGATACACTTCAAAAAAGGATGAAACCAACCTGGCTTGTGCCAAAGGAGTGGCTGGCCCTGAACCATGACTGTTTTGCCCTGATCTCTGAGCATAGACATGGAAAACCTCCTTAATATTGCTATGTAATTGCTCTCAGTGTTAGTAAGCCAAACTTAAGAAATTGTGATCTCCTCTTACTGGCCTTCAGCTTATTTCTTTTGTTTTCAGTGAAGTGTTTCTTTGATGCTGCTTAAAAACAAGCGGGAACCGTATTTTTCTACTTCTTCCCACCACCTTGTAATTTAAGCTTTAGCAGCGTTGTTCCTAGCAATCGTTTTTGGAAAGATCTCTTTCTGCTTTCTGTTAACTGTTGTTTTTTTTTTTTTTTTTAGAAGAAAACTCATTGGGAGACTTCCCAAGCCCCATTTTTTTAAATCACAAGTCTTGGTCACTACTGGGAGCTGCATCTATTTCTTTGATGAAATGGTAAACTAGGATTGTAGCCAACACCTATAAAAGTGGCATTAGTAGAGTTGTAAGAGACTAATGGCTGTGAGTTTAAACTCCACGTATAATGTAGTAAATTTTACAATCCACATTTTCATTGTAAAAATGGAAATGAGATACTATAAGCAGCTCCCCTGAGGTAGCAGTATAAGATCTACAGTAATTTTTCCAGCACTAAAGAAAAAAAAAGAAAAATCATAGCTAGTTGCTAGCTACTGTAATAGGAGGAGTTTCCTTCTCACCTTACTCTGGGTTTTTTCTGTGCGTTTCTGGCCCTTCTGCTTTGTAGGTAGCTGCTAAACACAGCTTTGCTAGTTCTGCATAAAACATAAAACAGTCCAGAAGCGTATCTGCTCTGAAGAGCTGGAGTCAAGTCTTCTTGCCAGAAAGAGGCAAGGTCCTGTGCAACAAAGCAGAGGGAATCGCCTCTCAGTCCAGGCACCGACAGAGATTATATGGGTCCACGACCTGAGCAGTGACCTGCGGCGGTAGCTTTGGGAGGCTGCAGTACACCAGAGGAAGATGAGGCTAGGCTTGGCCAAATGCTATAAAAACAGTACTGGGAGATCCTGTTCTAGATTTGCCTTTGCATGGCTACCCTCGCACTGGGGGAGTTTCTGTTTTGCTGAACTCGCAAGTAAAACAGTCTACTGTGGGCTGGGCTTTTTCTGTGCAAAATGGAAAGCTGTTTTTTTTCCTTGGAGATGGGGATGCTTTAGTGGCTATAGAGGAGATAATACTGTACGGATTGTCTGTTCAGAGAAACCTTGTCTCGTAATGACAACCTGATTGGATTTGTGAACTAGAGCGTTAAAATATTCTGTAGGAAAGTTAGTATGCTGTATTGGCAGCTGTAAAGGAAAGTTGATTCTTCTTGGTTTCTCCTCTGGGAAAGAAGTCATTCTGCATGGGATGCTTTTCCTTTGCATCTGCCCTACCAGACTCCAGGGCTTCTGGGGCATTGCTTGTAGGCACGGAGACCTGAGAGGACCCATGTGAGTTGGTTCTCTGTTTACCAAGAAGTGTGGAACCAGAGGCTGCAGATGCCCGCTCTGCAGCCAGCATAGCCTTCGGTGCAAGGCTACCTTTTCTGCCATCTCCCCGCAGCCAGCTGTTCCTGCCTGGTGCCCTGTCCCGCACAGGGTACGGTAGCACAAGGTGCCTGCCCAGATTGTCAGCAGAGATGCCCATGCTTTCTGTGTCCCAGTCTTGTATGGGCATGATAGACAGTGCAAGATCTACTCCCAATATCTAGATGAATGATTACAAAAAGTGCTATTTTTGAAGACATAGCAGTCGATTATGCATTTGACAGAAGGTTTTAGGAAATAGGCAATGTGGGATGTACTGGGAGGAAAAAAAAAAATCAATCTGTGTATTTGTCTTTTAACTAGTTGGAGACACATTGGCACATATTTTTGGCACATTAATGAATTCTGCCTTATTTGTGTTCCATTTGGGTGTTAAAAATCAGAAAGTCAGGGAGTTAACTTTCCAGAGGAAGTTATAATCACTTCAGGCTCCTGAGCCGGAATGAGGAGGCAGCTACAGTTGCTCTGAAGGAGAGTAACCAGACAAGAGGCTTTGTAAGGCAGTTTATATCACGTCCCTGTAGCTGCACATTGGTGGGAGGCAGGGCTTCACGTAGGAGCGTAGGTCCTCGCAACTTCCCAGCAAACACCATGGCTCAGCCGTGCTCCAGGCCAAGCTGGCGGCAGTGCTGGGTGCTCTGGCCGGGGAGCCCTGCAAGCCTCCTGAGCAGGCAGGGGGCTGGAGCCTGCCCCTCTTTCAGAGTCAACTTTGCCGGCTTATTTGCATCTGACTCCGTCCTCCTTTAAACTTGCAAGTGCTCAGTGCTTCTTATCAATGACTTATTTTCAGTAAATGTAATGTAATTATTTTTCCTTCTTTTCTCATTGTATGTCTGCTTCATTTTTTTTTTATTTAAATGATTAAAGAACTGCCATGCACAAAAGATCTTATCATTTGGCAAAAAAGTGGCTTAAATAAGAAAACACTGTTTCTTATGAGGATCAGTTAGATTTTTTTTTTTTTCTTAAAGAGTGAATATTTAGGAAGACAAAAGGGGAAGATTTAGGAAAACAGCACTATTTTGAGCACGAGTAACAGCACTGGACCTGGCATCACCAGCAGTGGTATGAGCAGCAACAGAGGAGTTGGAGAGCTGCTCCTTCGTACGGTGTTAAACTTGCTCCCGTGGTGTGTTAGGGAGGACAGCCGGGGTTGAAGCTGACTGCGCTTGGCTAGCTGGGGGCAGAGGCTAGTGGCACATCTTGGACTTTCAACTAGGGGTGACCTACATTTTCCCATAGTGCAGTTTAATTGAAATAAAAAAAATTCATGAGAGCAGGTAAATTGTTGATATTTATAAGTTGAAAAAATGGTGATTCTTCCCCCTGCCCTGCGATGCTTGACAAAACAATTTTGTTTTGACAGTGCTAAAATAACAGGCTTTCAGAGAATTGTTTAGAAAACTAGAAAAAAAATATAGAAAAACTAGAGGTAAATGGGGGTGTTTAATTCTGAGTAATTTTTTCTGATTTCCAATGTTTTGTATGATTCCTTGTATTGTCCTTTCATCCCACAACTCCATTCTTCTACCTCTTCATCCTCAAGAAGGGTGACTTATAAAAGCACACAGAGTTTCAATTTATTTTACAGGAAACACTGAAAATTTGGTATTTGTTTTGCCACTTTTGAGACAAAATATTTTGAAAACTTCATCAACAGCAATGTTAGACACAGAAATTGTTTTTATTTTTATATTTTATTTCTGACTGACAACAAAGGCAAATTCCAAAATCAGATCAAATTTTTTGTGAAATGTAAATGTTGAGGTCTGGTCTGCCTTAGGGTTTTTTGTTTTTTTTTCACCCTATATTTCTGAAAGAAAAGGATTTAGCAATATAGTTAAGAATTATTTCATTAATGCTAAGCTGAAGTGAAAATAGTTTTTAATCCTTTAAAAAATCCAAATTTTTCTGTGACTTGCAAGGGAGTAGAAGAAGGTGTGATTCCACTTTCCAGTTACATGCAGTGTCAAATAGAGAAATTCAGCTCATCCCTAGGCTGCACTGTTTTTCATGAATGAGGAGGAAGGAGGGAGGAGACGAAGTTTACACCACAGAAAGCGGAAATGGGGAAAATTTAAATGCTATCCGGGTGGACACTGATGCCCCAGGAAGCACTCCCCTGGGTAGAACAGAGTAGCTGGGAGCCCGTTCGCCTGATGTGAGAAGGGCCTGTGCTGCTCTCCCTGTGGAGTCACCTTGTCCATGCAGGGTGGATCCATTTCTGGTCCAGCTATCGGGAGCCTGTGTGCCCTGCTTGCAGCCTCGTGAATAAGCACTTAGTGATTTCATTTTATGTGAAGTCCAGCTGTCGTCGTTCTTTGAAGTACCTTCTCTAGCATTAACAGATGTTCAGTATCACTTTGTTGCTGTCATCAGGATGTCCTTGATCTTCATTATGATGCACTGTACCTTGGTGAGGGACTCTGTGTGTGTGCGTATATTTTCTCCCTGGTCCTCTGGAAGACTGCACGTATGGAGGAAGCTCACTCTAATCCCTGGGCTGATTCAGACATCTGGCTGAACATCGCAGTCAACCAGGGCAGAACAGCAAGTGGCTGCTCAAGTTCATCACCACCATACCCTAGACAAAAGTTAATTTTATTTGCAGAGCTATTTGGAAAAGCCTGAGTGTCTGTTTGTTCTATCTGATGTCTGAATTGCTATTCTTTCCATTTTGCTCTGTTATATCATTTAAATTCCTCCTTATTTTGTGATTTCTTTTTAAAGAAGGATTGATACTTCTGGAGGTTGGTGAAGTGGCACAGATCAGCTTGTTTCCAAGACACTGGTTTTAATCTGGTCTAGTTCACCAGAAACAATCTTGCCGTTTATTAACTACTCAGTATATTTAAAATAAGCAAATACTCTCATCCCCATTTCCCAGTAGAAAAGCATTTTATCAGAATTCCCTTGGAGGAAACTCCACTCTGTAAACAGCATCCATTGGCAATGGGAGCAGCCCCTGCCTACCAGTGGTGCTGCCATCTCCGCTGGTACCTTATTGACAGTCTAATCACTTCTGCACCCCAAGTGCCCTGCTCCTTCTGCAGCGGTAGTCTTCCTATTTGAATGAGATACACGTCTTTTGGCTTTTGTTTGCTTTTTCACTGATATAGATTGTGCTACTACAAAATACTGATAGATGTCCTGCTGCTGGTAATGATGGGGAGGGTAATGCTGTAGTGCAAACCTGGTAATAAGAAAACTATGTATTTAATTTACTGTAGTTTATTACCTATTAAATTAATGTCCCGTGCATGTGGAATGTGGTAAGAGTTTGTCCAAGTTGCTTGGCAGGCAGGATTTCCTGAGTTCACCTCCTATATCACATTAGTTTAATACAGATAATGGACACTCTCTAACACCAGTGGAAGCTGTCCTTGTCTTCCCTCATTACTTCAGTTCTCTGTTACCCTCTTTTCTGTGTGGTACCTGCTGCGGTGGGTGCTGGAGGGCCTGTGGTGGCTCCAGGCCTAACTGCTGGCACAGCCTCAGCCTTTTTCTGCATCAGACCAAGATGGTGAGCATTTGCTTTCTCAATGAAAATAGAGGCTCCTTCTAAATGTGCTGTTTTTCTTAGGATATAGGATGAATTTTTGAGTTTTACGAGTGACTGTATTAGTTTGTTAAAACAAATAAAAACCAGATTGCTTGCTAAATCACACTCCATCGTTCTGTTCAGGATGACAGCATTGGACCAGAGCAAACACTTCAAACTGTCTGTGTTGTGAGGTGGTCAGTGTTGGCTTTATTGAAGAAACTCTCATGATGGTGGTGAATCGATGACTGTTACCTAATTCCTATTATGCATTTGTTGAGGACAACAGTGTCCTTCAAACTGTTTAGCTGTTGCCCTCACTTTAGCTGTGGTACTGGGACTGCAGCAGCTATTGCCCCATCTCAGTTCAGGACTGACACCGAGAGAAGTGCGGAGGGACATCATACCTCTATGAAGGGCTTCTTTTGGGAGATTTTTACCTAGCTCGTCTTGAAATGCTCTGTGGCCCCTGGCCGCCGGTGCCTGGAAGGATTGCAGGGATGCCACTTGTTTCTTTGGCACAGGGTAGGGTGAAGTATTGTGGGAAGAAGTGTGGTACCTTTAAAGCTACTGGTTGCTGAGATTTTGGCTGGTGTTTTCAACTTGGGCAGTGCCAGCCTCACTAATGCAACTCAGTAATGCAACTTGTCAACAACAAGAAAAGAAGGGACAAATCTGCTACTGAAGAAGTCGTGACTTTCTGAATGTGTCCTTTGCCCTTGGCTAATGAGGCAAACCCACCCTGGCAAAAGAGCATTTAGGTGCCATGCAGTGTGCTGTGCACTAGGGTGCCTAAGCCTGGGACCCAAGGCACGCTGTTAAAATGAGGTCTCACTCACAGTCAGGGACAGGGGATGGTCGCCCCATTTGGGAGCCTGGCTAGGCTGATGTTACCTTTTTGACTAATTTGGGTCTGGGATGAAGCTCTCTATTCCAAGACAATTATGAAAAAAAAGCCTATCCAGTTGCTAAGGTCTTCAGATAATTCGTTTGGAGATTAGTTATACATGGAAGACTCCATGTTCTTGCTCAGTGGGCGTAAGCTGAGACTCCTACAGCCATAAGGTTACCCTTAAATTTGTGGTCTGAGCAGGTATGTTGCTTGTTGTCTTCTTTTTGGGGTTTTCCTCCCTCAGATTAAAATCTTTACCATCTTTTCTTTGTAGAATTCATAAATGTTTTCTGAGACACAGCAGCATGCAAATGAAATAAATCTGGTTGCTTCTGGGCAAAAAAAAATGAAGGGGAGGATGGGATCAAGCAATAAAACCCCAGTGAACAAAAAAGCTAATAGATCCTTAAAATCAATATTCAGCTACTGAGAGATCACAACTACTAATTAAATGGTTATTGCCTGGCATGAGGACTGGACAGCTTTATAGTTCTGGGTTGGAGCAGGATATGCCGGTACCAACATAGGGAATATCTTTAATTCTTTTTCTGTCTTAGGGCTTGTTATAGTTAGGGAGCTGAGTCCTTTTTCTACATGATTTTAAGTTTGTGGCTGTGTGGTTTGCAGCCCACAGCAGGTGAAGATGTTGGAGAGCCCCTTGTAATAGCTATATAGAGATAGCTGATGGAATAGGTGGCTATTGTGGCTGTAAGTATGTATATGTGTATGATGTCTTGAAGCATAGAAGGCACTTTTCTTGATGATTAGGCATCAGTAATTTTCTTGCACCAAGGAATTGTCTCCAAAATAAAATATATCCTCTAGGGATTCATTATTCAGTTTTCATGTATGAGTTGCAGTAATGTTAGTGAAAATTGCTATCATAGAACAATGAAAACTGAAACCATGGACTCTGAAGCAGGAGAATGGTTTGTCCTGTGCAAGATGTCAGTCAGAAGGGCACTGTGCGATAGTGATCTCTTTGTGAGATGCAGGGTTTGTGCTGTGGGACTTAGCAATATAACCCCCAACAGTTGTTTTAGAGACTTGCTATGTATTAATGTAGGTATGTATTTGTGGAGGGAGTGAACTTTGAAATAGGCAGCTTGGCCTGGTAAAGAGCCGCCTCTGGTAGGCTGGAGCCTGCTCTGGTCATATGGCCTGTGCCAGCAATGGAGTTATTAATTCTTTAAATAAAAATTCACATAAGAATATGCTATGTGGAGTCAGATCCATAACAGCGATGAGGAACAATGGGGTGTGCTCACGTGCTGGTAAAAGGCCAATGTTTTGGACTCGAAATGTATTTAGGCTCATCTCAAGTAGACTATTGTGTCAGTTCATGCTACAGCAATCTTTTAAACAGTTGTTACTTATTATTATTATTACTCAGATTGAAGTAGATGCTGTACAAGCACAGAACATAAAGACAGGCCCTGCCCAGAAAAATTTAATATGGATGTGACTGGTTAAGCTATTTTTTTTAATTTGAAAATAAATACATAACAGCTGCTGCCATTCCAGAGGAAGGACTGAGCCTATGAAATATCTGGCGTATGTAAAAGTTAACAGTTCTTTTAAGTTAGAGTCAAGTGATGGAGCGGGTGTGAAGGGGTGGGAAAGTACTCAAATTACCCACAACCCTGGACGAGCTGGGTTTTCCTGCTAATCAGATCAGCAGTGAAACTGTTAACAGTGTTGACATTCACATTGTCAACATTAAACTGCAGCCTAAACACTCCCTTTTGATTAAAGGCAGCATCTTAAATCTCTCCTCACTATTGTTGGAGCATTCCAACAGCTCGAGCCAGCAGTCTGGCCTTACGTCCCTGCTTGGAAGGTTTCCCTTCTAACCAGAGGACTGAGAAACTGTACTGTCACTGAAAATAGCTGAGAACTTGTTTTCCTTTGTGTGGGGCAGGGCGCGTCTTGCCAGTTGTACCTTCGATATTTTTTTCCTTCTATTGAGAAAATTATGAGGATGTGGCTGCCTGTTCTGTGACTTGGCTGCACACAAAGGCAATGGCAGACAGAGGATGCTTGACTTTTGCCCACAGTTCAAACATGGGTTTTAAATTACAGGTGCAAGTTTTGTGGTTATAAATTGCTGTTGCAAAAAGGGGAGGTGGCCCTGGAATAAGCTGTGCCATTGCTTTAGCAGTGGGAAACTGAACATGCATGAGGAGTGTTACTGGAGAGAAGTTAGCATCTTGTAACCACCTGTCCTGTTGCAGTGGGACTCCTGGAGATAATAAAAGACAATTATGTGTTCAAACAAAAGACAGGGGTTCTCCCTCTCCACTCCTTCCACTTCATTTAATCAAAATAAGACAATATGTTTTTGTTGTTTGGTTTTGGTTTTCTTCTCTTAAATAATGTGGAGGAAAATGAATTTGTCCCAGTGTGTGAAACAAAGCCCAGCTAAATGAAAAGCTGTGTCCTGGGACACCCATCCAAAAAAGAGTTTGAATGGAAACATTGACAGCCTGACCTGCAGTGGTGCTGCTGTGCCTCATTACAGTGATTGCAGAGTGCTTGAGGAGCTGCAGCACAGCCCTGGGTGGGGTGCAGCAGTGGTAGGTTTTATAGGGTGCCACGTGTATTGGAAACGTGGCCATAAATGTGCATAAAAATTATCATCTTCGACTTACTTAATAAATGAGTCAGAGTAAATAGGGAAATGTGAAAATGCATTCTGTACTTGTTTTATTGAAGAGGGGTTTGGCTCTAGAGCTATGGTCATTCTTTCTGTGGAAGGCTTTTTCTTTCTTAGGATATGTGTGTGAGAGGGAGGATATGTTAAAAAAAAAAAAGGGAAGAAGAAAAAAACTATCAATCCATTTATATCCTTCCTAAATGGCTTAGCTTTATTGCTCTTTGGAGTCCTACCCAGTCTCTCCCTTCACTGGGTGAGTTTGCAAATTTTTTTTTTCCCTCTTGTAAGCTAACCTTCCTGCTCAAGGCAGCCAGGCACCTCCCGCCAGGCTGCTCACTGTGCGATCGCTTCTGGAAGGCTACGGGAGCAGGCGGATGCAGCTCACATCTACCCACAAAACCCTATGCGGACACATGGGCTTGGATACTTGACAATGTTGGAGACAGTTTCTTTCTCCCCTTAGTGCTGTGATAAATCCCAGCGCCAGAGGAAAGGAAAATAAGGATATTTAGAGAAAGTTAGAAAATCTTCATAGCAAACTGCTGGATCCATTCACCTCAGAGTATCTTACTTGGTTATGTGGAGGTGTCTCGGGCCTGCTGGCTGCTAATAGTCCCCAGAAGTTGCAAATGAGCGCTTTATGCACAGCAGTGCTCTCCATACTAGAGAAACAGCAAGGGCCAAATCTTGTCCTGTGCAACCCCGTGGTAGGTGGTGAGGGCTCTTCTTGGCCAGGTGCTGAAGCCCTGGCGCTGTGACCATGCATGGTCCCCGTGCTGGTTGTGCCCTCCTTTGCTCTTTGAAGCACAAAATATAACACCTTCTTGTGAGGGGAAAAATTGGGGAAATATTTTTTTCTCTTTTGTTCAGAAGTAGGGTGGTGTTCCCATGGTGTGCTGGGGAAGTTTGGCGCTCTGTATGCTGCTCCTGCCTTCTGCGGCGTGACAGATGCAAAAGATCCTTTCACGTTTACCATGGTGGCATGACAACAGTGTGTGTCCCTGATTACCGGCAACGTGTCACTCCCAAGGTTATGGAGTGCAAATGATTCTGTAGCCATAAAAAATTAATCTCGATGTTCTCTGGTTTGTCAGTCCTATACATAATTGGCCACATTCAAATTTCGGTCAGGCTGGTGAAAATTAAGAATAATCCAACTGAGTTTATAATTGTTCAATCTGGTATAATGGTTAGCCAAATATGGTGTCTGCTTCTCTCTCTCTCTATATCTATATATTTATTTATACATATATATAAAAATAGATGTCTGTGTGTATATATATATATATAAATGTCTGTATATGTATATATCTATATGTGTATGAAAATGGTCCATACTCCAAAGTACCTTTTTTCAAAGATGGAAAGATACCAAGACAATGCTACTGGAGGGGCAGTAACCATGGTGGGGGGGGAGAAGAGATTATGGACAGTATGGAAGGAAGGAGGGGATAAATAAGATTTTTGTGTTTCTACATTCCGATTTTGTGTGTGCCTGCACCATTTTATTTGGAGTATATTGTCATGGCAGAAATAAAAGCAAAGTTCATTTACTCAGAGGAAATGAAATAAAACCACAAAGACTTAAACCAGTAAAATGTAAAACATGCTGGCGGCATTGACCTCCTCCTGCTTTACCTTGACAAAAAAAATAAATAAAAAAGGTAATGTTCCTGGAAGGCAACTAGTGCTGTGACCTGCACTAATTAATCTGCCCATCAGATCCTATTAAGCACTTCCAAATCTGGCAAATTGCCACTCTTCTTGAGACACAAATGTAAATAAATATGAGAATGGTAAATCACAGCCCTCCAGTGATGCCCCTGTCAGCAACCCTGAGCAAAGAGCAGCAGATATTGAGCCTCCAAACACTCCATGCCTGATAATGAAAATGTTTTTGTGCACAGGGATGAAGCAGAACACATCACCATCTGCTCGAGTCTCGCTGATGTTGGGCAGCTTATGCATCTTCTGAAAGGCCATCTCTCCTGGACACAGCCCCAGTCAAGCAACAGGTACACAGCCTGAGGGCAGGGCAGTGTCTGCTGCGGGTGCAGGTTGTCCCGCATGTGTTAGTGTGGTGGTTTTGAGACATGATTCACATACAGTGGCTGCTGCTTGTACTCAGTGTCTGCTGGGAAAGCAGACAAGCTGCAAAGCCACCCAAAGGGGCTGTGCTTGCACTGGAAGGGGATTTGCAGGTGTTTTCCGGAGCTGCTTTTGCAGCTGGCTGCCTGTTCCTTTGCACTGTTTGGTGAATGAGGGCAAGGCCCTGCAAGGGCAAGTGCGGAGCTCCTTCCCCACGCTCAGGGGAGCATGCTGCTGCTGCTTCCCATGCTCAGGCTGCTGGTCTGGCCTGGTCTGACCCTGCACCAACTGTGAGCTGGAGCTACGCTTTAGAATAAAGTGGCTACAATGGCACTAGTGTAACTGCTCATTTTATAACCCCCTCCCTGCTTTGAGAATATCTGGTGTGGCAGAGACTTCTAAGTAACATGTATTCAAATTGGTGAAATGCTTTGATTTGATCCTTTGGTTTGAACCATAAAATTATTTCCCTGGACTATTGGCCTTGGTGTACAGTTGGAATGTCTGTATGGGAAAGGACTGAACTTATTCCAGGTAAGGTGATATTATCTTCAGTTACCCACAGTGGACTACAGGAGCTGATGGATCAGACCCGCCTACTCTGCTTGTGTACATACAATAAAAAAATAACAAAATATAGATGAAAGTGGGGTCTGACTATTCAGGAGCTCCGACCATGCCTATAAAACAGTGGAGTCCTAAAAGTTTATAAATAACTTGAAGCAACTTTACTTTGGATCACTTTGTTATAGACAGTTAATTATAGCAAAGCGCTTTAAAGTATGTAAAAAAGGAGAAGGTTAATGAAACTGAAGGAGGGGGAGCAGTATGTCAAAGGCCCTCTTTCTGAGTGTTCAGATTCCCGAAAGCTGTAACTTCCAGTGTCAGAGCCATAAGGTGGCTGTAGGGAACAGCAACCCTCATAGCCCCTGGTGCGGTTGATGCAGTGAAAGCTGTCTCGCTCACGCATGGGTCGTGGGATTTCCTTGTTCACACAGACTTTGAAAGGAAAGGTGAGCTGGCGACGCTGAGGAGTGGTAGTCTCAGCCCCAGAGAGGCTAGTATTGAAATCTAAGCTCTTTTACGGCATTTAGGTCATAGCTTTTCGAGACTTGAGTGAAACAGGTTGGGGGTGGTTTAAATAAAGATCTCATCTCTTCATGTACCTGAGAAACGGCCTGGTTTTCAGAGGTGCTGAACCCACACTTGACAAATGATTGATTGCTTTCTTTACAGAAATCCTTTTCTTTGTGTAACTGCCTCTGAAGTTTAATCCTGAGTTGTAGGTGGTGCGAAAGCCTGTTTAGTGGAAAAGAAAAGGTTTTTTTTCTCCCTCTGTATTATACAATAACATTGAAATTACTTTGAGAGAGAAAAGTTTACAGTTTTATAAGACTATCCCAGTATGGAGTACTTTTCTCTGCCTTGCTATCCGCAGAGAGGATGGGGGTATGGAGGCAGGGGGTACCCCACAGCTTAGAGGGGGCTTCCCGGAGTCAGCAGGACTCTGTATTTCCTTGTGCCTGGCCTGGCTTACTTACCTGTGTGTTTCTCCTCCCCTAAAAAGTCTGCCCTCTTGTAGGGAGGAGTCTGATTGCTGGGCACCCAGCTGCCATTGCATGGTGCTTTTTCCAGGCAATCTGCGCTCGCTACCATTCACTTAGGCGTGTGTTTTCTGCATCCCCTGTCACTGGAATAGAGATCACATGACCTGCTCATCCTTCCACTGCTCCCTTTGAGCAAACCGACGAAGACTAATATAGGGCAGTTCTGTAATAGGGAGAGCTAGGAAGCTTACAGCAAGTGTAGCTGGATGAGTCTGCTGCAGTGTTTTGCCTGCAGGTGTCTAGTTCAAGCCAGCACAGTCCCTTGCCCATTTTAAGGGAGCCAGTGCAGACAGAGGCCACTGGAAGGAGGGAGGGGCAATGTGCCACCAGAGAAAAAGTGGGTGGTTAGACTGTGAAGCGTGTCTCCTTCAGAGGTGAGGCTGAATTGGGACATGTGCTTCTGAGCCTCCATGTGTGGTCACCATGATCTGTACCACTGTGTGACTGGCAGCTGCAGGGTGAATAGAGTGCAGAGTCCAAATTCAGATACTACAGATAACAGTGCAGATACCAAATTCATTTGTGGAAACAAGTCAGTTGTGATGATCTGCTTGGAGACATACCGATCAGGTTTGGATGAAAGCTTGACAGTGTGTTTTCCCCTAGACATTGCTATCTTACTTGCAGGCTGCTAGGATTCCAGGGAGTCAGCCCTGCTGTACAGGTCAGAGCAAAAACAGGTACCGCAGGGCAGTATCTGTGCCACGGTAGTGGAAGGACTGGCAGTCTGATGTGATGTATGGTTCAGCTTTTATTAGTATGGTAGAGAGCCCTGAGGCTTGAGAATGGCACCGCACGAGGGATTTCAGACAAGAGCTACAAGTCCTGTGTTTGGGTCTCCCTACTTATCCAAGGCACGTACAGCATGATGCAGCCATTAAACAGTATTCATTCAAGGGCTTATGTTCCTAGGCTGAGTTTGATCCATAGAAGTAGAAAAGGCCTCTATCCTTCAAACTACTCTGTGCTTTGAAATTGCTGCAGTTCTGCATTGTATTCTGTGTGGGAGATGTCTTGAAGTGCACTCCAGGCTCCAAACCAATGACCTGTGAACTTGTCCGTGCCGTGGCAAGTCTTCGGTCTGTTGATTGTCTGTTTTCATTAGTTGCCACAAAAAGATTCCTTGGCTAGCGCACCTCCTCCTCCCATAACTTCACAATGCTCTGAGCAAATAATATTTTCTTAAATACAACCAAACAATAGTATCTTACACAATAGGGAGATGTTTGTTGAGTCATTGATTCATGGGGAAAGCCAGCCTTGAATACATCGTACATCCTTTTTATAAAATATGTGCTGTGGAATGCAGTCTCTGGCAATATATATTATAATCTATTAGCCTTGTATGATTTTTTTTTTTTTTAAATCCACACCAATCTCAGCCAAACCACATAAAACTGACACCTCATGTTTCATAAATGAATTAAGGATAGTAGAGCAATTGTCCTTGGCTGTAGGGCCATGTTCTTATGTGACAGTGCCTTCCACACAATTATTTAATCATAACGGTGTTTACTAACATTATTTTTCATGCAACAGTTTTTAATAACATTCTTTGGGGAACAGTTCCACTTAAGAGTCTTAAATTACTAGCTTTTTTTTCAGACACATATTGGCAGTTGTGTTTATGAATGTATTTTACTGTTTCTTTGTGTCTGATATGTTGTGGATTAGTAGATTATGTGAGACTCAAAAGAGAATAAGTATGGGTTTTTTCCTCTAGAGCTGATAGCAAATGAAAATCTATTTTCATGAACAACTACAATGTTTTTGGAGTTGTTTTTCTTTGAAAGTTAAAAATGAATCAGTTCGCTGTCTGTTCACCCTATTTGTTTTTAAATTATATCAGTATGTTTGAGAATTTTCTGTATCTTCCCCCAGTTTAACAAGTACTACTACAATGACAGTTTAAATAGCATTTTTGATTTATGAAAGGCAACATTTCTTTTGCCCATGAAACCTACATTTTGGTGAAGTTCATCACCGTTTTGTGTAAAAGGATTTTTTTTTTTCCCAAAGGTTGTGTTTAGTTAAAGGAAAAAAAAAAGCTATAAATAGGAAGAGTTCCACAGATTTCAAGAAGATGGAGAGGAAAGAGCTGTTAGAAAGAGCTATTAGACCTCTTAACCTCTTGCTCCCAAACTGGAAGTCTTCCATAAATGCTAACATACCTGGAAAAGAGGAGGACAGATGCTCTGCTACTAGGCTAGCTTCAGCCTGGTACCTGTAAGCTTTTGTGCAGCCACCTTGATGAAAAGTGCTGCTTCCTCTCCTGCTCCTCCCTCCATTGAGGCTGCTTGTGTACATTGGCAAGAGGGCTAGCACTGCCGTCTCTGTAAGTCACAGCAGTCTGTGTGTAGCATCATTTATTGTACTCTTTCCTGAATCTGGCTCTTCCAGAGAGACACAGAGCAGTAGCTCAGCCTCAGTGGGGACAAACTTGGAGCTCTCATAGGCCCTTGAGAATGAATTTACTTTGTCTCAGAGCTAAGAAGAAATGCAGCAAGTGCCATTCATGCATTTGCCCAAGCTGTATTTCACAAATTGCCCACCTCCTGGGTTCAGCTCTCCAGAGAGGGACCATCACAAACAGAATTCCATATTCAAGTGAGCAGACCTACCTACAAATTCCTCTCTTTGCCTGAGGAAGGTTTCTAATGTTCAGGCAATCTCCTGTGGTGCTTGGCCTTGGAAATACGTAGCACTTGGCACTTTTATGTAGTGGCAGAGAAGTGACTTTTCGAAGTGCATGGATAGGAAGAACTGCCATGTGCCTATGTCCTAACTTGGGGCTGGTTCCCATGCAGAGGGGACTTTCCTCTCAAAAAGATACTTGTGCGATAAACAGGGACATGTGAGGTGCTACTTGGTGTGATGTAAGGACTGTCTGAGAGAGTTAATGGACTGGATTGAGTTGCTTGACATGTAGTATTCACTGCAGTCTAACACTGAGTTTTGGCACCACAGAACAGTAGCAGCTTTTACACAGTGAAGAAGAGAAGTATGTCTGAATTTTTCCATGAACAGTCAAAAGCCTTTGTGTCTGATAAACTCGTACAGCGATACTAATTCAGAAGAACTTTGGCATTGATTAAACAGGTCACGTCTGATGTATTATTCATAAATGAGCCTAAAAAGCGCTAGTCTTCACAAATAAAGCAAATACGATGAGGTGATACACATTTTCTTCTGAAAACCAGCAGTCACTTGGACTCAACAAAGAGTAATTAATACAGTTTTAAAAGATACACTACGTAATTCTATGAATAGTTAAGGCTAGGATGAAATAATACCCTATATTGGTCTTGAACCACAATGAATAATATGATTATTTTTACTTTGCAAGAGGTCACAACAAATGTTTGAGATTTAAGCTACCGTAACTACAAATTTAGCAGAAAGTAGGCATTTAATGATAGATTTCATTGCTGTGGTTTAGGTTTTATTTTGAATGTTTGTTATGTCTTAAAAACACTAATGCTAAGATGTTGTCTCAAATCTTTATTTTCAAATTACTTATTATATCACCATAAATTACAGGGTGCAGTAAAAGCCAGATTTAAAAAGAGGCGTATTTTACTTTCTCATCTTTCTAAAAATAGTGCAATGCTTATGAAACACGAATCATCATTAAAAAAGTTCTTTTTATACAACTGAAGTTGCTAGTGCTGAACTAGTGGCTTTCCTCCAAGTGGCACAATGGACTGTTCCAAATTTAGGTCTGTAATGGTAGAGGTTAACTTTAGGAAGTCAGGGTAAAACTGTAATCTATAATTCTACCACAATTACAATGTTTTCTCTCAAATGATAGTGAAGTCCCTGGGGTGAATGCTAGCAAATACCTTGTAAAGATGTTCTTATGGCTTTTATTGTTTTGATGCTTTTGCGTTTTCAGCACATGTTATTAGATTCAGCAAAAGACCTGGGCTGCGACCCAGGACTGTTTAGAGGCTGTGGGTTGCAGTCAGCTCTCAGCACTCAGCCAGACGCAAAGGGTGGAGCACGTAGTTGATAGCGAAGAGATGCATATGCCACGTTGACAAGATGATGGGTAAACAAAGCTTAAGGGGACACTTGTTAAACTCAACATAGCCAAAAATGAAGCTTTCCCATGATATTTTTAGAAGGCTTCAGCCTGAGGAAAACATTCACCTGTGTGACCTGAGGAAAAGTCTAGAGAACTGGTTGCTATTTAGCCATCCAAAACTCCATATGTGCATCTTTTTCAGATGCCCTTATCAGTTCTTTCCTTCTGGGCATATTTTTGGAAGACTCACACATCTCCTCCTGTGAATCACAGTATCGTGCTAGTTTGTCAGAGTGAGGTGGGACTGACACACATCAACCTTGAACCTAAGTTGTATCTAGTAGGTGTGACGTGAGGGCTACCAGCAGCCAATGCTCCTTTAGCAGGCCACTGAAGGAACTCTGCATTTCTACCGCAAGTGCTGCTGCTTGTTCCCTCAGAATATGGTGTAGTCCCTGTAAGAGTGAACCTGAAGGATATGGCCATTATAGCATCACCTCTCCCTGGGAGTGAAAAGAGCTGGGTACCTGCCAGCATTTGAACAGAGAGCTCTGGCATGAGCAGGATGACCCTGGAGGAGTAGGGGTACATAGGTAGCAATCCAGATAGGCAACAGTGCAGCTGCGAGGCTGTCAGCACCGTTGGGGCTTGGCCTGGACAATACAAAGGTTCAGAATCGTGGTGTTGAAAGTAGGTGTGTTGTCAGCGGAAGGCTCCCTGGTCAGCACAAGGCAGTAACAGCCTGGCTGGGCAGAGCTGCAGAGGGACCAAGCATGGGGCCCCTTGCTGGTGCCGGGGTGCAGAGCAACAGCTCGTGGTGAAATGGGATTTCTGAGCAGGCATTTAATAACGAGTTCTTTCAAGCATACCCTAAATAAATGAAAATGTAGTGGAAATCTTTCTTTGCTAACTTCACCAGAGCTTTTGGCCTAATGTGCTACAGGCGTTAGCGCAGCAAGTAGGTGGCCTGTGCTGCTGCCCATACTCTGTCAGGAAGACAAAGAATCTGGGAGAAGCATCAATCTGTTTCTCTTCACAGGGCTGTCTCTTCCCCCCTTTGTCAGTCAAAGGTGTCAATGTCTCTCCCCTCTATTCTCCCCCCTCCTTGAGCTGAGTAGTGTCAGTCATTCCTGTTTTTTTTTTTCTTTTTATTAATGATTTTGCAAGGCTATGTCATTACTGTGCTATACATTTTTATACAGATGGCACGACTGTGCATTTTAATGGCAAATCTGTTTCTCACATAACGCCTGAACTGCAAAAAGACTTTGACAGACTGGTTCAAGGAAAACAAACTGGTTTTAAATGCAGCAAAAACTAAAACAATGCCTTTTGGCTCTCCTAATCATCTGAACTCAAAGGATTATTTTATCTGGAAGTCAGAAATCTTAAGGAGAGTGGACCAAACTTGTGTGTTGAAAGAAAACCGAAGGAAAGAGATAGAGAGGTTCATCATTCATAGGCTGTATGTTTTGTTCAGCAAGACAGAGGATTCATCCTTGACTCTCAAACTAAATGTTTGATCAGAACTGAGTTTGGCCTGTAACTTGGGAGACTTTTGGACCCTACAGGGTTTTGAATTTCAGGAGGAACTGAGGTACTAAGTTTATAAATGTGAAAAGTATACAGAAGGGGGGAAAAAAAGAACCTAACCAGAAAATGAAAAATATGTATATGTTAAATACCACCAAAAGCAAACAGCAGAATACCTATTCGTCCGTTTTTGGAGAAGTCTCTTCTTTGATCATCTTCTTTGCATTTTATGTTCTTTTAAGCCCATGTAAGTGCAAACAGTTCTCAGTGGTCCTATCATCACTGTTCTCTGAAGTCACACATCCATTTTTGTTTATGTTGCTATCCATTTATCTGTTTAATATCTTTACCTTGCAATTGATATATGGACACAATTCACAGTAGCCCAGATCTTCCACTGGCTTCTACATTGTGTAGTTTGTAGCTCAAATCAGAAATGTTAGTCCTCTCTCTTTGCTCTGCTCCAATGTATTCACTTACATGAATTGACTGAGGTCAGTAGAGAGTTGCTGGTATCTTAAAGCTCTTGCATGTCTGAATTTTCACATCCTTTATGCCATTACATCCCAAATTTAAAGGACTTGACAACTCATTCCTTTGGCACTTATATTCATAGTGAATAAAGCTCAATGGCTATATTGAAAAGGATGACCAGGAGAAAAGGGGAGGAGAAATTCATTCTTGTCAGCACTGCAAACCCAGATATTCTCTGAGGGCAACATAAAGGAGCAAATTCTGTCTGTCATATTGTTGGGTGTGTTCTTGTCTATGCTGGCTGCAGTGAAGTGTAAGAATAGTAATGTTCAGAAGTCTGTAAATATTTGCTTTAACAACATTTGAGGAGCTAGGGAAAATGAGTATGAGATGGAAAGCATAGACAGGCCTAGCTGCTGTTATTGACACCTCAGTATCTTGAAGCAACCCAAAGGTCTCGCTGTAGGTCAGAGGGATCACTGACTGCTAACAATACTCTGAGGTGCTGGGAAGACAATGTAATGTACAGGTATTCTCCTCTTGCTCCAAATTTTCAGCAGAAATTGGCATTTTCTGCTGCTGCTCTTGATCTGCTGGAGACCCACCAGTGTTTAGATAAAGCTCCTGGGATGTTTTCCTTTTTTGTAACCTGGCTGACTTTAAACATCTGATTTTTGGTAGGCCAGTACTTCAGTAACATTGCAAAAATTGAGGGGAGGAAAAAGCACTTGTTGGAGTATCTGCTCCCTCTTTCTGAGCTAGCATCAGACTGAAATCACATGGTTGTTGACCACAGCTGCATTTTATATCCACTTCCGCAGCATGGGTGTAGGACTATAAACATAAATTATTGGAGAGTTATTTTAAGAACAACAGTGTATATAATTAAAAAGCATCATTTACAGCATTCTTTCATGACAAAGTGTTATGTCACTTTTGTTTCATCATAAATAAAAGGGGCGTTGGATAAATTCTTGGTATGGTGGGAAAGCTGCCAAACATGAATGTGGCTTGAATTTATTGGAAATCATTATTATTTTTATTCACCATGTTATATAGAAGGCTTCCTTTTGTGTGGTACAAGTAATTTCCTCCCTCCACCCTAAATATGTGGCAGGTGAAAATTATTGCACTGAGACATCACAATGGCAATTTTAAAAAAAGTTATTCAAAATTTTTTCCCCTGAAGTATTTTTTTTTTCCTTCATGAAGACTGTTCTCCAGTTCTAATGCCTGTTTGTTTTTTTTTTTAATTTGAGTGCTCCAGCAGACTTCCAGAACTGGTTCAAGAAGGCTGAGAGTGGGCAGATGACACAAGAAATACGGGTAGAAGTGGACCAGAGATGAAAAGATTGGGCTCTGTATACAAAAAGCTTTACTGGTAGTGTGAACTGTGAATATTTCAAGTACAGTTGATGTTTTGTTAAGACCTAATGGCATGAGACTATGTTTCTGCCTTTTTTTTTTTTTTTTTTTTTTTTAAAAGCTGTCTACTTTTGGAAGCAGTTATTAATCAATAACATTTGATATACAAAGTCCAACAAGATTTTTGATTTTCAGGTTGCAATTAGTAAACAGCACATAAAACCAATTAGATCATGTACACTTCATTTTCAACACTGACCTGAACCCCTGCAGCTGGACACGATAGTTATTGTTCCCTGTGTCCAGTCGTTATTCTGTATGAAGATGACAACTGGTATCTACTTGAGATGGTACAGAAACTAAGGAAATAAATGCAGGAACATTTCAGTGACATCTAGATAAATAATTGCTTCAGTCATGTCTGCAAATTCTTTATTGACCTTTTTACAAGCCAAATTTTGCTCATATAAGTGATTGCAGAAAGCAGCTTTCAAGAATGTGGCCCTGAAAGCTTTTTGCATATGTGTCCTATGAAAACAAAACCTACTGTTCTCGGGAAGGCCAACATTACCCTAGGTGCAGCAGGGCTCCTTTCTAGCCCCAAACTTGGATTTTCTCTGGGTGGAAACCAGGCGCAGGGCACTGGTACATAATAAGTCCTCACCCCAGGATGGAGGTGAAATGTGGCCAGGAGCTCAGGTCCAGGCTGAATGTGGTCATTGCTGCTCCCCACCAACGTGGCAATCAGATCCTCCTCCTGAAGGGAAACCCTTGGAGGAGATCTGCACTTCGGCCGTGGAATTCATTTCCTAAGTAACACTCATGGGATATCCTCGTTCCAGCAACAAACCTGTTGTTGACAAGATACGTTTTGTTTCCCCTTTTTATTAACAGTGCAGTCAGAGAACTAATTAGCAGCACCTTGGAAATTTCCCTTCTGGAAATCTGGGCTATAAATATCTTCACTGCTCAGCAAGGAGCACTGCAGAGTGGGACTGTATGGGGATGCTACAGCTGCTTAAACAATGCAGCCTCTATGTGAGTATCTCTGTTAGATTAAGAGAAGCTAGAAAGCCACTTCACTGAAAAGTGGTTGTAATTTTTCATTGAAACGTTTTTTAATTGAAAAAAAGGGCTTTGATTTGCTGGAAAAATTTATGTGGCAAGCTTCTGCTTCGATTTAGTTTTTTCCATTTTCATTCTATGAGAAAACCAAAATAATTTCACTTTTATCAGCAGAAAAAAACAAAGGAATAGGGAGGTTGTGGATAGGAAGGGAATAGTGATCTTTATGCTGTTGGGCTACAGAAATTGACCCCTCTGTTTCCATTTGTTCAGTAAAGATGCAAATAAGAAATTACAAACAAAGCCTTGCGGAGGTGTGTGGGTTTGTGGAGTTTCACAGTGACTGGCTTCAAACACTTCTTATGAGGCTGATGGAAAGCATAGACCTTCCCCAAAGGGCGTTTCAGAGTAAGAGTCTGGCTTAGGCACTTTGCATCTCCATCTGATGGACTCCAGCCTTCCCCATTGCCTGAAGGTGGAGCCTGGGCAGACTTGGTGCCTAATTTTAATTTTGACAGTGCAAACATTGCCAAATGTACATGATGTTCATTTTGTGTTCATGGGTATGACTGTGAGTAAAACTTGAGGAATTCTTAACCAACTTTGTGTCTTAGTCATATCGATAGAAACATGACTAGAAGTGAGTTTTTATCCTGACTGTTAATAAATGTTAAAATGAGAGAAATTCATAAAATGCTGTGATAAAGGTCCTGAAGAGGTGACACCTACAAAACCATGACTGGCACTGGCAGGGTGGATATGAACTCCTGGTACATTGGGTTTTTTTTCTGTTGCAAGAGCTCAGGGACATCATGTCGAGGTGATGGACAGTGTTTCCTCCCACGATGTGCTCACCTTCTTGTACAGTGCCATTGGCAGCTGCCTGGCTGCCTGGTCAGATACTGAGCTTAGAGGCATGCTTGATGTGACCGTGGGTGGTGAGTAGGCACATGGGTCAGTGTGCAGCTTGTCTTCTGCTCCTGTGAGCATAGGAGCTTTGTGACTTATGCTATTTTTTATCTCTTTTATATTTTCCTCCCCACCTCCTTCTTTCTCACCGTTCACTAGACCTCAGAGCACTGGGTGCTCTGTGGCTGCACTGAGAGAGGCAGTTTGATGCCGGACGTTGGCAGCCTTCTGAGGCTGGGGGCTTCATTCAGACAGCCCCTGGGCTTTTCTCCATGACAGCTCCTACCTGCCTGTGTCTAGCCTGCCTGCTTGTTTGACAAAGTTAACTTGCAGAAAGGATGATCCCCACGGAAGAGTTATGGAAGGCTCAGAGTAATTCCTGAGGTAGGGCTGTTGGGGCTCGAGGTAAGGAGCGCTCAGTAGCCCCAGCGGTTTGGCTTGGAGTGCGTGTTTTTGGGTGGGAGTGTCAGGAGCAAACAGCACCATTGGGAGGCTGTGCTGAGAGAGGGATGATGCAGGGATTTCTGCAGAAAGGGAGGACATTGCAGAAACTAGTAGAGAGTCTGGGACAGGGAGAGTGGTGGAAGAGAAGGTCGCTGTTCAAACTGATGGAGAAACTTCCACTGACTTCACCAGAGCCTCTAGTTAAACGCTGTCTCCCAGGAAAGGATTGGAGAGGGAAAGTGGCCTCGTCACCGAGGGTGTATTTGGCTGCTCGGGCAGTCTGTGCTCAAGGAAGACACTTGCGTGGTCAGCACAGTTCCTCTTAGCAAGAAGAAAGCTCCAGTTTGTTGCTCTGTCTGATGTTGCTTGCTAGCAGAAATGTACCTTGAAGGGAAGCTGAGGACTTAGATGACTTGAAACCAAAAGCTGCTCAGCAATAGAAATGCGAAATGTTTTAAAGAAAGGCTTAGCCCAGATTAGCATTGTCTATGTTTTAGTGTCTTGAGTTTTGTATCTTTGCAGCTAATGAAAAATATACAAGCTCATTATTTTAGAATAATTAGTAGAGCTCTAGAAACCTTCCTCCACTGTTGTTCGCAGAAGTACAAACTTCTTGGGTCAGGAGAGCTGCAGAATCCAGAGAGGATAAACTGCATTAACATTTTAGCAGTTGCGCGATCCTCATGCATGCATGTTTGCTATTATTTCTAGGAGCTCCCTGGATGATAAGCATGATATAAAAAATTTAACCACAAAGAAAAAAAATGTTTAAAGGACTGTTAGGGGTCTGACTAATCCCAGAAAAGCAAGGAAGTTCAGGATTCAGCTGACTCCATCTGTAGTGCTGGTTGTGCTGGTTTTCATTAGTAAAGTCAGAGTGTCAGATGATGCAATTCACCACTGGCTCTATATTACCCAGAACCAGAACCTTTTTGCTGGTGGTTTTTAAAATCCTAGAAATGTAGGGCAGGAAAGACCTCGAGAGAGCTTCTCATCCTTTGCAAGGATGTGGAATCAAATATGTGTATGCCATCACTGGCACATGCCTGTTGAGGTTTTTACAAAAACTTCCAGAAAAGTACAGCCTGATGTTTTTCCACCTCCAGTATTTATTAATCTGTGGCTGGAAACCCAAACTGAATCACGTTTAGACCTGAGGCAGTTCATTCTACTCGCTTGCTGTGTTGATTCCTGGGCCTTCAGAGTAGTTTTGAGTGCTGTCTCATTTTCAGTATTAAAACACTGCCCCTCTGGTGTGCAAAGGAGGAACGAGGCTCACCCAGGTCCCAGAGCAGGCAGGCAAGAATGCAGTGGTGGCCCAACTGAGCCAAGGTTGGAGGTGCTGTCACTCGCATCAGGTCAGCTGAAATACTGTTTCTAGACTGGGCTTCGGGCAAAGAGTGAAGTTTCATGTATGACCCGTTCATTTAGACGCTGATCCCTGTGCTCTGAAAGTGTTGTCAGGATCCCTCAGCTGGTGCTGGTTGCTCCAGGCTGCAGAGCTGGGAAGTGGGGAGCAGCAGGGATCGACTCTGCTCTGTGCAAACCCCTTCTTTGAGGGGGACACCAAGGAAGGTCAGATGATACCAGATTTGGCACCCACAAAATAAATCACTTTTCCTCCACTTTCTTCCACCTTCCTCCTGTTGCTAAATGCAACTGGAAACAAGTACTGAAAACAGCTATATATTGTCATGGTACCTCAGGCCATGAATATGTTATGTATTTTATCTTCTTAGTGGAGAAAATGGAAGAGTTGATGGGAATCTGAGCAAATACTTCACCATTGACAGTATAGTCAGCTGACCGCTACAGACATCTGAACAAAAAAAATTTGGCTGTATTGACCAAAGCTGTGCTCATTCCCCTTTTTGAATTTGCTTCCCACAGCAATTCTAGTGGACCAAGATTTATTCATAGATGTTTCCAAGAATAATGAATAAAACCAAATTGTAAGCTGCTTGCAGGCATAGTCAGAAGGAGATCTAATTTTCCAGATTACTCAATGTGAATTATTAATTCTGCCTGACTAACGTAGAGCAGTCTCCTGGTGTTTAGGAGGGAAGACAGTCTGCTTTATCAGTTCATTGCTGATATCTCCCTGTATTTTTCATGTCACATTATATTTAACTTTTCTGCCTTCCTGAATCAAACATAGCACTAAGGGAGGGAGTAGAAATGCTCTGGCTCAAACAGCTCTGTGAGACACAAGTTACTTGATAACTTGACTATTCCTGAGGGCTCTTCAGTCCTTGAACGCACATGAACGCATCCCTCATAGGGCAGTGGGAACTGTGAGCCTGCATTAAAAAAGAAAAATTCACTTGTAGCTTACAATAAAACCAAGACAACAAAAGACTGCCCCCCCCCCCCCGCCCCGCATTCCTTGTTTGTTGTTTGTTGACTTTTTGCTGTGTTTGTCTCTTTAGCAAACTGTGCCAGAGAGGCTCAGTGCTCTGCTGCCCATGAGTTGCCAGGCTTTTGTGGGTAGCGCACAGGTGGCTGCTCTAACTGATGGGCTGAGAAGGAAATGAGGCTTAGCTTGTCTGGAAGGAAAGCCTGTTGAAATTTCAGGGTCAAATCCTACATGCTTTGTAATTTTGGAGTCATTTCAGTGACTTCGTAGAGTTACTTGGGATTTACTCTGGATTAACACCAGGATGAATTTCATCTGACAGATAAAATAGAGCTCAGAGTGTCTGTGCCAAAATAGAACAAAATGTAAACACTTAAATCCCTTGAGGACGCTCATCCCAAGTGGTGATGCAAAAAAAAATAAAGGAGCTTTGCATTCTGGCAGGTGTAACTCTTGAGAGCAAGTAAGCTGAAGGAGATGAGAAAAAAATAACAGCACAGTGAACCAAACCGTTACAAGTAGTTTAGAACCGACCCATTTTAAAAACAGGTTAGAAAACTCAGACCTCACTTTCTCTGTGAAGCCAGGAGATGGTAAGATGGGGTGGTGCCTGTGTGCTGTAGGGGTGGGCAGGAGAGCAGGGTGCTCGGTCAGCTGGAAGGTGAGCTGCAGTGTGGGATGGTCCAGCTGCCAGGTCTCTGGAGCCCAGTGCAGTAAATGGTTTCCTATCTACTCTGATCTAGTTTGTGGCAAGGATGAGAAATGCCACAAAAATGAAGATCTTAAGAATCAATCATTACTCGTTAAACAGAAACATTCTCCTTTGTATAGTACAATGTATTCTAGCTGAAAGCAGCCTTTTTTCCTGCCCCCCTCACCCCAGTTCTGTGTACTGCAGTATATAGTTGGGCTTCTGCAGCTTCAGCTGATTTCTAGCCAAAGTAGAAGGATAAATCCAGAGAGAGAGGGTGCATTTGCATTTGTGTCACAACTACAGGTGGTGCAATGGGGCTGTCCCTGGTCTCCAGGTCAGTGCCAGTGACTGAGTTGTCACAAGATTTTAATTCTAAAAAAATAAATAAATAAAACTATATTTTAAAAAGACATTTTATCTCAAAAAGCTTGTTATTTATTTTCCCCAGACCTTATCCTGCTTTTTCTTTTCTGGCTACTTGATGTTTAAGTTGCAGTTGCTTAATGATGCAAAACTCGTATCTCTTACAACATTCTTTGTGAATTGGACTCAAAATTTCTATAACTGCTTATTTTAGGTGGGAACCATACGTTTTGGAGCATACAGCATCCCTCTTCCATAAAATATACAGACCCTTCTACTGCATTGTATTTTAATCACTGTTTTTTGATATCCTTTATCAAAAGAGCCATTAATGAGACTTTGCGATTCTCTTTCCACGGGCACATAATACACTCTGTGTCTTTAATTAGCACCTTTGTTCCTCTCCCCCTTCCCCCTCTCCCAGGAAAAAGCCAAACCTTCTTCACTACCAAAATGGCCTGTCAAAACCTGACAACTGAAGTTCTGCCTTGTCAATATAAAATTGTCTGTACCACTGTGCAAGCTGAATATTTGGGACTGGTGCAAAATAACGCACCAGCTGCGTTGTCTGCTTTCCTACTTTATTCCATTTCTGCTTAATTTTTTCAGGGCTACTGAAGGATTTCTGAACTCCCCTGAGCATTTACTATAGAAAACAGATCATGTTTCCTTACAGGCTGTGTGGAGAATTGCTCTAAGAGAGTATTTGGGGATGCATGTGGAAATTGTACTTGTGTATCCATTTTTATATGCTTTCCTGTCTGTATTAGTATATACAGAAGCACTGAGAACTCTTCTGTCAAAGGGTACGTGAATTCAAGCATTGTTTTCCTGTAAGAAATGGGATTTCACTGGGAATGCTGGCAGGCCCCTTACAACAGAAGGACGGGTGGGTGCTGCTACTGTATATATCTGTTGTCACATTGGATTTTGTGCAATAAAAATAAAACCCTTGGTCAGAAGTGTCATAAAAGTTTGATTGACTTTGCTCTTTAATTGCTTATCATCCTTGAAGAGACTTCTTGGCATTTAGAAACCAGTAAATCTGTTTCCCATTTCTTTAGGCTTTATAAATACACCCTGTTTATATTAAAATGATAGACAAATATACATAAAGCTGGAAAACATGACCACAAACTCTTTTTCTCTCGCTACGCATTAAAAAAAAAAAAACAAACCCTAAAGACACTTTTATTGTTGCTAAACTTTTGCCCTTGGCTGGTAGAGCCTTCTTTATGTTTTAGCAGATCCAGACATCCTTTTCATGTGGTCCTTGGATGTTCTATATTTTATATCTCTTGTGGCTTTATAAAAAGGGAAGAATGAGCTTGCTGCACAAACATATCTGACGGTAATTTTTTTTTGTTGTTTTTTGCAAGTCAGAAGTATTGTGACGTTTCCATTTTAAAACAAACCTTGTTTCTCCGTGCTCTGGAAAGCTGTGCTAGAGGGTTTCAGGAAGCCAACAGAAACTCAGTAGATGGAGTATTTTGGAGGTGGATGCTGAGGATGGCCAGGCGAATGCAGAGACCTTCCCTTGCTTGTGCTGTCATCTCCCACCATCAGAGACGTGGCCTGTGCTGCCCACAGCCTGGTGCAGGGAGAGCTACAAGCTTGCTGGGGCCTTTAGCGCTGGGATAACACTCAGGGACTATTGCCACAAAGGTCTAGCTCCTTTCGCATGTGTTTTTCCCCTGTCATGGCATGCTTCTTGCTGTAGGACAGCATCTTCCCCCAGACGCGCTTGAGTCCTGCAGAAATTGAATTTGAGGCTCTGCTCCAGAGGCAGACAGAGAAAGGGCTTTGTCTGCACTATACCCCTGGCTTGGGGAGCAGGTAAATGGGTGCCTTTAGTTTGTTCAGTACAGCAGAGTGTGATCCAAAAGGGGAAGGAAAATGGGAACAAGGGACTGGTGGGGTGCTCTTTGGGACACGTGGCTCTGGTGAAGCTCTGATGGGGCCTTTCACTACTGAGAGGGACGGCAGGCAGTGAGAGGCAGTCATGAGGAAAAGCGGAGGTTGGGAGCTGGACAAGGGGCCGTCAGTCCCACTGCACCACTGGAGCGAGCAGAGGTCTCTGAAGCAGAGAGGCTCTTAGTCGTTGTGCAAGGAAATGCTCTCAACAGATTTAAAAGTGCCCAAATGCAACAGCACTACTGGGCAGTTTTGTACCAGAAAATAAACTTTGGTTTGATAATACCTTCTATTCAGAGGAACAAAACCCCAGGTGATTCACTGACTAAATACATCAACCTTCAAATATTTCTAAAGTAATAAAACCCAAGTTTAAAAGAGAGAAAGTGCAGCTCAGCCATGAAAAAAATGTGGTAGTTTTAAAAACAGTCATAGTAGAAAAAAGTTGACAGACAACATTTTCAGGTGTTTGCCAATTGTTTCCTCCTCGTATAAAGCAAGCCTTCAGTGCAGCTCTGTGTCAGCATGGGGACATGGCTGCCATGGCCTTGGGGATGGGGCTGGAGAGGCTGGGGCAGAGAAGCAAACGCCTTGATTTTCTTTTTGTGGTGCTGCGTGCTTGTGTTACAGCTTCCAGGGCCTGAGAAATTCACCTCTCAGAGTAAAATGTTTAAATGCTGGCAGAAGGTGCCTCCTGTTAGTAAATTTGAAAATTTAAGCTTATTTAAAGAGGCAGAGTAGCAAACCACATGCCCTAGAGGGCTAATTTTGATCTTTCTTCTCTGTTCAGGGCTCCTATGTGTGTTTGCTAGCCTTGTGGTCCACGCTGCAGTAGTTCTCATGGGGTGTTAACTTCACTGTTTGCATAGTTAACTCTTTTCTTACACAGTTTTATAAGAAAATGTATTTATACGCAGCCATACTGCTCTCATAGCCATGAAGGCTGTTATTCTGGGTCAGGACTTTCTGCTGTGAAGGCAGTGAAGTTCACAAGTTCATTGATACACAGAACACAAGGCTGAGTTTCTGTAGCAGAAGGATCACATCTTGGTGCCTGTGGCTGACGTTAATTCACCTGCAACCCTGCTCATATAACACCACCACTGCTGCTTCAGGAACTCATCTCACCTTACTGTTCTGGCTCTTTTACAGAAAGGTAGTTCCTCCAGATTGAATCAGTGACTTTATCACAGTTTGGCACTTAGATTGCTGTTTAATTCTGAGATTAAAGGGATATGTTATCTTTCATCACTCAAATGACTTCAGAAAACCGCAAATCCATGCTGCAATATCATTCTGCAATCCAAGATCAGTGCTGTAAAACAAAGCCTGATGTTTCTTGCCAGCTACCAAAATCAGCAGCTGATTGGCACCAAGCTACCTTGGGTATTTCAAAACTTTGCAGAAACAAGAAAATACATTTCGAGAACAGGAATGCTTTGACTTTAGGCTTGAGCAGTGAACTGCTTGGGTTTTACTTGATTGTGGGATTTAAAAGGTACATTAGAAGTCTTCCATGTCACTTAACTGAGATAAAAGGGATATGCTAGAGCAGGGTGTTCTCTCTGGGGTGTTTCTGACTAAAATTATCCTTAAGTTTTAATGTTGAAAAAGGATTTGCTGCTATGGATTGATGCAAAGCCTTCTCCTTTCAAAGATGTTTAGTTGACCAAAACCATTCTGCTACCATAAGCCTGCCTAGATACCCAGGATTCCCTGGTGTAGGGATTTCATCCTGGAAGAGGCCTCTCATGGCTTTTATACAAGGCTGCCGGGTGCTGCCTTCTACCGCACAGCAGCACTCGCTACCAAGGGCTGTACAGATGACCAGCAGGCCCAGCTGATGTAGCTCTGGTTCCTGCTGTTTAGAAGGTAAGGGGCCTCAGGGCATCCATGTGTGCCATTGAAGGACATGATGCACCTGGGAAAAAGTCACACAAGTCCCTGTGTTCATAATATGTGTGAAGCTAGGTGGAGAGGTCATTTAGAAGAATAAGGTGAATTTTGGGCTCTTGACTGTTCTACATCAGTATTTTTTTTTTACCTGTGGACAATATAAAGGTGCTCTAGAAGATTTAAACTGAAAGAAATGTTGAAACACTTTTCTCTTCAGCCAAGGGAATCCTGCATGGGCTAGGAGTATTGCAGGAGAAAGCTGCTCCTTCCACTGTTCCCTTTCCTAGCGAGAAGGGAAGCTCAGAGGTAGTTCATTGATCTGGCAGCCTTAGCAAGGCTGAAAATTTGCTATATGTTGATGTGATACCAAAGGGTTTGGGTGTTGGGTTTGTTTTTTTTTGTTGTTGTAATTGTTGTGAAGTTTGCGTAGGCTGTGATGAGCCTTTTTGTGTCCCACAGTGAACTACTAGGAGGAGCCCTGGTCTTTTTGACCACGAGACTTGATTACTATAATTCCTTCTTCACAGGGCGTTGAGTGCAGCATCTCCCCAACTTATATATGTTTGGACTGTAAGTAACCCAGTTGTTTACTAACGAGGGCAGAAATAGCTATCATTTAGTAACTGTACTTCATCTTTATGGCTTTATTTGCCTTTCCCTCTGGCATGTACTCCATCAACTTTCTTTGCTGATCGCTTGTTCAAGCCCTAAAAGTTGTCAAACCCAATGATAAAGTGGAAACAACTTAGGTAGATTCTGGCAGCTCTCAGCTGCATTACAGTCTCGCAGATAACAGAAACGAGGCACATCCCAAGTTGGTGCTGGCAGGGTAACACAGGGAAGCTCTGGGGAATATTAAACAAGGGGACACTTAGTGGGTTTTGTCAGCAAATAAATATTGTAAGGAGAAAGATCAAGTCAAATACTTTATCAGGTAGAGCAATTTACAATGCAGCTTTGTTAGGATTTCTGGCGTAGTTCTGTTCGACTGTATTACTACACTTTTGATTACCCTTCCTTTCTGCACTGGAGCCATGAGACGGCCTCTATGGCCCAGCCTCTCACTTGGTTATCTAACTCTAGCCAGTCTATAACTTTTTTTAATCAGATCTTTGAGGTTTTTTTTCAGTCTGTTGGTGTTTAATGGTGGCATTTTTTAGAAAGATGAGGAAACGGGTCTTCTTGACTAGGCCATTTTACAGAGATAGATTTCAAAATATGCCTATCTGATTTATTCTTTAAATCCAAAGCACTAAATGGAGATGTTCAAAAACATTTAGCACTGGGGTAACACAGTGCTCATTGCCATCCGTTAGCACTGAGTCTGACTGGTAACAGATCATGTTTTATATCCTAGGAAATTTGCTGTTAAAATCAGACATAAATAGAGGTGGGGTATAATTAGTTATTCCTTCCAGATGGACTAGGCTGTGCTGCTCAGCCAGATGATTCCAAGCAGCATGGTGTACAGCTGCCCTCCGTCTCTTGATCCACGCTTCTTTCTCAGAGAAGCTCCCCTGGGCAACTGTCTCTGTATTGCCCTGGTCCTAGCATGGGAACCTAGCAAGGGTCTTCACATTACTCCATTGCCTGCACGATCCCACATGTACAATGAGGAAATTTTCTTTGTTAGCTCTCCCAAGCAAATTTTTTAAACCTCACTGTAAGTCTGGAAGCAGGCATGCTCTCTTTCTTGCTATACCTTTACTCCCAGTAGATCGCTTCCAGAGCTTTAGATGCTATCCATTAACTAATTTTTATTTCCAGGGAATCACGTGACTCTAGGACAGCAGGTTTAAGAGAAATGGATGGTACCGTGAAACCATAGATGAGGTTGTGAGCATTTTCAGCTCTGTTTCTGTCCTTTCTGCTCTTGGGGATTTACTACTGATTGGGGTGTGCTTAGATTAGGTGAGGGGAGAGGCTGTGTACCCCATGTGCCCTGGTCAGCTCAAGCTCAGGGTGTTAGGCAGCTCATAGGTCTGCAGTTGCGCCATCTAGCTAAAGTCTGCGTCAGCCTGATCGAAAGCTCAGATGAATTTGTCATTAAAAGTATGTCTGGTTTTTGTTTGGTCTTTTGAACCTTTGAAGCATTGAAGCTGTGCTGGCTGCCACGGGTGCTGCTGTAACTTGTATTCTCCCCCTTGTCTCTGCTCTTTCACTTCCACTGATCTTTCCTTGTCTTCCTTCCCTGTAAAAGAGACAAAGTGTTGGCAGGACCCTTGAGCCCTGTTAAAGAGCATCAAATAGCATTAATTTTACCTGTGTCTTAAAATACCTGTATTTAGCACCTTGATTTCACTGTGAGTGCTTTTATTTTTATAGTTATTTGAGAAAACATTTTTCCCACTGTAAATGTAATTATTATATATATAGAAATAAAAACTTTACTCAGCAAACAAAGGTTCATCTGTGCATTTCTTTAGTCCCAGTTTTTAATAGCAGCGCTAGAGGTATTTTTAAAGTGTTTATTTAATCCAGCTATTCAGTAGTCTCCAGAGTCCAGGCTTCTGCTTTAGTGCTGAATCAATGCTTGGTCAAGCCTTAAACTTTATGGGTTTTGGCACAGTGTTGAAACAGAAGCTTTGATGCTTGAGACTGCTGCCTACACAGAGCAAATATAAATTTTGATCAGTACAGTAAGTGTTCACCATTTAAAATGTCAGTGGGCAGCCTCTAACAATCCCCTCGCCCCAGAGCTGTTGGGCTGGGTGATGTGCCTGGCCCGCAGGCACAGGACACATAAAGGCTGCACTGCGTTCCTGGGTCCTGCCTCAGCCCCAGCCAACGTCCCCTGTGTCGAAAGAGCTTTGTTGTCTGGTGGCAGTTCAGGATGAAATTACTATTTCTAAATTTCTACCGGGCAGTTATTCTTGGTTTTGCAGAGGCTGAGGGTTGACAAAGCTGCTCTCCTCTCCAGAAGCTGTGGGTCAAGGTCAGGTCTGAGGAACCTTGTGCCGTGACCTGTGAGCCAGAACTGTAACTCCTATGTTATCATTCAGGTGTGCTTCAGGTCCATTGCGGTACAAGGAAAGCTTTGTCTTCTGCAATCTGGGTTATGCTAGTGGTTTTCATTTAACATACACCTGGATCTCATTTGGATAATGTATGTAGGTAAGTCTCTGATGCAGAGGAAAGCCAAAATGTCATCCTTTCGTTACTCCATGGCTAAGACATTTTTTCACTTGGCGATCTGAGTGCATTCTTCAAGGTAATGTACAGTGGACAAAACCTTAATTACAAAGACCACATTTCAACCACTCACCTCTGTCTCCCCGACATGGCTCTTCGGGAGACAGCCTGCGTGTGCCAGCTGTCCTGCCCTTGCCCTGAGCCAGCACGACTGTGCAGCAGCAGCTCCATGTGCCAAGCAGAAGCAGGTTGTGGACACCCACCCTCCAGTGCACATGGAGACTCTGTGATCCTCCCTCCCTGTAACCGTGGCTTCTCTGACACACGTGGCAGATGAGGAGGCACAGTCCCATACAGTATCCTACAGTGGGGGGGGATCCCCACTGCCTAGCACGCAGTGGTGACTCTAATGTGCAAATTTCTCTCTCAGCTTCCCTTATACTGCAGATTTCTCCTTGTTCTTTTGGCTTGTATCTTCATCCCTTCCACTGAAGATGTGATTACAACCCAGGCTGTAAGTCCTGCATGTGATGGAGCAATATTGTTTCAGTACTTCACTCTGTGACCCAAGGAATTCTGTTAATTTTTTCCCTTATGTGTTTATGTGGATATGCAAAGCGTATGGTGTGATTTGATGCTGTAGAGATTTCACTGATATACAGGAACATTCCTCTTTTTTTTTTTTTTTGTACCATTTGGAGCATGCAAGGGACCTGCCATGGTCCCTGAGCACCCCTGGTTCAAGGCCAGCTTCTTTACCTCCTCCTGGCACTTCGGGCCATGGCGTCCCACCATGGCAGAGCCTGTGCTGGAGGAAGCTGGCATTTGTTTCTGTGTAATACCAAAATGCCAAGGGTTACACTAATGTAACCGCACAGGGTTTTTTGGCACAGAGTCAGCGTGTGTGTCAGTTTATGCTTTGACCAGTCATTTCCAGAAGGGGCTGAAAAGGCTCTCCAGTTGGAGGGTGGAGATGGCCCTGCTAGCTAGCCATCACTGAATGCTGCTGTGGAGAGCAAACACTTTCCTTTGTGGTGGTGTTTGATAGACAAGCACACAGCCAACTACTGAGAACTTTATTACCGTGCGTGACATAGGCTGTGAAGCCTCAGAATTGACCACACAGGGAAAGGACCCCGTGTGATTTCACTGGAGTGGAGCACCGCCTTCCTTGGCACATCCCACAGAGCAGACCTGGGACTGGGAGTGAGGGCGCAACCAGGATGGAGAGTTGCTGGAGGAGCTTATCCTAATGTTGCAAATTAAATTGTGGTCTTTTGATATGTTTCCAAGACTACATTTAAGAGAAAGAAAACAAAAAAAAAGTAATATATTGAGTTCTGGGAGTGCTGTTAGGATCCAGATGTACATTAGGGAAAACGGAATGGTTTTCCAACTTCATTTAACACCACCAAGAATTTATGACCTGTCTGTAAGCCCTTATCAGGGATGTGGGGGGAAAGAGGAGCTCCTTTCCCCCTCCTGCAATAAAGGGATCTCAGGAGACTCTGTTGCCTTTCCTCAGCCACACTGGCTCCCTGCACAGAGATGCTGATAGATTTGGTGCTCTCCTCCCTCTTCTCCCTTCTATGTCTCTGTTGGGAGTGCTTAAGGGCACCATTTGGAGCAACTATGGCACCAACAGATACCTGGAAATGCTCCCTGTTATTTGTTCCATGGAACTATCCTCTGCTCTTCCTCAGAGTGGAAGAAGTCAGACAGCTGAATAATGTGCTACAGCAGCATGTCACAGCTGGATGCAGGAAAATTTGGGCAATGTCCTGAACCCCTTGGCCACCGGCAGGCGCTCCCACTTGCTGGCACGCAGAGCGCCTTTCCTCTCTGAAGTGCCGGCTGTTGTGAGAGCGGTTACAGGTTTCAAAGTTTCAGAGCGTGGCTGCAGCAGCAGAGGGAGCGGATTGACACGCCGCATGCGGGAGCAGTTGAGGTGGCCAAGCCGTGGTGTTGCCCGCATCTGCGTCCTGGGAAACTGGCTGTGAATGAGTTCATCTTGTGCCAGTGGGCGGGTGGGCAGGGTGAGGGCCACAGGCAGGTGAGCTCTGTCCTCCCCACGCCCCTCAGCTGCCCGGAGCTTGTTGTGATCTTTCTACCTCCTGTTGCAGGAGTAGGGGGCTGATCATAGCACCCAACACTTACAAAGCCTTGTCATTCAGATTAAAAAAAAAAAAAAAAAAAAATTACCATCTTGGTTTCAACTTGCATCTGACCTGCTTTCGATGGAGATAATCCTTCATTTTTATCACATGTTATGTTGTCTAAATTAGGAAACTTTAATAATGTATGCAATTTGTCATAAGGCTTATATGGTAATGGCGGAAACTGACATAAAATGGAGAATTTATAATGCTGGATTAGTCTTATGAAACAGTGATGTACCTTCATAAAGAGTCCAAAGAGCAATTATTACGTGTGTTTGACTGGCACTGTAAAGTCGTTAGTTCAATCATCATTGACCAATTACTGCTTTATTGTATTTTCTTTTTATTTTTATGGTCAGAGAATGGCATTTTTCCCACAATCAGTCCTTGAGGACAAAGACAATAGCAATTAAAAGAAATATTTAAAATCTGGGTTTTATCTGCACAGAGGGACCTATCCATCACTATAAAGATCAGTTTTGCATGCAACTGTATTTCAGTCCAGTAGTCCCCAAATATCCAGTTTTCCAGAATCAGAAGTTTTCATTTCAAACATTCTTCAAAAAAATGAGTAGTCTGTGTTTCACAAACTTACTCAAAATATTAGAGTTCCTTATGACCTTACACTTGTTTAAACACTGCGTGTTTACAAAGATGTGTGCGTGATAAGGTTACATATGACACTGATTAGAGGCCAGATAAGAATGATTATTGTGGTCATTAGGGACAGACTTGGGCAGTATCCAATATTATCAGCCAAAAGAAATAGAGAAATGTAATACTGTGTGAAAATGCTTATTTATCCTGACAGAGTACTGACCCGCAAATAGGGGTTTGGTCTGTAATTAAGCTGAAGGTATTACTTACGGTAGCTTAGTAATTGTACCTCTCCTGAGCCTCGGCTGCCTGATCTGAAACTCAGGAGTGCAGGAGTGAACTGGCCTGTGGTTTGGGGTGAGGTAACGCAGTGACAGGCTGGGGGATGACCTTGACTTCAGCGCAGTTGCATCGGTGCACACCGCCAAAGGACATGGGTTTGGATTGTGTTCGGAGCCAAGCGTACTGTGTGAAAACGAGCTTTTGACATCTAACGCAGCATGTGTTCCCTTAATTGTGCCTGTTCACTGCGTTGCCACCCGGGCACCCCGGGGATGCCTGGCTGAGGCTGCTCAGGTTCAGGGAGCAGCCATGGGCAGCCCCTTGCCATGACTTGCCCTGTGGTGGCCCGGTGCCCTGGGAAGCTCCAGGGAGAGCCAGACTGTGCACATCAGTATAAGGTGTTTAGCGCAGGAGAGACTCAGTTTGTCTGAGTTGTTGTTTGATATCCCTAAATGAAAATAAAGGCAAGCCGGGCATTTCTCTGCCCAGTCCTCCCCTGCACAGCTCCTAGTACTGCCCAGAGGGGCGACTCCCTCTGCCCTTCTGCTCGTGCTCAGCCTTTCCTCTCTCCCAGGCCAGCTGCTTCCCTGCGGTGCCCATCCCTCCCTGGGTAGGAGCAGGTTTCCTCGGGTGCATTGCCCTCCTTCCACTCTGTGAGAAGGAGCGGCACATGGCACCACAGCATACTCAGGGTAAGAACAAATGGCATCACATACACAGCTCAGTCTCATGGTTCTAGTGGGAGCCATCAGCAGCAGGTAAAAACACACACCTCTCCTTTCCAAACCCTTCCCAACCCAACAGGGAGTGCAGTAGTTAATACGCGTATGGTGGTTGCCTCACAGCTGCCCCAGGTTTCCACAGGCTCAGCACTAGCAAAACCCTGAAACAGCTTTTGGGAGTGGATTTGTAAGGAGTGAGTCTATCCCCATTTGCCAGTGTGATGCAGGCATTCGCAGCTCTCCTGGGTGAGGTGCTGAGCAGCTGTGCCAGCGGTACTGTGCAGGCTGCAGCTCCCAGACAGGACTGTGACCAGGGCTCAGCATCAGCTGGGCATCAGCTGAGCAGAGCTGCTCACTTCTTGGGAGATATTAGTGAGCCTGTTTTGTCCTCTTTTGTCCTCCTCTGGAATATATTTATATTTTGGGCTTGGGATTTGCTTTCAGATCAGGAGACATTTTATAAAGTATGTAAGAAGCCATGTCAGGGGAGTGGGGAAGAGGCAGTAAGAAGGAGCATGTTATGGAGATGGAAAAAGGTCTACTGAAAAGTAGTATATTGTATAGAGGAAACTCCTTCTTTTTCCGTATTTTGGTCTTGTTTTGGAAGTCACTCTTTTTCCTCTGCCTGGTGTGCATCCAAAAATTTAATTTAGATGAGAGTGGGAATTTCATTCCCAGTTGGATGAAATACCTACAAGTCCCTGGTCTCTACAATTAACTATAATTAAATGGTGAGAAATTAAGATTAGCTGAAGAAGTCAGCCTGATCTCCAGCAACAAAAACAGGTGTCTTCTCCTCTGCAGAGGTGCTCCAGGCAGGCTTACAACCAAATCCACAGGTGATTTGCAGAAGTCATTGAGCAAGTTCCTCAGTTCTCATAGTCCAGTTCTGAAATAGTTTGATTTTCCTAAATGTGGAAACAATGAGATGAACCACGTAAGTTTAAAAAGCCTGCAGAAAGCTGGTATTGTGTGTTCCCATCTGCTTTATGATGACATTCTGTGCATAACCTCTCTGGCTACGGAGGATGGGGTAATGAGGGCATCGGGGCCAAAAAGACAAGAAACACCTGTCTTGGCTCCTTCTCTGGGACCCTCCATCACAAGTACTGATACTGCTTATGGTGGGTTAGGAATTTCTCCTTGGCTCCAGTTCTGCTGCATCCGACCTGGGGAGTTTGACAAGCTACAGCCATCTCCTTCCAGTCCTTTCCCAGTGATTTAATCCACGAGGGTGGTTTTACTAAGCCAGACCCTCCTTTCCCTCCCCCTCACTTTATTTTCTTAAGAGACTTAATCAAAGGTAATTTGAGTTCCCATTTCTCTATCAATGGTTGTATTTAAAAGGGGCTTATCTGATTTCCATCACCAATTACGGGCTCCCATTTCTTGTTTATATCCATCTAAAATCTGGCAGGGTCCCTGTTTGATTTTGATAGGAAGTCAGGGCTTCGTACAAAGCTAAGGAGGCTCTGAAGCACATTTGTTCGGGTAAAATAATATCTCAGGAATTACTTCACTTGTACTGCACGGGGAGGGGGTGGAATAGGGTGGTCCCTGCCACTTCTGTTGAAAAATAAATTCTGAAGCCAAGATAGTAAATATTTCCCTGAGCCAACGCGATGGGAGGGAAATTACAGTGCCCAGGAATATTGCTGTTAAGGAGACTCTAGGTCAGAGGTTAATGTAACAGGAGTTGGTCTAGCCAGAAGGGTTGGGAAAGGTTGGCCTTTTAAGTGCAGAGCTGTTTGATGACTTTTAACTATTTTCAGCAAGCAAAACATCTCTGCCCCTGTCTTTGGGAGACAGCAGGCAAAAGTTGAGGCCTCTTATGGAAGTGACTGCTAAAAATTTATGGGGCAAATTCATGCACAAAGTCAGGTGTTTCTGCACCATTAATGGTCTTTCAGCTTTGACACAGCAGCTTTTAACCTGCTCCAGTATTTTGCTGTGCTTGATTTTAAAAATTCATTGATTTGGAGTATTTGAATCTCTAGGATGCCACTGTAGTTTCGACAGCATGTATCAAAGTACGTGTTGCTGTTTCCCAAACCAAGTCACCTAGCACACTCCTGGAAGAGGCTGAAGCTTGGAGCTGTTCCCAGCAGTGGCAGGGGGGCTAGCAGGAGGTCACATGTTTGGGAGACAGTTGCCACTATGTGGAGAGCTTTGTCTTTGCTGTTTGAAAAGCTGGTGGATATTTTTATTTGGTTTTGGTTTTCTTTTTTTATTTATTTTTTATTTCCCGTAGCATAAAGTCTGTAAAACCCTAAAAGTAGGCAGGCACTTCTAATGTTTACCGCAGGGTAGCTTGGTGAGGTTACCTCTCCAGGCCATCATGATGGCCGAGGGGTTAAGCTGGGGTGTTAAGGTGGGCAACAGAAGCAGACGCTGGCTCTTTGCCAGCTGTCCCTGCTCAGGAAGACCGAGAGATCCCTGTGAGCCTGGCAACCTATCTGGCAGCTGGAGAAACAAACTGGACCTGAGCTCAGTGCTGACCAGACCAACACAGCTTCTGGTTGGGCTGGAGCAAGAATGGACAGCTTATGTATGCAGTGAAAGACAGTCAGGGATTCTGTGTGAAAAACCTATCTTTTCCTGGGAGGCAGTTAATTTCAGGGTGTTTTTTTCCCCTTTTCCAAGATACAGGTATTCCTGTAATCCACATGACCCCCACCGTATGGCAGAGAGAGAGGCAGCACGCCTAAAAGCTCAGCACCTCACGCAGCAGGCAGGCAGAAAAGCCGCCTATCGTGCTGTCCTCCAAAGGCTGCAGGATCCCCTGGAGACAACGTGTGCAGGGGCAATGTATGAGCTGAGGGAAGCAACTGTGGGTTGGATACCCCCTAGGCTCAGGAAGACAAATTGTTACTGTTCTTAACATCATTAAGTCTTTTGCTGGGTCTTCTCTCCCAAAAAGGGAGTGATGAAGTCTAATGTTCTTTGAGAAAGGTGTGTATTTGCTATGCAATGAGGAGCTCAGTTGCCTGCAGGAGGAGGCAGGAGCATGTGGAAACAGGGATCCTTCAGGAACCCTGCAGAAGACTCCCAGCAGTGCATAGGGTATGGCAGCAGCTCTCAACCAGCCACATGCACCTCGCTATGCAGAGCATCAGTGCAAGAGACTATGTGCTGGGATTAACTGGTGATAAGCACAATTATGTGGCATTTGGAAATGTCTGTCGCACTGAACCAACACCAAAAAAAGGCTGTATCTAGGTATTCTGTGGCTCTTTGCTGTCTCTTTGGGCTGCTTGAGTATCTCTTGCTCCAGAAAAAAAGAAAAAAATCTCACAGCCTGATTTATAACTGTTGCTATTTCCCTTTTTTGCACAGAGAACCCTGAACTGAGTAAAAGGGTAGTGAGAGAGGAGATTGATCCCAACAAACTCTGCAAGCTCATGCTGTCTTAAGCACTAAAGTACTTCAGAGGCAAGTTCCTCTGAAAATGGGTGATATGCATGTTTTGACACTCCAGTTATTTCTCTTTTGGGGGTACTGTCATGCCTCTCTCTCAGAGGACATCAGCTTGGAGGTATGTCTAATTGTTTTGACTGGTATAAAATGTGGAAGAGCTGCCCTGGAAGGCCAGTCTGCCCATGCCTTGATGTGAAAGCTTGTAGACCTCACAAAAGTTCAATATTAATCGCAATAACTGGTTGCAGACTCTTAATTCCCGTTGGCACCTGTGTCTCATTATGAAAGGAGAAACCCCTCCACTGGAGCTTTTCGAGGCTCTGTCTATCGCTGATGGCTTCTCCACAGTGATACATACTTTCCCAATGCAGCGGCCACATCACACGTAATGTGGAGTTAGTGTTGTGCCACATTTTCCTCTCTCTTCCTACGAGTTGCACATTGGCTCTGTTCCATTCTGCCTACTATCGAAAAACTCAGCATACTTGATTTACTGTGTGCAACACGCATGTTGGTAGTCTCTTTCCTTTCCTGCAGCGGCATGTGTACTTCAGCTTTACAGTAAAGGCTCTGTACAACGCACAGCAGGATGGTCGGACAGATATTGGCAGGGCATCTCATCAGTGCCAAGCCAATTAAACCATTAAACCTGATACAGTAAGCTTGATTGCAACTGGCTGTCTGAGGTCTTCACCAAATATGCTCTTGAGAAGGGGGATATGAACAGAATGTGCAGAAGGGGGCCCTGCAGGAGGAGCTGGGAAGCTTTGACATCCATGCTTTTGAGTAATTACATCGGTTTGGACCATAATGCATAAAAGATTTTTTAGTGCGCGCATCAGAAAACAACTCAAATTCTTTATGATATGAGATTAAATTATTTCATTCCAGATAAAACTTAAGACCAGCAAAAAATCCTAATGCTTGATTGCTCTTGAGGTAATATTTCAAGACTTGAATCATTCTGTTTTAAAATACCTCAAGTTTACAATGATAAATCTATGAAGCACTAAAAATCCTACTCAATCAACTCTGGTTCTTGAAATGGCATCTGCCTTTGAGCTATAAAAATAACAGATGATTTTTTGATAGCTTATCAGTTAACAGACTGCTTAGTTAGGATAGCACATTTTTATGCTAATCTTAGGGCTGTGATGAGCAAGAGAGAGAAAGAAAATCTATAGTATTATTTTGTATCTACTTTAAGTTCAGCCTAGCTTTTGGAAAAGATCTGTCCTCTTCTAGGAATTGCCAGCCACATGGGGGTTTCAACACTTATCTGAATGGAGGTGGAATAGATTTAAACACGTTAAAGTGGTAATATATGTGGCTGTTTAATGATGTCTCTTCTGCACCACAGAGCAGACACAGGAGGCAAGCAAAACAGGCGCTGAGTGCTTCCCGGCATGGCTGCCGAAGCATCTCCCTCAGCCCAGGAGAACAGACGGCATTATTGCCTCCTCAAGGTTTCAATTGCCCTTGTCTCTGAGAGCTGGTGAGGCAGAGGGCAGAAACAGAGATTTGCCAAGCCCATGGTCCTGCTTTCTGCCCTTGGTCCTGCTCCTCTGCGAGAGATGGGAAGAGGCATGTAGTCTGCACCAGTGGGATGCTTTTGGGGAAGGAAGCAGAGGGGATGGCACAGTGAGAAGCACCTGGGCTTTTCTGTCTGACATGTCAGATGTGCACACTGTGGTCTTGTCATGGGTTTGCAATGGAGAAAAGGTTCCTTCTATTTATCCGATTTCTTGATTCCCTAAGACTGGATTAGCTTGACAAAAAATTATATTGCAACAAATTTGAGGCTGATTTGACATTTTGCTGGCATGGGTTAGAAGTGATGGTGTCTCAGTGGCCAGGCAGGAACAGGATTTGAATCCTCTTTTTGTTCACTCTGAAGATTTCTCACATTCTTTAAACAGAAATGATATTAACTTGGCTTGGTATGCACTACCAGTTCCTCTGGGAGAAGAAGTGACAACGTAGATAGACCTTGATTTGACCTACAGTGTCATTTTTGCATTCTTGTGTCTTTGAGCTCTAATTTTTGACATATTCTTTTTTCCAATTTCTGTTTTATGAAAAAAAAAAAACAAACATGGGGTGGGTGTGGGTTTTTTGAAATAATAAATTGAATCCACATTCAGATCTTATTTTTGTGGAATTCAAGGTGGGCAGAGGAAAAGTAATAGGTGGCTTGAATCTAATGCTCTTTACTGAGATTGTTTCCAACCCAATTCTATATCTCTGGAGAGTAGAAAACTATTTTAACTTAAAATCAGTAGGAGCATTAAAAAAATGTCCCTTCCAGTCAACTTTCCTTATGTCTGTTCTCTGCTACGCTGATCATGACTTCTTTCTCTCTTGTCTCACAAAGAACTATTTTAAAGCTGTATAAAAGTGTTTCATGAAGCATGAGAACTGCCCGTGGAGGTAAAGCTGATTCCTTTTCTCTGACACAAACACGCCAACACGAGTCTGTCTCCTTGGTCTCTCTGAAAGCGACAAGTAGGAAGTTAAGACTAAATGAGGAGGCATGGGAAATCTTTGTCTGCAGTTGGTTCAGCCAGAGATTTGTACTTTAGAGCTGGAGTAAATCAAAGCGGCACTCAGACCTTGACTGGCCAATAGCAACAGTTTGTTCGTGGTCAAGATGTCCTGACAGATCCAGAGAGGAATTTTGTCACCCATCTGCAAAAAATGGAGCCTTTTGCTCTGAGTTTGATCCAAAGGCTAAACTGTAGAGGATACCTGGAGATAAAAACTGAAACCTGAATTTACCTAAAACTATTAATTAGTATGTGTAGACGACAAAATTAGGGATTTTTCCCCCTTTAGAGTCAAAGCCAAAGAAACATACTTAGTCCCCCAAACTTGAGTGCATGCAGGAAGGAAAAAGGAATGAGACTGGCTGCTGCCTCCCCTACAGCTTGAAGCCTGCCGCAGGCTCTGAGCTCCCTGCAAGAGAGCAGCTCCTGTTTTCCCTTCAGAGATACCACTCGGCTCCAAGCATGGGAACAAGGGACAGTGTCAGCCTTGGTCTGCAGCGGATCTTTGTACTGAGGAAATCAGCCAAGGTGCATCTGTGGGGAGCAAGCTAACCCCTTCCTCTGTCCACCCGAGTAGGCTGGAGTTTGTACACACAGGTCCTGAAATGCAGAGTGACTTGAATCTGTGCTTTCATCAGGTTACCTCTCTAAACTTGCTTATTTCTTTGCTGGAAACTTTTGTGAAGACTACCTTACACAGAGGGCATCTTTATCAGTGACACAAAATTGTTAACAAGATTCAGTGCAGCCAAAATCAGCAAACAGTGCTGTGCTCCCACAGACTCTCAAAATCTGGGCAGGAGCATAAAAAGAAAATATGCTTCCTGTGATTCTTCTAGATTTTTATACTCTTAGGTTCAGACAAAAGCCTGAAGAGATCAACCTCTCAATTGCCTGAATCTTCATCCAGACATACTTATCAGATAAAAATACTACTAAAGAATAGGAGAGGGAAAGTTAAATGGCTTTTTCCCTGTATAAACCAAAGTTCTGATGCATTTGGAGCTCATGGTTGGACAAGGCACGGAAAAGGTTTCCTTCTGCAGTCCAGTCGCCGTGCTGACTAACTTGCTAGCGGATTTCCGTGCAGGCTAATCCTGTTCCTCTCTTCTTCTGCATGTTGTGTATTACTTGATGCAGCACTACAATGGCAGATTGGCTCATCTGTACGCTCCCATCCTCTCTGCTTCCGGACCAAGGTGCTCCCTTACTTATACACACAGAAATCTACTTAGGCCTTTCTTACCAACAAGAGGGCCTTGGGAAGGGTGAAATTTTAAAAGACCCTGCTCTTTAAAAGCATTTTGCTGAATGGAGCGTGAAAAAGTGTAACAGAAAATCTTTGTTTAAAACTGCAAACTCTGAAAGTGCTCAAGTGGATAGAAGCTGAAGACAGAGGAAAATGTTTCTTTGTTTTTATTTCTGGAAGGAGGGAAGTCACACAGGTTTCAAAATGCCTATAATACAATGAGTCTGCGTGGCAGAGACAAGTGCTCTCATTAAAATGATTTCGCTACAAGAGTGTACAGAACTTTATATAGATTCTGTGAAATCTAGTGCTGAAAGTTTATGATAGCAAATAACAAGGCTTTGATTAGGTTGATGGGAATGAAAGCTCTTGGAGAGACTGGATTAAGACTAAATGGAAAGCAGCAGTACCTGCTAGAGAGAGCTGAGCTAAATATCATGGTTCAGGGCTTGTGTTGACTTTGTCACATATGGCTTGTTTTGTTTACCTGAGCTAGGTAAGTAAAACACATGCTAGTCTAAGTTGCCATCACAAAGTTTCCTGGTATGGTTAGATCTAGACGTTTTAAGACTGCTCTATGTCATTCTGGTTTATCATTTCCTTCTGTCTAATGTTTCTTTGGCTTAATTTCCCCCCTCTGGACTATGCAATGTTGTGCAAAAGAAGCTGCGTGGGCTTAGTTTTTGTGCATGTGTGAGTGAGGGGGAAGAGAGTAGGAGAACAGCAACAGATTTGGGTTCTACCTCTGCCATGCACTAAGCTCTGGTATTTTCACACAGTCTTGCTGCAGGCATGGTCAGAGGCACTGGCTGGGGATGTGGTCTCCACCTAGCTCAGCTTTTCAACCAAGTGCATTTAATCGGACCCAAATTCTCTGTGTAGGTGAGAGAGGCACAGGAATTAGATCAGCTTACAGGATGCTAAAGATGAGTGTGGACAAGGAGAACAGAGCAACTCTCCATTCTGTGACAGGTGTGTTAAAAAAAATATCACTGGGAAGGAGAGCAGCCCAACTCCTTTCGCCTGTCCTGGGCTTTTCCCCGCACACTCAGCCAAACTATTTTGACTGATATTGTTTCAGGAATCATCAGTGGGCGGGAAGGAGAACAGATGGGAAAGTGTGGAAATCACTCCTGACCAAAAACTCTGAGCACCTGGAAAATGAAATTTTGTTTCATAGAATCATAGAATGGTTTGGGTTGGAAGGGACCTTAAAGATCATTTAGTCCAACCCCCCTCCCATGGGCAGGGACAGCTTCCACTAGACCAGATTGCTCAAAGCCCCATCCAACCTGGGCTTCCCTTCTTTGCTGGTTGGATGCACACGTCCTCAGTGGTCAGAGCTGATCCCCATCACCGTTGTTCAGGAGGCTCTTGGGTGCTGTTCCTACTCAATGCAGAGGCTGGGCAGTTTATATTCTTGTTTTGGCAAGTATTTAATTCACTGACAAAAGATGTTTCAGAAGGCCTAAAATTGCTCACAGATTTCACTTGAATTTCCTCACTTGAATCAGTTTTGAAAAATGGTGGGATAATATTCACAGGATTGAACAGAAAATCCAGTTTGGATTCCTACCTCCTTTGCCTGTTCTTGTTAGGGGACACTCCTCAGGGACAGGCAGCCTTCCCATTTATGCAAAGAGAATATGAATACTCAGGCTACCGCCCAAAGAGGCGTGTTCATTTTGGTGTGAATGGGTTTTATTTTTTTTTCATATTAAAACCCTTTCATTTTCTGTGGCTTAGCTCTTAATTTTATCAGGCAGATTAATTTTAAATGTGCAAGACTTATATTATTAGAGTGACATCCTCAGCCCTGACCTCTTGCCTGCCTGGAAAGGGCTCCATGCTTTGTGGTAAGGGACACCTAAAGTGGGTGTTTCTGTCTTTCCCATGCTGAAGTTGTTATCTTCATATATAATACTTACTTTCACCTCAAGTACATTTCAAAGAATGGTGGTAAAGTTATTACTGGGTGATCAGTCATTCTCTCTTTTGCTCCGATGAATATTGAAGTCTTTTATAGAAAGCAGAACAAGTCCAAAAGGATTGAGCACCAGCAGCATGTCTAGGATACCTACACCTTCTTAGTTAGGAAACACTGCTGGGACTCCCCCTCTGTGAAGGAAGATGGGCTCCACTTGGACATCGCTCACCCTCACAGCAATCCATGAATTGGTACCTTAGAAAAATTAAAAATTAAATGTTTTCTGAGGCTTTTTTCAGCACAGTAAGCGGAGCTTGAGAAAATGACTTCCATATCAATGTGAATCCTTTGCTTTTTTTTTTTTTTCCTGGTGTTGTAAGTCAAGCCACAGAGCTGATAAATGTGTTATGTGTGTGGTGCTATTCAAAGCCTTGTGATTTTGGGGCCAGGCCGTGGCCATGGTATTTAGCCTGGATGTCAAGGTGTGGATCACACCAACGTGATTGCCAAATGCTTTGCGCCGAGACATCTTGAGAGCAACGACATTTCTCTCTGCAGAAAGGCAAGAAAACAAGCCGTTCCACTTTCCCCCTCCTGCAACCGTTTTTATTTTATACCACCAAGAGATGACATACAATTTGATGAATTTCATCCTTTTTTTTTTTTATACCCACTTGAACTACTATATAAATATTAATAGCTAAACACATTGCAAACAGGTGGGACCCGTTCTGCCTCTGGAGAGCTGCCACCGCTAAGTGATATCTCAGATGGGGTGACAGAACTTTCCCATGTGGGCGCTGTCTCTCCCTGCCAGCCCCTCGGACACGCCTGGAGCTGAGAGTTTTTCTGAGGGGGGGGGGACTTTTTTCTTTTTATGGTATTGCTATAACAGTTTTTCTTGGTCTTTTAACAGCTCATTCAGAAGGGGAAGGACAGGGAATTAAAAGACGTTTTTTCAGTACCTTTTCTAGTTAGTGGGTATTTCAAAGGGGGTTTGTTCCCAATGACAACAACAGAGCCCCCATTTTATGTTCATGTCTGAGGGCAGCATCTCCAAAACAGTAATAAAGAAGTGTTCATCTGTGGACTGTACGGTAAATTTCAGCTTTCTACTGCCTCGGCTGTTCCTCTAACCGGCTTTGCAGGTCCCATACAGGGAGTAGTTGTGAGGATCTGCCCTGTGTGTGCAGCTATGCAGGTGATGTCTACATCTCTGATTTGTTCCTGTGCCCTTGTGAGCAGGGCTATTTTGGACAGGACTCTGGGCAGCAAAGGGAAAGGGGTGGTTACAAGAAGCTGCAAGTCTGGAAGGAAGCCCGAGAGGTGACAGGGGATAGTGTGTACAGGGGAGTGCCTGAATTACTCAGTTATGCTTGCTTATTCTATGATTATTTCCTCCACTTCTTCCTGATGATAGCATTCATTCCTCCTTCACTGTAAAATGTTAAAAAGGAGATAATGCGTAGAGCTTATTTACGTTAGGCTGTGTTGGGGGTCAGCAGGCTGCGGTGGCTGTTGGAGGTATCACTGCTGCCTTCCCAAGGCATGCGGAGCCTCCTTATTTTCACTGGGGAAGCAGTGGCCTTTTTCCCAAACAAAATCATGATCGGAGTTCAAAGGGATTGTTTGGGCTTTGTTTTTTTTTTGCTCAAAATGATGTTTCCACAGAAGCCATCACCACATTTAGACTTTCTAACAATCACAAATCCAAAAATGTTGAGTTGTTTAAAAATTTTTTTCCTAAAATATTTTTAAATGAAAAATATAGTGTGTTCTTCATACCATTTACTTATTTCCTGTTAGAACTAGAGAGATGAAATGTAGTCCCAGCCAAATCTGGGAGTCTAAGAATCTGGGACTTGCAGGATACATTGTGTTCAGAATAGTTTCAAGTGAGATATTTCAATAATTTTTATTTTCTCTTTTTGTAAGAATTCAAAGCAGAAGAGAAGGATTTTTTGGTTGGTGTTGAGGTTCTTTGGGTTCTTTTGGTTTGTTGTTTTTTTTTTTTTTAAAGCCTGTACAAAGACTAAAGACTCAAATTTTCCCCTGGGGCAAGAATAGAAATATTAGTGATGTGCCACTTGCTTGGTGGCACCATGGAGGGAATGGTACAGGCATGAATCAGGGACTGCTGGCAGAGTCATTTTCCAATATGTGCAAATAAAAATGCAGACCACATATTACATCTGGGGTCTGAAGATTTACCAATCTGCCATAAGGCCATAAGTTTCGTTGTTTGCAGTTTCAGGTTTTTTGAACCGTCTAAACAGGCTGCATGAAATAATGCCTCCATTTTTTTATTAATACAGTTTTAAAACTGATTCTGGCTGAGGGGACTCCAGCATTCCTATTTAATGTTCTGATTAATGAGCGTAAACAATGCTTTTAAGATATTTTTTACCTGTGTATAATCAAGCCATCTAGGCACCAGTAACTGCAAATGTCACAGATTTCAATGGTCTCTTTGGGACTTTTAATCTGTTTGCTTTTATAAAGGAGGTGATTTTATTTTTACATTAAGGAAGCATTAACATCATTAAATGGGCTCCCACTTTATGATAACTGCAAATGTCACATTGATCCAGAAAGATAAGAAAATGTGCTCGTCTTTGGAACAATATCCAAGGCAAGAGCAGGCAACCCACACTATTTGCATTAAAAAACAAATTGTATAAATGCAGAAGATTGATGTGCCATCTGTTCATGTCCTTCACTTTTCTGGCTCTTCTGTGTTGAGATATTTTTATGGAATAGTTACGTTTATTATTTTGAAAATGACTCACAGGTTAAAAAAGTTTACGATGGGCAATATAAGTTGAAGATACTCATTTACAGTATCTCAGGTATAAAAACTGGCATTAAAATTAACTTCAATTCCCACAAACAAACTACAGTATTCCACAGTCTGTACTACCTAGATCCTAGGATCAAAGAAAAAGACTTCACCAGCAATACTAGCAGTTTATGAGGCGGATCCAAAATACCTAACTTGTACATTGTACTTCTCAAGTAATGGAAAGGCATTCAAGAAGGTATAGTGCCTAGGAAAAGCTACTGGCTGGGCTTTGCAACAAAAAGGTAGATATGGGGTGGAACTTGTTTAAGATCAGCTTGTACATTTTTGGTGAAAAACTGGCATTAGCTGGGGTGGATGTGGTGAGTAGAGTGCTGAATTATCAGAATTTTTGTCAGAATGCTAAGCCCAAGTCCCAGGCAGCAACTGCTGATAAAACCTGCAAGCTCCAGGAAGATACCATGAAGGAAACCTGTGTGCCTCCCTCACTGTTGCTTTCATAGCCCTCTTGCTTGCCACACCAAGCCGCCTGTTGCCTGTAATAATGCCTATTGATGCAGTCCTCTGCAATACCAGCATATTTTTTTTTTGTACTGAGCTCCATTTGGAAATGATCCTTGTCCTTGAGTCCTCCCGAGCTGAGGGCAGGATAGTGGAAAGGCAGGGGAAGGCAGGAGCATTGCTCCATAGCCCAAAGGGTGGGAGCAGGATCATGGGACCTGCCATGCCATGTGTGGTGCAGCACATGGGATGAAGGAGATTTGAGGATCCCAAGGGTGAGCAACAGCTTGGAGGGAGGGAGGGTGAGAACCCGGCTGCACAGGCTGATAGTTGAGCACATACAAACCTTCAGAACAGCAGACAGGAAATGGTGGCTGGCAGAAGGGACCTTGTACACGTTATACAGGGTCAGAGAAACCACCAGCCCCGTGAGGCCCTCTGCTTTTAGCAGGAGGAATATTAGCAGAGAGGAGAGGATGTACTGTCATTAAATCCAGCCCATTTCACATCTCCAAATGCGAACTTCTTGGGAAAAGGTTTTGACATTCCTCTTTATTCATTCTTGTTACTATTATTTTGCAGTGCCCCACTTCTTCTTGGGTCACTGTGATCTGAGGCAAGTAGAGCCCACAGGTGACTACAAAATATTGCAGTAAATGTTACAAATGTTTGTGTGTGTCAAGAGAAGTCCTTGTTTATCTGTATTAAATCACCAAAGACAACTGAAAGAAGGAATGTCCACCCAAAAGTTGGGATGAACTATAATTAAAAGGTATCTCAATTCCTGTATCAGAATTTCCCAATATACATTTGTTACAGAAATGGATTAAGATACTGTTCTGCAGGTCATGTAAATGGCTTTATGAAAGAGAGTGAAAACAACTGCCTTGGATTTAGATACATTATTTTGTCCCAGCATGCTTGCATGTCACCAAGGGACAACATGGGTTTGATTTCCTGATGAAAAACGCTTTCCTTTCTCTCTCCAGCTCTTTGCTGCTTTATCTGAGAGAGAAAACTGCATGTGGCACTCTGTGCCCTTTGCAGAGGATGAGATAGGGACTGCGCCTGACTCAGACTCAGACCTGGGTCTATAAACCAAGATAAACCCCCTGTGAATGCCTACACCAGGTTGCTACTCACAATAGCCTCAGAAAAGGATAAAAATGGGGCAAGAGGACATGATCCTGGCCCAGCCTCCGGCACTGCGTGGCTCAGAGACTTCCCGAATGAGAAGGGTCTCATGAGTCAACAGAATTGGCTGATCACTTTCTGAACCCATTTAAATTTTAACTTCCACAGCATTCCGCAGGGAGGCGTTCCCAGGTTAGCTATGCTTTGTGTGCAAGCATGTTGTTCCTGCTTTGCCTGCTTGGACCTTGCCACCCCTTTGGCTTGTTTGGTACTCTTCCCATCTCCAGGTCTTGATTTGGAAGAAACAGTGAGCCATTGGTTTCCTTGAATGATTTATCTTTTCCATGTTTCCATACATTTATCAGTTGCTGATAATCTGTTAGTCATTAGTGGGAGCAGACTTCGTATCAGAAAAACATGTTATGAGTTAGACTCGCATTTTTTAAACCCAACTGAAAATATTGTGTTGGCATTGGTGTTGTGCTTGATAACTCCAGTTGAAATGAAGATATTGTCCTACAGCCTGCATTGGGTGGAGCCGGGAGTTTTGCGGTCTTTTCTGAGAGTCATGGAGGATGAAATTAAGAAGAACAAATCTATTTTTGATCAGCATAAATCACTACTAAGCAAGCCTGCACTTCTCTACTGAACTTGTTTCACTACTGGCCAATTGAAATACTTGAAAAATCATTTCAGTGCAATACTAAGACATAGTAAAAGTATCTCAGCCCAGAGGTGGGCAGTCAAAATATGGCAAAGCAGGAAATGGGAACACAGGCAAAATAAGTGATTAAATGTGCCCAGAAATAAAGCGAAGAGCTAATGACCCATACTCAGCATGGTTTTATAACCTATGTTCAGAGCCTGCCCCATCATGCCACCTAATCATACCCATGGGACAGGACTTGGTGAATGCAAAGTGCTTCCTGTCTTTTCAAGATGTCTGCACTACCCTTTGAGCCAAGTAGTTTTGCTGCTGCCTCAGAGAACACAGCATTTTAGTCAAGTCACACAGAACCCACACGAGCTGTGATTCTGGCAGTTATGTTATGTGATGGTTGTTTGAGTTTTTGCCTGTTTGTGTTGATTAAGGTAACTTCTGTCATGTAGCCATACATGGGACCGTGGCTGGAGTCACAGTGTGGCCGTAGGTGAGTCATAGCTAAATAAGTACTGGATATGCATTTTGGTTTGAAAACTTTTTGTTTCCACAGTGGCTCTTAAAGTCCTTATTGTGGAATATAATACTCCAGTCTGCCTCACGAAAATCAACTACAGAAATTGAAGATGGGGCAAAAGAAACCACACTAATTCAGAACAAAGTGGATTTGCTATTGGAATACTTTTTATCTTCTTCAAAACTTTTCTAGGAATGCCCATCTAAAAACTTAAGTAAATAAAATTATGTATTAAACAAGGGAATATATGGCACACCTGGTACCTAGAAATGACACATTTTTTCCTTAAGTAGGTAAGCCCTGTCTTTAAAATTTTACATAGTGTCTTTTAATAAAGAAGTTAAATTTTAAATTGGAGAAGGCAGAAGTCCGTATTTCTCTTTAGAGAATCTGATGTTGCTGCTTTCAGGTCTACTGTCAGAAGGGTCATACAACTGTTTCTCAGAGTGAAGGCCCATTTCAAATAACTTGTGTGCTGAGTAACTTCACCTTGAAAAAGACTCTGTATTTACTTTTCACTTTCAGAGGGAGGCCAGCTCTGATGAAGTCTGTATGTCAGCCTTTTCAAACAATCTTTATCACATTGCTCCAACTAACTATCTGCACAATGTGAGTCCTACCCTACTGATCAGTGTGCTGTACGGCTAAAAAGAAAATAACATTAAAAAGCTCCAGATGTTTCAGCTGATGAAATGAAAGCAAGATAACAGCTCAGCACTGTACACACCAATCTTCACTCATCATTTTTCTGTGCTCCCTCTCTTTGGGCTTGTTTCTGTCTTTCACTCAAGATTTACACTGTAAACAGACCGAAGCAAGGACAAGCTGCTGTGATGTCTCCTGGTGCAGACACCAGCTAACTGACCTGCATCTTGACTTGCAGCCGAAGATCCTAGAGCTGCAAACAAGGGCTATTAATTCCAGGTATTCCAAAAATAGTTCTTGAACATCATGATAAAATGGGGAGTGTCCTATTAAGGAAAGGTTTATTGCTATTAGCCATAATATAAATTGCTGCCCTCAGTTGCTTCAACCTTTCCTGTTTAGATGGAATGGATTACTTCATTTTCGTCTGAGCCTCCTGTAAACCCAGGAGTCACCGGTGCTAGCAAAACAAAAAGGCATGTATTTGTTATGGAATGCAAGCAGTGAGCCAGGTTCTGTGCGAGCTCATCCTGGTTTGAGATGGACACTACATGAGTAGGAGTGCCCACCGTCAACACCATTCCAGCTGCAATCACCATGAATAGCTGCAAGCCTGATACAGTCTGATGTGCTCCAGGCATTTGGGTACCTACCTCTCTTTGGTTTCTGTGGGATTAGAACACCTGACTCTTTTTAACTTGTTCTGCGGATCCTCATTGTCAAAAGCCACACCAGGAAATTACGTAAAATTAACAAAAGCCCAGATAAACAACGGAAGCTATTGATTATTTTGTAGGCTGTCCCCTGCATCCTTGTAAAATGCTCTATGGTTGACTGTGCATCTTGCCAGATACAGAGCCCGTGACAGATTGCAGATAGTTTTACCCAAAGATTGTCAGTGTAATTTTCACACTTCTTCAGGAGTTTTGGGGGAAAGAAGCATTTACTACTGCGCCTGCAGCGGAACAGGCCGTTGTATGGTAATTTGGGAGCCTGGTTTCATGCAAGGCTGAATTCCCGGGTTGGTTTGGTCAGCTCTCCCTTTTCTTCTCTGCCTTGGCTTCTCTGTCTGTAGAAAGGCTGTGCTTATACTGACCTGAATTCTGAAATGCTTAGCCTTTTATATTCCTCTGACTGGTTCTGTTATTATAACTCATAGCTTGGTTGTGTATGTTTTGTTCCCTTTCCCAAATCTGCTTGAAAGTAACCCTCAGCATCTCCCTGGCAGCAGCGCCATGGCTGTATGGAATTGCATCCAAGCATTTGTTGGTGTGACCTGCACACCCTTCTGCCTGTGTGCTCCTCGTTGCTGTCAAAGGTGGGACAGCACAGCCCAGGACTAGGCAGGGAGCACTCAGGCCTCGCTGCTTTGAGTGTAAAAAGATGCAGACAGAAAGAGAGAGATTTATATCTCTGTGAGATTGGCTTGAATTGCCACTCAGCAGCTTTGGTGGATGACCTTCACACCAGGGAAGAGGCTGTTCTACACTGAGAGCATTTTACTCCTGCTCATAGAAAAACCGCATAATGTTTTAGCTACATTTTGTCACAAAAAATAGGTTCCAGAGAGAAAGAGGCCACTAAACTAGCTGCCTTAGAGAGGGGGAAAGGGGTGAAATTCAGCACTGGTTTATATGTTTGTCTGTGGGAAACCTCTAGAGCTTTGTTTTTTGAGATGGCCAGGGTGTGGTGGTACAGTTTTTTTTTGTAATGGAAACCATTTATTTATGCGACACTTAGACCACAATGCTCATTTCACTCATTAACTCAGCAACATTAAGACTGCTTTCCAGACAATGGGAGTTAGATATTCAGCATATTGTTGTTGCCATTCCTACGCCGTTTATGCAATGGAAGATGTTTGCATATTACATTTGTCACAGACAAGTATGGGGTATCAGATGTAGTGGTATTATTTTAAAATAGAACTGTAAAATGCAACTAAATATGCTCAGCTGCAGAATGCTTTGGATTTTCTAAACTGAAAATTCCCATAATCTTATAAGAATGTGGTGCAATGTGAAAGCTAATGGCTCAGGGGACTGGTGAAGGGAAACAAGGTTTCTTAACTCTTGATAAATAACACAAATCAAACCCAGCTTGATCATGTCTGAAAGTCACTATTATTCTCAGATTTACTTGTGTTTTGTTTTGGTTTCGTTGTGGTTGGACTATATGAATTTATGATCCAGTTTCCCAAATAAAAAGGTGACTCATTCCGATGTAAAAAAGAAATCAGAGTTGAAACTGAAGAGCAAACATTTTTTATGTACTAACAAAAAATGAGGGCTTGCTCATCGCCCCCCCACCCCCCCACCCCTTGGAATGAATTCTCCTAAATGTATCCTCCCCATGGGAAACCTTTCTACCCTCTGGGATGAAGTGGCTGCGCTGGAAGTCAGGTCTGCGCTCCTGGCAGCAAAGGTTTACTGCACCGTTGGCATGGCAGGGAGTGTTGCTAACCCATGGGGAGTACCTCAGCGGGAACCTGGAGGGATGGGACGTGGTGAGCGCGTGATCCTGGGGTTGCTCTGTGTCATCAGAGCAGAAACTGAGCTAGTTCAGCCCTAGGGCCACATTGTGCTTCAGGGGGGTAGGTTTTGAGAAATTATATGTTGTAATGAAGAGGATGGTGAATTTAAAAAAATGTGAGGAGGAGCAGTGGAAGGGTATGTAAAAATCCTCAAGTCTGGAAATGGAGCAGGTAATGCTAAAAGACAGTACTGTTGAGGTAAAATATACGGCAATTTGATTCTGCTATGTAAAATAAGCTTTTGATTTATGGAGTGTCAAAAATGTAGATTTCTACGCCTTTCACGATGAATTTTTTTGGCAAATTTTTGGATGAAAATGATTATGGGAAAAATGTTCAGAATATAATTATGGCTTTGCTGAAGAATTGAGGGCTCTTTAAAGATGTTTTCTGCTTGTAGCTGCCATTGCTGCTGTCAGAGTGCCTTGCTGAACTACTGGGTGGCCCCAGCTGTTCTGTATATTTTACTCCCACCCCTCCTCCAGGGAGTAAAAGCACAGTTTGGCCCAATACTTGCTAGAAATCAATTGATTCCACTGCAGACTCCATGCAAGTACATGCTGAGATGATTAAATGAGGACTATAAACTGTTGTAATAAAATATCATGATTTGAAGTAGGGATAGCCATCTTCATTTTGTGGTAGGACAGCACCTCTGGGGTACTGGCCCGTAACACCAATAAAAATGATAATACAGAACATCCTTCATGTGCCTTTGCTTCTTTTGGGAGGCAAAGTCCAGCTGAAAGCATTTTAAATGTTGGTTATTTGAATTAAAGTATTTTTATTTCTAGGTTCTGCAATTAGAACAGTGAAATTTGAGTGGGAACATTTTTTTTTACCAGAGAAAAGCTTAGCCTACAATTTAGTCTCAATTTATTTGGTTAGAAGAGTTGAACAGCAAGACTTTGGGGGGCATCCACTGCTTAGTAATCTCACATTGAACCATTTGCGGTGCATCTATTTTTTTTTACCACTTGTCATCCCTCTCATAAATGTACTGTGGACCCCGTCAAAGGACTTGCTGTTGCCTCCTCTGGTTTCATCACCAAGGGAGGAGGAACTTCACCCCATTCGTGAAACCGACACCAGCCTCACCCGAAGACCCCAGGCGGTCATTCCCTCTGAGGACCTGCAGTTGGTGTCAGTGTATCTCTGAGCACCAGGTGAACCTCTTCTCTTCAAATCTCACCTTTCTTACTGTTTTAATATTGTGTACCCTTCATTATTAACAAAGGTCCATTTGAAACAACCATTTCTCTGTTCTCAGAAATTTGTCTGTAATTTTTGCAGAGGCCAAGGATGAATTAATATGAACCATAAACGCATTAAGGTTTGCATGCTTACCTCTTCCTGGAGGCTATTGTGAAAGCCGATCCCAGGCTGAACAGGAACACATCAGTATTGCCTCTGTGAGGTGTGGGAGTGGCCAGTGGCTGTAATGGAATCTACATGTGGTGTCTGGAAAGATTTTATGTCCAGCAAGCCACTAATTCTTGTCTTACTGTAGTATGTAATGATTAAAGATATTAATTAACACTTCCCTCAGCACTACATAAGGTCTGCATTATGGTGTGCATCTACACATGGGCTTCTGAGGGAGAAGACATGAGTGCCAGCATGCTCCTTGGTGACCTACAAGGAGAGTACCTAGTCTTCGTTCTTTATCAGCCAGCAGAGTTTTTTTGCTTTATACAGCCTCTGCAGATATGGGTCAGATCCTGGTCTGGTAAAAATGCACGTAGCATGGCTCCAGTAACCCATTCCAGCTTACACAAGCCGGGGAGCGGGTCCCGTACGTGCTCTAGCTGCTCCGAGCTAACGCTGCTGGCTGTCTTCAGCGCTGTATTCTCTTCCTGCCATTAGTGGTACTATAATTAAGCTTCTGCCATCGTTTGCTGCCCTTTTCTACACATACACCCTCCTACATCTTTTGGAGGAATCTTCCCTTAGCAAAACAGTTTGCATGTCAATTGCTGATACAACATTGTGTTCTCGATGCCATGAGGTTATATTAACACTTGTATTTGTGTTCACAAGGGTTGCTTGCATACATAAAGCCTGTGAGTGTTTCAGAATTGGGGCCATAGTATGCAGTGTTACTGGGCAATGATCTTATGATGTAACCATAAACCTCGATTGTCTGTTTAATATCTCAGATGTTTCAATTTGCATTTCGTTAAAACTTGGCAAAAGGTTATCAGCTCAGATCCAAAATTCTCACAAAAATTGTTCTAATATGTAAAGTAAGTTTTGATTTATGGAGTGACAAAAATGTAAATTTCTAAGCATTTCAGTTTATTTTTTTTTTGCCAAACTTTAGACTAAAATGACTTTTTTAAAGCTAAATTATTCGGGATGTAGTTATTTTCATGGTTGTGGAGTAAAAGCAGTTGAAAATGTTAATTTAACCACATTTACAGATAATTCTTACAAAGAGCATTGCTTCCTGGGAAATTAATAATACATCTCTACTGAGCTTATTAAGAGGAAGATCTATAAACAGAATATGGTATTATTTTTGCAGGGAACCTGAGTATAAAATAATCTATAAATACATTTAATATCACTAAAAATATATCTTCCTCTTGATCTCCTCATGAAAGCTGATAACTCATTTCAGAGGAGTTCTGCTTTATAAAATATGACAAATCATTGTTGTGTAACTCTTCTTGTAAAAGAGCACAGTAAAAAATATATACTATTTCAGAGGAGACTTGTTTTGCAATAGGAAAACCTTTGACCATTGGGGAAAAGATTGATTTCATGTAGTATTTACTGCTGGAATATCACTGAAATTAACACAGACTTCCAGTGTATATACAGAGATAGATTTTGTGGAAAAAATGTATAACAGCAGGTTGCCTTTGATAGCATAAAATTTGAACATTGGGCTAGTCTCATATTTGTACTAGTAGTTTAGAGAACTAAAGAGTATTAACACTTCACATAAAAATCCTCAATTTAAATTAAATTCTCAGCTTTTCCTTTAAGATACACAGAGACATGATATTTCTTTCATAAATCCCTACTTTGTTGTTGTTTTATACATAAAACAGGCAATGGGGTCTCTTATGTTTAATCATTTTAATTAAAAGTGTGAATTTTGCCAGTTGCATCAGCTGGTCTGTCATTTTCTATGGAAGGATTTCTGCTGTGAAATTGGTTTTAAATCTGGTTACCTTTTAATATTTGAAATCCCAGAAAAGTCTTTGGATTCAAAGAGAAAAATATAACCCATTAACTTTGCTTTTAAAATTGGAAGGATATTATTTAAATTTGTTATTTTCCAACAAGTCTTCTAAAATACTCATAGGGTGGGGTGCAAGGAACCAAGCCTTACTCAGTGTACTTGTAAGCACAACTTCTCTAGATAAAGCTTGAAATATCTCACGCAAGAAATGTCAGCATTTCTAAATTCTTTTCACCCAGTGAAACAAATAAAAAAAAAAAAAAACCAGAAAAGGAACATTTTCACACAGCAGGGATAGGATTCTGAGGCGTTTTGAATGGGAAATGTCAAAACAGAAAGTGTAACTGTTTCAGTTTTCCATTTCTTCTCATTTTGATTCAAGATGAGATTTTTCATTTTGATTATCTCCATCACAGAATGAAAGGCCTTTGTCAAAACTGCCATTTTCACATGAAAAAGTTTCAAGTTCTAAAAATCACCTTTTTCCGGTGAGAAATCTCGTTGACTGAGGCAGTTGGACCAGCTCTCACGTGATGCTGAACCGCAAACAACAGCTCTCCACGTCCATGTGAGTGTCCTGGGGAGGCTCTACTGGCCACGCACACTGTCTGCTCCCCAGCTGGGGCAGCCTTCCAAAGGAGAGTTAGTCTGAGCCCAGTGAGTTGAAGGGACTAGCTGGCTTTGGGTGGGTGTCAGGCAATGTCCGGTGGCAATGTGGCCCCACAGCATTTTAAGGGAGGATGCAGGCATGTGGCCCCAAGGCATTCCCTTCATCAGGCTCTCCTGGAGGCAGTGGGCAAGCAAGGCTTGATGTGTCAGATGTCCTCTCCACCTTGTGTCCACAAACCATCTCATTTGAAAGAGGTCCAGGACTGAAAACTTCTTGGAGGCAGTTGATGAGAGAGTTTCTCACAGACTTGTATGACTGAAATGTCAGGCACTGCGATGACATTTTTGGGTTTGACGCTTTCATATGTTTCAGCCATGGAGCAGTCAGAGATGAAGGACAAATCTGGGGGTTCCTTCCTCACTCCCTCTGTCCCTCGCTTGCCTGCATCCGCATGGGCAGCAGGGCTGTCTCCTCCTCACCATGTTGTATGGGAAGCATTAATCCCCTTTCTGTCAGGGTCAGGGCAGGCAGAGAAGTCTTGGGACAGACCCTGAAGCTTCATCCCCAGTGGGAAAGCTGGCATCCCTGGATGGTCCCCAGTCCAGCTGTGCCCATCGTGTCCCCATCTGCCTGGAGAGGTCCCGTGAGAAGGGGCATCAGTCCTCTGATGGGGACAGCTGTGTGATGCTCCTTTGGGGATGCCAGCTGTATTTAGATGTCTGAAGGGGTTCTCCAGTGGTGACAATAGGACACCCCAGGTTGCTTTCACTGAAAGGCTTGCTCCTCCTTTAAGGCTTTTATAGTGCATGCATGCATGCAGTGCGTCTCCCTGAAAGAGGGAAGATATGTCAAGAACAGGATAGGGTCTTAGAAACCCTAAAGATACAGAAGGTACTATAATAAATAGCCATGTAGGCTGCTGATTCTTTAGTTATTTATGTGTTTAATGCCCCATTGATCTCATCAGGATGAGTGATGTGATTTTAGTAAAATACGTGAGTGCAATTTGCAGGATGTTTTATAAAAATGAAGTTCAACTTCTGGTGACAGAAACCACAGCTAGATTTTTTTTTTTTAATGTGCAAGGGGAAAAGTAACTTAACCTCTCTCAATCTCAAACTGTGCACAATCTTCCTCCCATAAAAACTGATCATTTTTAACTTTTCCTTGTTGCATTCCTGGTACTGCAGACAAACCTGTTACTGTATATACTTTGTCACTGTGATCTGCTTAGGAAAGTAGTATATATTTTTAATACATATTTTTATATTTCTGTGTTTATTATTTAAATGAGCATATACATATTTAAAAATAAAATGCTGCTGTTTTTTCAATTGCCTTTAGTTACAGCAGAGAGTAAACAAAACTTTGATTTTTAAATGCTTACAAGCTTTCCTTTTAGATGTCATGATAAAGCGTATTTTTCCCTTGGAGTACATGTGTCTGAAATTTAATGCTAGTTGCTGATTTTGCAGAACTTTCATCCTGGCAGAGTTCGCATGAGTTCAGCAGGTCTCAGGAGTGTTCACCTAGGCTGTATCAGAATAAACGTAGGAAATCTCCGTCTAAACAATATCATCATCATCATTCAGCCCCCAAGCTTTTCCCTATTAACAGTCCGTGAGCCTTACCTCCTCTTTAATGCATTGATTACATTTGGTAATGCTCCTCCTTAGAGCTGTCCAAGCTGATAACCTCTGAGTGGACATCTCTGAGTATTATTCAGCCTTGCCTATATCAGTCCTCAGTGCATATGGCACATCAACTTATTCTTTGCATTAGCATAAACAAAAGAAATGCCATTGAAGAAACATTAGTATGTTTTCCCTATATTTGCGTTAATTCTAAGTACACCATACCCAAGTACTGATATAACTTCATTGTATAGAAGCCTTCAAGTAAAACAGTATTTATTGTGAAAGATGATTGCAGTTTCAATAACAACTCCTTCTTATTACTTAAAAACCATATATTTAGCCAGATACCATGAACACTAAGTTTAGTTCACTTGGCAGCACTTTAACCAATGGTTTTATAATCTTTGTATTTAAAATCCCAAATAAGCCATAATTCACTGGCCATGCTGAGTAGTGACTGTATGCATCCTATGTTTTACAATAAAAGTATAAAATTACAGAGATATGATCAATTATTTTTAAAATGTAAATGTAGTGAAATGGTGTAGAAGAGAACCACATTGGTCTTCATTACTCTGAAAACAGAAATTGCTGGGAAGCAGGGGAAAAAGCAATCTGAAAAGAAATGGTTCCTGGGGAGAAATGGCTTTTGTACAAATGGCACTGAGTGAATTCAAAAGAAAGTGGCTAACAAGGCATTTCCTAATAACAAGCCAAGGGTGTTTCATACCCTTTCATCTTTAAAATTACAAATATAAAGTAAATGTACTTTGTCTTATCACAGACTTACTCACTGGAGCCCATGTTTTTCTTTGGGACTGAGAGTAGTGTGTAATATAGTATTTTGTGTGAGAATCCCTCACTGCTGCAAGTGGCCATCTCTTCTGAATGACACGGGGGAATAATAGTCATCCACTTGTATGAAAGACCTTCTTTCACCTTCGTCTAGAATGTTCTCCTACAGCCAAGAGTTGGGAGGAGTTTGGGAAAACACGTGGCGTGCTCTTGTTGAAATACACCTTGAATTTTTTTGTTTCTTCCTTCTTAAATGAAGGAAAGGACCTTTGAAGGCCCTTTGAAGGAGCCCTTCTTTGAGTTCCTGTAAAAAAAAAAGAGGATTTTACACACTGCAGTTGCAGGGTGGATGACACCTTAGATTAAAGTGGGAGGTGGGACAGGTTGTCTGTGTGCTGGCAGCGCCCCACTCATGCTGCTGGCCAAGGACTGGTAAAAAAGGAGCAGAGCTGGGTCCTTTCAAGCATCTCTTCTGAATTGTCCTCTGCTCCATGCAGTTAATTCTGGAGCAGAACAGGGAAAGGTCCTACCTCCACCGAGGAGGGATAACTCCCTCAGTTAAATGCTGAATTAGGGGTAAAGTCTCCTGCAGAGCATTTAATCTAGATTTATATAACCCAACAGCACAGAGTGATTGAGTGAAACGTTTCAACTTACCTTGCCACAAATTTAAATCATTCATTTTGGAAATATGGTCACGTGGAATAAAACAAAGCTTTTCTCTGAAAGGGGAACACTTAACAATGGCTAAATGATAGGAGATGTATGTACAGTCACTGGATAAATGCAGGACTTTATAAAAATGTATCATTTTGAAATTTTGGTTAACTTGGTGAGAATTAGGAACAACATGAACAATTATAGATGATCTTTTGAGGCTTGAGGAGCTAATATTATGAGCTAATATTTCAGTATTTTGGGCTTATGGTGTGGGTTTTTTTCTAATTTGCAAGATGGACAATTTCGAAATAAACGTAAAAGAAGTGGTGCTACCTAGTGGGAAAGAAAACAAACTCGATCCTCTACTGATCGCTGAAGTCGCATGGTGTCTTCCTCTTTTGTTCTTCAGGTTCCCACCTGTAAAGCAGCGTAAAATTGCTGAACTCCAAAGGAGCTCAAGACCTCTTGAGGGAAGTGACCACTCAAGAGAAAGGCATTTTGGAGACAGTGCTCCAGGGATGATCTTCTAAATACATTTCCCTTAAGCTTGGTGTGGATGAAGGGTGTTTTTTCATGTTGTTTTGGATTCTCTGTTGAATGATTTGTCAAGGCTATGGGATTGCTTAGTAATGTTTTGTATATTTCTTACCACAGTCAAAGGCAGTGGAAGCAGTTGGCTGTCCTCAACCAAACTGGTTGAAGCAGTAAAGGCTTCAATAGTAATTAATTTCCTACAAGTTTTTGGAATATATGTGATTTGTTAGAGCAGAAAGGTTCTGTCAGTTCTGACAGATGGAAAGGATGTGGCATGAACACGCATGTTACCAGGCATCACAGGATAAGCGTGCCTGGAGAAGCCATGCTGTATGGCCCAGGTACCTGCAACACCTGACTAGCAGCTCACAGCCCAAGGTCCTGCAAGCTCAGGCTTCATTATTTCCAGTGCTATTGGAAATGCATGGTCATTTTACTCAGGTTGCACATTTGCTTTCGCTTTACTGCCGAAAATTCTAGGCCTACTGTCCATCCCAGTCCTGTCTTCCCAGTCCCACCCCAGTCATTGTGACAGCACCAGTATGCACACTGTGGAGCAGCTGAGTGTCTTTCTATGTCCGAAACTAGATCTTTTTGACCGGGTTAGTCTGTTGCTTGATGAGATCCTTGATCCTTGATCCCTGAGACAGTTGTGTCGGTGTTAGTGCTGGCCCTAGTTAGGGGATGAGCAGAAGCCTGTACCAGGGGTGGGGCTGCCCCTTTTGGTACCTTCAGCTGATCATGACACCTAACCCTGGGGCTCCCAATTAGCCATTTGTTTGTTGTGTGGTTGCCCTGGCTTCTTTTCTGCTCCCCTTTCAGGTAAACCATTGTGAGTTACCAGGAAGTCGCCCTACATCTTTGTTGCAAACCTTGTGGGTGAACAGCAGCAGCTTTGTACTTCTGAATTTTATTCTGTTCCTCCTAACCATATTCTAATTTGGAGTTTCTCATCTTTCTGTTTAACAGGAAAGATGCCTGCTCTAAAAATACAGAATATGGCTCCAGATCCCTGTTCTGAGAACAGCTGGTCACGTTCAAAATGAATGCCTAAAGAAAATAGCAAATTTGAAAAGAAATGTGAATTTCTGAATTCTAGCAAGTGAAAGGCTGGCCTGAGGTAAGGCAGCCAATTCCTGGATGACTCCAGCGCCAGTGTGAGCGCCAGCACTTTTGCCTTCTCTCTTTCGCTGCAGAGCTGGTGCTAAGGTTTCAGTTTCGCGTAAACCATTCCCCAAATGGTTAGTTCTGGAAATAACAGCCCAGTTCCAATGATGACACAGGTGACATTTTCAAAATCAAAAACTGGGACAGTTCTGTAGTGACATTTTTAGGATCTCAAAATATCCCTGCAAAAGACGAACGTATGCTTAAAAAAACATGCTGATGTCACTACTGCCAGTGTCTGCTTCAACAGCGATACATACATACTTCCCTGAGCGCAAGGTTTTTTCCAGTTGCTTTAATTCAAAGTAAATTGTGTCGTGAAACACCAAAAGTGCTGCTAACATTCATTCTGATCTTGTCTGGATCACGAGGCTGAACCAATTTAACTTAAATTAGTTCAATAAACCAGCGGAACAAGTATGTAGAGTCTCCTGGATTGTTTGAACTCGTTATCTTCTAGCCCATACGTTTGATCAGTATTCGATAGCTAGCCACAGCTTGGGTTTTAAACGTCATGTAGGCATTTGCGCACAAGGCTGCCTGGGCACGAAATCACATGCCTGTACGAGCCACCACAAGTGTGTGAAGGCTCGCATCGCAAGAGGAGCCGTGCGGGGGGCTGCGCTCCACAGGCTGCCCTGACCACCCCTGCTACCAGTGCAGGCTGCGCTCAAGCCTTTGCTCTCTGGAAACGTGCAGCAGCTTTTGCTTGTTTTGGAGAACTGCCTTGACTAGCTAGGAAGAAATAAAACATTTTTCAGTTTAGATTGAAAGTGGAAAAACTTGTGCACCTCTGAGGTGCTGAAAGAAGCTCCTGGGTTGCTGAGATGTCCTATGGGGCAAGGACAGTCTTGCTAAAATGAATGTCAATGGTCCTTTTATTTTAACAGTTAGAAACTAAAATAGTTTTTCACACAAAGTCCCACTAATTAGAATTGGAGCTTTCCTGCCTGTCATCAAAATACAGTAAATCCTGGAGGTTCTGTGAGGCATACGGTGTTTGGGACAACACGTTGGAGATAAGATATCTCTGCTAATGAGGTACAGAACATGTTCCCCTCGGGGACTGAAAGGCACTCTGTGAGCAGAGAGAACTGAATTGTTTTAACAGCTTTGTGAAAAAGTAGGGTTTGCCCCAACTTGCAGATAACCTCTGGGCTCAAGATTCTTGATGTGAATTGCCTGGCATGGCACAAGGCATGTGGTGGGGACAGGAGCCAAGCCCAGTGCCCTGCCAGAGCCTCGGCCCTTCTTCCTTGGTGGGACCGAGCACATGGAGGGGCCAGAGTGTGAGCAGCCAAGGAGGAGCCCATGCCTCTCAGCAGTGCACTTGGAAGGAGCTGTAGGGCTCCCAGGTGTCCGCAAATGTACCAAACTCATTTGTCAGACCCCTTGGCTTAAGGACAACTGCTTAAAGTACTTTACAATCTTAAGTGTACACAGCAAAAGGTGACAGGTACACAGAAGTAAATTGTAGGCATCTTAAACATACCGGCTCTACCCCTTGTTACAAAATGGCTTTTCTGCTGATGGGTATTTCCTACAGTGTTTGTCAAACAGTAGGTTCATGGCTTAGTCAGGGACAAAGTTATTAAGGACATAAAATGCCATCTGGATGATGCTAATAAACATAAAACCTAACCTTCAGATACACTGCTGCAGTGACCAGACTGCGCCAGACCAGATTACCCTTTGTTTGTGTTAAAATCTGAGCCCTGCACTAACCCTCTTGGCTGCCCAACCTCATATATTTTACCCTGAAAACCTAAAATGTGGTTATTCCAATGAGACAACCAAGTGACCTGTCCCTGGCATCTTACTGGAACACTGTCTCAAAAGGGTTGATTTCCTAGTAGAGTTTCTTTTTTGGTTTCTAAACAGTTGGTGGTTGGTTTAAAACTTTTATTTAGGATTTCTGCTTCTCAGTTTAGTTGGCAGTTCGTGTGGTGAGGAAAAAAAACTTAAAACCCTCTTGTAAGCTGAAAAAACCCAAACGAATCCTATAAATGCATTTTGGACTTGTTTATACAAGAAAATGATGGGATTTTCCATTCAAAATCTATTCTGTGCTGTAGGAATGACCTAGCTATTGCTTTACTCCCATTACCTCTTGCAGAGTATATCACTGTAAAGGACAGAGAAGGCTAAGCAGGCCTAACCCTAAGCTATCTAACATGAAAGGATGGTTTTCCTCTGCCGGAAGGGTTTGGTTTTCTTTCTATGACAGGACATGGTTTGTCAATTTGTGCTTATCACTAGCACCTGCCATTGAAAGCCAGTATTTGCTGACAAATATTACATAGGCATTGTGGTTTATTGTTCTGAATACAAGTGCTTTGCAGATAGCAAGTGAGAAGTGCTAGCAAAGGGCGGCCGTTCCAGTTGCTCCCAACAGCGCTGACCTCTACAAGGCTCAAAGACAAGGACCGGAATCAGCTCTGGCTGAGCAGTGCCTTGCTCTGCGGGGACTTGCACTGAAACCAGTGGCTCGGCTTGCAGTCAGGTACCACATACCCTGTACCGGGCCATCAGGGTCTCACCCCTGTTGGCAGCGGTGTAAATAAGTATCTGCCTCTTAACCCACCCAGGCTGAACTGAGCAGACCCCTAGACAAATGCAGCTTCATGTGTTATTCAGTGCTATGAAACTGTGAGGAAGATGCACACATTAAGGTGTCCAAATCTGATGCCAGAACTAGTCAGATGCTTCCCAAATGAGCATGCACATGTGTGAGAATGAAAATGTTACACTTAAAAAGGACAGAAAGTAAAGTTTCCTCCTAATCAGAGGCTTCTCCATACTGTCAGGCTGATTTGCAGCTTTGTGTATGGCGTGTTAAAATAGTCAGGACAATTTTAAGGTACCTGTAAGCCTAGCCTCAGCTTCCAACACAGCCCAGCAGTGGGGTGGTTAAATAGGTTTGCCACTGTCACTTAGACCTTGTCAAATAGTGTCATTTTTGGAAAAAATAAATCATGAAACATTGTGAGCCATGCCATGCAAATTGCTCTGAAAACAGCAGCAAAGGCTTGACCAGTTGGCAGCATTAGGCCTGAGCAGTAAGCCTAGCATGGGGAAATTGCAGTTGTAGGCATGTATCTTCTTTTTCTCCTTCTCTGTACAGGCTCAGTATTAGCAAAATGTTTTCTACAGGAGTAAAAGGTATTTCCACTGTGCCTGGGTGATGATTGTAAGGATAGTTCTGGGAGCAGGAGCGTGAGTAGCTGACTCTCACTCTGTGAAATGGTGTTGATGTTAATTATTTCTCTGCACTTTTACACTTCTGTTGCGACCATCGTTTAATGCTTACTGTAGATGATACTTTTGTTATGTAAGTTTAAAAGTATCCCCTTCCTTTCGCCGCAGAGAACTCAGCTGCTGGAGGTCTGTTCTCTGTCTCTTTACTAATAACGCTGCTGCAACATGAGCACCCCTCATCTCTATGGAGTAGGTGAGCACAGATGAAGCTCTTATGAGGCCTTGATAATTTTCTTGGGTCTCATACAAACCCACAGGGAGGATTTGTTGCCCTCAGCAGTGTCCAGTCTCAAAGGAAAGTAAGAGTGGGAGAGTTTTAAGCAAGCGCGGTGGAGGAAAGTTGGTGTTTTAGTGCAGGTTACGGCTTTCCACCTGGGCATGTGTTCTTGGCTCCCCTCCACCACTCAACGTGAGATAGGTTCTTTGGTGCCATGCAGGAGCTCGGGATGGGGCTTCCCCTCCCAGTGCAGTGACCTGTGCATGGCGAGTACTTGATTTCTCCTCTCCAGACCCCTCTTTGTCCTCTACACTCTGCATTTGGGATATAGGGTTTTTTGCATATTTCTGGTCAGAGACACAAGGTGTAAATAAAGTGAAAATGCTCAGTCACTAGCACGTGCTAAACTAAACCAATTTCTACTCATGAACTTCTAATATGAGTAAGCCATTTGGTAAAAATCTTCATTTGTCTGAGGCCATTATGGGTGTATGATACTCGAACAAAAGTAGCATTTCTGGTTTTCATCTGATATATACGTTGGCTTGGATCTTACGTTCCTTTTCAAGAATATATTGCTTCTAGTTGTTTCCATGTGTAGTGGATTTAGCTTCAGGTGGAAGAAAGTAGCAATTTTTGCAAAAAAAAAAAAAAAGAAAAATCATCCTTATGAAAATTGGTTGCAATTTAATAATTCATAGAGTAATATTCAGAACAAGAAACATCAGAATAGAACTTTAACTAAATATTCACAGTTTGGGAATATCCATGTTTACTTGCTAATGCTTTTTGCAAAATATGAGCCCAAATATAGGAAATCTGTGCTATTATTCATTACAATTAAATGTGCTTTGGTTCTCAGAGACTCCTGCTAAAGTCTGCACTCTGGTGAACAAGTCTGTACTAGGTTATTTAGTGTCTGCTATTAATAAATATTTCATTGTGGTGATGGAAAATATTTTTTTGCTTTGTGATACAAGCCCAGTTTTTGCATCCTGAAGAATATTTAAGGCCCTTTTTTTTTTCTTTTTTCTCTGGGATAGGACTTTTCGTGTGCAGGCAGCTGCTGATCTGATTTAGTGGCTTGTATTCACGTTAGTTGGCTGAGTGTGATTGAGACGATGTGGTAGGCTGGGGAAGGCAAATGGCAGAAGCGACAAGGAGCCCAAATCATCCTTGGGAAACTGTCCCCTCCTTCAGCGATACGGAGTTGCTGTTGAATTAAGGCAAGGCTCCCAATCTTGAACCAGGATTTCAAGTGGAGAGGCCTTTTCAGTCAATGGTCTTTTTAAGGCCAATGGAAAACAAGTGAGTTTTCCAAAAGCCATTTTTCAATGGAAATGTTCGTTTGCCAGAGATACCATGAGTAATTGCTTCCTGCCACCAGAATGGGACTCTATTGTGTGTCAGAGAAGTGAGACGAAGAAGAGAACCTGGCCAAACCGTCTTTGTGTTTCACCATACAGCCTTGGGAAACCAAATACATTTCTGACAAAAACATCTTTCTTTCCTCGTTTCTATCAAAACATCCACGGGAAGATAAAGGGGCAGGAGAGGAGATTCTGGGAAACAAGGAGCAGGTGGTGGGTTTCCTGACCAGGTCGGCTTTTGTGACTATAGGACCATAAGACCCTCTGTCCCACACGACTTGCTGACTTTTCCTTTTCTAGGCTGACAAATTCAGTGGGCTGCAGCGATCACGCAGATCCAGGGATTCTTTCTCTGCAACAAGCATCAGCACAAATCCTGCAGTATTTATGCATGCTCTTTTCTGGTCTTGGCAAGGTAGCTTCTCAGGAAGCCCTCTCTGACTGCGCAGCACTCTCCATTGGTATCTTTATATAAGTGCTGCGCACTGGCTAGTCTTAATTTAATGTGGGAGTCAGAGTCCTCCCTGGATGATAATCCAGCACTCATTGAAGCAGGTGGAAACGGTCTCTTCTCCTCAATAAAAGCAAGAGCAAACCCACCTCAGTCAGCTGGCTGAGTTTCCCACTCTGTCTGCCCTTAAAGTAATTGATTTTCATGTTCAATTTGGTTGGTTGGTTTTTGTTTGTTTTTTTTTAAGATCAGTGATAGTCAAAGGAGCAACCACAAGGTAACAGTTCTCAGGGCGTGGCAAAGATGCATGTGGAAGTTCTGCACTTCCCATGCCTGCCTCAAGGGCTGGATGTGAGTCAGGTCCTTTCCGCAAGCCCCGTGACTGGGCACTCTTACAGATCTGACAGAAGATGAGGAGGAGGAAAGCACAGATGCAGGGAAACAAAATGTCTCCTCTTGCTTCTTATAGCGGAGCTGGCTAAAGCAGTGTTGCCTCTTGCTTTCTGGTTCATCCTCTGCCTTGAGCTGTGCTGCTTCTTCAGTGTTAAAGTGTCCAGCATAGAGTGAAGCTTGGTATTTATCTGCGTACGTTGTACGGTGTGTGTTTATGGCAGAGAGCTGCACTGGGGGGCTATGGGCACTTTAGTTAGTTCAGTACAGAGGTTTGTGGAAGAGATGGCAGTAGTTCATACAATCTACCCTCTTGCTTTTTAGGCAGCATTGTAATGGTTTTTCTGACATCCAAGTCTAATAGCTGCTTAGGAATCCAAAAGGTAAAGGTTGACAGTGTTTTCTAATTCCTCCATTACTTCAGACAATTGATTCCATTTTCTAGCTGAAGAAGTTGGCTTTTTATATTGAATGAACCATGTTCCAAAGTCCTTTCACTATTTATGTTCATTAATGAACAATCCCCCCCACCCTACCACCTCCCATTTCCCATAGTACAGTGACCATTATGCCCCTATACCAAAATTACACACCCTTAACTGGTTTTAATAACCTGCGTGTGGTCTCTCTGGCTGTTCTGTCTGTCTGGCAGAAGTTTCCAAGGCTGTTAAAAAGGAAAAACAGCATTGGCTCCTGTCAGTGAGACTGGGGAAGATTTTCAAGGTCAAATCCTGCAGCAAACTGCTTTCTCACAAATGTGAGAGACTTGTAAGGACCCTATTCACGTGATAAATATTTATGATTTGGGAGGAGGAATTCAACAGTAAACAAAATATTCTGACAATGACTATCATGGGAATTTTGAGGGGAGAAGGACAGGAACAAAAGTAAGGGAAAAACCTTCAGCAATTTTAATAATTTCAATTCAGTTTTCTCAGCAATTTACTTTTCACTTGGGAAAAATCCTTTTCCATTGGAAATAGTGAATGAGAGGGGAATTTTTTTTCCTTTCCAGCCTAAGTTCCTTATATTAAGCCTGTAAATCCTGAAGTGGGACTCTCGGTGCAAAATACCATTGCAGTAATGGATTTGTTGGCATCCCTCAAAGCTGAGGGACTACATGAATTTGCCGACGTATGGATCTGTTTTCCTTCATTCCAAGTTTCTCAGCTGACTTGTAATTACATTGCATGGAAGGCATATATATTTTCTTGGGATAAACTCAGATTTTGACCCAGGGGAGGAGTAAATTCTTATTCTTTTTTCCTTTCTTCATGTAGAAGCCTAAGGAGATGGAGATCACTCCCTTTAGACTTGAACATGTTTTTTGCCAAGAGCATTATCTTGGTTTAAGGGATGCAGTGCATTGAGTAAATATCCCTTACCCATTATCGGAAAGTTTGAACCCTGAGTATCCTAGAAGAGACTGGCCAGATCTTCTCATTAGTAGCTGGACATTTCTAGGAAAGTCTGGAAGCACAAGTAAGCATGATTCCTGTGCAATCTGATATATCTGTGGGATTCTGACTTTTTTTTTTTCCCATCAAAACTGCTTGAGCTCTTTTTAGTGGGTCCTTATGTGACTTGGACTTTTTCTTAAGAAATGAAATGCAATTAAAATTTAAAATCTCACTATTCAGAAGCTTTGAGTAGAAAACATTGTCCCCCTAACAGAGACATTCCTTTGGGGATGCTGAAGCATCCACTCAGCCATGTCTGACGGAAACAGATGGGGAAATTTCATATTCCCAAAAAGTAAAGTTTTCATTCTAGCTCAGTTGGACTTTATGCTCAATTTGTGAGTAATCCAAACGTACTCCTGCATGGACTTAGGTGGTTAGTCTGGCTATGTCCTCCAAGATGCACCTTTTGCAAAGTTTTCTGTGGGTTTTAGAAGTTGTGATAGTAAGCACAGGTATTTGTGGTCCTATGGCAGATTAAACTTTCTTTGAACTGATGAGGGAAACAAAAGAAAATAGAAGTAGTTTAGACATGGAGATAAAAGCTTTAAAATATTTTTGTATGTAAAAGAAAAAAAAATAACCTTGGTACCCCAAGAAAGTTAGCCAGAAATTCAAATATTAAAGCCCAGGAATTTCAGTTCTAGCACATGTAAAAGGAGAGCAATTTGCCCAGTTTGAGTAGCCTACCAACACAATCATCATGTTCCTCTGCCAGGTCCAGGGGCGGCCAGGGACGTCACGCACTGGCACCAACAGGCTCCACAGCTCCCCTTCCTCCACACATCTTAGACCTCCATGCAATGCCCTGTCCTTCCTTTTACCTCCCTTCTCAGGCCATGCTTCTTTTAAACCTTGCTCTTCATCTTGCTGCTTCCCTGGCCTTCTCAAACACCCCTCATGCCTTAGGTTTTGGCCAGGATCTCCAGCACCCGAAGGACCTGCATGTTCTTCCAGAGACATGAGAGCAGGGACAAAGAGACAGCAAAATACCCAGGACAATAGAGCACTTGTATTCAGCCTCACCCCCTCCAGTTTTGTAATATTTTCATGTGAAACTGAAGATTTCTAAGTGGTGTGCTCAAAATATGGAAGAACTCTTGTGCTGGAGCATCCAGAGGGTTCATCTGAGCATGGTGTGTGGCATTTAGGAGCCCAAACGTACCACTGCTGATGACTTCCGTCCTGGGGAAAACATAAAACACAGGTTACTTGTGTCTAAGCTACAGAAAAAAAATCAAGTTGACAAAAATCTAAAGGAAAAACCGTATCTTCTACTTAATTTATTTAATGATTTGTAAACAAATCAACTGCTTTGTTAAGAATAACAGCTTCAAATCTGAGAATCTTAGAATAAAGGATTTTAAAATGAGACCTGCAGTCTATCCTAGTGACAAAGTTACAGCCCCTCTCTTCTTGACGCTGGCTGTTAGAGAGCTTTATGAGCCTTGGTGTGTTCCTCTTGAGTGGATGAGGGGATGTTTTAACAGTTGCAAATAGTGTTTGGCAACACTAAGGCAAATGCAGTTCAACTTTGACTGGAGAGATTTATGCAGTGACAAGGTCAATGATGTTATTTTACATTAACATTTACTTAATACCACTATTTACTTGATTAGTGCTTGCTCTATGTATCCTAGGTAGAGAAAAAACGGTACCTGCCAACGGCAGGCAAATGCTAAACGAGACAAAAAGGAAAGGAGGGAGTGGTGTGCCGGTGCTGATGCGCTGCCGCGTCACTCTGCTCCGCTCCTGCCTCAGATGCGTCACCTTCTCCTGGCTTCTTCAAACCTGCTGCGCAAGCGGAGGCAACACGCAGCCCGTCTGTGTCATTACTATCTAAAGAAATATGACAAGAAGCAGGGGAATGATTTGTGAATCAGATGCACGTTTTCAAATCATGATAATTAGTCATTTATTAGGAATATATTTTTTACTTTTTAAACTTTTTTAGAGATTTTGCTACTTTTAAGCTTGAGGAAAAGCAAACTTGTAGATGGCAAAGATTTCACAATGCTTCCTATTTTCAAATAATTTAGTATATCTAGGGGAAATATAGATATCAGACCTGTGTACTGCAATTGCTCTTTAAATGGCTCTTTCTAATCCGCTTGTTCAAGTTCAGAAAAGAAGTCAGATAAATCACTTTAACTGAAATAGGTTAGTGTTCCCTACAAATGGCAGCTGTGCTCTGTGCCCGGCTGGATGTTTGCTCTGCCAGATGACAGTCAGGAGGTGGGTGAAGTGGAGCCCTGCTCTCACTGGGGGCCGCAGGCTCCCCAGGCTGGGGGGCAGCTGGTGGAGAGTACTGGCAGCACCCCCGTGACCTGTGCGCTTCAGGACCTTCCCTGTGGAAGTGCCTCCGGTTGCGTGCACAAGGCCCAAGCACCAAGCAGGGGAAATGAATGGGAACAGAACTGCATCACAGTATGTAGACCTGACTGCCTTAAGACACTGTGTAGATAGAGACCTACCAGCAGCTTCCTTCTGCTCCCAGCCCCTTCTCAGCTTTGCTCCCATCTCCTCAGGGCATGGCCTGCCATTGGCAGTAGGGCACGGTGGTACATTCCGTCTGCATGTGGTGGAGCTTACATTGAAACCACAGAATATTGCACTGTGGGCTTTGTTTTTCAGTGCTTAGAGGCTGGAGCACCCAGGCAATCTAGCATCAACTGTTTATTCAGAGACAGATAGAAAGCCTCTTTCAGTCCTGCTCTTGTAACAATTTTCCCCTAACTCTGTTTCTGCTTGATTTATGTCCTAGAGATGAAGCCTGCAATGTAAGGGCAAGCTCTGCTCTTGGGTCAGCGGTGCTGTGTAATGACGTTACAGCCTCACCACAGCCTAGCTATCCTGGTCTCACCTAACTTCAGGTCCACAGTTAGAAAACTGTATCTTTGGCTTTGTCCTGTTCACCATTCACATTGTTTGGGTGATCATTCACACGTGAAATAAGTAACCTGACAGTGCTGGTGGCTGACTCGACCAGAGTCAGGCACATGGGGAGTTTACAATGCATGGGATGCCGGCAGCCAGGTTCACAGCTTGCAGAAGTTAAAAACTCTCACTTTGCAGATATTTTTTTCCCATTAATTTGTGTATGACACTGAAATTAAAATAACCTTTTCCACTTTCTATTCTCTCTGAAGGAAACCATGCTAATAATTAAGCTGTGTGCCAGGGCATTTAAGGAAGAGCAGATACCGAGCTGAATTCTAAACAAAAGTGTAACAGAAAGCAAAACTGTGTTTTCTGTCTAAGTTTCTCAGATGTTAGGGCCTATTTATGATCTCCCTCATGCCTCAGAAACCTCTCTGAAATCAACACATATGTGCTGTCATGCAACCTGGTTAAATTTAGCAGGGGATGAATTTTCATTTAGGACAACTGTTTGCTCAAAGCTGATATTGTTTCAGGAGGAGCTCTGGGTTTCGCTGTTACTAATCTGCCTCCTGGAGAGCCACATGATTGTCCAGGTAATGTGCTCTGCAAGTACGTCGTGTGCACTGGCATAGAGGGTTCCCATTGCCCCATAGCTGCAGCATTGGGGGCCAGATCCTCAGCTGGGCTGTCTGGATTGACCCCTTCCCAGAGCCAATATGGCTATGCCAGTTTGCACCAGCTCAGGGTATGATCCTGCCTGCAGACAGCACCAGCAAGTCAAACCAAGAAGTTACCAATTTTCTTTCTAAGTGGTCAAAATGTGGGGTGTAAGACAGCCCAAGTACATCAGGGGAGCAAGCTTTTCCTAACTTCATCACCACTGAGGGATTCCCTGTTTTCTAGAGAACAGAAGTGACATGTCCCTTCTTGCAAAGTCCACAAGCTAAAGCAGCCTGAAATCTGCCTCTTCAGCCGGCGGATGAGGAGGGGGTTCAAAAGCAGCTGAAGCAGGCATTGCTGAGCAGAGGCACACGGCTGCTCTCACCTCTGGCACTAGTGCTGCAGCCCTGGACCCGTCCTCTGAGCCGACGGCTTTTCCTTGCTGCAGAATCCTCTGCTGCATGCATTTAATGCTCAGAAAAAGAGGACTAACGAGAACAGCCAAAAGGGCAGGCTTTCACCAGACTGTGAGAGAGCAGTGTCACTCCACCCCATGGTGCTGTGCTGGTGTATGTACCTAAGAAACCAGTCTGTTCTTTTTCTAATTTTGCATTAGGCAGTACCGATTTCACTGCTTTCATTTTTGTTGGAAAACAGTACTTAGTGAGCTGGCTGTTCGATGGGCAACCCTAACAGTACTGCCTTTTAATGAACATTACTGTTTCAGTGTATATGGCTGTGTACACACAAGAGAGAGCATATGAATAGTTGGTAACAGCTGGAATTTAATTTACTAGATGAATATAGAAAATGCAGGGTTGAATAGTGAGGTGAATCATTGGCTTTTTCATCACCGAGATCATGAGCCACATCCAGTCCAGACCAGAGAAAGGAAAAAACCTTTTGATTAAATGTAAGGAGTTGTAAAGGAAATCTGAGTGTGAGTGAGCCAGTTCTGTTTCACGGTTGCCACGCAGAGGCTGTGGGAGATCCCAGCTCTGTTTCCAACTGCTGGTGAAACTTTAGGGGCCTGTGACTAACACAGTCGGGACCCCACCTTTAAGGAAGCTGTCCCAGGACCCTGTATGAGAAACCAGAATCTGAGACAATCTTCTCAAGCAATTTCCCTGACTCTAACGTGCATAGCAGCAACTCCAGGAAGTTGGGGGGGTAGTGGGGGGGAGTCGTGGGGGTTTTGGGGTTTGATTTTTTTTAAACCTAAAGTATCAGCAGACTCCTAACTAAGGGTGTTGGTTTTTGTAAGTTTGAGATTCAACAGAGATGGCAGTTTGGACATGCTAAGGAATGTTTTTAAATAAGGGCATTTTCATTGTTTGCCGTCACTGCTTTCCCCTAAGAGAGGATGGTGTTACCATATGTGAGAACGACTTGGTCTAGAAATCTTGCATCTGTTTTATCTACTTGCTCTTGCTGTGAACTAGTGTGTTTGATTAAAGTTTTTAAGCTATATGCTTACTGTTGGAGCTCTTCTGTTTGAAGTGTTAGGAGTCTGAAAATTTCATTGGCTACTTTAAATCTTATGTACTTAAACCCTGCAAGGAAGTTGTTTTTGTTGGCCATTTCTCAAGCACCAGCAATGTGCTCGGTGATGTGTGAAATGCTAATATCAGGAAACTTTCTTTCTCAAATAATTTACACTGGAGAAGGAACAGATTCTGTGAGACAGGGTGAAGCCCTCAGGCCCCTGTCATGCAGTCAACAGGAGATGTTTTCCTCCTCCTTAAACGAGGGTGGTTTTTTATTTCGTATTAAGGCATTTTGGAAGAAGTGATCTTCTGAAACATCAGGCTTGTGCGTGTATTTTAATGTTTCTGTGGTGAGAAGAGAGAGCAGCTAACAGGCAAGAGAGAACCTGGCATGGTGCAGTCTAGGGGCTCAGAGGACCGAAGTCTCGGTAGCCCCGGCTCCACATTGCCCTGGTGCCGCGTGGGTGCTGAACACCACCCCTGCAGCGAGGTAGCGCTTGCACTGACTCTGCAGTGTCGTCTGCAGCTACTCACAGCACAGATGACAGGTTAGATCTGCTTCAACTGTCCCAGAAGCCCCTGGACTTGTCATTTCTCCAAGTTTAAAGATATACTTGAGGAGTCTAAAAATATCGTGTCTTCCCGCAAAAAAAAAGTAATAAATTGAAAACTATTAAGATTTGTAAAGAGCACTTGCCCTGACCGTGCCTAAAATCAAGGGAGTGTCCACTTAAAAGCATACACATTCTTCCTGTTTTAACCCACACAGATTGCACTTGTAACTTCCCCTGACAGACACTGTCTCTATAAATAAGTCCCCGCCACCTCCCCCGGGTACAATAACACAGTATACTAGAGGTGTCAAACATACGGCCCATAGGCCAGATCAGCCCACGTATGTACTCAGAACTGACAGAATCTAATCTTTCATCTGAAGAAATTGAAATCTCTAGACCTCAGAGTTTAAAAAAAAAAAAAAGGCTTCGTCAAACAGTTGGAACTAAGGAGTTCAGTAACATCTGCTTGAATCTGCGGGCACCCAGACATGGGGATGGAGGGCAGGAATCTGTCGTTGACTTCATCGGGATGTCAGTGCTTTGGGAAGATTATCAAGCCTCACATTTTTTTCTGTCTGAGAGACCATAGTTCAGTTTAACACCCTGAAGAAAACATTAATGTTCATTTATGGCTAGTTAACTGCTTGTTATGTATCTTTTGCCGACATAATTATTGAAAAGAATTTCCCTCTGTGATGCTTATTCCTCCTTTTCTTTTTGTGCTGCCATGAATCTGCAGCCACCATCACAGTCTGCTTCCGGCTTCATTTTGCTGGGCTAAAATGGCCAAGATCCTTGGGATCTGCACCTCTCTGGTCCCCCTAATAGCCTTTCTCTCTACCTGTTTCATCATTCCTGAATGTGGGTGGTGGTAAGTTTGCTGCACTCCTGGTGAGGTCTCCTGGCCTTGAACAGGGCTATTACTGCTGCCTTATCTCTGGGGGAATTACCTTGCCTCACCTGCCACAGCAGACTTCTGCTTTTCTCAAGGCCAGGTCATGCTGGTGCCTCACACTTCTCCTGTGACCAGCCAGTACCTCCAGGCCCTTCTCATCTGCTGTCAGTCTCAGCCGATGAGCTCCCAGAGCACTGTAGCGATGGTGCTCCAAGTCCCTACAGCTTACGGTCGGACACGTTGTGCTGTTGAATCCCACCACATTTCTATCACTGCAGTCATCCAGTTCCAGTTCTCCCCCTCCGGACCAGAAATACCTACCCTAGGCACTTTTTTTTCTCCACCTTTGTTGTGTTGATCCATCCACCTAAACCATTAAGAAAATAAGAACGCTTGTTAAAAAAGGATGTTTAAGATTTTTTTATGTCAGGTTTTAAAATACAAGTTTTTCAACCCTTACTTATTTCATTTTGTAACAAAAAAAAAAAAATCCAGTAGTGGAAAATGGAATTGTTTTCTCTTGCAAAATTATTTTGGGTTTGTTATTTTGAAGGGTTGCCATTTTGACCTAGAAAAATACAGAGTGGATGTTACTTTGATAAAATGCAGTGGTTCCCCTGGTGCCCCAGCTAGATTGGGAGAAATCCCACACCACTGAGATGTGCACTGCCCCAAAGCACATTCATCTGATGTGGTAGCAGTACCAAGAAGCCAAAGTATTAAGTTATGCTCCTTGCCCTAGTCAAGTCTTTGTTTTCCCTGACTTAGTCACAGGAAATTCGGGTAGGTACAAATAATGCTCTTACCTAAAGAACACTGTTGGCCTCTGGTGACTGAGGGCTTTACCTGTAACATTGTAAATGCACTAAGATGTCACCTCCTACACAAGATATTTGTGAGACTGTGGGAATCTAATTTTTTCCTGATGAGGTCTCAAAGCTCAAAGGGTCTCAAAGGGACTCCTGCCCTCTTCCTTTCATGTACAAAATGGTTTTAGCTGTTCAGGACTCTCAGTTCCTTATTCACAAGTGAGGGAGTCACGCCGTGCTCCATCAACTATCTTGAGGGGCTTTTATAGCATTTAAGCACTGCTTCTGTTTATGTAAGTGGTACATTCCCAGGCATGACCATTTAGAGCACAGGTAACCTTTTGAGCTCTAAAGCAGGAGAATTCTATTGGGGCAAAACTGGAAACCATTACACCCACACTGAAAACACCATCATGAAGTATCGACAGGAAAGTGAAGGTTGGGGTTCTTATTGTTCGTTCTCATCTAGGAGACAGAGGCATTCAGCATTGCCTCACTCAGAGCTTTACTAGGGAAAAAATCATCAAGATAGATCTGTTTTCAACCACAATGCTCAAGTTGTTTTTCATTTTTTAAGTCAGGTTATTTCTACAATCAGACTTTCACATGAGGCATAGAACGCAGGCCAATATACCATATTCATTGGGGCTGGGAAAACCAAAATTACTTTATTTTTGACCCTTGAAAGTTTCTGATATCTCCATTTGGTTTGGATTTTCCAATCTCCAACATGATGGTGTAGCTGAGTGGAGCATATGGTCCTAATAGATATTCAGTCCAGATGTTAGTTGTCTAATATGTATCCTGAACGGCTGTGCTGAGCAGCGTATAAGAAAAGCTGGTGGAGCAGTTAAATAAGGAACATGCACATTCCAGTATTCTCACCAGTTTACGAAAGTTAAGAGTTCCAGATTGCAATACCTCCGGTTCTGTCACTTTGAATTTCTGGGAAATGTTAAGAGCATGAAGCTTGCTGTACATGCTAAGAGCAGGCGGGGAACAGGCCCACCTGAAACCGGAGCACAAATGTGAGGCTGGGAGTTGCAGCACATCCTGGCTTGTGCGCGTGGCCCTCTGCTCCATGCTAGGTGTGAGAAGTGCTCAGATGTTTGTGGTCTCTTGGGTCAACCAAAGGTTGGATAGCAGCTCGCTGTCCAGTCAGTCTTGGAAAGGGGGCTAATCTGAGAGAAAAATTCATGCTTAGCGAGGGAGGGGAAAATTTCCCCCTGTACCTTTTAAACCCAGGGTCTGGTCTCTGCTAAGCTTGGGCAGCAGCTATGAATGGTAAAGGTTTTAATTCTGGCAGACTGCATGAAATTGGTGATGGACAAAGATACATTAATCCTGCAGCCGAGGGAAGGGCTGCTCTCTGAGTGGCAGCCTGAATGCCCCCCACCAGTGGGAAGAGCTTCAGTCGGAGCTTGCATACTGCTCAGCACAAGAAAATCCCACCACAAATTACAAAGCCAAGGAAGCCTTCATGTTTTCCCTGCTGCTCAGAAAGTTATTTGTATTTTAGTGTTTGACATAGCACGTAAGCTGGGAACAGACCTGCTTTTCTTCTCCCATGCTGTGTCCTCTTCTTGCTGAGGTGATGCTGGGGCTTTTGAGGACTCCCATGCTGCCGGTTACTGGCGTGAGTGAGGGGAGACTCGTGAGCAGGGCTTGTGCACGGCTGAATACAGCCGAAGTGGTTCATGGCAACTTGAAGTAGTCTGAGACATCTGGCACGTCCTTCATTCCCTTTTCTTTGGCTAGAGCTAGGGAATGATAAATCTGTGTGATGCTTGACTATTTAGTTCTCTGGGTTACATTTTAATTCAAGAATAGGGACAGGACTACATCTGCTGGGTTTCTTTAAAAAAACAAAAGGTCAAAAAAAAACCCCTGTGTCCTTACCCTTTCTGTCCATCAGGAAGATTCACTCCCTGTAACAGCCCCCCATAAACTGTGGCCAGATGAGAGTCCTGACCTTACTCTCTGAGTCCTCTCAGCTCAAGCTTTGTTCTGATTTCTATGGGAGTAGGAGCCCACATGAGGAGATAAAGCAAATTGCTTTATAGTTTTAACCTGCAAGTGCAACTTACTCAGCAAGGAAATTAGCAGCTTCAAACACATGCACAGGTACACACAAACCCCCTTATTACTCAGGGAAACCTGAAAGTAGTTTCAGAGCTACAAGTTTATTGACTGGGAAGTCAATAAAAAGGATTAGCTTTTAAGATTAACAGTAAAACTTGATTGCTGCTTTCAGCAGCTAACCTAATAATTTCAGGAACAGAGGCTCTGGGAGCCGTAGATCACATACAAAAACTTGGTGAACATCTTTGAAGAGGAATGTTTTTTACACGTGGATGGAAATAATTTAAGCCACATAAAGCAGCCTAGATATACTCTACTATGTGTGGTTTTTCTCCTTGTCAAAGAGAGAAATGAAGACTTTGACCTTTTTAGGAACAAAAGGAGAGGGTTTTCTTTATGAGAAGTACTGTTTAGTGATTAAGTACAAGTGTCTCATTGTGTTAATTCTCAAGGTCTGTGCTTATTAATGTTCAATTGTTGATTAAAGGCATTGTCTGCAATTAATGCCTGTCACTGATGTTTACATGTGATGATATTTCATCAGAAAAGGTAATACTGTTAATAAGTCACAGCCCTGAGAAATAAGCAGAGGGTAAGTGCCACACAGAGGCCCTCAATCACATACACATGCTATTGGGTACTAAGCCAGACTCTTGCATACTGTCCCTGTGTTTGCTCACAAAGGCTTTGCTTTCTCTGCAGATAGGCAGGCTTCTGCTTTTGAATTAGCCCACAGAGGTGATGGAAGGGGTGCAAGGGGGAACAAGACAACAGGGCTGACTGGGTCCCAATAGCAGTCTTCTGATGGTAGGACTTCTGGGGTGAACATCATGGTTGCTTGCACTGAAAAACACATAAGCAACTCTCTTAATTCCTTCTCAGTGGCCTTTAAAATAATGTATTTGACTTTTCTCCCAGGCTTTCATAATTCTGCCTCACCACCTTTGAAAGGCTTTTAAGATGTATAATACTTTGAGTTAGTACTGTCCCTGTGTATGCTTGTGTTTCCGTCTGTAGTGTAGCTGTGCGTCTTTCTTGTATTGTGTTAACAACTTGACTGTGGGTACCTGAATGCTGACAGGAATTTGCGTGTCTTGGCTCCCTCAGCCTCAGGAAAATTGTGGGTTTGAGGTGAAGCTCTCCAAAAACCTCCCGTAAGAGTGATGCAAAAGAGGGTTTGAGTCCTCTCTTCTGATATCAGTAGCTGCCACTTGGCTTGATGAGATGCAAAAGAAATGTCTATTTTGCCAACTGTCAGAGCAGTTAGAGTCAAAGGCAGGAAGTGCTTATTCAGCAAAACAGACAGTTGTCTTCAACACCTTCTTGGAGGAAGGGTGTTTAAAAGAAAAAAAAAAAGGCAGGTAGAAAAGAGATTTTAACTGGGGAAAAATAATTCCAGTAGTAGTAGCTATATGCATGTATTGTGTTTTACTATTAGTTCATTACTCAGTGTCTACCTGAAGCAAATCCTGCAGAGCTAATTCCAGTGACCTGTCCCTAGCTCACAGGCTTAAACTTGTGCCAGGACTAATCCCTGGCAGTTCAGGGAGGGTCTGCCTGCTTCCTTCTCTGGGGATCAGGTTGTGCTCCCTTTTAAGGCTAAACTCTGTTAGTGGTCCTACATAGAACATAGAGCTGATCAGAAATCAAAGTTGTGTTCTTCCCAAAGGAGGTTTGAACTCCATACGGCATTTGTAGGAAGAAGCAGATTCCTTCTGTTAACTCTGGACTTCACCTTTACTTCTCTTCTTAGGTTTCATAAACAAGTAATTGTGCAAGACTTAGTGGGCAAAAGAATCCCCACCAGTAACTGGAAAGCCCAAGAGGAACCAAGGGGATGAGAGGACAGGAGGTAAGTGTGCTGGGAGAGAGAGCCTGGGCACAAAGTGAGCATTTGCTGCATTAGATGGAGCTCGGGTGAGTGAGTTTTAAATGGCTTTGCACAGGGAGTAGTTAAAGGGGCTGGAGGCAGAGTGAGCAGGATTAGTGGAACAGCACCTCTGTACCTGTGAAGAACCTTCTCATCGATCTGCACAGATGCTCTGTGGAAATCCACTTATATCATGAGGAATCACTCCACTCTGAGGACAGTTTAATATCCAGAGCTCTTGTCCACCTGAAAACAGACCTTGAAAGGTCCTCTACAAGGTAGATCTCTCCTGTCATGGAAAATGATCCTTAGAAAACAATACTGAAAGTATAGCACTTTTTCAGTCCATCACCAGTCTAGTCAAGGCACTCTCACATCTCTGGCTCAGATTTGTCCAACCACAGATGAGTTTAAATGCTCCAGGAGTGTTTAGATAGTCTTCAAATGTTGTAAATTCTACATGAGTAATCAAGCTGCTCATTCCAAGATGACATAGCCTATACCTATGGAAAGTGTGATGCCATGCTTCCATCCAGAAAAATAAAAGCTTTTGGCCTCCTGCTAATCAAGTTGCCAACGTGGCACTCAGCACAAAGCTGTGGCCGGCTCTGACCCATTACAGTTGGCTCCACAGAAGTTTTCTGTCTTTGTTTTCAGTAGTTCTGCAGGAGGAAGAAAACAAATAGTTTCAAACAGTTTCCACTTTTGCTTCTCCAGAATGGAGCACGGAGATGCCAACGGAAGACACTTTTGTGAGTTATGAGTATTAAACCCTCATTTCTCACTAGGTGACAAATGGAGGTTTCCATCCTTACATTGACAGATCAGTCATTCTCAATACAAACAGAGCTCCACTTTTCTGGGGAACCCATGTCAAATTAAGCAGGATACCATCAGCCTTGTGTCTGTGGAAGTCTTTCCCTGTTTAGACATCATTAGTGTACTGAGTTTAGTTTTGAGGTTGTCCTTTCAGTGTCTCTATTTTCTTTGATCTGACCCACCTCATTTGTGGGGTTCTGGATTCAGTCAGGTCTCTAGATTGTTGATGGGAAGGTGCTCTTTGGAGGCTTAATTCTCAGCTCAGCTCAGTCAGTAAAAGGGCCCTTGTTGACTTCAGTAAATGCTGGATGAGATCTCGAGAGTCTTTTGCTCCATTATCTCTGGCGTCTATTGCATAGGGAGCACAGCTTGCAGGCATTCCAGAGCTTCTGAATTTGCCCAGCATCTGCATTCCAGATAACCAAGATGTGTACTTCAGAAAAAAAAATAAAAATGTTGCCTATAAACCATCCTGGAAGTTTACATTACATCAAAGTTCAGAAGAATGCATAACCATTTCATTCTGCTTCAAATATTTCATGCACAGTTCTAGGTTATCCTTTCTATTTTAGGAAAACCTTTAAACATAATTTGGGGTGACATAAAACAACCTCACTGACAGTGTGACAAAGATAGTTGCCCTTTCACAAAAATCGTTGTGTCTATTTAAATATTAGGCTTCAGCTTGTTAGTGAAAAATGTGTTGCGCACAGCATTTTTTTTTTTGGTGTGGGAAAATACAGTACAGATTTTGAAGTTTAAAAAAGTCTGGCAAATTACAAATTAGGATAATAATTCATGGGAGTAATAAAATATCAGACTTTTATTGCACTATTGAGAAGGGCATTAAAAAGCATCTGGGAACTTGAGGTTTGGAAAGATGGGCTTTGAAAGACTTGGTGGGTTAAATATTAATGTAGAAAATATGGCATCTGTAAATGTCTGGAAGTATGCTAATAGGGCTTGATTCAGTGATGGTTTCTTCAGGGTGCTGAGCGCCTCCAGGAGCTCCTGCTGACAAAGGGAGCTGGGGGACCACAATATCTCCCGAAAGCCTATGGTGCTTGAGAGACCTGTGCTCATAATGAACATCCCAAAGACATTTGGTGTCAGCTGGGCCAGCCAAAGGGAACACGGCAAAGTGAGAGTCACCCACACAGCTGAGGTGCCCCGGTACAACTTTTTCCTAGGCCAGCATGGGCCCCAGGAGCAAGTGACAGAGCCACCCCACACAGTGTCAGCTGGCATGGGGCTGTGGGGCAGGTTGCTGGGGAAGCTGGGCTGAGGGAGGAAACAAAGGCTGTGTATCTCCCACCACCCGTGGTCTGGTACCCTCCACTGCCGGGCTGGAGGCAATACCACCCCTGTTGTCTCCAGTAAGCTGCAAGAACACTGTCTAGAAAAGCTGCTGTCCCCCAGCACAGTGGGAGTGTGAGACGTTTTCTTCTGGGACCAGCAGAGCTGGAGGAGACCCTCAGATTCTCTCCATGTCCTCTAACTTTGGGTAGCAGCTACAGTTATCTTCCCGTAAAGTCTTGTTCTCTTTTTTACCTTAATTCTAGTCATTTTTCAGTCTGTTACTCATTTAGATGCGATACTCTCAGGGGAACTGAAGTCCTCACTCATCAGCCTTTTATTGTTTTTGCTGAGGAAACCAACCCTTGTTAGCAGTGGAAACCTCCAGAGGCATGTGCTTTTTGTGCTGTTTTTCAACATGGAGGACCGGTCTGTATGACTTATGGTCCTTTTGAAGACTCTGTGAGTGCAGGGGAGACTGGTGGACTGGGACAAGCCACCTTGCTTTTTCAGCCAGCACTTGCTACCTGCAATGGGCTGCCCTGGCTTCTTGCTCTAGTGGCGGCAGGTTGCCAACCCAGTGACGAGGGCTGCACTCCTCTGCTCTTGAAACACCTTGGTTTTATTTACACTATGATTTCTAATAACCTTCTCTTTCTTCCCCCCACCCCGCACTCCCACTCCGTCTTCAGGTCGCTGGAGGCATTGCTGTACTATGTACTCCACCTCACCTACATGCAGTAGCAGAGCTGTGATGGTGCACAGGGTTAATGGGTCCTCAGGCTCTACTGGCCACCAAGGAGCTGGTGGGGAGTGTGGTGCCATCCCTCGCTCAGCCATCCAGGGGTGCCAGCACCATCCGTGCAAGGTGCTGGGGGAAGCCTTGGCGGTACCGTGGGCCTTTGTTAGCACTTGTCAGAGCAGAGCTGTGAGGGGGCTGTGTATTGCGTTTCCTGAGACAGAACAAATACATCTCAGCTTTCTGGCATTGATTTTTGACAAAGGATTCAAGAAGCTGCAGCTGTGCTGGCTTTCTCATCCCCTCCCCCGCTTTATTACAATGTGTGTTGTTCTGAAATACTCAATTCAGCTATAAACAATCTACTCTATCAACAACATGCTTTTGCACTTTTTGAAATGGTGCTTTGAGGCAGATAAATGAAAGTAAGTATGGCAGCTTGCCAGTAAAAATCCTGCAAACTGTATCATCACAGGAGCACTGACTAAGACAGCACGTTATTTTATTTACTGTGGAAACTGAAAATCCATTTCTGCCCATACAATAGCTGTTTATTTCATCTTTGCTTGATGTTTGTTCTAATCTTTCTTGACACTTCTGGATAGTAATGGTTCACAAGCTGTTCAGATCAGTGCTCACAGGGCTCCATCACCCAGCACTTCCTTCTGATTTTAGAAGTCCAGCAGCCCCTTCGCTGGCGTGTGCCCTCCGGCCAACAGCAAGGGAACCTGCTGGAGGCCCAGACACAGGCAAAGTGCTGGGAAGGTCCTACAACTGCCTTTGTCAGTCCCCTGGGTTAAATTAGCACAGGCACCTCTACCAGCCAAGATGTGGCAGAAGCTCATATTGTCAATGTGTTGCAGTAGGCTGACCCGGCCAGAGGAGCTCCCCAGGTTTGGAGTTTTTCTTTCTAGGTGCTCAGCCTGTCAGATGTTTACATTGCTAGCAGTCTAAATTATATCACATATCCCATGCTATATAAAACTGATTTTGAAATGCAGAACGATGAGGTGACGGGGTGACTGGTGTATTCCTGCTAAAGCCTGCTGGATTCAGTCTGGCCCTGGTGATTTCTTAATCCAGATGACATGTCCTCTGACGGCGCGATGGCCTGTTCCCCAGCTCCCGCTCTGGTGGAGCAGCTCCTCCGGCACACTCACCACAATGGCTTGGAGACGGGAGAAAACCAGGCTGGGGAAGAATGTTGAAACCATTTCAAAAACCTCTGGAGAGATAATTAATAATATTTTGTTTTCCTGAATGGTTTCACTGAAATTTAGGGAAAATAATTGCAGTTGAAAGATCTCAGTTTTTGTTGTTCTGTTCTTTCTTCATTATTTGTTTTCATATGCTTCTTTTTGAATATACTTCTTATGGTGGTTTAGCTGCTGAAACCAGGACACTTCTTCTGGCTCCTCTCTTGCCTCTCCTTTGTTACCCCTTATCCCATAACCCACCACTGAAAGGTGGAGAGACAGTGGAAGAGAAAGAAAAAATATCATAAAGAGAAGATAAACAACATTTCCAAATTTCCTTTTCCAGATACAATGAAAACAGTTTTTTGTTAACTTTCAGATCTTAATGATGGCCTTTTATGACCAAAATCAGCTGAAAATAATTCTAAGCAGCTGTGTTTAACTCTGGTTACCTAGCTACTTTGGGGGAATCTCATTTTATCTTTTGACATAGCCAGAGAGCCTACCACATTCATTTTGTTCTGGGGAGTTCTCCTCTCTGCTTATGCATTATAACCCATCATGTGGAACAGTCAGGAAACTGATGAAGAACCTTTTGGTATTGCTTTTTTGGCCACCTTGGCTCATGATGCCCCTTTCATAAGCTTATCCACAGAGGACATAGATTCTTCCTATGTCCTCTTCTTGACTTTGAGGGTGTTCATTAAAGTATAATGGTGTTTCATGCATTAATATGTTATTTTTGCTGATACTGTGTGATTCTGTATATTCTGCATTTGTGGTTACTTAAGGAAAAATACTCGCGTGGAAGGAGATGTACCAGAGGTCAAATAGCAGCCAAAGCATCTCTGTATCCTGAAGTAGGGGAAATACAGAATTTTGTGATACCTGGAAAATCAACTGAGTAAACAAAACACACTTTTAAAGCCACCATCCATGGCGCACGGGCAGAACCTCCTTGCCACGTAGGGTAGAGAAGGAGATTGTGCAGGACAACTGAGATTCACAAGCAGAGAGGCTGGTAGCAGTCCTGTTGTGCAGAGCACTGGCGCATAGGGCAGCGCTAATGAGCAACTGGCAGTGGAAAGGCAAAAAATCTGTACTGTATAGACTGGGTAGCTGGGCTGGTGAGGAGGACAGCCTCTAGCAGAGGAGGGATGACTGAAATGAATTAGTAAGAATTACACTGTTTGCAGAGAGAGGTTCCTTTAAATCTATGGATTTGGCTGTGCTTTTACCTGTTTCTTCTAAGCTCTGAGCAAAAATTGGTAATGCAGTTTTCTGCCTGAGAATAACCTGCAAGCTGAACGTGCAGGATTGCTGAGCACTTTCAAATGGGTGTCACAAAAGTAGGTGGGTGTTGTTCTTCATTCTGCCAAATTCAGGATATAGCTGAGTGCCTGTGTTTTTGTCTATTTCATCTTACCTTGAATCTGTTCAAAATAAACTAGAACTGACAATTACACACATGCATTGTACATTTGAGACCCACAGGTGTACTTGCAAATCAGGCTAGGGGACTGAAATGTGTGTCTTTGATTAATTTTATGGTAGTGTCAAAATCCCTTACTCAGCCTTGCAGTGCTCACCTGTAAATACCAGCTGTACTTGATTTTGGTGGTCCTTCTTATTTTTTGTTTCACAAAACATTTTTTGATCTCTGTTCTCAGCCCATCATGCTTCAGAGCTAAAAGCCATGGCCCTTCCTTTCTGCACAATCATTTTCCTGAGGAGTTCCTGATGGCAAAAGGTATGTGCAATATTTTGGGTGTACTCATTTGTGAAAAACTATGTGTCACTGAAACATCCCCAAAGCAAACTCCAGGCATAGCAGGGCTGCGTTTCAGGCTAGAGGGGCAACTCTTCAGCTAATGCAGTGCAGCAGGCTGTGTAGGCAAGGCTGGAGAGGGTCTACTCATCCTTGGCGCTTGCTGGGGGTGGCAGCAAAGTAGTGCAAAAAATTTCAGGAAATAGAGGAGTTCACTTTTAATATTAGTTGACCCAAGAAACCTAGCAGAAAGGAGAGAAAGGAGGTTCTCCTACATGATACTCCTCTCAACATTTCCCCTCATAACTGTAGTGGTGGGGCAGGGAGGAAGTGAGGCCAAATTGCTGTCCTATGAAGGCACTGCTGGTGGCTGCCTTTGTACAGGGGTGCTGTGCTGTGCTGGGTGGGTGAGATGGCCCACAGCAGAGGCATAAAGAGCTGAACTCCTACAGGGTTGTCTTCTTCCTGTGCAGGAGATGGGGATATCAGCAAGTTTATATGAGACTTGGAAGAGTGGAGGCTTCACAGTTTTAACTGGCAATGTAGTTTAAATCAGTACATCCTTTACAGTTAAACACAGTCTTAGCCCTTGGAAACGTGTGCTGCTTAAATCCCAGAGTAGACAGGATTACTCTCGTTAAGACTTGCCCTAATAGCCCAGGGCCTAGTCATTACATGAGTTTATTCTAAAATGACTGGTAATGGTTTGGCCACTACAGAGCTGGGATAAAGCTATCATGTGCACACAACTGTTTTGACAGCAAATACAAAATAATGGCATGAAAGTCTCTTGGTGACTACAGCTTCTTTCATTCCTGAAAGTGATGCAAGCTATGCCAGACAAATATCAGTTTGGAAGGAGGAGTCACCCCCGGAGCAACTCCCACCTAGAAGAGGTTCACACCAGTCTGGTATGGGAACAATTGTTTCTAACTTGTGCGATACACGAGTGGGTTCAGAGCTGGGGGGAAGCAGACAGGAGGGAATGGGAAAAAAAGTATTAAGGAAATCCCACTGAAAATGCCCCTAAGCCAGGAATGCTTTTGCTTTTTTTCTTACTGAAAAGCAAATGTTTTAGAAGATGTTTCTTCTGGCCTCATATATCAAATACAACCACATTTTATCTTCTCAAGTACTGACAGGATTCCCAACTCCTTCCAGAGGCTCATAGAGCTTTCAAGGCAATGTGATCCCTAAAGGGACACAGAAATAGCAAAAAAGCAGTGAGCATTGCAAATTGAAAAGTGAGCAGCAAATCAACATCACCTCTGCTCCTGCAGAGGTGTCCATGTCCCCTTGGATCAGAGCTGGTGAATGGCCCCTGCCCATCTTTCTGTGCTCAAATATACAGCAAACCACTGTCAGAAATTCCCATAATGAAATGTGTGATTGATTCTGCTCTCTTTCTTTTCTGGTTGCTTTCCATTTTCCTATTGCTTTTATCTTGTCCATAATGTTCAATGCCTTATTAAGCAGCATCAACTCTATTAAACTACGTATCGTCTGTCTCTCGGTTCCTGCACCCTGTGAGAAGCATTGTCACGTTGCATGTTGTGGCGCAGCTGTCCTGATGCAGGCAGAGGGATCCCTTTTGTGGCTCCCTTCAGCCCTTTGCCCCTCAGGAGGGATTCAAGCCCTCCCTGGTACCAGTTCTGCTCTAAAACCTGTCAGTGCTGATTTATGAGGGAAGTGGGACCTCCGTGTGGGTAGGGAGGAGCAGCAGAGCAGTCATACGCAGTGTGTGTTCCAGCAAAGCCTCAGCCAGTCCAGGGGAAACGCAGAGGGCACTTCTGCCCTGACCTATGCTCAGCGTGCTCCTCTTCAACACAGCCACCTTCATGTACCCTGGGGGAGCGCAGGGGCTCACTGAGCAGTCCCTCTCAGCCAGGAGGTGCCTGCTCACCCCACCTGCTTGTAAGGTGAGACCTTACCCCTGTAAAAGGAGTAATTTGGCCTCACAAGTGTCTCAAAGGCTTGGGACCAGAGCTGCAGGTTCACAGCATCAGCCTGCTCTTAGGAGAGGTATCACCCACCCGTGGGGTGACATAAGGGGTATGGTCTGAGTACCCTTGGACCCAAAAGAGATCCATCTGACATCCCTTTGAGAGAATACCAGTCAGTGGTACTAGCTATTTTAATTTAGGGACCCAAGAAGAAGTTTTCTTGGGGAAAGCAAAGTAGATTTAACCCAGCTGGCCCCCATTCCTTCAAAGAGTGATTGCTCCCTCAGCCTGCAGTGGGAATTTGCTACTAATCAAAAAAAAAGAAGTGGGATTTTCCACGCAACAGATACCAAATGTAACTGCTGAGGGAGAAAGCAGGTGGAGAGATTAGACATGCTTGATGCTGACAGAAAGCATGTTTGTGCCTAATACATTGGAGAAATTGTTCAGGAACAATTCAACCATGTGAAAATGCGACCCTTGTAATATTGCCAAGGTCAGAAAAACCTAAGGAGATCCGCTGAGTAAGTGATGGTCCTGCAAGGAATAGCCATCTAGAGGCAACACAGTCCTGTTGCCGAGGAAGTTTTCCATCAGGGTCCCACAGAGGCAGGGAGACGAGCTCCTGCTGCTTTTCTCTGTTCCGGCTGAGTTCTTGGCTCAGAAGGAAAACTCTGATATCGAGATCCAAGCCCGCTCAAGCCCACCTGGCTGTGGGCTCTTTAATCACTTCCAAGCTGAGTCTGAAAAATCATACTGCTCCAGAAAGGTTCATGAAACCTGTGGGAGAGATAGGCCTCTTGTTGGTCCTCTTTCCATGCTGTCTTCTTTGCCTTTTGCTCTGTTCTGAAAATAATGAGGTTTAATGACATGTTTTCTTCCTTCTCATCAAGGCCAGCTTGGGGAAGAGAGGGAACATGACTCTTCCTACCTGAAAATGTGTCCCTGCCTGGAAAGTCCCTCTGCAAACCCTTAAGGGGTGTGTGAGCAGTTTGGCGCAGTCTTGGGGTGCACCAGGTGTGGGAAAGAGGACAGATGCTTTTGCAGAAAAATTACAGACATACAGGCAGGAATATTGCTCCTCTGAAATCCTCTCTTTCACTTCGCTAAAGGTTTACTATAGAAGGCCAGTCCCGTATCTGCCAGAAGATTTGGGCTGAAAGGAAGTAACAGCCAGATGCTCTTCTCAGGCAACTAAGAAATGCCGTGGTCTAGATCTCTGTCATGCCTTGGCCAAGGGAGCTGTACACAGAGAGGCAACTGGCCTCAGGCCTGTAGCAGGGGGGCATGGAGGAGACAAATAGTTTTGGGTTGGTGAAGGCAATTTTCACGGGGCCAGCTTGACACTCCATTGCTCTCATGCTAGCATCCGAGGAGATATTTGCAGAGAGAGCAGCTCTGGAGATTGAGGTTCTGTGAAGGAGGGAAAAAAAGATGAACTGGCAAAAAAGTTAATTAAAACTCTTCTGATTATGAGGTTGAATTTAATACTTTAAAAAATGCAGTGTGACACAGTGTAGCACTGCAGCTGAATTAATCATGAATGAGGATAGTAATTTTTAATTTTTGTGTGCATGAGAAAAACACTCAACAGATTTGACAATTAGAGCAGGGTAACAGCATTGCATGGCACAATGTGAAGTAGTTTTTCCCAGTGGTTTTTGAGAGGGAGCTAAACAGATGTGCTCAAATATTTACAAGTGCACAATATTCACATGCTTTTCAAATGCTGACCCTGCTGATTCGCAAAAGTCTGCTTCAATCTGGAGACCAGCTACTGCGGTGACACGGGCTATTTATCATAGGTAACACAGCAGCGCTACCGCCAGCTCCCACTGTACTTGTGTGCACAGTTATCTCCTACTCTACTGACAGTGTTACGCCACCTCAGCAACTCACCAGTATCGCTGATTTGTCCCACCACAGTCCTGGCAACAAACTGGGCCCTGCTGGCTGAGTCCCAGCCTGTGGGGTAGGAGGGGTTCCTGTGCCATGCCACACCAAAGAGAAGCAGGTTTCATTTCAGCCACAGAGATAAAAATCAGAGTAGTTCAGCTGAAGTGACACGAGGGCAAAGCGGTCCTGTAGGGGTCTAATATTACATGTTTACACTGTGTAATTCAACAGAACGAGCCATCAATTATCTGCATCAAAGTGACCACCCAGAGACCCAGTGTATTTGGCCTTGTCTGTCACTTAGCTGTCCCCTGTCACGCTTCAATTAAGAGCTGAGAATGCCAGCTAACATTGTCCATATCACCAGCAGCACAGGGTGTTTCATTGCCTTGTTTTCCTCCAAAGGAGCCCAAAGAAAAGTCAGGTTTGTTCAGCACAAGCTGTAGTTGGGGAGGATTCAGGTAAGCCAGATGGCAATGTCAGTGATGGATGGGACAGATACCGTAGGGCTATGCCTGAATATCCTAACTGGGAAAGCTGAGCTGCGCTGTACCTCACTGAAGTATTGACTATTGCTGCAGTTGCTTTACACTGTTTAATTGGCTGTGTAATTGCTTTCACAAATTAAACAAAAGCAATGGTGAAAATATGTAAAATGTCACCTGGACTGAGTTGTGGCTCAGATCCCCAGTGAAAATGAGTTTGGCAGCTTCCCCTCACTTACTGCCTGCTCGATTTCAGCCTGAGCGCCTCTCTGCTCGCAAGCCCAGGTTGGTGTTGCAGGTCAGGCTTTAGATGTCATGTGGGTGCTGCTGTGTGAGAAGCCCTGCTTATCTGGCTCAAGTTGGGGTAATTAGCACCTCATTTTTTCCAAGCCATCCTGCTCCTATGCCTTATATACTTTTTGGTTTGCTGTGCCTACTCTCCTGGGTTTCTTTACTCTGAAGGGCAGACATGCAATGCTGCACTATTCTCTTGGGCTCACATTTCTTTTCCTTTAGCGTTTAGCCCTGTAAATGTGATAGCAGCCAAGGGAATGAGAAGAGGCCAGATCATCCCCTTACAAGTGTACAAGTCAACAGTTCCCATCCATGCTGACCTCTCCTCTACAAGCTCAGTGGCACAGACAGCAGTGAGTCAGACAAGGTGGTCAGCATCCTCAGCTCTTTCCTCACTCCCGTGCTCCTCAGGGGGCTGTTAGGGGAAATCAGCCAGCTGGGGTTCTCTTTGTGCCAAAGGGACTCAGGCAGCCAGGTGCACCTGCATTTCAGTTTCTTTCCACTGCATATTTGCAGGGGCTGCAGTTTGCTCCATTTTCTTTCTCTCCTTTTCCAGCCTGATGGTGTTACTGATGCAGTGGCCTGTGTTTAGGAGCAATGTGGAACTGCTGCATCCAAAGCAGTGCATTAAGATACGCTGCCGTGGACCTGTAGACTGCAACTGTTATGATGCACCTCTTGTGTTTTCAGGAACAGAGGTTAGTTCATACACTCTTGAGTGGGAAGATTGGTGAACTCTGCACTTTGAGTCCCCTTGGAAATTATGATTGTTTTCACATTCCCTTTACCAATGGGTGTGAAGACCTCTAGCCAACGTTAAACCACTGCCTCGTCCTGGAGCCACAGAATGGCTTGGTTTTCTCTTCTTGAAGCAATCTAGATGGGAGAGCTTTTTTAAAGTACCAAATGAAAGATGTCTGTGTTTCAGCCACACTCTCAAAAGCGAACATGCTTTTAAATGCCAGTTACTGTGTATCCTGAAAAGAATGGGCAGCTACGAGTTAGATGTCTTGCTTTTGGTGACAGTGCCCCATGTAGAAAAGAAAATGTGATCTCTGCATTCAGCCTGAGGAGCAGAGTAACCCAGGCAGCTATAGTACAGGCTTCACTCTACAGTGAAACTTGGGAAGTTTCTGTACCAGTGCAAGTCTGGATTGCCACAGCTGGAATCACCATCAGGCAGTCACAGAAATACAGTGTTTGCTATCAGGCAGGCTGGAGGAGCCCCTGTTTCTCATCAGATAGATGTAACAGTGCTTTTTAATACTTTTTAATAGTTTACAAAATTATGATAAGCTCTGCAAGGCCATTTAAAATGGATAATCTTTAAGTAGTATTAAGGATTAAAATGGGTCTGCCTTGTATGCCTTAATGGGCCCCTCACAGGCTTTTCAACGTTATCAAAAGGTGATTTTAAGAGTTTGTAATAAATATGTTCCTTTGGGAAAGATTAGGAAACAGGGTGGGATTTGCCATCCTTCTGCTACCTCCAAATTGCTGTGCTCTAACTGAATTAATTACAGTGAGCCTATCTTGAACTCCAGAGTGCCAGCTCACTTCTGATCTATTGTTCAGTAAAGAGGTTTGTCCTTAGGGGGAAATGTTTGCTCCAAGAGCCAGGGCTATTTAGTGTTTGATTATCAGCCTAGGAGAAATTAGTCAAATAAGGCTGTAGCTTCATGAACACTTACGTGCATGTTTAACCTTCCATTCCTGAAGAGTCCTTTAGATTTCAAAGTGCAATAAAATAAAGTGTGCCTGTAGAAATCTTACATGGACTAGGGACTACAAGAGCTACTTATTCTCAAGCAAGAAGTGAATGACTTAGTTCAGAAAGTTTTTGCTGAGCGAGCTATGCTTATCCTCTTTTAGTGTCCAACTCCTTGTTTTTGTTGCAAACCTGGCCTTTGTCCCTGCCACTGTCAAGGGCTGGGCCTGAAATTACTGGGAGATTTGAATCTATGAGTGAAACCAGATAAAATTACTGAAATTAGTCTGCCTACGCGTTAATTTGTCATTTCACACTTTTACTTATTGACAAAGTTCGTGTCCTTGGGCAACCAAGTTGTCAGACTGATATAAAACCCACAATGATAATCCTCCTCTGTGAACCTTCTGAGGTTTCTCTTTATATATAAATTCCATTGTACATCAGTTAAGGATTTAAAGTACAATTATGAAACTTTCACAATTCATAAAATGTCAAAGGTTGAACGAGTTCTTGTGAAGCCCAGCAGATTAACCATATGATTGCAAAATAACAAGATGTAATACCAGAGCAGAAAACATTAATAGAATGATTTGTATTAACCACACAATATGATGACATGAGAAATTGTCATCTGTATATCCATCTCATATTAATTTTCACTAAAAATATGGTAAGTAGAGGTTAGGGGGTACAAAATATCTTGAATTGGTCTAATGATGATTAATTTCAAGGAATAACTAAGGGAGGAGCAAAAGGGGGATTTATGGGGTTGCAGATCTGCTAACCCCATGCTGTTGGTGTTCCCAGTTCACATGACAAGAGGAGCACATAGGCTGGGCAACATCCCTCTCCCAGCTGTAGCTACATTTGTTCCTTTTCTTGTGAATGCTTCCAAGTATGCAGTTGCAGTTTAACTCAGCCTGAAGATACAAGCTTCCTAAATTTCAGATTGTAGTTTTCAAGTCTGGGATTAGTGCTTAAACTCTGACTCTAGGGTTAAACTCTGACTCAAGAAATTGAAATGGGCAAATGGTCCTATTGCCTTCTGCATTTCACACCCTTAATCCTGTTTCTAGGCATCTTGGTGATTCAGCCTAACATCCTACTAATGAAAATGCCGAAGTAAATACTTTACTTTGAGCACATGAATAATCCTGCACCAGTATCTGAAGGCCAGGACATTCTAGATCTGAGAATAAGCTGGAAGACTCCAATGAGATATGTACTGCTTTTACTTTTACCCTACGGGACAGTGGTATTCATGTATTTTTGCCCACAGGACCATGCTGGGCAACTGAAAGCCTGTGTGGAATCTGGAATATTTATGGTGCAAACATCATTTCAGCATTCTCCTACGCAAGAGATGATGAAACTTCCTAAGATGAGAGCCTATGTAAATATGTGTTATGCATCAGCTAGGCAAGCAGATGAGGGAATGTTGTTTTTAGAAGCTTCAGATGATGGCCTTGATCTTGTAATGTGATTTTTGTGAGCAGAAACATACATCCATCTGCAGTCCAACTAATTAATCCAGTGCAGATCTACTGCAGGACTGGGCTCTAACTCTACATAGCCACCAATGCCGGCTCTGATTCAGGAGAACTGAGCAAAGGCAAAAAGATTGAACCTGTCACCCTGAAAGAGGCAAAAAGGCATCAGAAGACCAGGAATTCTGCCATCTATGCTGAGACAATACTTGTTCAATTAAACATCTTCTGACTGTGTGGCAATAGCCTGTATTTCAATGTGCAAAATTCCTGGCTCGCTGCTAGCTTCTACACATACCAGCTGTTTAAAAACCCCTCAGACTGAGATGTGGCCCTTCCACTGAGGAAAGTGGGGTCCATCCCCTCCTGACCACTGAGGGTCACTTCAGCAAACCTTTCAGTTATTTTCTTTGCTGAAAACATGGAGAGCAGCAGGGCATATGCCAAGCCTGGTGCCATGGTCACAGAAAAGGAAGTGCCCTACTTCTGCATGGTAAACTTTCTCCCCACTCCAGGCAAAAAAACCCAAACATTAGAGCTGCCACTCTAAGCTAGCTATTAACAAACCTGTTATTTTGCAGAAGTAGTATGTGTATACATATATATATATAAAAGAAAACAAAAAAGACTACCCTCCATAAATTGCAATGGCCTCTTCTATATTTGTATTAATGGTTAATTTAAACCTTGATGTCTAACTCTTCTTGAGCACTCCTGACTACAGTAATTAATTTGTAGTTTGTTCTGAAAGTGTATCAGCAAATGGGCATCAATGCAGATAGCCATTTATTGCTCCAGCAGTGAGGTTAAACAGCTTGTGCTTTTAACTGCATGGTACAAAAGATATAAAACTATTTATTTGAGATATTAGTCCAGGATGACCTGATATAATGTGACAGTAAAAGCACTTTTCCCTGTTGTGGTTTTGTTTAGTGATGGGGGGCCTAAGGTGGCAGCTTCTGTAGGAAACTGCTAGAAGTTGCTCCCCTTTGTTCAGTGGACTCGGCCGGGCCTAGGGCAGACCCGCTGCTGGCCAAGGCCGAGCCAACTGGTAGCAGAATGTTCCCTGATAACACCTCTGTGATAACGTATTTAAGAAGGGGAAAACGGAAAAAAAAAAAAGAAAGAAGAGAAGATGTGAAGAAGCTGAGCAGGGGCAGAGGCACAGACTGGGAGGCGTGGGCCTTGTGGGCCTTGCAGGCCTCACCCTCTGGCCTCTCGCCAGGCAGCTGACTGGGCCCGACTTGGCCCAGCCTGGCTGCAAGAAGTGGAGAGGATAGGAGATGGATGATCTGAAGAGATTCTGAGAGGCGTCTGCCAGCCTGTTGTGAAGAACTTTTCTTGTGAGAGGAACAGCTGCAGACGCCAAGGTCAGTGAAGAAGGAGGGGGAGGAGTAATGCAGCTCCTGGCCAAGATTCCCCTGCAGCCTGTGGTGATGACCATGGTGGAGCAGGTTGTCCCCCTGCAGCCCATGGAGGTCCACGGAGGAGCAGAGATTCACCTGCAGCCTGTGGAGGACCCCATGTTGGGGCAGGTGGATGCCTGAAGGAGGCTGTGGCCTGTGAAGGGCCCGCTGAGACAGCTGTTCTGGAGAGACTGCACCCTGTGGAAGAGATGACCCATGCTGGAGCAGTTTCATGAAGGACTGTGGCGTAGGGGTGGGACCCCACAAAGGAGCAGGGGAGGAATGTGAGGAGTTCTTCCCCCAGCTATGAAGCAGCGGTGTAAAACAATGCGCGATGAACTGACCACAACCCCTATTCTCTCGGAGGGTGGGGGGAGTGAGAGAGACACTGCGTAGTCTGGTCCCAATCTGGGCTGAACTACGACATTCCCAAAGAAGGGAAACGTGTGCTCTGCTCAGTACCTCCTACTGACTCTCTGCTCCAAGTGAATAAACGTACAGCTGAATTTTCCCAGCCAGGTGTGATCAAGGAACAAACTGGCAGCACATCTTTGTGTCTGCTAATGTCAATTCTAACCCACAGAAGTGGCTCATCACCTGCTCTGCAGTCAAAATGCTTGCTCTGTTTTCTCAAGAATCAACCTAGAATATGCCACAAGCACAGAAAAATCACCTGATTTAGATCTCTAAAGGTTTATAGGTTTATACTGATATACAATGAAGTATCACATGCAAGAGTGGTGTTTCAGGACTCAGCTACCGTGGATTAAATGGAAGCAAAAAGGGAAATCTTGCATGAAGCAGACAATGAGTAATCTTAGAGACAATTTACAAAGTTTAATCTCTACAGAAGCCCTAGTGATCTGAATGAGAAGAGCTTACGTGTGAACATCTCATCTGAAATAATCTGCTTCTCAGAACACGGGAGCCACAGTCCCTCAGGCTGCAGCTGCTAAAACTGTCCAGCAGGTCAAGCAGGGAAAATTGCATGCTGAGTTTGAATATTTGTCCTGTTCTTCTGTGTCCCAGCTTTAGATCTGTGCCTTTATCTCCGCTCAGAAAGAATGTGAAACACAGTTAAACTCAACTTGATGGCTCAATTTAGGCTCCACATAAGAGCACATTAGCTCTTGACTGTAGAATGCACGCCTGGATTTGAATAAACCAACCTTGTCTTGGTATGGTAATACGGAAAAAGAGGGTTAACAGAAGATATATACCTAAAGGTAAGAGAAGCTGGGTGATCGGTACCAGCGTCAGAATAGACTTTCAAACTCAGCTGTCATTGAACAGAGGAAAAATCAAGCAACCTCATGGGTAATTTTTGTAATGGGATACTGATAGTTGCCATTGGCTCATAAAAAATTCACACGTTTCGGATCCTCTAATTCACTGTGATCCTTTAGATGTTAAGCTCTGAAGGAGTGCTGAGTTTGGCAAAGCGAGAACAAAACCCGATTCCTATTCTAAGCATGCTACTTTAGCTACTAGCTTTTCATTCAAGAAAGGGATTTGTTGACAGCAAAATTATTTTCTTAGAAAAACACTAAATGAGAAGATGACAAATGCTGTTGTGAATGTTCATACAACTCCAGGAGCAGTCAACCGTGATTATTTAGACAGGGCTCCTGCAGGAATGGATAGAGCTAAAATCTTGAAATTTGGCAACAATAAGGTTCTCAATAAGGAATAGCACTTAGAGTTGCTCTGGAGAAGATCTAGTTTTGTTAACCAGATTCATGCTCATTTGGAATTGACCATGTGCAGTAGAACATCTTGTCTGTATGGATGCAATTAAAAGATGCACAGTGAATAGTTGCCCTGCAGTTAGTGTAACATATGCTCCAGTACTTCCAGACATGACTACTGAAGTTGGTAGCAAAATCCTGATGTCTTCAAAAAAGCCTCAATGTTAGTCATGTAAAAACTGCTATGTATGAAAGCAGCTGGAGATCTCTCCCTTCCCTGGAAAAATGTGAGAAAGAGAAGAGGAATCCATGCTGAGGAGCTGACTGAAAGGGTGGAGAGGCCAGTAGGTAAAAACCCTGGCTTGTAGCATTCAGGAGACAGAATGATATTGCTACCCAGTCTGTGACCCGCTTTTTGCATTCTGGCAGATGCTTTTATATCTGTACACTTTGCCTTGTGCATCTCAATCAGAGATCCTCAGCCTGACCTCTACTAAACTAAACAGAGCATTCCTCTTTTGTCCCCATAAGCATCGGTGTAAAGTGCTTAACATTTAAATCCCACAGCCAAATGTGCTGTACTCTCTGAAAGAAGAAAGGCTTGATCACTGCACTGGACCACTCTCACAGCATCTTGGCCTCAGAGACTGAAGCTCACTTGGTGGCATCAAGGCCTGTTTGATATAGGACAGTAAGAGGCTGCAGTCTAACAAGGAAGTGATCTGAGGGGAAGCAGCAAGCAGTCTCAGTGGCAACTGTGGATCTGAAGACTCCTTAGGTCTGTGGTGCCAAAATCCACGGCTAAACTCTGCAACTTGCATGTGTTTCCCCAGTGACCTATCCTGAATGCTGGCTCCAAGCAATCCCCACTGGAACTGTGTATGGTTCTCCACTTGAACTGGCTGACATGAGCCTATCTCTCATCATGACAAGCCCAGCGGGTGATGCACAGGCTCATCTGGCACTCCAGTTCGTGACCAGCTCTTCAGCTCTGCAGAGCACAGTACTGTGCTGAAGCTTTAAACAGGGCAAACAATTTCAGGCACGATAAGGGCAGACTAGATTTTTACCCAACCAGAACTTATTTATGTGAGGTTTCTAAAAGTTCAGTAGTTTTTACTCCACTGCTGTGCGCTTTACTGCTGTTTTCTGGAATCAGGAGAGGAAGTAACAAATTAACACAAGGGAAAGTGTTCTTGCAGCAATACCATGGTGGGAAAAAAAGTCATGAACTGCTGGAAATCCACCCAAAAACATAATTCCTCTGATCTTCCAAGATTTTTTAATCTCTGATCTAGATTCCAGAGGTCTGTAATGCAACAAATTTTGGATAGGTCTGCACAACTCTGATGCCAAATTTGAAATGGGATTTTTGATGCTCTCTCCTGCCTAGTTTCCTTTTCACAAGTCCAGCAGTTGGAACATTTCCCTCCTCACTCTGCACTTGAGGTCTCCAGCTTTTAGCAAACACTTGGGAGATGGAGCCATGGTGGGAACATAGGCTGGGCAGCAGCCAGACACTGCACTTAGAAAAGCCATCCGCTGCGACCAAGAGCTCTGCAAACCAGCTAGACTGCTGCCTCCTCTCCCCAGGCTCCCCCAGCTCTTTCCTTTTCCTGCATGAATGCCATCCTCATCCAAGAGAGCAGGTCTGCCCACTGGCTCTTTAACTCTGCCTTCAACTCAAGGACCAAATTGCCTGCACTGGAGCCCAAGCTGGATTCTACAGAACTAATTTGAACATCTGCATTTGAAAGACCCAAGTTACATTGTTTAAAAGCAGGTCAGATCCTGTTCAACCATAATAGCCAGCAGGTAATTCAAGTGTGAATCCACAGCCCAGGCCGTGGATCTGTATGTATCACCCAAATGAATGCAAACAGCCCCTCCTCCTCACCCCAAGGAAAGTTATGGAGAGCACTGGCTGGCTTCTCCACACAGCAGTTGTTAAAACATCGCTGCAAGGTCATGGACAACATTCCAGCTCATCGAAACTGCAGATAAACACGCTTCCTTTCCAAAGAGCGTCTGAAAACAGCTGTTCAGCATTTTAGTGTGTTGCAAGTGATTTCTTGTCTCTTCAAAGGCAGTTGTTCTTAGATAATCCAAAGGTAGCGGTCTGAGAAGCACCTGTCACCTGCACTGAGCTACTCTGGTTGGAGAGGAAGCTGGAGCAGAGGAAAGGCAGTGATACACCAGACTCACTGGTTTGCATCTCACATTTATTAACATGCTTTTGTGAATTAAGTGGGAAAAAAATCAAGTGCTTAATGACTAGACATCTGAGGCAGGCAACATGTCAAACATTTCTCCTGTGGTCTTACAGTAACACTCATTTCACTTACCTTGCTTCAAATGTGTAGGCAGGACTCAACCTCACGAGATGCGGGGTAATGTGGACCTACACAGCAAGGCACAGCCATGGGCAGAGCGCAGGAAGGTTCTGTGGGGAGCGCACCAATAATGGGCAGAAATGGGAGCACTTCATGTGGGGAAGTGACACAGGGGCTCTAGGGACACCATGGAAAACCAAGCCTGGTTGCACAGGGAAAGAGGAGAACGGGCTAGGATCAAGGACCTGGCACAGAGGTGGAGGCAGTCAGGGTCCTGGCTGGAGGACTGGAGGTAGACTGGGAGGTGTGGGTCCTCTGCTTGCTCTGAAACAGCCTGGAAAGCAGACAGCTCTGCATTTCTCCTGTCTCGTGGTCAAAAACATACAGACAAGGCAACCTGTACTGCACACACCTGCTGAGGAAGCAGCCCACCAGGCCCTGCAGGGGCCACAGAAAAAAACTGTGTTCTAGTACTGTCCTTGCCCTTTCTTTAGTCATAAAGCTACCCAGGATAGTGTTTGTTTATCATCCTAGGTTTGCATGTGTGAACGGAGTGCTGACTCGCTGTTTAAAAGCCCTTGCAGTGGGCAAGCTTTCTAAGGCCAAATTAAAACCATTAGTTTGCTGCATGATCAATTGGGACGACTGACAATTGATGAAAATGCTTTAGAATAGAGAGAACCCTCTGAAATAAATAACTCAACTCATCCGAATTGAAGGCAGCCCTCCATCCCCCAAAAATGTTCCTGTTAAGATACTGTTTACACAGATTTAATCAGTTGTGTCACTGGGGCACAGCAAAAACAGCAATGTGACCTGCTGAGATTTAGCACCAGATTGCAATTTACAATCAAGGCACCAAGAGTCACTGAAGTGCATAGCTCCCGCCCCAATTACTAATTAATCAGACCCAAAGAGGTCTCCATAAAAGGCATTACAGTCAGCTGTGAGCCCTATAAATTCAAAGGGCTTTTCTATCCTTTATGTAGGAAAGGTGACCTGGGAAGCTTTGCTTCCTGCAGTTAGGAACTGGTCACAGGGGAAAACAAACCTGTTAAACTTCTTTGGTTTTGTTTTTGTTGGGAGCTTTTTCCCTCCTTTCTTAATAAGAATGCAGCTAGCTTGTTTGCAGTAAAGCATTGTTAAAAAGACAGTATGAGATGCTGGGATGAAATGAGTTGGCTAACTTGCTTTCTTGTGTGTGAATATTCACATGCTTTTGGTTGGTTTGGTTATTTGTTTGGGATTTTAAAAAATTTGCTTTAAAGCATTAAGAGAGTGGCAATAGCTGCATTGGTACAGAGTGGCTCAGAGAGGGCAAACCACAGCCTTGCACATCTCCATGTGCTGCAGGGAGCCAGACCCAGCTGGTCCCACATGTACATGGGGCTGCTTTTGCAGCTGGGAGCTTGTCCTCATGGGAAGTGCTGCACAACAAGACACCACAGTGACCTGCTGGCATAGCAGGGCCTCTGGCTGGCTGCTGCCGTGAGTGTGCAGGGAGCAGATCTCACTGCTGGCATGCAGGGATGGTGTCAGTGGTTTCAGGGGTGCTGCTAGGGCAGTCCCTTGGGCTGGGAGGGCCTGGTGAGCCCATCACTTGGATGCTGGTGGCGTTCAGTCTTCAACCTGGCACTGGCCTTGCTCCTGGCTGACCTGGCTGTGACATGCATTGGGCTAAGTTGTGTTTATCCAAGTCCTTTGAGAGTGCTGATGCCATCCTGTGGCAGCAGCCACTGAGCCCCCCTCCAAAAGGGGCAACGGGGCTTTCCCAGTGGCCATGGCATCTCTGGCACTGGGGCTGTGGCAAGGCCCTTGGCCCGCAGAGGGAGATCACAGGGAGCAAGGCATGGGCTTGGCATCATTTGCTTTTTGAACTCTTGCTGGGTTTATAGAACTTGAAATTTAAAAGCTGCACTGTGGGTACCCAGCTGGGCTGGAGGTGAACAGTGCTGCTCCCCAGGGGCTGATGGAGATGCCCCTGTGCACACTCCCCAGCAATCTCCAGCTCCTTTCCAGGAGTTAGACAATTTTCTACTGCCTTTGGCTCTGCTAGACTGGTGTCAGTGGGCTCTGAAAAAGAGTACCTCAATCATTCCTCAACATATCTTTTAATTATTTCAAGGCAAAAGGGATAGTTCTGACATTTAAAAAAAAAAAAAAGGGAAGGAAATGTGAAAGTATGAACTAGATCCTCCAGTTTGATGTTTTTGCTTGCTTTCATAGAATAGAATAGAATTGTAGAATGGTTTGTGTTGGAAGGGACCTTTAAAGGCCATCTAGTCCAACCCCTCTGCAAGGACCAGGGACATCTCCAACTGGATCAGGTTGCTCAGAGCCCCGTCCAACCTGGCCTTGACTGTTTCCAACCAATGTTTCTTGATGCTTATAGTCCAAAATAGAAACCCATAATTTTTAATATAAAAATAATACATGCTTTAGTATAAAACCACAAGATATTGCGAAAACAGGAAGTCCAGTGTGTTATTAAAGTTGGTTATTTAAGTATAAATATTCTATTTTCTATTTTTTGAGTGCTGTCTATTTTAGGAAATGATATGGATTTATTTTTTGAGAGGTAGAAATAACAGGGTAAAATCACGCTGATGGTATTTTTCTAGTCACTCTGTCAAATGCACAACTCTGCACATTATATGGGGGAAAGAAAAAGCCTTCCCTCTTCTCACCCCTCAGCAACGTAACAGGGAACAGAACTGCACATCTGTAAATAAATGCATCATTAGATTCTCATCAATTTGTAAGCTTCACTTGACGTATGGCTAAAATAATCCCACAAGGATAACTAAAGAAGTGTTTGCTGTCAAGCATACACAACGTAGACCAGCAGAAAGAGTATTTCAGTTGAGAAGGGGTTTTTGTTTTGGTTGTTGGCTATTTTTTTTTTTTTTTGCAACAATCCACATTGAAGAATTATTTTAGATGCATTGCTACCAATATACTCATTAGCTGAGGATCTCTGGACATATTAAAAGAACACAGTAAAACAACTAATGATGCACTTGAGCAGTAACAGGTTGTCATTAGAGCAGCATCTGCTCTCATCAGAGTTAATTATTCAGTTGCTTTGTTTTCCAAGTAGGTGTCTGGTAGAATTTAGCAGAATCTTAATTAAAACACATTTTCAAACTCCATGGATGCTCATCTCATCTAAAGAAATCAAGACAATTTCCACCATAAACATCAAGCTTCAGTTGAGCCATCAAACAGCAGAAGGATCTCAGCCAAGGCACGTTTTAAGCATTAACCATTAGAGTGCTAGTGGGGCGCAGGTCGCTGTGAACTGGTGCCCCATTGAACTCCCCTGATAAACTGTCCTGTGCACATACCAATGACCAACACAAGCACATGGTTAAGTAACGAGAATACTCATCTTGTGCAACTACTTTCACTGTACAAACCCCTCAGATGCTGCGTGTTAATGCTGAACTGCAGAGGGGCAGCGTGTGCATGTGCTCCCCAAAAACAAGAGTTGCTCCATGTTCAGGCACAGACCTGCCTTTCTGTCCACTTCTGCTCTTCTGAGCACCACCACCCTGGGCAGGCCCCTGAGCTGACCTCACAGCAGATACTGGTCATTTTGAAACTTTTCATTTCGCTGTGCTCTTCCACAGTGCTGGAAAAAGATGTTTTTCCTCTTGTAAAAACTTCCTTTGGAAAGCCAAATGGAAGTGTTCTGTCTCTGGACAAAAAGATTAAGTAATTACCGTGAGGCTGCACTGATTGTCAGAAACTTGCTGCTAGTACAGCAGCGACAGACATGCCAAGAGAACTTTTCCCATCGGATGTGGTAAACCCAGCATGCTCCCAGTGAGGATGCTTGCAGGGAGGGAGTGGGGAGCTGGACAAATCCATGATTGTGTGTTCCCACTCGGCTAAAACCTCTCTGTAAAGGAAACAGCCCTATGAGGTAAACAAGCTTAGGTTCAACCTGCTTCACTCGAATGCTATTATCTTCAGTTGCTTTCCAGGGTCTTCCTTTTATTAGATTTCAGCAAGCACATACCAAAAATGTTCAGTCTGTGAGTAAAAGTTTTACTTCCCAGTGGCCGCACAGCATATGAGAGCTTGAATCTTAAGCTTGGACTTGTTTGCTGTGCTGTATTGACTTACACTTGGAGCTGGTTGGGAATTTTCTATCATAAAAATGCTGTTTCATCAAAAGAAAACATTTCATAGAAACAGAGTATTGTAAGGAAGCTGAGACAGCTGGATTCAGCCTTGTGGATGGGGATGGGAATGTTCTGATTTTTCATGTTGAAACTGTTTTTATAAAAACATTTTTATTAGTAATCTTATAAACAGTTTTTTGAAAACTATAGATGAAAGAAAAAAAAATCAAAATTGTCATGAGACATTTCAGGTTTACCACAGTGCAGTATCTATTTTAATCCTGTTTTACAGTGCATTTCAAAGCTTTTTGGGTTAGTGATTTTTGAGAACCTGGAAAAGTTTACTTTTGGCTTTGCTTTCCTGATCTCTCTATAAAATAAAAGCTGTTCTAATAGAGAGTGTCTGTCTGTCATGAAAGAGAAAAATGGAAATCTGTGACTCAATTATTGTATTTTAATTGCTTGTACAATTTTTTTCAGGTCTTTTTGAGGCACTGAGCAAGCAAACCCTCCGCAGAGCAAGAGTAGTGCTAGACTCCGCAGTATCACAGGACTTCTGACTTTGCTGATGGAAACACTTTCTGGTTCAGACTCTTTAAGGGAGACCAAGTCTCTGAAGAACATCAAGGCATTTCTTTATATGTATTTTCCTCCTCCTCCTCCTCCTTGCTGCTGCTTCTCAACTCAGAGCAGCTGTAAGAGGCTGCCCTTCAAAGTCAAATAGGGCTTGGAAAGAAGCTCCCAGGAGCTGTTTCCCCACCATCTTCCACTGGAAGTGAGTCAGGATGAAACTGCTGGCTTTCCTTTCCTGCATGGCTGACTTACCAGATCTCACATCCAACAAACGGCGCACCGCAGGAGCACAGCGGTCCTGGTGAGGGGAGATGACATCTCAAGGTGTCCTGAGGTGTTTGAAAGGATGCACATTCATTTTTGATCCCAGGCCTGAGCAGTTGGACTTGCGCTTCCTGGCATGCTGGCTTTATGGGCAACAGGGCTCAAAACAAGAACAAGCTGATAATCATAGTGCTACCACCACCTCCAAAACCATGAACTTTTCTCCAGAATAATCAGTTTTGCATCAGAATTGTTCTGAAAAGTGGCTCAGGCTGAACACCTGATGGTCCACATCCCTGTGAGTACAGACAGGAAATGTCCTGAATAACTCCCCCACGGTTTTATCCCTCAGGAACAATCCAAGCTCCCCAAACTCACGCTGTTAGGAACCACACCACAAGTGTTTGTATGCTTCTCCACTGACTAACATGAAAGCAGGCAGGTGGCTCAACAAAGCCGTGGGCTGATGCGGGTAGCATTTTCATGCCACAGCACTGGCAGATGATGTGGAGCACTGCCACATTCGAGCTGTGGGCTCCTGCTTCAGTGGGTGCTGAGCAGCCGTGGCTGCAGCTGGCGCGTGGCTGCTGCTGCTGTGGTGATAGCCTGTGCCTGGGGAGCTTTGCTGCTGTACTTCCTTTTAAAGCTTCATTTTTGCGTAGAAAAAGACATATTTAGGAACCCCTCAGTGTTGGAGGATGCTTGTGCATGACCACTTATGGCTTTCAAATCTCTTAGAAAGTTTGTCAGGATTTGCTGCTTGGAGGGAACAGATGCCACCTTGGCTATAGTCCCCGCTGTGGGACGAGGTGACCTGTCCTGAGGGAAGGTGGCATTTTGGAGCAGAAGGGCTTGCCCTTGCACATAGTCTTCCCTTTTGGGAGGGAGTAACATGTACTTACTTACTTCTGTGTGCTACCAGCAGAAAGAACTATGTTGTGCCATCCACTCTAATCAGAGCTGGGGTCAAACAGTTGCTCAGCCAACTTTCATGCACACACCCTTGTAAGTAAGCGTATCTGCACATGTGCTTACATTTAAGCATGCAACTTGCAGCCAGCGTCTGCACCGCGTGGAGCTTGGCACCCTGGGGCTCCGCGACTGAGCTGTGAGGGCTGGGCTGGGGCTGTCGAGGGACTAGAAAGGGCGAGTCATGCCACCTCAGTGGGGTACCCAGCCCGCCCCGTTTGAGCTGCAGGCAAGAGCTCTGCCTTTTTGCCATGAAGACTTCTGTGCCTGCAGAAGTGCATTTTTCTACCCTAAGCGAGATCAGATGGGTTGTAATAGTGGAGTAGGCGGCGCAGTGGGGAGGGAGGGTGCGTAGCAAGCCCAGAACTGTAAGTGGGGAGCTCGAGTGATGCAAATAGCTCATTCCCAGAACTCACACTTTCAGCTCAGTGGTATGATCTAATCAAATTTGTTAAATTCTTTGACAGTTAAAAAAAAAAAGAGGACTTTATTTGGGTAAATGGATTTTTATTAAAACCTTTATAGCATATTTTGTTTCACTCAGAATTTAACTTGAATCAACGTGCCAAAGACCCAAGTTTCTGGTGAAACTCTTGTCCAGGCCTGACCGCAGGATCAGGCACCTGCCTGCCCCAGCAGTCCTGCATGGCAGTTTTGGTGTGGCAGAGGACTAGCCAGGCGCTCAGCAAGCACCCTGGGATCTTGTATGCACAAACAGACACACAGAGGAGATTTGGGATGCCCACCACTGCTGGGGCCTCACTCCCTGCCAGGCTACACTGGCTGGCACAGGGCTCGCTGAAGGGGCAGCTCTGGGGCCTGAGCTCAGCCATCCTTGTTGCCCCCAGGCAGGACTCCAGCAGGGCCGGGGCACCAGGTGCTCTGAGGTAACCTCTGAGTGAGCTTATTTTTCTGCATTGGTTACAGCTGGGGCCTAGAGGAACAAGGCTGAGGCTTGAGAGCAAGGTTGACCTGCAGAGAAGATAAACTGGTGAGAAGGGTTGACCTGCTCCACCCAGCTCTGATGAGGAGATATGCAGTGACGGCTCCCTGGCTGCTTCCCTGCCAGCTTGAGGCTCCTGCGGTTGAGAGCAGACTCCACCTGCCCCAGGTTCCATGATGCTCACCCACCATTGCTGCAGCAAGAGCAGAAACGCGGTGTGGAGATCACTGAGCGGTTTGGACTCTGTCAGGTAAGACAGCGTGAGCGTGCATCTGTGGCCAAGTGGTTTGTTTTGTGGTGCTCTGGTGGGTTGTTATGCCTGGCTTCCTGACAGTGATGCTACCTGTTGCCTTTTGTGGTATTTGAACCCAGTTCCACTAGTTGCATTGCGATAGTGCCTGAGTGAGGTATCACAGAGGCTGCTGCTTGCTGTCCTCATGAAAACAGAGATGAGAGCAAGTGATTTAATGTTAATGGGAGGCAAGGGGGAAGCTACCCGCTTGGATGTAAAATCAGTTTTTAAAACCAAGATGCTTGCTGCGCTCTGAAGTGTGTTGTCACTGTAGGGTTTGACCAGCTTCTCTGTTCAGCCAGGCCGGCTGGTTCTGGGAAATTCCTCCTCCCTTGAAGACAAAAGCAACATCAGCTGAATTAATTGGGCTCCATACAGTAAAAGCATTGAAAGCCAAAAAAAATCCTCTGTGACATTTATCTCTGTCTTCATTCCTGGGGGAAAAAAAACACATGCACACAAACCCCTTCTAATGAAAATCAGACAGTGTGAGCAAGTGGCTCTGAAGCAAAGTTTTTCTGCTCTTAAACTGTACTTCAAGTCATTACAAGCTTTGCTTGCCAACGTTACAGTAGCTGAAGCAGTATGTACAGCCTGTGATATGCAGACTGGAGTAAAACCTTCTTCATGACATTTTGTTGTATGGAAAAGCTTGAGTTTTTGGAAGACGCTCTGATAACACAATATGGAAAGCATGCTATCTTAGCATTTCCTACGCCGACTTGGAATGCCTTCTGTTTGGAGAAGATCCACTGGCAAGTAAGGGAAGGTCTGAACAGTCAATTTAGATTTTTCTTTTAAATGTATTCTGTATGCATATACTGTGGTTATTTTGAGATTTTTGCCTTCTGGGATGATTACTGTCTGATATCAGATAGAAAAGGCATTATGCATAAAACATAGGTGTACGAGTTCAATAGTATAGGGGAGCTGTGGGTGGAACCAATTAAGTTGTGTTAAGAGGTATGGACCTTATTTGTTTTTAAAACCCTATTCCACACCTGCAAAGCCATTACCCGCTCTGTTCAGAGGTGAATAAAAAAACCCAGTTGCTTATGCTTTCTTGACCAAGAAAATTATCAGAAAAATGCAGTTGAATTAAAATAAATTGTAAAGGCTTGTTTTGTTTGGGGTTTTTTGGGTTTGGTTTTTTTTTTTTTTTCTTTGAAGTGTGGCTTTGCTGAGGATGACTAGACACTCTAAGAAAGGAGCAACATGTAATGCTGTTCCTGGATGATATGTGTGATCTCGCTGTGTCTCAGTCCCTTCTGCAGTTATGGTCTTCCATGCCCAGCTCAGATGGGCTTGATGTAATTTTGAGGGGGGAAGTCAAGAGTTCTAGCCACTTTAAGTTAGGCAGACATGGGTTGTCTCTGGGCTGCACAGCTTGCCTAGAGAGGAAGGGTAGTGCCTTCCATCCCTGTTTGAGCATCTAGGGCCAGGTCATGTCCTGTGGGATGTATGTGTTGTGCAACAGGAGCATCGTGTGTCTCTTCCAAAGAGCTTACAACTCGCAAAGGAGTATAAGCGAGTAGGATGTTATCAGAATATGTAAAAGTGTTTTGTGCATTATATCTGTGTTATCTAAATGCATTTGAGGTGGCTGTGAGTGGTGGGAAGATTGATGTGGTTGACTGGAACAGCTGGCTGGTCCGTCTGTGGTGGTGGTGAAGAGAGGAGTGCAGGAGGGATGGCAGCAGTTGTGTGGCACAGCAGAAAGAACAAAGGTGGCTGCAGGGGGTGCCAAAGTGGCTGGATAACCCCGCACATCGGGAGTGCTAGAAGAAACACAGCCACAGGGAGGGAAAGCGGAAGCTCCCCCAGCTAAGGGTACCTCATTGCACCTTGCACTACCTGTCTGTATGGGGTCAAGATAAAATAATAGTAATAACACTTCCTTCTTGTCCCAATCTGAAGGAAACCAAACAAAGAGAATGTAGTTGCTAAACTCACCAGGCAGCCCTCTGTACCCTGAGCTTCTGTCTGTTGCCTTTACTGCCCTACTCGGAGCATGGCACTGCTCTGGGGTGGAGCGTGACCTGCTGAGCAGCTGCCCACCCCCAGGACCTGCTGCTAGGAAGCAGGGGGAACCCTCCCGGCTCCTCATCCCCTTCATGCTGTAAATGGGGTTTGGGTGATGTGACTGGGTGCAGCAAGGCCAGCACATGGCTTTATCCAAAACCCAGTAAGCCCTGAAGCTGCAGAGCCTGATCCAGCTCTCTGCACATTTGGGCAGCATGTCAAAAATGTGGGATGCTCATCTCCGCCACTTCTTTGTAGAGCCCTTAGTCACAGCCTGCGTGGGAAGGGGAGGCAGCGAGCTGCCAGCACAGCCTCCTTTCCTGTGGAAGCACAGCTGGCTTTGGTTGCTGTTATCTGGTGACTGCTCTTTGTCTCTGGTCAAAAAGGTGTTTGCTTACCATGCTGCTAATACCTGTGTGTTGTTGCACTACTGGTGTCGGGGATGTGCATGCTGCAGGCTGCCCCCCTAGTGCTGCAGAGTGCCCGTCACGGAGAGGGAAGTGTCTGGGCCTGTTGTTGAGCTCCTGGTTCATGCCTGGCAGTTTTGCAGGCAGCAGTAGCTAAAATCTAAGGCTATGAGCTAGCAAGCACAGCAAGTTTCCTCCTTTCCTTTCTGCTCTTGGAGTATGCAGCTGTGCAGTCACCAGAGTATCTGCAGATGACTGCTCAGTCGCTGGCTCTCGTGGATGCTCTGTAGTATAAAGCCAGTAACCTTTGCACTGTGTGGAAGCAGCTAGAAAAAGGCAATGCAAAAAGAGCATGTGAACAGAAGGCTGGAAAAAGAGCCACTTGATTATTCGCCTCTTAAGAGAGGGAAAAAAAAAATTGCTGCAAGAGCAGCAAAACTTAGATCCTGTTTTTTCTCTGGTGCTCTCTCCCATGGCTCAATTATCCTTGCGTTCATTCTGATTAAAGCTTTTCCCGTGGTTGAAGTATTCATAGCATTGCATTCCCATGTAGGATCTGTGGTATGTAATAGCATGGGTAATTTCACATTGCAGTCTTGTTCCTCAGAGGGGACAGTAGTTCAAGTCTCTCTGCATATTTTCTTGAGACTCATAGGGATTTGATACCTATGAGATTTCTCTACAGCATGAAATTTGGCTGAAATCAGCCGTCAGAGTGCAGTACTACCAGAAAGGACTGAGAAGTAAATAGTGCAGTTGCATAAATCTTGCCTCCTTAAGAAATCAGACTGGGGAAGAAAATAAATAAATAAATATAAACAGCATGCTATTGAATACCAGAGTCATTTCATCGCCCACATCCACAGCTGAAGATGTACAGGGCTTGCTTATATGGTGCTTTGAGTGTCCCTGTTTTTTTATTAGGCTCTGATCCTGCAAACGCTTACTTTTTGTGCCTCAATAAGTGCCCTGGAAGCTGCAGGGCTCTTCAGTCTTGCAGGACTGAAATGGGACGTGTGTATGGCTGGTGAGGCCAGGGCATTCATTGGGTTGGTTCACGGTGGAGAGGAAACAGTCTGTACTCCTGAATCTAGATGGGACTTCCCAAAGCGTTACTGCGAAGTGACTGAACATGCCGAAACACCATTCCTGTGGGCAAAGAGGTCTGCTGGCCCAGCCTGGGCAAAGGCTGCAGTGCAGGACACCATCCTGGGAGGTGGCACCACGTCTCTGTCCCTCATGGGTGGCAAGGGCAGGTCTCTCACCAGCTGGTGCCAGAGGTGTTGCTGATGTTGGTATCCTGACTGTGGCACAAGCACTGGGCTGGCAGGGGTCTCTGCTGGCTCCCAGGCCGGAAGGCTTGTGTTCATGCCTGGAATGATGTGCCAGGAAGGAAAATTTTGGGGATTTTGGGGAACTGTGGCCTTTGGTGTAAGCTGATGTTGAAAATGAGGTGCCCATGGGAGGCATCGCATCCCCACTTTATTTGGGAAGGGAAGAACTCAAAGTTTAGCAAAACATTCCTAATTCCAGAAAAATGCTTCTCCCAGTAGAACCCAAGAGGCCTCCTGTGCTTTCAGTGCCGGCCCAGCTCTCTCTGCAAAATCCATTGTAAAGCCCATTTCCCAAGCCTCCACTGATCAGCGCATTGGCGCGGGCATGGCCAGGCGCTGCTGGCAGTCGCTCTGGCTGCTCAGCGCTGGTGCCAGCCAGAAACAAACAGGCAAAGTCCCATGCCAAAGAAAAGGGAAACATCTTACTCCTTATTTAATCAATATCAACAGACATATTAACAATCACATATCAACATGTGCAATTATTTGTAACCCACCAGTAAACATGCTCATTAGGCCAAATCTGGTGGCCCCCTGCAGAGGCGAGAAGGCAGGAGAACATTTGGGCGTGCACCATCTCCCCTGGGGATTTGCACAACTGGGTGCAGGGTGCTGCTTGCACAGGGCTGCCCGGGAGGAACGCTGGAGCTCCGGGACCATCCCAGCTCCCAGGGTGGCACATGTTCTCAGGCTGCTGTGCGTGGGTGATGAGGGCAGAGTCATCTCCTCTGCCCAGACATGCCTGCAGTGACCACCACATCTGCTCTGGGCCCTGCATGTGTTCCTTGTGGAACTTTGCATGAAAGCCTGGAGCTTCATCTTTGGTGGCTGCCTCTGGCTGGCGATGCTGCAGCTCTGTGTTACATGGTGCTATGTACTAGAAGAAGGGTGGTGTCTAACAAGTAGCAAACCAAGGTCTGGCCCCCAGCAGGGTGATGATGGCCTCGGTGCTTGGGCCCTGTTGCAGGCTCTGGCAGTGGCAGGACAGCTTGCACCAGGGGTAGCGTGAGCCAGTGGTTTGTAGCCTGAGCACGGATGTGGACAGGGGAAGGCTTCTGGAGCAGGTCCAGGAAGGACCTGCAGCAAGGCTGATGATGATGAGTGAGCAAGAGCAGAGCTGGGGCTTCAGGCTCTCATCTGTGCAGAGAGCGGTTGTGGTGCTGTGCTTACGACATTAGTTTAAGAATAAACTAATCCTCAGTCCTCCTTATCCATGTGAATTGCATCTCCAGCAAGGAAATACAGAGAATCCCCGATGCCAGGGTTCTCAGTTCCTCCCTGCAACAAAGTTCCTGGGTCCCGCTGTCTGCAATGAGGGTCCATAAAGAGAGGCAAAAATAGACCTGTTCTTTAGTGTGAGGAATGCAAGAGTCTTTCTCTAGTGGTTAAAGCCCCCTGAGGTGAATGTGCTGTCGATTTGAGTGTGCATGGGCAGAAGGGGCAGCGCAGCTGGTTTGGGTGGTGGGTTGGTGGGAGAGATGCTGCCTCCCCTCTCCTGAGGCCAAGGGGCAGCGTGGCTACCCTGCGTGGGGGACACCAAAGCTGAGGTGCGGGCTGCCTTTCCTGAGCCCTCGCTGAGCATCAGCTCAAACTATCTGCTTCCTGCAATGTTTACAAATATATCTGCCTCTAAAATCTGCCTGAGTTTATCAATGAGACGGGGATAGTATTACAGAGCTGAACGCACACATGTTATACATTCCCCCAGCAATAATTCCTTCCTCCAGTTATGCTATGTATTTAGTTCATTCCTCCAGTATGATAATCATAAACATGCTTTGAAAAAAAGGCTAACGAGGTCAAAACAAAACATAGAACCTGGCCAGATAGTGAGAAGAGGCTGCTGCAGCCCCTGAGGCTATAACTTCTGTGTCCAGATAGCCTCTGCCCTCTCGGAGGACAGCAGAGCTGCTGCCTGTTGAGAAAGAAATGCCATGGTGGGTGGGTGACAGCAGCCAGCCCCACTCGCTGCCTGCCGGGCAAACTGGCAGGGGCAGAGAGGAAAGGAAGGCTAAAACATAACAGAAGTAATAGGAAGCAGGTTGAAAATCTTTTCTCTATTTACGCATTGACCCGCAGAGGTGGGGGGAAGCTCTTTGGTGCGTTCAGCTGTTGTTAGCCGCCTGCTCTGTGCTGAGGGTGAGGGAGCTGCCGTGGGGCTGCAGCCAGACCCACGTCCCCTGGCAGGTCTGGGTCCCTCGGGTGAGAAGTGTACCATTCCTTCCTAAAGCGGCCACATCATTCTCTGGCTCAAAACGTGCTTTCTCACAGTTTGCACGTGAAGCAGCGAGTGGTGAAAGGCTGTTATCTGTGTCACAGGTGTTTGTTTTTCAAATTGAGGGCTCCAGGTCTGCTGATGCTCAGCTAATGATAAAATGTGCTTAGATCTCTATGGCCCATCTCTCCTCCTCTACTGGTCCTGAGCAGAAAGCTGCTTCTCAAGCTGGTCCTGGCATGAAGGAATCGCTGCTCCTTTCCCTTCATCCTGCTCACTCAGGGATGAGTACCCTGTGAGCACTAACTGCTCCCAAGCAGACGAGGGTGCAGGTGACTGTCTGAGCTCTCTCCTTCCTTTGCCATCATCAGACGGTGCCAGGTTTGGCCCCAGGTTTGTCCTCCAGTGGTCCCTGCAGTACCCTGGCCTGCAGTGCTGCTGGGAATGCTTTGGGGAGCGTCTTCCAAGGTTTTCCTTAGCCAGAACTGATGGATAGAGTCTTTCGGGGGCAAGAAAGGTGGAGAGGAGTTGCCTGTGTCTGTTTGCTGTTTGTGGGGCACCCAAAGTCATCAGCCTAGTAGGAGCCACTAACCTGGAGGTCTGGGCAGGAATTAGCAGTTGGTGAAATGCTTTTCCCCTGCTCGCGTGCTTTGCTGTAGCAATTGGCTTTCCTGGCAAAGCAGATGCTCAAGCATCCTGATGGCAGCATACTCCCTTCAGCCTGAATACGTTACCTGCTAGCGTGAACCATGACTAATGGTGGTGAAGTGCATCAAAGACGGCTTTTACCAGAAGGACTTGCCTGGCTTCACAGGTACAGTGCCAACTGCTCGGCTTCCTTCCAGATGCCCCATGTTCCCCACAGGCCTCCCTGCATGAGGGTACCCCACTCTGCCACTGAGGCCAACCTCTGGGCGAGGCCATGAGGCACGCAGAGATCGCAAGGGGCAGCCAGGGGTATCCAAGGGACCTAGTGATGAGCGGGGTGGTGTTTCTGGAGGATGCGGGCAGCCGAGATGCTCTACCTGCACTGCCTCTCAGCCTGCTGCTGAGCTATGTCGGCTTTGGTGCCTGCAGCCTCTGCCCTGCTGACTGGTGCTGTGTCTCACTGCACTGCCAGGGCGGGGGCTGCTGGAGTTGGGGGGGAAAAAACTCAGCTCTCCTAGGACATGGCAGTGCTGAATACTTTCTCAGACTTTTTTTTTTTTTTTTTGCCCCCTAAAGACAACATAGACATGTTTGGGAAAGGCAGCAACTTTCTACTTCCATCTCTTCACAATATGCAGGCACTGATGCTATTTTTTGCTTATTTTCCGCCCCCAGGACAATTTAATCATAGCGCTTCAGCCAGACAGCCTGTGCAAGCCCTGCTTCCCGGGGCTGCCGTGGAAAAGCAGACCTCCACTGTGTTGGATGGCAAGAAGCACATGAAGCAGGGTCGCATGAGGGTCTGGGGGGGAGGAGGAGGAGGAGAAGGAGGAAGCTTGGATTTAATGCCTGAAGTGCAAATACTTGGCTAGGAGCACGTGTCGAAGCACTACTGTGTATGCCCCTCTGTCTGCATTCGTCTTTCAGGCAACAAGCAGCAGCACATTATCGGGTGTGTGAATACATATTTACTACGGTAGGCCCAGAAGGGCTTTTCAACAACTTTCCCTGCATGTGTTGCTAACAAGTCACTCTACAGATTTACCAAGTGAGCAGAATCACAAATGTTTCTCTTTACAATGAGAAGTAATCAGAGAAGGTCTAAATGGCAAACAGTGATCCAATATATACATTTGTCACAGATATATGTAAAGTCAGCTCAGCCTCTTTAATGTCACATAAACATGTCATTTTGAAGTGACTCAGTTTTGCTGGCATTTCATCAGTGAGCGCACAACAAACAGCACCAATTACGCTCCATCGCTGTTTATCATTTGCCTCCTTTACAATGCCCATCCATTACCAGCAGAGCGGTTTGCAGTGTTTAGTCTCTGGTGGGGATGGTATTCCACAGCCCTCAGCCCTGAGGCAAGATTCTCTCTTTTGCTGTTTAACCCACTGGTTTAATTACTGTGTGGGTTCAAAAAAAAAAAAAAACGCCACCAACCCTATCCCAAAAAACCTAATTCTGTATTCCAAGCCTATGTAATATTTAGACAGCCTCTGAAAAAAGAGATGTTGCAGAGAGACATGTTGGGAGTAGGATTTCTGTTTGAGGAGTGAGGGAAGGACACATCTCTGTCTCCTCAAGTGTTCCTGTTTAGTTGTCTGGTTTCCTTCTCCCAAGTGCCCTTTCCCTGGGGAGCCTGAGCCACTAGGGAAGCCAAGTGTTTTGCATGGGGGGGTCTTATGGCTGGGCCCCAGGACCTGCTGGCGTGGCACAGCCGCAGCGACCAGAGCATGTCTCACCAGCTCAGCTGCGTTGGGTCCCACTGCAGCCAGGCTAGTGCACGGAGAACCGCTTTGAATTCACAACTGTTTGAATCCCAGCCCTTGTGCTATAAAATACACTGCCGGTTAATTGAAGGAGGATGCAGTGCAATCCATTGTGTATTAGCAAATGCATCATTTGTAACGTACATCAACCCATGCACGTACATGTGTATGACGTAGTCATCAGATCCTATATTGGTGTTATTTCAAAGAGTTTAGGAGATGGGATGCTACAACTGTGGTGTTTGAAATACTAATGCTACCAGCTGCTGAACTCACTGAAAATAATACAGTTATTCCGTTTGCTTCCCTGTAGTAGTTAAAAAGTAATGAGTCCTTTTATGCTTTCTTTACATAATAGGCTCCAGCCAGAAAACTGGATGTTTCCTCATCAATAAAATAAAAAAGAAATACCCAATATTAAAGGAAAAAAGATGAAATTGAGCAAGTCTTATGTTATTGTGGTTAACAGTCAATAAGGAAAACCAGAGTTTTGTTCTGTTGACTTAAAAAAGCAATAAGCTGTAAATATCTAACTCATTCTATTTTAGTGTTGTGTTTTGGGGGATTTTTTTCTTTAAATTTAATTCATGAAAAAATTCCCTCCCAAAGTTTTGGTGTTAGTTTGTTTCCTTCCCTTCTTTTCTCAAAGCATCAACTAAATTAAATACAAGAGCCTTGCCTTCCTAAGGTCTACAAAACTTAATGGAAGCAGTAATTTTTCACATGGAAAAAATAATTCCAGAGGTGCTGCATAGTGAAAATGGGATTTCAGCACTCATGGAAACCCAGTCAAGGAATAGGAGTGAAATGTCTGAGGTTTGTGCTTGTTTGGGCAGAGTGGGGAGGGGTTTGGCTGCAGGAAGGATGGCAGGGCCGCAGCTTTCCTGGACAGCCCTGGGTTCAGCCACTGGTGATGGGACAAATACTTCTGAGCACACTTAAGAAACCTGAGCCACCATAAAAATGTCACGACTCACTGCTGACTTATTAGCAGACCGTGGTTTTGAGGAGTTTTTTCACATGTCTGAAGACATTCTATGACAAATGCTTGTCTTGGGTGGGAGAGCCCAGCAATTCTTCCCTGGCACATGGGAACTCAGCTGCCAGGCAATTTTACTTCTAGGCAGGGATAGGTCCAAGGAGACAAACTGAAGCCAAAGGCTGCAAATCCAGCATGGCAAAGGTAACATGTTAGGAAGAATAATATATCTGAATAATTCTGAGCAGTTTATAGATAAGCAAAGTTGGACACATACATAAACTGTTGAGTTAATCTACAGATCACACTGTTCATTAAATATAGCCATGCTGCAAAGTGTGTGCACACGAATCCACTCTATATATTTTAAGTGCCCCAACAAAGGCTTTGGTTGCAGTATTTAGAGGAGAAAACTGTTCTCTTTCCCCCGAGCCCAAACTGTTCCCGATGAATAATTTGTCCAGTTCTAATGTATAATTAACATCTGAAGGTGGAGACTGCTGTTGCCTATAAACATTACCATATTTCCATATTTCTGCTCTGCAAGCTATCAGTTTTAAAAAGGAAACAGCACATGCACGCACACAGGAGCAAAGCAGTGCCTGTGACCCAGCAGCAGCGAGTGACGCTGGTGGGAGCCTGGTCACCAGAGCCCCTTGCACTGCAGCCATTCGCCCTTCAGCCTCCCCAGCCCGCCCTTTGCTACCCAATAACCCCCTTCCCCAGGCTTTGTGTGCTTTTCTTGAAGGCTTGTTTAAAGGACAGGGCTTATGCCAAGCTGCGGGTTATCACAGGTGCAGGTTATAGGTAGGCAAAATAGAGTAACCGTGTGCTGCTGTGGGTCTGCATCCCTGATGTGGATTGCAGTGAGTGCGGCTGCCGATCCCTTTGTGTACACTGCTAGTGGAGGCTAATTGCTGCCTACTGAAAACTTCCCAAGGATCCATCCACAGAAATTATGTACAGGTTTTGGATCATCTGCAGAAACTTTGTTTGTTATTTGGGGTTTAATTGTGAGTTTAGCACTTCTTTTCCCCCGCTTTAATCTAGTTCACTTAACAGATTGTTAGAACTTTTTTCCTGACTTTCTGGACTTTCATCTGCTAGTATTAATCACTCCATGCCAAACAGTGCTTATCATTCAATAAAGAGCGCATTATGGAGGCCTCAGCCTCCTCTGGAGTGGGACCAGAGATGAGATGCGTGATGGTCTGCCTGGCAGGGCAGTCATGCGACAGCTACCAGCCAGCGTGGCTTTATGGAGAAGGCCTGGAGAGCCATTAACCAGAGGCGAGAACGGGAATTGATGCTCCTGGGAGTGGAGTCCTGTGTTCCAAACCTTGGCCTGATGATATAAGGCACAGCACTCTTCTGGGCTGATGGAGGAAATTAATAGCACAGCACTGGCAACTGATCTATCCCAGCACAGCTAGCTGATGGGTCATTATGAAGGAATTCACCTGTATCACCCTAGGTCCCCTGTACTGCTGTAAGAAAAGAGTCTCTTCATTGCCTTTTGTCTTCAGAGTTGTTTTAAGGAGGCAAGCAGCAGCATCCTCCCCAGCAAAAGCTTTGCATGGGCAAGGGATGTGACAGCCTGGGGTTGCAGTGCTGCTTGCTGGAGCACTGTCTGGCCACAGGGGCCTGTGTAGCTGCAGCTCCAAGCCCTCACACGTCTCTGCACATGCATGGGATGGAGGGGCCAACCAGCAGCTCTGGCCTGCATGCACCCAAACTGCACCTCACCTCCATCCTTGCGTGTTGCAGAAGCTCTCGTTTGGCGCTACCATTGTCCAGAGGTGTGGGGTCTCTGCACTGTGTTGCAATGACTCTTTGCAGCGTGCAGCGCATGGGAGCATATGGCTCTGTGTCTGGTTTGTTTGTTTGTTTTAGGTTTTTTGTTTCTTTCTATTTTGGTTTACTGTCACAAATAATTTAATTATCCCATGACTTGCCATTTCAGTTATGCATTGTCTCTGTTCCTGTTTGACTTGGGGGCAGCTGTTGAGCTCTCCAGATTTAGGGCTAAAATCTGCTCATCATTATATGTGAGCACAACACAGCCTATCCTGTAAAACTGGCAGTTCTGCACAAGGTAGGCATGTGCGAGGGCTGATGTGCTGAGATGCAGCTCGCATCCCCCGCGAGTGCCCTGCGGGACCCAGAGAGTCCTAAACACATGATGGGGGGGTTTGCTTGCAACCAGGAAAAGATGACTCACCTGAAGCACTCATGGCGTATGAGGTAGGCTGCAAAAATCAGCTTGGTTTTTGTTTTTGTTCTTCTCAACAAAACCAGCCATGAATCTTTCTTAATTTGGCTTTTTTTTTTGTCCAGAGCCTTGAGTTTACAGTCTCTCCTGTTCTCGAAGTTGTTCCTCATAGCTCTGATATCAAGTAGTTTAAAAGCAATCCCCACTCTCACCACCTGTACAGCATGAAGAGGTCAATGAATGTGAGATGGAGATGTTCAGGGAATCCCTTGAATCCAGCAGCCTGGGGCTTGAAGAAAAACACCTTGCAATAAGATACAAGTGGGCTGTAACTAGTGTTGTGTTGATGACTGATATATTAGGTGCTGCAGCCCTTGCTTAGAAAATTGTATCAACTTGTTTGTTGGTCTATCACTTCTTATCAAACATTAGTGTTCATATTTACATCCTGTAAATCCCAAAAAGTAGCTGTAAACGCTCTGCTGCTGATGGATGGATGACTTGTGCCTACAAGCATGCGCCCAGAGGGGAACATTTGTTTGGCTTTTACCTATGTTTTTCTCTCGTGCAGTGGATTTAGGAGGCATGTCCTGTGGGAAGATAGGGAAGCAAACAATTCAACAATATCTCGCCAGAGCTCTGCAGACATTTATAAGACATACAGCTGTTTCTCTTTTTAATTTGGAGGAATACAGGCCTCACAAACAGGGTGGTTGGTTGTTCCTACAAATAAAAGCCCACAGCTCAAAGGCAAAATATTTTTAAGACAATGTACAATAAGAGCCTTTTTTTTAGCCATGTAAAAGCTGTTTTATGAAATTAAGCTGGAAATATCATAAGTGGGAAATGACCACAGAATAAATAGGAACCTTTTAGAAAGACAGCAAACATGTGTTATTTATTTTCCTAGTAAATGGAAGTGGCAGATTCAATCAGCAAGAAACATCAGATAGTTATGACCATTTTAATCACATTTTTAAAAGTTCATAAGTTTCATTTATGGTACATTTAACAGCATTTTCAGTTTAGTATGAGGGGAAGTGAATAACTCTAGTAAACTAGAGATAAGATGAGACCATTTCTTCTAATATAGGCAGAAAGGGAGCGAGAGGTAGAACAGTGAAGTGTCTGTGCCGTTACCTTTTGCACTCCATGTACACATCTGGAAAGCATTATGACCCGTTGCATCAGAAATATTTTAAAACTATTGAACAGTTCCAAAGCATGCACTGTACCCTATGAAGAGAGATGGCCTTCATGCCTGCCATTTCGGAAGACTTGTCAGCATGCCAAGGGTCTATCTCTGCTTATATTTGCTTGAAAGCTTTAAAGTCACGTTCAAAAATGTTAATGCTAGATGTTAATTTTAGAGATGGGACAAAGCAAGGGTTATAAAATAGCCAGTTGAGATTTAAATCCCTACATAATGACAAGCTACTGATACTCCATCAGTAGCTGCAAGAGGAACGTGGGAGGAGGGGCCTGGACACATGGCGTGTGTCTTGACGGTGGGTGTGTGCAAGTGCCAATGCTGACCGAAGCCAATACAGCATTTGTTCATCTTTCCCTCTGTTTTGGAAGCCATGTGTCTCAAGTTGAGACCTGTCGCATGGACTTGTGCGTTATAAAGAAAATAGTCATAAGCAGATGTGTTGAGATCTTGATCTTCCAAGATCTTGATCTTCTAAGTGTTCTTGTAGCTGGTGTGTGTTACTTTATCAACCTTTGCAGTAGACCCTAGCATGTTGTCCTCGCTCAGCATGTGTGTGTGATCTGGGAGAGCTGGGCAACTCCAGTTGCTCAGTGATAAAGGTTAATTTTCCTCTTGCAAATGTGCCATTACAATAAGAGGGGAAGGCTTGTATTTCAGGGACACAGAAGGAAAATACACAAGCAAAATAAATACAAAGGAGTCCTAACTGCATGCAGCATGGACTGATTTATAAGAGGAGACTGTACTTTTGTGGATACGACATGTGGTATTAGTGTCGTCTTGCTTCGGGTTGTAATATTGTAATAGTCATACTACAGATGAAGATTGTGTATCGGGGGTGAAATGTCTGTACTATAAGAGATATCCTTGACATTATGTGCTAAATAAAAGGAAGCAGTTCTATAAGTATAAGTGTAATTTCTATCGTCTTTCTGATATTTCTGCTTTCTGATCAGTCAAGAGTATTTTCCTTAGCAGTACATACAGAGTAAGCTCATATCCTTGGGATATCAGCTGTATTGATTTCTACAGAGCAGCAAACCCAAAGAGGGGTAGCAGACAAAAGCTCTGAGGAGTCTTCCTCTTGGGGAAGAGAGAGGAGTTAGCAGTGGGACAGCAGGGATGATATAACCCTCAGGAAAGATTTGGGTGGAAATATGCTCAGAGCCAAGGAGCAGTGATGTTCATTGTCTGCCTTAAGTATCTGGGCACCTGGACAGCACAGCCTTTGCCTCCCTGCTCTCCTCCATCTCGGTTGCTTTCAACTGAAGAAGAAAAACTTGTTAGATCTGGTGTGAGAATCCAGGGACTGAAGTACAGAAGATGACTGTGGCTTGGTGATGCCTGGAGCATAACTGCCTTATACCCGGGATGCCCTGAGATCCCACTTTAGCTACTCATCTCTTGTGATCTTGTTGACTTCCAGCAAGTGGAGATATGGAGCATATACATTAAAGTAAGAGTTGATTGTTTCTCATGATAAGTCTTCACAATATAAAAATACCCTGTTGCTTAATTGCCATATATCTATCAATGGATTCAGTGTAAAACACAGGGAGCAAGTGGAGAGGCTGACTTGGAGGTGACAGTAAAACTTGCCCTTCATGAGGAGGTGTGGATCTGGCAAAGAGCTGTTGGAGGTGGAGATTCCTCCACCTGCCTGCTAAAAATTACCTATTCTGTAACTTTGCTTCAGGATGTGGGCCCTGCTCTATTTCACTGTCAGGTTAGCTCAAACAGCTTCTGGTAGCTGTTAAACCAATTTGGCTTTTCTCAGTAGTGGGTTAAGGAATGTTCTCAGGATGCTTCCCACGAGCAGATGAGTGGGGCTCTGGTTGGAGACAAGTGCTTGGGTTGGAAGAGTGGTCCACAGCATGGGCAGACATCATTATGTCTGTATAAGCCACAGCGTCATGGAATCTGGGAAATGCTGGTATATACCATTAAAAGGAAGGGAAAAAAGGCGGAAAAAAAAAAGTAGGAGGAAAAGTCATAGATTTGTCAGATGCAATTCCATTATGAAAACCAAGTGGCTTTAACAGAAATAAACATGTACATAACTAGATCAGTGTACTAATAACAAGGATTGTCTGGATGGCGGATGAATTCTAGCTAGTTTACAACCAATGATCTAACATCCTGGTAGTGGGACTTTGTGTACTTGCCAATCAGCAAACTGATGTAGAAAAAGACTTGGATGGGGAATTATTCCAAGGGAAACTTTAGGCTTTTGGGTCTGGTCCTAGGCTGAAAGGGAGATAACGTTCTTGGGGAGCAAGTGCAAGAGCATGTCTTTATTGTCTATCCTGGAAATACCTTCTGTAACCAAATTAAATGCAATTCCTTCCTTTTAGTCTCTAGCTGAGCAAGGAGGAAGGGGTTATAAGATCCTCTGGTACTCAAATCCAGTGCAGACCTTGGGGGTGGGAGGGGTAAAGGAATTTTATTGTGGTTAAAGTCCCCAGATGCATGGTGTTCAGCTCTACTTGTCTGAGGGCAAAATAGAGCCATAAATCTTTCAAATAAATACACAATGCACGTTTCGGCCTTTAGAAATCTGTGCAACTTCATACGGCTCCGTTTACCTTTGCTTTAAAATAGCGTCTGTGAACAAAGTCGCAGAAGGTGCTAATAACTGAGTAAAACTGTAAAACTTTGTTTTGTTTGGGCTGCCTGTCCATAAATGTGCATTTATAGTGTGGAGAAAGCTACTGTCAAAAGCACAGTAGCTGTGCCTCAGGTTCAAGACTCTCACTTCAATTCTGGCTGTCCCTTGATGAAGGTGCGTGTTTGGATTATCAAACCTGGCGGATAGGCTCTCTTGCAGACTGAAGTCAGATGGCTGCTGACCTTCAGGGTTTTATTGGTTTTGTGTATAACTAGTACTGGTTTTGTGTATTCGTGGCACTATGTCAACGCATGATGACCGCCTCATTGCATTAGGCACAGCATTCAAAAGGTGGATTCATGGTTACCAAGTGGAGAAACAGGGGGGAGCGGTGGCTGCTGCATCCCTGGGCTCCACCACCCATCTGCAGGATCAGCCTGCCTCGAGTCAAAGGGGTGTGAGGTCCTCTGCTTCACCTGTCACCTCAAATTGTCCTTGGTAAGAAAGCGTAGATGGCTAAACACAGGCATAGCCTGTTACTCCAGCTCCTGAGCAGGTTTAGTGTTGGATCTGTCAGAGATCCGGGGGTTTCTGGTCTCCCCAGTAGTTACTCTCGTTCATCACCAAAAAGAGCATGAATACAGTTCTGTCAGAGGAAGCCTTGTGTCACCTAAGAAATGTGACAGGCATTTGTGTGAGCAAATACGAGCAACAGCTAAGTGAGTGCCAGAGTTTGATGGTTTGGCTTTTTGGCAGGGGTGGGAAGGAGCCCGGGAAGGCTCGAAACGGCTGGTAGAGACCAACACCATACAGGACTTGGGGAGCGAGTGCACAGCACACTGCTGCTGGAGTCACCCGTGATCAGAGATTTCTTCAGTGTCTTTCAAAGCACAAGGTCTAAGGGGAGATGTAGGAGATGACTCCTTTCCCAAAAGGCTGGTTTTGGGGGACAGACTTTCTCAGAGGCTCATGACTCCCACTGCTTTGGCAGGGACCTAGAGTCAGCCCCCAAGGAGAAGATGAAGAGAAAGCGGAGCAAGATTTTAATATGCTAGGAAAAACACATTTCAGCTCTGCTGAAACACTGAAATGCTAAAACACAGGGATGCTTTGGCCGCAACAGCAGCCTCGACATCAGTGCTTAAGATGGGGCTGCTGACTCTCCCAGTTCTCTCTCGTGTGTACTCATGCTCTCTCTATGTATACACATGCATATAGAGCTTAAAATAAACAATGCCACGCAGCTGCTGAGTCAGACTGGGCCTCGGCCGGGAGCCTGTAGCTTGGCATTGCCTCTGTTCCCTCAGGGGATTTCCAGCATAATTTAGCCTTGAGCCTGATTAAGACCTTGGGTTGCAGCAACCAAATAAAGGCTTATAATAATCTGGAAGATAAAAAAAAAAAAAAGGGTATGTATGAGAAAAGGAAAGAACAAGGGTCACGTAGCAGGAGGAACAGCCGCCATTACATAGCGGTACAGCCTAGCATACAATGCTGCGGTAGATCTCGGGCACAATGCTGCTGCTTCCAGTGCAGTGAGCATAGAACAACAGTCATGCAACAGATGATGCCCTTTTCCTCTGACTCCTGATGTTTTGTAGAAAAAAAAGGCATGTCCACGACACAACAAACACTATTAATTCAAGTTACGCTGTGGAAACATTGTGCCACGCCAGTGAGCAACCTCGAGGCAGGGCATGTTGCCTAGCAGACGTGCCATCCCGGCTGGGCAGTGCAGTCCTGCCTGGCACATGAAGCCCAGCCATGGGCTGGAGCCAGCCCTTGGAGGATGCTTTTTGTGTTGACTTTTGATCAGGAAAATGGCACACTTAGCCCACAGAGAGGTGAAAAATAGCTTGTGCCTGACCCATGTGCAGGCAATATTCTGTATCAAAGCATGAGTGGCACCACTTGGTTCAGACATGTTGGTGGTGAGGTGCAAGTGTGAGTGCATGCACAGGGGAAGAGCCCCTCGCTGCAGTTTGGTGACTGGTGCTGAACTTGGCAGTGCAGAGTAACGTCTGTTCTGCGTTCAAGCTTGCCTCTGTCTCTGCCCCAAACACACACAACTGGGTAATTAAAGTCACCAAAAATGTTCTAACACAGGAAGGTAGTCTGTGTTTTGTCAGGAGGGAAAAAAAAAACCAAACTATTGGCTGCTGTACAATGCTGTGGACAATAGCTGGAAGAAGCTTAGCTCTTTTCTTCCTCAGAAACAGATTTCCCTTGCTAAAATAGACTGTGGCTATTGCATTCTTCCTACAGCATTAAAAGAGGCAATTTAAAAAAAGAAATTATATTCCAAGACATGATGCTAATTCTCCTTTGCATCTTTAGGGGTCATTTATCCCAGCACAGTGTTACCCTTTGCCAGCCCCATCTTTGGGCTGTCACGGTCCCAGGGCCAGTGGCAGAGGGACAGGTGCCGTGCCGCAGCAGGATACTCTGCTGCTGAGCTGAGCTGGTGCCAGGTGTGGCATCCATGGCAGCAATGGTGCCTCTTCCCTTGTAAAACTATGACCTAACCCTTGTACATGCAATGAGTGGCAGAGTCCCAGCGCAGGACTGGTGACTAGCTGCAGGGAGCAGGAGGGCTAATGGCAACCCTCTGCCATGTGGGGGTGATTAAAGAAAGAGTCTTGCTGGATAAATCCCAGATCAGTTAACTTAATAAAGTTGTGGCCTAATTAAACAACATCCCTTGCATCCTACCTGTCTTTCTGCACGTCCAGAGCAGTGCCTGAAGACCGTGCCACTACTGAGCGTTCACCTCGCACTGCGACCCAATAAACCGCTACCTGTGCCCCTGGTTGCTGGACAAGCGCTAATGGAATTGCAGGAGGATATAATCCGATTTCAAGTTCTTGTTACCTGTAGTCATTACGCACTGATCAAGTGCTTGAGAGTTATCCCATCCTATAAATAGGAAGGCAGGTGAATGCAACTCCTGCAAATATGGCTGTTTCTATTAAGTATATCCAATTAACCTTGAGAGCCGGGAACAAAACTCGTGATGTAAAAGGTACATGGAGTCTCCAGTAGTGAAGTAAAACACCTGTGAGTTTAAAGGGTCCCTCCTACTCACCCAGTGCTCTGGAGGTTTATTACTGCCCAGTCTCTCAGTAGCCAGGCTGGAGCTGTCACCCAGGGGTGACAAATCATAGAATAGAATGGTTAGGGTTGGAAGGGACCTTCAAAGGTCATCTAGTCCAACCCCCCTGCAAGGAGCATGGACATCCCTGACTAGATCAGGTTGCTCAGAGCCCCGTCCAACCTGGCCTTGAACATTTCCAGGGCCAGGTCCCAGTTAAACGAAGGAGGAGGCATTAGGGGTGACTTGGCAGGGTGATTTTGTAAGTGAAACCTCGCACCCATGCACCTGTAGGTGCCGCTTAGCAAATGCAGAAGCTGCTGGTGTGGATTGCTGTGAGCAGACGTGAATTTTAATGCAGATCTGCAAAACCTGAAGCCAGAGAGTGGCTGGGGCTGCAGGCTGGGAAAGTAGCCGGAAGGGTCTCTCCCCAGCCCTGCCAGAGGGGTAGAGGGGGCCCAGGGCAGGACCTTGCAGGGAAGCAGGGCAGCCGTGTCAGGAGCAGTGTTCTTAGTGCATTCATTGATGCCTGTGTGTGTCAGTGTTAGGAAGGGGTGCCCGCTCGCTGCTCCTTGGCACTGGGCTGACACTGGATGGCTTGAGAGACTGCTGGTATACAGATGTTTAAAGAAAAAAAAAAAAGAAGAAGAAGAAGAATTGCCCTACTTGTTTTTTAGGAAAACTAACTAATAGTGACCTGTGGAATGCCATCACTGACACATGTGGAAACCCTCTCATGGGAATTTGTCACCGACCTGTAAGAAAGCAAATAAAAGTTTCTCTTGAGTGGGATCACAGGAGGTGTGTGCAGCTAGGAGCATGCAGGGTTGTTACCTTTTGCTCAGTACTGTGGCCACAGCTGTGTTTCTGACTCCTAGCTCACCATACAACCAGAAAGCTGATCCCCAAAATTACATGCTCTTAAGTGACTGGGAAGCAAAAAAGTGTACTAGTGAGTCCTAATAGGAAGGTTTATATTCTGCATATCTGGTCTATGTCTTGCTGCAGAAATAAACAGCCTCCTTAACTGAGAAGTCTCTGTGGACAGGAGCATAATAGATGAAGGAGAGGTGGTCGTATCATTTTGCGCAGTTGGTCATTACATGGAATTATAACTATATTATCAATAAGCCTCAATGTCATTACCTCGCTATACTTCGCAAATGCACACATGCACTCAAATAAACATTCTCCATTAGAAATATTGCAGCCCATTAGCTAACTCTAGCTGTCTGCAGCCCAGCCGGCAGCTCCCTGCCGCACACCTGGCCAGGGACGTTACTCTGTGCTTCCTCCCCCAGCAGCACCTGGGCCCTACGTAGCCCCCTCCCTGCACCCCAGGAGTTTGGGGCAGGCTTCGCCAGGACGTGGGCACCAGCAGCCAGCCTTGCCGTAACGTTTTGCTAAGTCTGCAAGTCCTTCTTCAAAGGAAAAGAAATTTTAGCTTTCCCATAGCCATATCAGCATCTGCAGCCCATGCTGTAAATCTTCTTGCAAGTTTCAGGATATTTATTTTTTTAAAGAGAGAATTAATAATAGTTGTTTCCTTTCTAATGAAGATAAGCGTCATGGGAGACTCAAGCTGTCGTGTATTTCACGTATATGGTCTCAAATTCTTCTATATTCCTCAGCAATTTATTTTCACTCAATTAATTTTATTCTATGATAAAGTAAATGGCCCACAGTGCTGATGGGCATTAGCTGTGGAGCTATCACATTATAATACAATCAGGTTAACTCCTAGCACTATGAGTTAACACTCCCATCTGCCACACATGCCCAAAAAATGATTATCTTTCTGGAAAAGCACATTTCTAAGTCTGCTAGTAACCTGCAGCTGAGTTACCATCCCAGGTCGAAGGAGCATGCACCCTGTGGAGGGGCTGCAGCGTGGGACCTGTGTTGCCTCCGAAAAGCACCAGAGTAGGTCAGATGTGTTTGTTATTCTTCACAGGATTTTTCTTTTAATTGTGCTGTTCTCAGTGTGTTAAACTTCTGTGGGTTTTGAGCAGCAATAGGAAAAGTTGGGTTTCAAAATATCGCAAGCTTTCAAAACCAAAGCTGATATTTTCTGAAGTCACTTTGAAAAAAATGTAATGAACACTTCTAGAAGGGTCATTTGCTGGATTTGAGTGAGGAAAACGTAAGATAATTCTTTTGCCCTAAATACTGTGTAACGTAGCCATACTCAGTAGAAAACCAATTTTTGTTTAGGAGGTCAGGGGTGCCTGCCTGCAGCCAGGGTGCATTTCTCAGCCCCTCTGCCCTGTGCCCTTGTCATGGCATTGCGGTGGGGCGCTGCAGCTTGGCATCTGCTGGGAATCGGGGAGGTGTGCCGTTGCGATGCTGCTGCCGTCCTCTGGCTGTACTCAATGGGCTAAGGAGGCGTCAAACCGCAGCAGAGACCTGTCCTGCCTTACCCTACTTGCTGCTATTGCTTTAAGAAAGGCCACGGTGTTTTTATTTGATGGCTTGAGTTTGAAGAAAATAGACTTTGGCTGAGTCGTTGGTTTAAAGTCACATTCAAGGCTCAGAGCGAAGCTTTATGGTCACCTTTGAAAATTCCCCCAAGCAGGGTTTTTTTTGTGGAAATGCTGCCGCAGCCTTTGCCGGAGCAGCAGCCCTGCTCTGTGGTTAGCCCCTCTTCTTGCAGCAGGGACAGATGCCCAAAAGGAAGCACCTTGCGTTTGGTTGGGGTAAGGCAGGCATCGCCCCGGGGCTCCTTGCTCCCACCTCTGCTGGTGCTGCACTGGATGTGAAGGCACCCCCGCAGCATGCAGGCAGGATGGGCAGGGCCAGTTCAAGGCAGTGGGTGCTTCAGACAGGCTGGTGGATGGGAAGATGAGTTTTGGTTTGGATGTAGGCAGTACTGAGTACATCAGGGACTCCAGAGTGATTAGATCAGGTTGAACACCATGAGGTCTTGCTAGCTGGTGAGATTTGGAGGCATTTGTTTTCTCGCTCCATGTGTACCTGAGGATTTAAAGCCTTCCCTTGCAGTCAGCACAACTGGAAAGCTTTTTTTTTCCTTAAAGTTGGCTCTAATGCCCCAGCTGTGGGAGGTGAAGCTTGAGGGAATAACTTCTTAATGATACTGATAAAAATTATTTAGTCAATAATAACATACTCCCAGAGTCTGTGCCAGTGGTTTTTCCTTCCTGGAGGAAATCCTTGCAGCCTAGAGCAGTTTGCTGTGTAGAGAATGCACAATCTGCTGAATTTAAAAAAAAACAAAATAAACAAACAACAAAAAAAACCACAACAACAAACCACACCCCCAAACCAAACCCCATAAACCTCCCTGAAAAACACCTTCCCAAATTTAAAATGTTAAATCCAGAGCAAAGATTGGGTCCACCTACTCAGAATGAGACTTTCTGAGCAGCACCTCTCAGGTCACAGGAACATGGCCTCAGGGCAGGCTTGTCCTGGCTGAGGCTGGTTTTAGCAAAAGGGAAGGGATCTGCTTGAGCTGCAGTGCCGGGAGCATCCCACCTTCTCTCAATGCCCACGGTGCTGGGGGACACCACAGCTGCCCCGGGGCGGGGCATGGGCAGTCAGGGACCTGTGCAGGAGGTTTTGGGCTGTGCGAAATGGCAGTTTTACTGTTTGAGTGCGAACAACTAAAACCACTTTCTCAACAAGCACCCAATAAAACTATATTACTACATCCTGTGAACAGCTCCAAAATCCCTAACTCGAGGATATCAGCAGCTCCTCACTGAAACTAAGCTAATAAACAAGTAGATAATTAACAAAAGCAAACATGACTCTCGGTACCAGTGACTTCATATTAAGAAACCTTCTGGTTTTAATATTTGGCATGTATGCATGAAATAATTTATTGCTGTTTCAAAGCAATTTCAACTGTTCAACATTCATTGGTTTGCTGAAGGAAATAGTAAAAAAAAAATTCTTTCATGTGAACATTAGTTCTTAATTTTAACATTTCCTTATTTTCTATAATGGGATTTGATGTGGCAATAAGCTTTAGGAACAGATCTAAGTGGAAAAATATTGTTAGCAGGTGAAGGTTTTCTTACCGGATCCCTTAACTATCTGCTGAACAGGATAGTTTGATTGGCAAGCACCCGCCAAAGCACAGTGCTAGAGCGGCAGGGAGGATCACCTGCCTCCTGTGCCAAAGCTGATAAGCAGGGATAGCTAAATAAGCCCTCAGGTGAGACGCACGCTTTGCATCCCTGTGCTGCTGCCCAGATTTTGGGAAGCATCCATTTACTGAAGGTGCGTGTGAATCAAGTGCATCGGCTTATGGCTGTGTGCGCAGCTGGGGGACCTGTGCAAAGAGCAGTGCTGTTCGATCGTCTCCGTGGATCTGCTGGCACTTGGCAGCCCAAGCCTGACCGCAGGCAGCCAGTGAGCCCTGATTCACTGCTGGAGGTGGAACAAAAGCTCTGCTTTCACCACAGCTGCTGCTAGCAGTAACTTTCTGCTTGTCAAAAATTGAGTTGTGTGTAGAAATGGGGCACTTTTGCACACGAATTCCGTGCCCTGTTATATCTGGTCTGTGTTTATGCACTGATTGAAGAAAGAAGATGTTTTGCTTGACAGCACCAAACAGGCGAGAGATAATGTACAGAAACATCTCCAAAATACTTCCAATCTATTTTTATTTTCAAGCAGTTCTGGATAATGTCATGGCACAGTGCACCTCTAACTCACTCTGGAAAAGAAAGCCTGTGCAGGGAGGACCCATCGCCCGCCCGCTGCTGTGTGCTGGAGCGACCTTGTGCTGCTCCTGCTTGGCACTCTAGCTGGCACGAGGGCTGCAGCCGCCAAAACGTGCTGTGTGGTGGGGTGGTAGCTGCAGTAGTGTTAGAGGGGCTTTGGCTGAAAAAAACAATCATTCAATTCTGGAATAATTTCTGTGCAGGCAACGAGAGCCACAACTGGGACAGGGTGTGCTGCTCTCTCACTTTACAAATGCCTTGCCAGGTCCCGCTCCCTGCTAAGCACCAGCCTATGGTTGCCATCCCTTCGCGCCCCAGGCACCCCGCAAGCAACGTGCGCACCGTAACTAAGCTGTCTTCACCACAGCTCTCGGTCGCCTGCATCAGAAAGGCTTTATTTAATAAAGACATGAAAAAGTGATGATATGGTTTTCTTTCCCAACCTTATTTTACTATTAGTGCTGTGGGATGTAGAGAGGTATGGATAGGCAGGAAAGCTGTGGCATACTTTTCCATAGGAAATCTAACAATTTCTTTGTGGTGAATTGTATCTCCTGCATTTTTACCAGCTTGGTTTTCACTATTATTAGGCACAATAAAAAATTAGTGAAGCTGAGGTAAGAATTAAAGTTTGTAATTAAGTTTTTTTTTCTCCCTCCCGTGGTTAGCATGAGTTTGTCACTTTATAAGGAAGACTCCTTTTTGTGGCAATTATCTTTCAAAGAAGTAAGCAGTAATGGAAAACATTTGCTAAATTAAAAAGACTATGGTAAACAATGGCTATTTACGGTTAAGGGGCACTTTCTGCTCGGTGTGGGGCTAATGGCACACCCCATTGCTCCCTGCCAGCTCCTGCGTGGGCCCGTGGCTGCTGTGTGATGCCCCACTCAGCATCCATTTCAGCTGGTGAGCCCCTGCTGATGGCAGCAGCCCGGGTCGCAGGAAGGAGCTGGCGAGCCCTGCATGTTTATCCAACAGCCTTTGTATAGATACTGGAGGTGGTCTCGCTCTGCTCGCCGCCACTCATCCCCCGCACCACGAAACTGGGGAGGTGGGAGCTGCCCACCTGCATGGTGGCTGCCCGACATACAGTGAGTTCCCTGGCTTGCATCTCATTTCAGGGCAAAAGTCAAACTGAATGACTCATGCCAAATCTTTTTATCTTGTCATTGCGACTGTCAAAGTAGCTGAACTCCGATATGACTATACTTATTGGAAGGGTTATTTTTAATACCAAGCATATATTTATATGTGCAGTGATACTTCATCATTTTCAGCTGATTTGATCTACCAGAGCAGAATAGTCCCTTTTTATAATAATCTCCAACATGTTAACTCATTCATCTGGGTAAGGCAACAAGTTCAAGTGAGGCCTCCAATATGTTAATTATTCATGCGTGAATCTTTTATTTCATCTAGCCTCATCTGTACCAGACTGCCTTTTCTAGGAAAGCTCTCTGTTGAGAAGAAAGCAACAAATACTGTACGGTGATTTGAGGAGGGGGGTGGGAATCAGCCGCATATTCCAAACTATAAATTGTCTAGTCTCAGACTTTTTTCTCTACTGCCATCTATTGTGCAGCAAAAAATGCATAGTTCACTGGCACAAAATTGTGAGTTCTGGTTTAAATGAGAAGAGTCATTTGGTAGTGGCTCCTGGGTGCTTGCAGTTGCTTCTGCTCATCAGAACACCTATTAAGTTAATAAGGAGAAGTAAAAATGACCAGGAAGCAATAATTAGGAGGCCTTAGGAGCACTTAAGAATATAGATGAGATCTGGCGTTAGAAAGTACAAAATGGGCTTCTGGAGCTTTACTTGTAAAAATTCCCCATAAAAGTGAAGCAGCCCCCGGCTCCCTCGACAGCCAGCACCTGGATGGCCCAGAGTGGGGATGGTCCTCATCATCTTCCCACTCGGGTCTGTGCCCACAGGAGTAGCATGGGGCCACCTCGCCCCAGCATGGGGATGTGCACGGCCTCGGGCAGGGCAGACACAGGCTCCTGGCCTCCTGCTTGGGGCTTGTCCCCTGCCCCAGGGGAGCTGGTCAGGGGGTGGTGCAGAGGCTCCTTGTCTCTTTCTCGTTCCCCCTCCTGCTCCGAAGGGCAGTTGCAGTCAATACCTGTGCAATAGTAGGCAATTTTCAGAATGGAAATGGAGAGAGCAGGCAGCCCTTGCCCTCTCTTCTTGTGCTGCTGATGGGGATGCTGTGCTCGTGGCCACCAGTGCTGCAGGTTACTGGGGACTGCTGGTTTTTAGCAATGCCTACTCCACGTAGACGAAGACAGACCTACCAGTAAAAGGGAGGGTTAGTGCTACTGGAAACTCACAGCAAGCCCCTCAGCAGTGCATGGGGGACCACGCAGCAGATGCTCCAGCAGCTCCCTGTCCCTCTGCAGGGCCAAGGTCCCTTCCCCTTCGTGTTTCTGTTTGCTTCCGATTTTGTCAGCTATTTCCTGGGCAGTAAAATAAAACTGCCTGACAGTAAAGATAAAGCCAGTCAAGCTGTCCTGCACTCGGGGACATCCTGAGAGGCAGCCTGTGAAGACACACTGTCTCCCATCGTCAGTGGCTCAAAAAAAGGAAGGATGTGGTCACATCCCAGCTACCGATTTAAATGGACTTGTATGGCATCAAAAGCAGTAAATCTACAAATTAGAGGGAATTCAGCAGTGAAATCAAGTGCAGGATGACAGCAGCGATGATGCATGTTTAAACAAACAAACAAAAAGTCCTAAAAGGTTATGAGTAGAATATTTTCAGGGGGAAGAAAGGTTAAAATCATTAAAAACAGGATCGAGTAACAGAAAGCATATGAAAATTAATGACCATCCTTAATACATCGTGCATGAAAGACAGCTGAAAGCCAGTTACTAGCAGAGTGTATATGACAGGGTATTGAAGTGGTTTTGACCACGTGAATGGTGTAATGCACTGTGGCCCCGGGGTGGAATGGAATACAGCTACCACACCAAGTATTGCTGCTTTTGCTGAATGCCATGACAAGTACCTTTTACAACTTCACAAATACTTAAAAGTCATCCATCTATATCTAAGCAGAAATGACATCACATATTTTCTCTGATTTATTAGTAAACTACTAAGTAGTAACATTAAGCTTTTAGGAAAAGATTAACAACAATGTGCAGCCGTAACCTGTCATCTTAATTTAAGGAAAAGCCGCTGAAAATGCTCACTCTTTGTGAGGGAACATGCAAAATCCTTTGCCTAATGGATGTGGAGATGGTATTGGATCCCTCTCGCATCAGGACATTAAAAGCCTGTTATTTGTTCCTTATTTGTTTGTTTCCAAGTTTTGCTCTGGTTTTGTTTGGGTTTAGTTTTATCGCAGAGGAGGAAGCATGGGGATCTTTGCTTGCTGTGTTCATGCTCACCTCTCCCCCTGACCCCTCTGCCAACCCGGCTCCAGTGCCCTGTCCCGCTGCCGCTCCTCTGCTGCAGCTGAGCGGGACATGGCCTGGGCCCTTCCCAGGTTCCTGAGGCCAGCCAGCCCCAGAGCCTCGTCCCTGCCCTGCGAATCCTCTTGCCCAGCCAACCAGGAGCCCCAAAACCACAGTGCCTGCCTGCCTGCTGCCCTGCTTGGGGCTGCTCGGCACCCGAGCCGCAGGGCAAAGACCACTCGGCTTGGCCTCGCTTGGTAGCTGCCGGCTGAACTGAGATGCTGATTCAAAAATGGTAAATTTGAACTGTAGCCCAGAGTTAATTTATATTGATATCAGAGATTGAGGTGCTGCTGTTGTGACCTAGAAACACTGCTGCTAACTACGTGCTGGTGTAAATGAAATGGAAGATGCCAAACCAAACCTGCAAAATTTGTAAAAGCTTTTGAGTCCATTTGAATACAGAGGCAGGCTAAAGAGAAGTTTCTATACCAAGGCTGGACAAAATCTCCTGATTGCTTCCCAAACAGACAATTATCAATATGTGCCAGTGAAACCACACGTGCTCAGACAACACATTTGGCACAAAACTCCAAGCCCACTCATACCTGCAATTATCACCCTAAAATCTCTTAGAAAACCAAGTAAGAGGAGAGAATGTGAAAAATCTTGCTAATGATTCAACAATAAAACATAAAATATGTGTTAAATCAATATCGCATTCCGGTCCAAAGCTCACTCGGGTCAAAGCAAAATTCCAATAGACTGGGATATGGATTGGATCAGCCCTTAATGAGGTGTTGCAAAAGAAGTGCCAGTAAAATATACAGGCCAGCATATATTTTATGGAGAAGATAGTCTGAAGTAAACATTACAATTTACTAATTCAGTAGAACAGCTGGAAAAATAAATTTGTTTAGCTAGAATAGCACATCTATTTATTGAGCCTCCTTCCGAAGCTGTGCACATATCAACAGTAGGATTGGTCTCTAAAACACGGGGGAGGAGAGGAGGGGGGTGATGGTGAATTCAAATTGATGCACTACTTATTCCACACTAGTAATTCAATTAATGATTTTATAGACCCTGTGCTGTCTCACATTCTCAGTCATTCTCAGGCAAATGAGATGGGGAAATCGAGCAATTAGCTGGGGTTGGCAACGCGGCGGGCTCAGCCTGAGCAAAGTGCCACACAAAAGCCACCTCTTGCTGCCTGCTGGAGCGTGGGGCAATGGGGAGCTCGCCTTCGCCTTTTGGAGAGGAGACTGGGTGGCTGCTTTCACGCTTCTGCTACCAGAAACTTTGGTCCATTATTCTCACCAACAGTAGCGGACTGGCCAGCACCGATGCAAAACACTTCCATCGCTCGTTTCCATAACTTCTTTGGCAGGGAAAAAACCCTAACTGAAGTTTTCCATACTCGGTCTTTGCTGAGGGCTGGTGACATAAGGAAATAGTTGTGTGTGATTTTTGAGTTATGACCAAAATTTTGGTCAAAGCTGTAGCAAAGCCAGTGCTTGAAACTTGAGATGAATGTAAACTCGATCCAGGAAATTGTTTGGGTACCTGCCTAATTTTAAACAGTGAAATAGTCCTACTGCGTTCACCTGAGTTACTAAAGTGCTTGAAGATAAACGTTTGCTGACATCAGGGCCTGAGATCCCCTGATCCATGTTTCTCCCAGATCTTGATGAAGCTGGGGCTGGGCAGGTGAAGTGAGGGTCTCCTGTAAATCATGCTTTGAGTTATTCCATTTTGTTTGGGATTTCATAGCAGTATCGGCTCATCTGCATCATGCCTCATACTGCGCTGAGAAATTATTTGTGTGTGCATATGCACCGCAGGCACTGGTCGCAGTTGTGTCCCTTAGAGGGTGATCCCGACCCTGCTGAGGTGGCTGGGCAGGTGGGTCCTCGACAGGCCCGTCCCCTGGCTTAGCCTGGGCTAACAGCCTGCCTCGTAAGGCAGCAGGCACGTGGCATCGAGGCATTCCTCTCTGTCTTCTTTCCCAACTTTCATCCCATTAGTCATTGTTTTGTTTACAAATGAATGTCTCTTTGAAGACTTCAAACTGCAGTTTTACTGAGCTATCTGACAACTGCCATCCATGATCTCGAGGATGCTCCACGCTCAGGTGACGAACACAGGCAGAAATGCCAGCTGGATGGGCTTCCAGCGATACCCACGCTGGGCCAGGGGTGCGCATGGGGCACAGCCTCGGCACTGATGCCTGTTATGAAGGCACACTCAGTTATTTTCTTTCTATGCAGCAAAACTACCTTTTTTTTCGGGAGGCCAACGGAGGTCTCTATTTTATTCACATAATCCAGACCTTCAGTGTCAGTGCCTGAAACGAATTACTGTTTATATTAGAAACTTAGTTTAATAAATTAAGTCTGGTCTATGAACTGTCAAAGTTCCTATAGTCTGCAATTCATATAGAACAGATGCCTTTTCCATGACTCTTAACTAGAAGTGGCGAACTTGATTGCTTCCTTTTTGCCATTACTACATTCTGTAGGTTTGGTTATCTACTGCCTACAGAGAATTCAAAACAATTTAAAAGGGCATCTGGTATAAAGCACTCTCCAGGAAAAAAAGATCTTTCCATATACAATAACTTTCTGTTTAGGTCAGAGAATTATTCAGTAATTGGTACTTGTTTAACTAGACCATTCAGAATCAGCTTGGTTTGGGTTTTCCAATTGTAGGTAGAGTTACAGGGGTTTTTTCTTTCCAAACAAGCAGGTTTGTGAGTCCTAATTTCCGACATATTTGTGGCACTGCTGTGATTAAGACCTAACAACTAATTTTTATACAAGTAACAAACACATATTTCAAAAAGTGCCATGAATAATTTAGTGGGTTTTTTTTCCCCCAGATTGTTTATAAATTATAAATTTTCATTTACTCTGTCCTAGTTTTATATAATACTGATAAAAATGAATAGCTAAAAGCAATGGTTTAATTGAAGAATAGAAAATGAGAGTAGGATGGTCAGAACAGACCTCTTTGACTTGCATTCCAGTTTCCCGGTCACTTTGTTTAAAAGGCTGGACCTGCTAATATGGGCTGTTGTAAGACCTTACTTCCAGTATTTATGTTTCGTGAAGCACTTTTAATGTACAAACAGTTGTCACATGAAAGGTTGATAATAAAGCACATCTTTGAGGATGAAAAGAGAGCGGGGCTGATGCTCATTGTGTCAGGAGCTGCACATCCAGGTGTTTCCAGGTAATACTTTTTCCACATTGCACGTTAGAACAACTCACTGCAGGACTTCGAGCCTGCCAGCGTGGACGGGGGCAGGCTGTGGGACCAGGACAAGTCCACACAAGGATTGTGGTGAACAGCTGCCCGATGAAGTTTTCATTGTGCTCCCTGCTAACGCGTTAGGCTTTCAGTACAGGCTATAACCCTCTCATGCTGGGAGATGAGAAACATTTTTCCACGTTCCCGTGTCTGTCACAGCCTGTGAGATGAAACAGCTACAGGACAGCCTGAGCTGTAGCCACTGCTGCTGCGGATGAGGTGTCAGAGATTGTTTCGTTAATGGCTGGGATGGGGGCTGTGCAGAAACTCGGCACAGCTTGCCCGGACACAGCTGGGCTATGCTCCACTGCTGTCTGTAACGTGCATCTCAGGGCAGGCTCAGCTACCTTGCAAATTTGCCTCCCAGGGCGGGGCCGTGGTCCATGAGCTGCTTCTCTGTACCCAGAGGATATTTATTAAAAGTGGCTGTGGTTCATGCTTTGGCGATGATTGTCACACCTCAGGCTAGCTGTTTATTCTCATCTAAGCCAGTGCTGCTGTGCTGTTACGTGCAGTGACACCTCCTCCCTCCCGGCCCCCCATCAATCCAACGTCTGCATAGGGTGCCGGTCTGGGGAGAAACTCTTTGTTTTCATGCTCTCCTCCTCTGTGAGCAGAAAAGGAGAGTAAAGCCAGAGGAGAAGAGAAATCTCCAAGCTGGAGGGAAGGTGAGGGAAATTTCATAAGGCCAAGTTTGAAGTAAAAATTAGTGAACCTCTGCAAATGAGTGGCTGTCTCACATCCAGAGGTGTCTTGCTTTACTGTAAAAATTAATACTAGCAAATGCATGTCTCGTGGTGGTGGTGCAAATTGCCAGGAAGGCTGACATAAGGAGGAACATGCTGACATCCCCCTCTGCAATATCTGTGTCAGCCACTGAGCAAAACCAGCCTGCCAGACCCAGAGTTTGCCTGCGATCTAGGTGCTGCTCCCCCACAGATCAGCTGTATCAGTTTACAGCAGCTGAGGATCAGGCCCACAAGCCTTAAAAAACCAAGCTAGTTACCCAGTAGGAGCACAGAAAAGGGAACGTATTGATGGCGGATCAGAGAAGAGCAGGGGCTGCCAGGCCTCTGCAGGGAGCTGTGCTTCATGAGAAATGATGACCAGCATCATGGGGTCATCAGGGATTTCACCCCCCTGCTCAGGTCTGGGCGGATGAGGGGTTTATTGAAAACACTGTCCACTCCCACAGCCACAGCCTTCTCCTGCAGCTGGCAGAGCTGGGCAGCGGTCACAGACTTGACAACTCTTAATCTTTCTTGGTTTTGTAATTGATAGTGACAACATGGATTATAACGTTAGTCATTAGTCATAGAAGTTGCCGTGGAAAACGGAATTGCACAAGGATGGTTATATTTACATGTATGTGTTTATAGAAAGGGTACATATAAATTATGTATACCTGTGTAGGTGATATGTAGAAGCATAATTTTGCTTTTGTAGGAGAAAAACATATCTGTTACTGTGTTTGTGTAGATCCAAACTCTTCCGCAAATATATTTTGTTGGATATTTAAACACAAAAGGAATAGCAAGTAGAACTCAGGATTCCAAAATTAGAATGTAAATGGCAAACACACACCAGAGCTGAGAGCAAACTCTCTGTGTATGGAAGTACAGTGTGGATGCGTGGTTTGCTTTTGTACAGGAGGATGAACAACTCCGAGCTAGGGAGCACCAGGAGAGTGTCGTCACCACACCGGTTTTAGTGCAGCATATTTTTTTTATAAAATAGATGCCTACAGAACCCATCCCATTGTAGTTGCTGGCAAAATTCCCATTGGCTTGGGTGTTTTACAATGTATAGTCATCTCAGGTTTCCAGTAACAAGGGACATGGGACTAAGCAGGGCTCCTAAGAAGTGTAATTGTAGGGGTTGATGGGTTTGTGCCATGCCTGTGTTTAAGCCTAGGTTCAAGCACCTGGCTGAACGAGGCTCAGACTTGCTAACGTGACTAAGGCGCTGCTGCTTCAGTGAAAGACTTCTCAGTTTACGTAACTGATTTTTTATTACCTGGCTTGTCCTACTCCGAGTCAGGCCAAATTTGTGAGGATCAACTCAAAATGTTATTTCCAAAAGTAATGACTTTCTTCTCTCATGTTTCCTGTTTGATTTCTAATTTAAATCAATTCAGAAATGCTGTGTAACTCCCAGCTGTGTTTTACTTAGTGCTTTTAAATTCATTTATTAATCTCAAGTTGTTGGGAGGTTGGTCTTTTTTTACTTGGTGCTTGTCCTTTTCCTCCAGTGTAAATGATACAACTCCAATCTCCTGGGTACGCCTTTCTCCTTCAGTTATTCTGTTCTGAAACTTTCTTCGTGTCTGTAATCCTTTTTTTTATTGGCTTGTCTTTTTTTGTCTTCTACCCTTTATTTTACTGTCTCTTCTCTCACAATGCTCTAATTATCTTGACTTTCCACAGCCATTTTGCAAGCCACTAGCCAAGGCAATTTCAATATATTTGAGCTTGCCAAAGTATTCTTGGATGGTCACTGCAATGGAATTATACTGTACTGAACCTAAATCCGACCCACTGCTTCTCTGATTATAGCCCTGCCTGGTCTGCATTGAAAAACCCCAGCACGTTTAAAGAGATAGGTTTCCTATTATCTTAAGAGGCAGCTGTCATTCTCCCACATTCCTTCTTTTTCTAATTAGTTTAGTGAAATGATGTCTGTCAAACCCACTCTCGACAGTGATCTTTGCACTCCATTTCTTCAGCTGAAATGCCATTGTCCCATAAAACCTCAAGGTCCATTGCCATCAATGGCTCGCTGTGAGCCACTGTTATACAGCACCATGAAATAAAACATTTTTTCATCCACATCCACATGTGCCTGGTTCGCAGACCACTGGAATTAGAGGGACTCTTTCCACGGGCTTCAGGGCTTTGGATCCTGCCCTATTTCTTTTCGCCCTAAGAAGCACAAACTTCAGCGAACACCTCGTGGCATTGTCCTCTGAGCCACAGCTTTACCTCTCACATCTTCCACTCTCAATGAAAGAAAGCTTCTGTGTAGCTGCTGACCCTAGGTGACCTCCCAGGGTCATTTTCCACTCCATTGCGGGACTTCTCTTAATTTTTAGGTGTTTCATCCCAACTGGAGTCACACATATGGGAAGCTCAATGGCGGAAAGTCAGAGAAGCATTTTTATGTGGCAAACAGGCACACTAGAAGACACAGGAAATTTTCATGATGATGCTATGGGCCTAAACACAGCAGTTCCCATAGTTTATGTCTATATCCGTATGGATACCGTGTGGCCTGGGGCTGCAACGCTGCGCATCCCTTCCAGCAAGCGTGTGGGAAACCAGTGTGTGCGAATGCTGGGATCTGACCAAGGCAGGGCCAGGGGCCATTCTTGCAGATACCAGCTGTAGTGGGCAAGCAGTGGAGCAGCTCAGCATCACCCATGCTGGCCGAGGCAGGAGACACAATGTGCGCTGTGCAGTGTGAGGAGTGGGCAGCCAGTGCCTCACAGCTTCAGACCCTTCTCAGCCTCCTCTTGCAGAACCCATGTCTTATAATTGACAGAGCTGTATTGGTCTGCTGTTTCACTTCTTTTACTCCAACTCATTTATTTCATGAAGAAAAAAAGAAAATCCCAAAATGCACTGAGCAATGGAAATAAGCCTGGTCCGATCTTCATTTTATTTTTGTTTTCTATAGCTGTTACTTCACCTGGCCTTCCTCTCAGCCTTGCTGCATGTACCAGCAAGCTCAACATCATGTTTTGCAGTTGTGTACTTGTCCCTTGAGGTTTTTCCCATTTGCAGAATTTGGTACAAGGGCTAAATTTCATGTAAGGAAAGATTAATCCAGCGATACCTGCTGAAAGAGCTCTAATTGAGTTTGAGTGACTCTCTAAATATCTGAGACATATCTGAAAGTGGTTGGCAATGAGCCGTGGGATTCCTGAGGCCATTGCAATGGTGCTGTTGAATGCTGTGTAGTCAAATGCCTGTTGAGGTCAGTGGGAATGGATTTAGGGGCAGATGAGCAGCTTTGAGAGGGCTCAGCCTGAATGTGCTAGCAACAACTTGTATCATGGTCAAAGATGGAGAGCTCTTAGCTTCAGAGTCTTGGGAGAGTTTGGTGTAGGCACCCGTGCGTGCAGGCAGGCTGCAGGGGCAGTGGAGGCAGGAGTGGCTTTGATTGTCTGTCTAGATGAAGGTCTCTGACAGTTCATCTCTTGTTCCCTCTCACTCAGTAAACCCACTCAAGAACAACTAGATTAAAAAAATACAGTGAGTTTTCAGTGTATCGAGATGCAGTCTTGCCTGGCTCTTGTGCCCAGGCAGAAGGAGCACGGTGGCTGGCTGCAGTCACAGGCCTGGGTCTCCTCCCTGCACAAAGATCTGGGGTCTCTGGGTACCTGCCCAGCCCTGCCTGTCAGCTGGGGTGTGACAGGATGGCATCCACAGGCCTGGGGGCTCAGAAATGTCTCTGGGACAACTTGTTGGGATGAAGAACCAACACCAGGACAGTATTTAAACACCACAAGCTAACTAGTCATTAAAAGCTGAATTATTTTTAGCACTGCCTATGCACATACCTGTCTGCCTTTAAGGATGCTGCTTCCTCCAACCTTAAAAAGTCTGTCAGTCCCTTTTTGACACCCCCTTCCTCTTGGGACAAACTGTTTTTTCTGAAGCTGCCTGACACCTCTTCTTTGCTCTCCATTTTTAGAGATTCTAAGGATTAACCGTAAGCCTGCAAGATGACTACCTGCAGGCCTAAATTATGCAGATCCATAAGCAATATTTGATCAGAGCCACCCAGTCTACCCGATGAGCTCTGTACAGTCTTGAAGCCATCTTTCCCCCTTTGATTTCTCAGCTTTTCTCCTCCCTCTCTGCTGCGTGGACAGTGGGTAGCTGCTCTACACACAGCTGGTGTCTGCTCTCCATCTATCTCTGCGTGTCCCCAGCTCCTCACCAATGTGCCCAAGGGCCAGAGCTGTAGGGAAGCCCATGGTCCTGAGAGCTGGGAGGGACGGTCCCCTCAGCACCTCCCAGTAATTTCCCATCCGCTGTGAAGCTTTTCCAAGCATTGTCTTGGCAGTCAATGGCACCTCAGTGTTTTGCAAAAGGATTCTGTGTCCATGTCTCTCGCCAGTGTTGTTAAGTCTCTACATATTTGCTTCAAGGTCTCCGTCGTCAGTGGAGCGGTGGCGTCAGCAGATCGCAGGTGGCTTGGGTCCTTGGGTCCTTTTCTTTATCCTTGGAAGCCTTGAAAGTTTTCCCTAAGCGGGAGGTGAAGAGTCTTTTCATTTCGCACTTCAAAATAATCTTTGCCCTCTATTTCTCATTCTTAAATACGATTGTGTTATCCAGGGAGATGTTTTAGGGACCGGGGAACAATGTGGGGCTTCTCTGGCTTTCTCATCCAGTGCTCTCACAATGCTTTTATTTCCGTTGACTCGAAGCACTTCTTGCCATTCACAAAAGCCGACCAGAATGCCCCGTGGGCTGCTATCCCTCTGGCTCCATGCTCAGAAGCAACCAGCCAGGTAAGCCACTCATAAATACCTAAATCTTGGCAACGCTAAGATAAATCATTTTCCCCTGTGCTGCAGAGGGTAGGGACGCAGAGCACCTCAGCGTGTTTCTGGTGGCCTGTGCTGCTGAACGCCAGGAAAGCGGCAGGGAAGGAGGCAGCTCTGACTCCTGCCTACTGGGTACTGGTGCCCCGACTGGGAGGCTGAGCAGCTGGGCATAAAGCCCAGCAAGTGTGATCCCCCTGCCAGTCGACATACCCACTTCTCACCCCAGCCCTTTTATACAATCATAGAATAGTTTGGGTTGGAGGAGACCTTTAAATGTGATCTAGTCCAACCCCCCTGCAAGGAGCAGGGACATCTCCAACCAGATCAGGTTGCTCAGAGCCCTGGTCTTGAACATTTCCAGGGACGGGGCATCCACCACCTCTCTGGGCAACCAGTGTTCCACCACCCTCATTGTAAAAAACTTGTCTTGTATCCAGTCTGAATCTACGTCCTATTTTAAAACCACTGCCCCTCGTCCTATCTCAACAGACCCTGCTGAAGAGTGCCCCCCCTCTTTCTTATAAGCCCCCTTAGGTACTGAAAGGAATCAGAGAGGCAGAGAGAAATGAGTGGCAAGGGTGGGAAACTCATGGGATTTATCTGCTGCTCTTGCTGTTGGTCCTTCCTGCAGCACAGTGCCAGCAGTGTAGCCCTGTCCAGGCTCACAGCTCTGCATCCCTGGCCCAGTGCCACCTCTGTGCCATGGTGATCTTCCAGCACTTCCATCCTTACATGCAGGAAAGACCAGGTTTTACTCGGAGAGCCTGGTGATATAAAGAAATTAAAGCGTATGAGCATTTATAGTGTACTGGTCTATGGTCACCAGTCTAGTTAGATTTTCTCCTACAGATTTGGTTGAATTTTAGCCAATTAAAGTTCCTGCCCTGAGCTCATCTTGTACTGCTGCCGGTCTTGGGCATAACGACTGGGAAAATCCTGAACTCGCTGAGTTCTGGCACATATTTACCAGTGTGCATGGAATTTTCAGGAGTAGAACTTGAAATATTTTAAAAACTGGGTTTTTTTTTGCAGAAGGGACTGAGAGGTGCTGTGTTGAGGTATCCGTGTGTGAAGGAGAAATAAGGACAAAATTGTAGGCTGAGCTTTGCTGGGAAATAGTGAGGTTGGGGAAGTGCTGGGGTAACAATGTGTTTGTGCTACTGTGATGCCGCCTGAGGAATACCTGAGCACAGCTTCTGGTGGATGCTACCCTCATTTTCATTTTGTACTTGAAAAAAAGGCCTGTGCATATCTGCTATCAAATACAGCCCTCCTGCGCCATGTGCCCCAGCAGGAGCCCAGCATGCCAGGGGCTCCACGCAACCCCTGAACCACTCAGAAACTCCCTGTGTTGAGTTTTTGGGGTGACCGAGGGGTTACCTGAAGCCCTCACCTTGCCCTCATCCCCAAATCTGTGCAAGGAGCTCTGAGCCCACTGCACAGTACCGATGGAGCATGGCGGGCTCTTTCGAGGAGGGGGTTTGCAACAGGCTTGGGAAACAACAGGATGTTTTAATCTTCTTCCTGCAAAGTTTTGCACAAGAAATGGTGTTATGTTTGGCTGCGTAGAGGGGTCCTGTCTTAAAGAGCTGGTTTTCTTCTTGCCTGAGGGGGATGGAATGATATCAACCAGATTTGTTGAATGCTAGTGGTTTTACATGTCGTTGTTGGAATTGTAAACACTTCGGGTCATCAGCCCTCTCCTCTCCCAATGCCTTTGCCCAGGTCCCACGTGAGGAACCCTTTGTCCCTGCTTCAACCACGGATGCTGCCAGGACACTGCTGAGAAGTCACAGCAGCATTTCTTGTCATCCCCCACAAAGTGCTCGAAGCTGCAAAGGCTCCTCTGGCTCCAGGAGCTGCTGCCGTGGCACCCCTAGCAGCACCTCTGGCTTTTTGGGCTACCTCCTTCCCCGTTTCCGTTCTCCCTGCTCATGGCCGGACGTGTCACCAGTGTGTTTTGGGGCAGGTATCTGCTGTGCAGGCTCTTCCATCCCCTCCTTGGCAGGCGGCAGTGGCCAGTTCCCGTCCTTGGGCTGCAGCAGCCCCACAAGGGCATGCGTCCTTGCACAGACACCCATTTGTAGGAATGAACATGTCTTCCTGAACACTCGGGCAGATAAAAACCACGTGTGCTTTGGATTAGTTTTCCCCAGCTGTTTTTCAGCTCACGTTTTCCCTTAAGCTGAATGGGTTTTTGTTTATGCACTGCACAGCTTTCCCAATTCTGTGGGCTTGGGCGCTGCCCTCTCACCATGCCCCCAGTGCCACCTGTCCCCCAGGTCGGCAAGTCTGGTGCCTGGGGGGGCACCAGGTGCAAGCACCACAAACCACCCATCACTCCAGAAAGTCCTGGGCCCTGTCACCCTGCAGGGCAATGCAGGAGGGGCCATATCCTGCTGGTCCGGCAAGGTTTTCTCTTCCATGCTGCCTTCTCCCTGCAGTCCCCTGCTGCTCCACACCAAAAATGCTTCACCCATGACCTGACCAAGCCTGCTCCAGCCACTGAGTTACCACAGCATAGATCAAGCTGCATATGACAGAGCATGTTTTTGGGGTGGGCTGTGCCTCCCTCCCCACCCTGGCTGCTGGTGGGGCAGCAGCTGCCCACTCTCCTGCCCAGCCGTGGCCTTGCAGGGTCTGAGCCGGCCATTCCCAGCCGTAGGAGCAGCCCATGTTCTATGGGAATTGCACAGGTCTAGTTATCAGCTTAGAAATTAATGATCATCAGAGGGAAGGAGGAGACCATGGCAAGAGTGTAGGTTTTCACAAACAGACCGGCAGCGCGATGGACCCGACCTCCAAACTTTCCCTCCAGCAGCAGCCATGTAGTGAATCAGGTCAGATCCCTTCCTTTGGGCATCAAAACTTTCTCACAAGCCAATAACCCTGCTTCTGTTCTGACTTCAAAATGTTTATTTTTCTCTCTCTTTGTGAGAGTCACTGTTACAAAATTAAGTGACAGAGCAATGGAAATGTGGTATCTTTGATTTTACTGATTAAATGAAGGTAGTGGTAATAATTTGTGCTACCTGGTGGCTTGGTGGCAACTACATGAACTGGGGGACAGGCGACCCTTGCTGAAGAGCCTGCCTGGATCTGCTCTGGCTTTGTTCAGAGGAGGTTAAGTGCACTCCAGCGCTGACAATCGCGGTGTGAGAGGCTCTCAGGAAGCGGCAGCTGCTGCAATGCCTTCACGGGAGGGAGGAGAACCACCTCTCACAGGAGAGACAGCCAGCCTTTCGTAAAACAGCACGAGAGAGATGATCGTCTCCACTTGGGGAGCAATTGCTCATACTTGTGCCTCTCCTCGTGCTTAGGGAGAGCCTCCTTCCTTCAGTCACTGTGCCAGGCTGCACCAAAATAGTGCTCTGGCTGCAGGGAGCCTGGGAGCAAAGCCTCCCACAACTGCAGGAATCCCTCCTCGGTTCCCGGTGTGTGTTGGACCTGTGCTCGGGCAGCATCACTGCATCCTTTATACTTTAATTCTGTCAATTACAGAGCAAATGTGTGCTTTGCTCTCTGCATTTCGAACAGCTAGGGAGACAGCACTACTCTGCCAGCAGCACTGAGGGCTATCTGCCTTTGATTTCCTGCTTTGGTGTCCAAGCCCCTGGTCTCGGTTTCAGCGAGGAAAGGCCGTCCCCTGCAGCACACCAGTGTCAGGAGAGCCAAGGCTCATCGTTTAACGGCGCTTATTATCGGAAAACCCGGATGTTTAGTCTTCTCTTCCCCAGAGTTTTTTAAAAAAATGTTTTCCAAATATTGTTGCATGCCATAAGGTCTTTCCCCCACTGCCAGTCACTTCTCCGGTGCTTGGATGGGAGTCATGAATTCACTGGCAGGCTGTGCAGCAAACCGCCGCTTCTGTCTCCTGCCACCCATCAGCCGGCCCCTATTAGCAGAGAAATGGGAAGTGGTTTATTTGCGGCCCGTATGGCAGCCCTTATGGGACGGATGGCACTCTTCCCCCGCCCCCGACGCCCCCTCCCTGGCAAAAGCCTGCCTCTGCCAAGACCCTGCTCCCCCTGCACCTTCCTTGTCTTTGGCATAAAAACAGGGCTGTGAGGTAAATCCTACCGAAATAGCGATGTGCCAGGATTCTGCTCCCCTTTGGGTTTCCCCATTACAGAGCATCGCTATTAACCTGCCACCGGCACGGTCCCGCTGTAACCCCCTTCTCCCAGCTTGTTTTCTTTGGAAAGGCCATCGCTCCTGCGGTTGCTGACAAAGTTTCTTTATAAGCGTCCCGCAGGCTGTCAGTGCCTCCTTCCCTGGCCCGGCCAGCAAGGAGAGCTATCACTAATGTGTGTCATTCATCAAAGCAAAATTACATGTGTCCCCAAAAAAGGACAGCATGCAGACAAATTACAGCATGCAGCAAATTGCCTACTTGCAGAGGAAAAAAAAATACAGCACGCTATTTTCCTCCCCTCCCAGAGGTAGGTGTCTAATTCAACATATTAAGGCTGAGAGATCTAATTATAGTTGTGGGACAGCAGTGAGGCGCAGCTCTTGCCCCAGCCAGTGAGTGCGATGCGGCCAAGCCGTGCCACGTCCTGGTATGGTCTGTCTGCAGCCCATACCGGGGGGGACTTCTGCAGCACTGGCCAGGTGAGCCCCTCGTGCTGCACCAGGCTCTGCGCTGCACCAAGGTACATTGAGCCACAGGGGAGAAGAGATGCCTGGGATGCAGGGCAAACGTGGGGCAATTTTGTCAAGGATTAGAGGTTTAGATGGTTTTTAAGCAGCTTTCTGTGTTTAGGGACGTTGCATTTCCCTGTGGCTGTGGCTGTGCTGCTGTGCTGTGAGCCGGGGAGAAAGGCTGGCCGTGTTGATGAGCAGCTGATCCTGGGGGGGCTGGAAGGGGACCCCCCAAGCGAGGTGTCAGCCACACGCCCTGGGAGCCAGTGGTCCTCCCAGAGCCCTGGGGCAGGGTGTGAGCCTGCCACGTCCCTTGCGTGGCACCCGGCTTGGCTCCTCCATCCCCGGAGGGAAGGGCGAGAGGAGGCCTGGCCCCCAGCCACCCTTGATTCCCACCTGGCTCTCCCACCAGGCCTGGAAGAGGCCTTCTCCCCTGATTTTATCTTTCAGATTGCAAAAGCCCCTCTTACATAGTTAATTGATTTTCATTAATCACAGTCTTCTCATCTACTTGTTTATGTTTTTCACTACTTTGCAAATCTAATCTGACATCTGATTTACAGATTTCAGAAATTAACCTTCCTCCAGTGTTTCTGTTTCAATGTATCTTTATTTGTTTACATTCCTGTCAAGTGCTTTTCAATAAGAATGATTTCAACTTTTGGCAAGCAGAGGAGCCTATTGTTTTCCATGGAAGTGTACAGTTTTGCCAATGGGGCAGAACCCAAATGGGTAATTGTGGGTCAAACCCCTTAGTCCGGTTCAGTGGCACTGGGCTTTGAGGGGTCCCCGATAGCTGGGCTGCAGCCCGCCCCGGGCATCCCAGGTGCCCACCAGGAAGAGGGGAGCTAATGGCAGGTCCCCCTGTCCTGGCTGGAGCCAGGCGGGAGAAGAGCTGGCCTCCGCACCATCGGAGCTCCTTGGCGAAGCTGCAGCCCCACACTTAAATTTGGTTTGCCGCAGCGACCTGTGCTCCTCGATCAAACAGAGAACAGCTGCCTCTGGGAATAGGGATTCTGTATTTCTGAAGCAACAGTTAACCTGGCAATGACATTATTTTCTTATTTGCAGAGGACAGTGTGTGCATTATTACGGAGGCACTGCAGAACTAAAGCTCTTTGGCTCACTCAGCATTTGAGAGCTATTGTCTTTTACAAAGCTTCATGCAAAGGGCAAGAGTGGCTTCTCTTGCAGCGGCTGCAGTAGACCTTGCAAAGGAAATTAAAACAGACCATGAACAATTCTTTATCAGAATGAAGAAGAAGAAAACAAAGGGGGGGAAAAGTGAGGGCACAATGCACCGCGGATTAAAGGTAATTTTGAAGTGGCCCCAAAATAATTGCCTCTGTTTTTCCTGGGGATGGTGGTGCTGCAGGGAGGAGGGGAGGCAGGGAGTAAGAGCTAATGGGCGGCACCGCGCAAAGGCAGCAATCCCACATCCACACTGGCAGCAGCAGCGTGCACATCTCGCAGTGCTCAGCCTCCACACCAGGCAGCAGAGAGCAAAACAGCCATGCTCGAATAATGCAGAACATGTTTTTCCAAAGATAATATTGAAGGGTAAATGGTAAATGCAATAAAATGTAGTATGGGTTTACCGAAAACCATTAGTATCAGACTAATCTAATTTCCTTATTTAGTGAATTATTTCCCCAAAGCAATGGTGTTCATTCCATTTCATATGACCGCCTGTGGCAAACTGAGCTAAACAGGCAATGGTGGGAACTGGTACAGAAGCTGCAGGATGGCAAGGGTGGCAAGCAGAGCGGAGATGACAACTTTAGACGCTTCAAGGGTAGTTACTTGTTTCTCAAGCGTTATTCCTGGGACCGGACCATTTCCACGGTCTATGTACCTTGACATACGACATGGTAATGTGCTGATGAAATTTGCTGGGGAGGGCAGGGTGAGATGTGATGCTGGGGCAGCCGGCTGGCCGCAGGCAGGGCACTGCCTGGAAGGAGAAGCAAAGGTTGTGCACTTGGGAACTCCTAATTGCTTGTGTCATTAGCCAGGAGCACGTCAGTTGGGAAGCATGTACAGACTGAAAGACTTGACCAAATTAATCAAGCCCCAAGTAAACCATAAGCCACTGCTGGGAAGGGGCTGTGGGAAGTCAGTGGCAAGGTGTATCGATCCAGACAGCCCTAGCAGAAGCAGCACTGAGCGGCACTGTTCGGTTTGATGTCAAGGTAGCAGATAATCATCCACCTTCGCAGTGAAATTGTGGGTGGATCTACCACCACAAGTGAGCATGACCCCAGAGCAACCTCACAGCCCTTCCTCACCCTTGGCTGCTCCCACCGTCAGACCACATTAGAGCCAAGCGGTGGCGGGGGCAAAAAGCCGTAACCTGCAATAATCAACCTGAAATAACCCAAGGAAACAGTTTCTGTCGTCATTGGCTTCCTCCAAGCATCCCTCACCAGCTGCGGCGCGGGCAGCAGCCAGTGATGATGACCCTGGGTGCCCCAAGCTGCAACCTCGTCAGCAGAGCAGAGGAGAACAATGTGCCCAAATCCCCCCTGCGGCAGAATGTTTGGGGAGCTGCTGGCTGAGCCTATGTGTCCTGGAAGGCTGGGGCACCGTTTGACTGCCCAGTGGCAACAAACCTAGCCTGTGACCTTCCCTCCATCTGCCATCTGGCCTCGTGGTAATGAAGGGGTTGCTATTATTGCTGTGCTGAATCCACTGGCACTTGCCCATCCTGTAAACAAAACCAGCCCTCTGGAAGCCAGCGGACATCAAGGATGTAATTTAGTTTCTTAATAGCCTTGCTGAGGCTATTTCAGCATGCACACTGTGACGGCGACACGGCGCTGCCTACCACCTCGACCAGTGGTCAGGGCGAGGGGCAGAGGACTGAGAGTCTGGTGGGATGCGCTGATGGTCAGAGACCTTCAGCTGCAGGATGTCTGCAGTGTTCGTCTCTCTCCGTTACGATTATCTGGCTCGGATAATCTCCTGACCTTCCTTCACAGTTGCTGTAAAGTTACCATACCAAGCACAAATACATTGTTATTTCACTTACCTCTAAAACATGAGGGCAGGAGGTGGAAAGTCCAGTTTTCCCCTCAGCCAGGTGATTTCCCACAGCAGCGTCCTGTCGGCGGTTTTATTCCAGCCCAAGCCCTAAATTTGTTTCTACACTGGCTGTACTCTTGCCACGGTGTTGCTACATGGCGTACTCTTAGCCTTGGTGACAGTGCACCATAAATCACTATTTATAAACATAAAATAAAGTGCATCCTATTTGAAGGTGTTTGCATTCGTTTCGTTTTGGTCTACAGAGTAAAGCGTGACTTTCAGAGCAGTGAGGTGGAAGGACGTAATCAGAAATATATCCCTTTTGGGTACCTTTTAAAAGCAGCCAGGCGGTTGTAAAGGGAATCTTTCCTCTTCATAAAATATTAGAGGCAACAATTAATATCTTGTCTGCATTTTGTGTTTCAGTTGCTCCCTCTCCTTTCCACCAACCACGAACCACACAGCTTATTCACCCGCTGCCACTGGGATTTCGGTGCTTCAGGCACCCTTCAGGAAAGTGTTCGTTGCCATAAACCCAGTGTCTCTGACAAAGGCCTCCCATAACCACCCAAAACACCATTGCTGGCATCCCAAGGCTACCGTGGTGCTGCTGTCTTGGCCCTGCTGTGCTGCGCAGCCCTTGCCAAGCCGAGGAGAGCAGGCAGGAGCCTGGGCTTCGGCCGAGGCACGAGCATGGTGCTTCTCAGCTCTCCTCCCCTCGCATTGAAATGCGGCCCACCGGCCCGCAGCCGAAGGCATGCCCCGTTACCTGTGTCCACATCCCCCTGAGCTGTTCTCCTCTTGCCTCCCCCAAGCCTGCGTTTTTGGGGCTGACAGGCACAAGGCAGCATTAGGGTGTGGGGATGTGGTGAGTGCACCCCAGCAGTGACTCCCATCTCACTGGCAGCCAGGTACAGCAAATCAATTTATTTAAACTTCAGCCCTCTGAAACACTCCTTCACTAGAAACGAAGCTATTTTCCTTAGCACTAGCAGCTCCTCTGTACATGTGCAAACTCATTCAAAACCCAAATTCCTTCTCTGAATTAAATTGTCAGCCTCCCACTCAGGCAGATACATTAGCACTGACTGTGTAACATCAGCTCAGCTCTCTGTATAACATATGAATAAGCATTTAAAATGTATATTCTGCCCTGCAGCATTTATCTCATATTTTGATCTTGATTTTTCTCAGCTAAAATGCTTGCTGGTCTATTCAAGTGCTTTGATGGTTTATGTGCTTCTAATTTAGGGTTCATTTGGGACTTACCAATTCTGCGTTCGTTTGGTAACAGTTTGTTCACATACTAATATGTTCTCGAACTGTGGATTATAATGGATTTCTGAAATTGTTAGAGATAGTGACGAAATATTTTTTCACATTTCATAATGTGTAGATGTAGCAGTTTATACTTCTGAAGGAGGTCTTAATCACCATTTTAATTCTTTTTTGGAAAGAAAAAAGTGTTATTTATCTTTAAAAGTGAAGATAAGGTGCAGGGGCAATTTTGAGAGTAAGGTATATGATGATACTTCGATTAATTAAAATAAAAAAACCCACATTGACTAGGAAAATTTGTGTTGATACAGTGCTCCAAAATTAGCAGGGAATTGATGCCTGCCATTGAGCAGTAGGTCGAAACACAGTGGTTAAAAATAGTGCGTCTTGTTTTCAGTAGAACACCTAATATATTGCCTTCATGAAATTTCTCATGAGCAGTTTGAGTTCCCAGCAAAACTTCAAGGCCAAGAAATAGCATCTTGGAAGCGGGAGGCGAAGAGAGCTCTGCTAGCCCTGGAGCTGTACAGAGCCCTGGCTGTGAGGCTACGACCGGCAGCGCTGCTGGATGGGAGCTGCTGGGAACCATGAGTCTCCAGCTCTGGCCATGAGCAGATCTTGCTAGATTAAAATAAATGGCAAACCTTCCATTGGCTTTGAGTGAGAAAAAATATCCCATCCTTTGGGATGGTGAGTAATAATAAAAAGAAACATATGGGTTTTTAGCTGATGTACAGCTACATACGGATTAGCAATGGTATTTTTCTCCCTGTCCGTAGAGTGTGCCCCATGGATCGATTTGCTTATTCAACGGCATCGAAACTCAGCCAAAAAAAAGGCACCGCACTTCTATTGTGTGCTTACAACTGCAGCGCTACCTTTTTCTTTTCTCAGAAAGAAAACGCGGACCGCCCTTCAATTAGCAGCAAAACCATGAATACTTTCTTCGTTAACCACAAATGGTTCTTTTCGCAACGAGCAGGCTCACATATGTTCTAAATATGTTCAGTTTCATTAGGCGGCGAAGCGCTGCGGATCTGCTGTTTTATTCAGAAAGGCAAACAAGAGCTGCATATGTGCAACATAAGTTGAGGAGAATGGGAAAAACTCGAGGCACTTGCAGAGTGCCCAAGATGCTCGGACGTGCTGATTTAATGCCGGATTGCTCCCAGCTCATTTCCGTCAGCCTTGTCGCTAGCGGAGATCAGCAGGCGGGCCGGTGATGCTCCTGCCCTCTGCCAGCCTGGAAGCCCTTCAGAAAGGTGAATTTCGGTGCTACGGGTGACCTGCTTTGACACAGTGGGCGGCTGGGTTGCTGGGGTTTGTCTCTGCTGCCCAGCAGCCACCCCTTGTGCGGAGGGGGCCAACTGCTTCCCAAAAAATAGTGACGCTTTCTGTGCAGGGTGCAGCAGGATGTGGCGCTGATTGCTGCTGCCTGCGGGGTGGGGGGGTGAAGCCACCCCAAGTCCAGGCCCCCGTAGTGAGCAGTCCACAGGCTGGGAGAGATGGTTGTGGGCTCCTCCAAATTGTCTCCTAAATCTCTCCTGAATTTTTCCATTTGTAATGTTTAAGGATTTCTTGCTTATTGTTTGTGTGTTTCACTAGTTAGCTGGTCAAAATGTTTCATGTATTGGAAATGCTTTTTTTTTTTTTTTAATAACTTAGAAGCACAAACATTCACTTTTTCTTATTTTCTGCAAACTGTTTTGGACGCTGGAGGCGAAGCAGCATGGCACAGTATGTGTGAGCAGCCCCCGAGCACCCCCACCCAGCAGGACTGCCTGCTGGATGGGTGTGCAGACTCTGAAACCAAACTTTCAATATCAACGCTTTTCCTCTGAAGGCTGGATCCCACCCCCCACGCCACTTGAACACCTGCAGTTTGTTCTGGTGAAGAAGCTGGTGGGAGCCATTCTTCAGACTGTGGTGTCCCTTTTTTGTCTCGCCCCTGAAAGTGTGAAGAACTGGTTTTAATCGATGTAGCAAGTTTATACAGCGTAGAAACTGAAGATTTGTGTAAGTCATGTTTTTTGTGTAAACACATAGAGTGTTAAAAATATTCACACCCCTAAGTGTTTCCCATCATGTGTGTGCTAACGAGCGGATGCACTAGGAAAAGCTTTTAAGAAAGTGCACTGTACCCTTGATCCCCACTAAGAGCTGGAGGTGCTGTGTTACTGATGGAACGCCACAGGACTTCACGTTTTGTCACGGGGAAAGCTGTCTCCTGTGAAACAGTGACCTGTCAGAGGTACCTCAGGTGGGGCTGTGGAAGGCGATGCTGGTTGCGTGTCCATCCAGTGTCTGCAGCCAGGCAGTGTCCTCACTTAAACTGCCTGTACAGAGCAATATTCCTCAGAAATAAAGATAGCACCATGTAAATAAACAGGGAATAGTTCTCAGAGGGCCCAGGAAAGGAGTTGTAAGAAATTAATCTATTCTGACTTGCTGATGGTACAAGAGGTATGCTTTAAGTGCCCAATTTGTGGCAGAGAAGCCGTTTTAAAGCACCAAATCAAATAAACCAGCGAGAGCTGCCTTTGTAGGAACAACCAGTGATCAGTAAGGATCCCAATATCCGTGGTGACTGGATTCATTTTTCTTTCCGTAAACCCAGGCATTGTATTGGTAACGTCTTTAGCTGTGCATGGGTTGCTCCGCGATCTTTGTGCAGCGCTGCCCAGCGATCTGCAGCTCAGCACACCCCGTGCCTGCTGCCATGAGCTCAGGAACCATGGAGTTAAATAAGTTTGCCTTCTCCTCCACCCGAACAATTGGAATCAGCAGTTTGCATTATTTTAAAAATGAATGCTTGGAATCAGCAATTTTCTTTTTCCTTCTTTTTTTTTTTTTTTTTAAGATCTTGAGGGGTTTTTTTATTTAAAGTGGAAAACTACATTAAGTGCAAGGCACTCAACAAAGAAACAGTCATAAAGCCTAAGTATTCTTAGAGTTATAAAATATGTCCGTGGTGGCAATTCTACTGCCAACAATGAAGTTTTAAGCATTAATATGCCTTCATTGCAGTTTTAATGCCTTAATATTGACTCTATGGCTCTTTTGGGTAATTTTGCTTTCTCTGGTACTTGAAAGGTGATGATGTCAGCGTTCTTCGTACTGATTCATATGCAGGTTGATGAAGCTGAGTTATTTATTGAGTTCCATTATATTTTCTATAAACATTAGTTCTCAATAAACAGAGACATTTAGCCGAGGGTTTATTTATTAAATAGGTACTGTACAGATGGTTTTGCCACACATGATGTGCTGCAGAGGATATTACTCAGGAATAATCAGCTGTGTTATAGCTTGGCTAAATTAATAAGATGATAATGATGAAATTGATGCTTTTGAGCTAGGCTTGGTAAATGGTTTTTGCATAAACAAACTGATAAATTTGAGAAGCAATTACTTGCTTGTCAAAGATAAAAACACAACAGGGCCCATTTATAGTTAGGTCCTATTTATTTTTAAAGATTGTACCAGATTTTATGTTTAATACGCTGCAATTAAAAAATAATACTTAAATGAAGAATAATAAAAAACTAACTTTCTGAGCTCTCCTTCAAATTTGAAGATGCAGCATTGCTTGGTTAGACATCAAGTAAACTTTTCCAAGGCTTTCACTACATCTAGAAAAAATATAATTGTTTTATGAAAGATCCTGTCTGGAGTTGTACAACGCAGACTCTGGCAGTGCTTTCTGTAGCGCTATTTGCTCTAAAAATCAAACTGGGTTTCATACAGAGAAGCACGGTCTCCAGTTCCCTGCTTAATGTGGACTTCACTGCAGTGGTCACGCAGGCGAACAAAACACAGGTGTACTTCCCACACACACCATCTTCATGTAGCTCTCCAATATAATAATGGGGGTGTGTGTATAGATGTGTGTGTGTGTACATACATATACACACAAGGAAGGCTGTCGCTTGACTTGTCTTATCATGTGTATTACGTGGTTTTTATATACCAGCCTGAGTAGCTTATTTATGTTTATTTAGGAAAAAAAAAATTGGACAAGGGAGGTGCGGCCCATCAGGTGGCCCCACTGGAGAGGACTTCATGAGCTTCTGACATGATCTGTGTTCTCAGCGTGACAGCAGTACTTTACGGTGGCTGTGGTTGGTGGTTTCCATCTCAAGGTTTGAAGGCACCTTGTGAACATGCATGGAGCTTTGTAAGGTCCCTGAGAGGCAGGTGTTATCACACAGCTTGCCGCCATCTCCTCAGTGGGAACAGGCAGCTCCAGTGTGCACTGGCTGGACTATGATGCTCCTAACGATTATTTTACCTTCTTGTGCACTGAAGGAAGGGCCGAGGACTTCAATTCATTCCTTCTTTCTCTGGAAATCATCCTGCCCCAAGGGCACCCATGTCTTCTACACATAAATATTCCTGTGGGACTGTCCTAGGTGAATTAAACCTGAGAAGAGGCATCGCATGGTCAAATGTAGCAAGCTGCATAGGCATGTCCTAATTTACAAGCATGTATTTTCCACCTCAACACAAAAGGCTTTCAGCTGTAGCCTAAAGAGAGCTTTTGCTTAAGTACTTTGCTCTGTAAGGATCTAAAGCCAGCAGCAGTGCACAGAAGGAGTCCAGCCCTGGGTTGCAGCCCTGCAGCGGGTGCCCGTGCACTGGCAGGGCCACAGGCAGGAGTCTGGCTCCTCCAAGAGGACTTCCCTCCTGGAATTGCCATGGCACTGTCCAGAGGTTTTGCAAAGGGAATGAGCAAGGAGCCCTTCTCCTTGCTGTTTAAAACATCCTGCCATCAGCAAGAACAGATATCTATCAGTCTTTCTTGGCTGTAACTTTTTATTCTTAGGAAATTTGGTGCTGAAGTATTAGTGTAATGTATTCTATGACTTTATGTTAGCGAGCCCTTCATATGTTTTTTCTTGCAGCCATTCAAAAAGAGTTTAAGGTCGTATGCTGACCTGAAACTCTCAGCAGAGACGAGCAGGTGAGTCCTCCTCTTGGAGGACATGATGCCAACAATGACTACATGAAGGAAAAACCATAATGTGTTGCAACGTCAGCAATGAAATACTCCACAACCAGATACAGTTTTTGCTGTCAGCCGTTAGTTCAGGTTGATTACTGAATTGTAACGGTTTATTATGATAAAATCAAACAGGGTCATTGGGTTAGCCTTAAAAACCTGAAATGGAGTTGTCTACAGTGCTTGTGTCAAAGGTGTGAACCTCATTGATTAGTTTTGCGTTGGATTCAAGGCCATAGTGAGACACAGGGAGAGAAGATGTGGTTGTCTGCTGGTTTCACCAGGAAGGCAGAGCAGTTAAGCTACCTCAGGCAGAGCTTGGCTGAGCATTGAGCAATCAGTTTTAGCATGTGAATAATCCCCTTTACTCCAGGGATGGACAGGGAGCAGCACTGCTCCCTGCTGCAAAACCAAACATCCAAACCAAGGTGGCAGCCACAGCCTCATCATGCTGGGCTCCCACCACCACACGGGGAGACAGGCCCCCTCGAATGCTGCATGCCCTGGGCGGGAGGGAGGGCAGAAGCTGTCGCTTCCCGGTAAACGTCCCCACGTGTCTGAACCCAAACTTGCCACATCATCCTTTTACAGTCTTATGATGTAAATGGCTGTGCTTGCAGGATACAGAGGAGTAGGTTTGCATTCACAAAAATATTATTTATGTAATTATAACTATTTATAGGCTCTCATAAACATTTGTAAAATGTACTTGATGATCCGCAGGGAGATTTGAAATGATGTGACTTTGTGAAAATCCACAAATACAGTGCAGATCAGCCTGCTCAGCTGGGACAGGTTGGCAGGGGATAGGGACTTCCCTGCAGTGTCCCTCTGGGAATGAATTTAACTCAGACATCAGTGCGAATTCACCTCCCTGCTGCTGAACAGAAACATTTTTAGCGAGGTGTTGAGTAGGGAAATGCGAAGCCGTTTCCGTGCTGTGGTGCCACGCTTACTTACCCGGGCTGGAGGTCAGTGTGCAATGGAGCTGATGCCTTTCAGCTGGATGGCATGGGGTGGCTTAAAAGTGAGTCTTGGCAAAAGATTTGACTGAGAGCTTTCACGGGGAAAAAAAAAAGGTTCTATATTCTTTCGGGTATTGCCAAGTTTCTTGTGCTGAGAAGGAAAAAAAATGAGAAAAGTCAAAGTCGCTTCAGTGCTTTCAAAATAACATTAATTTATAAGTATTCCTGGGAATTTAATGTAAAAAATTATAAGGTGGGATTTTTTTTACAAAATGCCATGTTCAAAGAAAATATTTACTTTTAAGTAGAACAAGATTGCTGTCAGTGAAGGTTTTCTCCTCCTGCATAGCTTTACCGTACCCAAAGATATTGTTGATCAATGAAAACTGAGACAGAATTTTCCCAAAACATTGTTGAAGCTTTTTCTTGCTTTAGACAAGGTCCGTACTGAACTTTGGTTTTGGTAGAAAAGTCAACTCTGAGCTGCCGTCACAAAATAAATTTACTCTGAATAGAGAGAAATCTGGAGCTGCAACTGCGCAAGACGCCTAGGCTTAGGATTGCTGGTCGCAGGCTGTGCCAGCGCAGCATCATGCCTGGCCTCTGCCAGCGTGGCCAGTGCCCATCGGGGCCATGGTGGCCCCTTCTTGCACAATTCTCACTGGGATGCAAGGAGACACCGAGCCACTTCAGTGTCATTTGCTGTAACTCTTAAGTCTGCCTTAAAACACAGCGTATGACGGCACTTTAGAACAGAATCAGTCATTATTAATTAGGTCACGATAAAAAAATCCTATGGATGCATTCGTGGCGCTAAATGAGCCGATCTCAAATAATGTGATTGTAATGAATTCCAAAGGAATAAATGATGACTGGACCATTAGCATAAAGTGCCAGCCACAGCTCTGCCGCTGCCCGCCGGCACCCGCCCGCCTCCGCCAGCCTGGCACAGCTTCCAAACCCACCCAGCCGGCCGCCGGCCCAGGCGTGGGGGTCCCTAGCCACAGGCTGCTGTGGGGGTGGCCGGGGTCTGTCTTACCGTGGGGGGATGCTGCGGGGGTCAGGGTACTTTGGTGGCTCCCGACAGAGCTTTCAGTGGCCTCACCCCCAGGATGGCCACCCCTGAGCCCCTTTGCAGGCAGCAAGCAGAATAATGTGGAAGCGTACAGGAAGATATTTTTGCACCTCATGCTCTAATATATAATCAGAGCTTCTGTTCCGTGGCTTGCACAAGCAAATTAATTAGAAATTTATCTGACCAGAAGTTCAGTTCTGCATGCATTTAAGGCAGAGGCCAGCCCTGTGCACGTGTTTGTTCTCTTCGTCATAGAACAATTATCTGCCCATTTAGGAAATGCAAAATTTATTTCTATTTTAATAGACACTCTTAAACATAAAAAAAAAATCAGACCACTTTTGATTGTAGCATGCTTAAAAATCTCTGAGGAAACCATCGTTTGTAACCCCTCTCATCCTACCTAGAGCATCGCCCTGGGTGTTTCCAGGAGGCCACGGGGCAGGCAGCAGTGCCAGCCTGCACTGGCTGTGGGACAGCCCCCGACAGCTCTGACGGTGACGGCACAGCCACCTGGGTGAGCCAAGGGCAGGAGAATAAGGTAGGGTGAGGTCAGAGGGAGAGAGGTGCAGGGAAGGAGAGCAGTGATGGTGGGTTTCTGGGAAAGAGCTGTTTCCCCCAAGCTGTGCGGCTGGTGCCGGTGCAGAGCGGTGCGGCAAATGCTGCAGCAGGGCAGGGACCACCAGTTCTGGGGACATCAGAGAGCTCTCCATCAGCCTCACCAGGCGCCCTGGCAAATAAAATAAATAGGTAGAACAGGTAGTGGGGACAATGACGGGACCTGTTTTGTCAGCGTCCCCTTCCCTCCCAGCAACCAAGCAGACAGGCGCGTCAGGTGCCTGTGCCCCTCTTATGTCTGCTGTTAAAAAACCCAGCCAGGGAATGTCATTAGAAACAGCCACACCATCTGCCTTTTCCTCCCCTCCCCTTTAAATAAGGAAACACCTTGTCAAACACATCCCACTAAATATCCCTAACACCCTCCCGCGCGCTTCGCGCTCGGCAGTTCGCAGGATCGTGCACCATCTGGACCCCTCGCACTGTGTCTTGGCGGCGAGGCCCCGACTCAGACCAACTGCGCGCGACGGCCACCAGTGGGTCTGCGATGGCCACCAGTGGGTCTGCGCCACCCGCCTCTGTGCGTGGCAGCAGGAGGTCACAGAGTTAAGCAAAAACCCTGAGTTTACAGGAACAACAACAAAAAAGCCCAGCAATTCCACTTCACATTGATAAACCTAGAAAATTAACCAAGGAGGACCTTAAACACAGACATTTATTACCATGTAAATGGACTGAGTCAGCAATTAGTCAACAGTCAGCATAATTTAATAGAATGTAGTAATTAAGTTGCCATTTAATTATTCCCATTTAGTCTAAGGTAAATATTTACTACAATCAGGAGTTTTCCATTGTCTTTCGCATGGAAAACCAGTATCTGTGCTGAGGGTCTGTGCCAAAGTTTCTCAAGAACTTTGAAAAGGCACATTGGCTCTTCCTGTCCTCGCGATGCCGGTCCCCAATGCCGTGGCCGAGCATGGCGGAGGAGCATTGCCTGGCCCCCTCTGCTTGGGACGGGCTCTGTGGGACTGCAGCCAGGCCCCGAGCCACGCAAGGTGGTAGCTGCATGTGGTTTGGGGCTCGCCCCGGCTCCCCTGCCTCCTGCGCGTGCCCCTGCAGACCCAGGCAGTGTCTCAGGCACACACGTGTGCACGCTCACACACCCCCTGCTCACTGACCGTGCAGATGAGTCTTTGTTCTTGGTGATTACTGTGCAGACAACACACTCACCCGGCTGCGCAGAGACACTGCGTACGAACCGAGCGATGTGCTGATCAGTGAAATGGTGGTGAGAAGAGCCTTAGGAGATAGAAGAACATTATTTTCAATTATCTCGAACATAAAAAACAAAGTGAGGATTTGGCAACCTTGCAGCAAAAACCTCAAAACCAGTTATTCCTTTTAAATAAAAACAAAAATGAGAAACAGTAACTATTAGAAATCCCACCTGGTGCTTTCTCTGTGTTAATGATGCTTCTTAAATTGCATGTGGGTAAATGGTAATTTTGTCTCACACCATTAAAAACTAATGGAACCCTTGATGATAAGAAATGCCATAGCTAGCTTGTTGGAAAACGTTTAATTAATAAAGTAATAAAATTATTGTAAACTAGTGCAGTTTCACAGAGGATTCAATGGGATATAAAACAGATAAAACATCCTTGAGAGTTGGTACAAGAAATAAATGCTCCTCTATAAAAAGCAGCACTGTAAAGTGAAGTTGGTCTGTGTTATACCGAGTTAAGACAAGCTGTGGTGAAAATAAAGATATTGGGATGAGCCTTTTTTAGAAAGTGGTGGGAAAACTTCATCCATGCAGGCGGGTGTATTTTCATTGGCCTGTCCCACAGCCCCCAGCGTCAGCGTGCAATCTCCACGACCCTGAGCAGGTCTGGGGTGAGGCGCCATCCAACCCTGATGCTGCAGCCACTTTGCTGCCTTTGTGAAGTGAGTGGCTGGCAGAGAGAAGGGGTCAGGCACTGCACCCCTCCCACCCGGCTGCCGGGGATTGGGCCCCTGTGCTCTGCACGGCCGGTGTGCAGCTCCACGCGGGTGGCACAGGCGGCGGCACTGCTGTCGTGACTGCGCTACTGAGCATTTGCACGTCGGCAGCTCAGTGTACGTGCGTGGCATCCCAGCTGCTCCAGGGGTGAAAAAATGGCCTGGAGAGGGGCGAGCCTGGGGAAAAAGGCTGGGTCTGGCTACCATGTCCTGCCACCAGCCCCAGTCTGTGCTTCATGTCCTCCCAGGGATGTTTCCTTGCAGGCCTTGGGGATGAGTTTCCCATAACTGCGAGACCATACAGAGGCCTTCTGCACTGCACAAGCTGCACCAGGTACCACTGGTACATACACACCCATGTACCGGAGCCCGCGAGTGCCCGTTACACGCACATCTTAGCTATTTGTAGGCCTGTCAGAATGGGTGTCATCTGCCAGTTGCCCAAAGTTTCACGTAGTCCAATGCCCAATCTGCGCATCTCACTGACAGGCACTGTCAGCTCTTTCTTTGGGAGCGCTAAGCCCACGGTGATGGGAAGACTGGAGGAAGCAACAACTGGGATAAAGGCACATGGCAGCATGTCCCCAATTTCAGAGTGTCACGAGAGCCAGTTGCAGCCCCTATCACTCAGTGGCTGCTGTGCGAGCTGGTGCTACTGGGTCAGCAATGCCAGCACTCTGTGATGTGCCACAGGCAGACCTGGAGATGTTTGGGACCGAGCTTGGACGGTATTTTTCCAAACTTCCAATGATATTTTTCTATAAAGAGCTGGAAGCGTTTCTGTAGTGAGCTGGCATGCCTTCTTTCCTCCCACGTCAGAGCAGTTGATGCTCGCACCGGGAAATGAAGGACACTCCACTCTGCTCCCGATGTGGGTGGTTCTTTGTCCATTCTAGCCACGGCTGTCGATGGGCATAGAGAGAATCTGGCTGGCACAGAAGGGGCAGAAAGATTTCTGTTATACAGAGACATGGGGGAGACTGAAGAGCAGATGCATCATCCACCAGTGACCGGTTATAAACTGTTGCTTGGTTTGCCCAGCTCCAGGGTGTGCTGGCACGCCGAGGGGCTCCTTGCTCACTTTGGCCTCCGTGCATGGACAGACTGGTGATGTGAGACCTCTTCCTCACCCAAAGCACCAGCCATGTCTGCAAAAAATACAGTGATTCCCCTTGTAGGCAGATTTTTTTGAGGCAGCCTTAAAAATGCGGGCACAGGGAGAAGGCTGCTGCTCTTTACTGAGGCAGTGTGAAAATGTTCATGGGGCTCCGTGGTCCATCCCCACTGGCAATACCAGCAGTGACTCTTTAATCTCCTTCGTATATGAGGAATGAAAACATGAGCATGAGTTCAGTAAAAGACTGATACGGTCAAGGTTGGGATATTTGTTTCCTGGCAAACTGTGGTTGCCCTTGATTTAGCCACAGTTTTCCCAGCTGATGTTCTGCAACCCCAGCAGAAGATTTAGCTTTCACAGCTCTGAAAGTGAACGCAGCAGAGGTTCAAGCAGAGCCTCCTTCCTTCAAGAAGATGCTGCTGGTCCCAGGACTGCATGGCTGTGGGGGCAGTGCGGGGACGGAGATGTAATCTTTTATTTTTCCCATATGTCATAAGCATGTCATGAGACGATGACAAAATAATAACAAGTTGGTGGCTGCTTGAAACTTTTTTTTTAGCAGCTGTGTTTTTAGAATATTATAATTAACCACTCTTTTGCCTTAATCACTTTAAGATTTCTAAAATAACTAAGAGCTTACTGTACCTTGCCTCGACATGAAGCTTCCCCATGTGGGGACCATGACTTTATTTTTAGGAAGGCAGGGCAGAAGAAGCAGGGCAGAGCTAGAAACACACAGTCAGATTTATCACTAGAAATTACAACAGAAATTGCTGAAATTACTGTAATAATTTTAGTGTACAGCCATTGTACTACAAGCAGGAAAAAGAGGTGGCATTGGTTGTATTTAATCTGCACAATGACTGAGTCACTTCACTCAGGCTCGTTTTTGCAAAAATTTAAATGAAGTAAGCGCGATATTTGTCAGAAGAAAGAAAGGATGGACTGTGAGTAAAGGGAAAAATATTTGTCAGCTTACCAGGGAGAAGCGCGATTAAAAGCTGACTCTTAATAAAGCAGGTGGGTGACAGGGCCGTCTCACCACGTGGTGCTGGCGCCTGGCTCAGGTAAAAGCAGAGGGCTTGCGCTCAACAACGCGCTCCTGTCTGTCAGTGTTAGGTTGGTGGGATTTTTTTTTTAAATGACATGTTTTCTTTTGGCAGATGGGAACAAGCCTTGAAGAATAAATTTTTGGAGGCAGACAAATTGGCTGCCTGGAAATACATGTATTTAGGACCTGTCGGGTGACTGTGGGTGTCAGCACCACCCCAGCTGAGCTGGCCAGCACCACTCCGCATCTCGCCTGCTCCAGTCTCCCCGCGGACCCCCCAGCTCCCCAGCCAGCCACTGCCAGGCCGGAGCAAAAATGACAACTCCGATACAAGATTTGCTCTGGATATTGCTGATATTGCTTTGTGCCTGCCTTATAAAACTTCCCCGTCGGCTATTTCTCCAGCCAGGGGATTTTATCCAGATGAATGTGCTCGCCTCCCTCCCACCAGCTGCCAAAATCCAACTTATCTGTAAGTGGAAATACTGCTGTCGCCCCCGGTTGATCGGATCCACAATGCTCTTTACAAGCGGAGGCAAAATGAAACCGTTCCCCATGTTAACAGCTGCGAAAGCTGACGTGCTGAGAGTTTAAGTGATTTGCCAGGTGCGAAGCAGGATGGCGCCCGGCTCTCGGGAGCCCCATTTTTGTGGTGGTGAGGGCGGCACAGGGTGGGTGGGCAGCCCTGCGGGGGGACCATGGACCCCGGGCATCGCCACCAGCCCCAGCCCTCCCCCATCACCTCCCCGTTCCTATCCCCATTGGGCAACTGGTGGGGGGAACCAGCTGCAACCCACCTACCCACAGACGAGGTGTAAGCAAAGTTTTACCAGCGAAAAAGTGTATTCTTCAAAAATCCCCCCAAAATTAGGTACTGAAAGCAGGTGCTGGATTTTGTGAGCCAGCATCAGAAATAGGTGGCAGCTGGAATGATTTTTTAACATCTTAGCAGTGCCTAAATGGTGGAGGTAAGTGAAGGAAGAGGTAGATCGAGCCAAAATCCAGATGCCTTGAGGCCCATGTGAGTGGATGTGCCCTTGTGCCTCGGGACATTCAAGCTTGTTTGCTTGACCAACAGAAATCTGCACTTTTTAAGAGCCATTCAGGATGCCTAAATCAGAGTGTGGGTCCTTCAATATAGGTAGTGAGGTTATATGTTACTGCAGCAGAACAGTTATTTTCTAGGAATGTAATATTTACTGGCACTTTGTTAGAGGAACATGCTACAGATGAAGCGGCTGTGTATATTCAGGTAGGTAGTAGATAAGGTACAGTAAAAGGCACACTCAAAAATAGGCACTGTTGTTCTCCGGTTTTGCAGGGTCGGGAAAACTGGTAGCAGCTCCCTAGCAGTGGCTTCATCTCCACGCTCGCTGTGTGTGTTCTTAACACCTTCCTTCACTGCAAAACTGAAGTATTTAACCCAAAACATACAAACAAATCTGTTATTCTCTTCCTTTCTTAACCTCCGGAGTCATCTGAAATCTCACACGAGGGGAAAGCTCGTCCTTTATCTTTGTCTAAACAAAGCAGTTTAAACTTTATGTACAAATAGACACGTGTATATGTGTAAGCCTACTCATGTAATCAGACACATGCAGCGCACTCTTTCTCCCTCTCTATAAATATATATACACATATGTATAGCCACAGATATACAGGCATGTGTGCGTATGTGTGTGTACAAAGAAAGAGAAAGACTCTTAGAAAATGAAAGACAAATGTTAGAGAATGATATTCCCAAGCCCTCAAATCCCTAATCATGAGTTTGATGCAATATTTGCCCTAATGGGAAATGATAACTGGCACTATTCCAAAGCAAACCTCGAAGAAAGCAGCAATAAAAGAGGAAAATGCTAGCTTGGCAGTTAAAGAAAGAGGAGCCGAAGCGAGAACTGCTGTCGGAGATAATAAAGAATTAACCACAAACCCCTTTTCTATTAAGCACAAAAAAGGATATTAAAATAACATGCCCCCTCCCTAAATGTTTCAAGGCTTGTGTCATGCTTTGCTGCGCAGCTTCCCTGGGATGCTCTGAGCCACAGGGCTGCAGCCCCGTGCACCGCGCTCCCCAGCCTCCCCTCTCGTGCGAGGAACGCTGCTCCGCTCCAGCGCACAGCAACTCACTGACAATCGCGCTCCTATTTTTATTGTATTTTTTTTTTACCTTACACAGTGTGTTCCAAATCTTGCCCTTTCCAAGGAGAGGGAGTGTGGTCGCGGGCCATGACCATGTGGACCTTCAGGAGCTGGCTGTGACAGACCAGCTCTCACGGGCTCCCTCTCCCCTTCTCTCCCCTTGGGAGCCTACGCGTTGCAAAGCCCCGCTGTACAATGCAGCTTCGCTATGTTATCCATACCACCCGTAGGCACAATGACATCCATTAAGTATAATACAGTGAGTCTTAATGCTCTCTTTTCTGGCTACAGGGGCAAACATCTGTGCTTTTACCTTTACATTCTTACTGTGATTTTTACATTCAGGGTATTTTCTCACTTTAAAAACTGCATGTGATAAATTACAAAGTGCCACGGATTTTGGACAAAAAAATTGGTGCAAAAAAATTGAATCAACAGCTGCTAGATATAGGAGAGATGAAAACAGGAGGGAGAGCTGTGAGTCAGGAGGCACTTTTCTGTACAACATCCCCCTTGTCTATGGGGACATCCCACAGCGTTGCGAACAAATGGAGATGCAGCTGTCTGATGGGTGGTGTTTGGGTGAGGTTAGTAGGTGCTGCTGGAGAAGTGGGGCTGACTCCCGGTGCGTGTGTGCCTCAGCGCTGGAGGTGCTCTCGTGCTCTCCACAGCCAGGGACGCAGCAGAGCGGCCCCGAATCAGTGCCATTTCTGTCCAGGGTTTCATTAAATGGGATTTTACCCATTTCATGGCTACCTAACCCATTTTAACAGCAAGATCCAACATAAACATCCCTTGAAATTTCTACCTCAACTAAAAGGCAGCTTTTACTATGGCAATTTTAAATTTGCAAAAGAAGCGTACTCAGTGCGCTAGAGACCCAACAGGCTGAAGCCCTTGATGTCAAGTCAAAGAAACCCTCAAGAATCTTACATTTCAAAGCTATTATGATCTAACTTTGATTCATTAGCAGATGGGGAGGCATTAATCACACGGAGTAATGAAATGTAACAACTCCTTTGGTACTTTCTTATTATCTGGGTCTTTAATATGCAGTTTGACAAGAGCTAGACTATAGCAGCTCTAACAGGATTTTGCAGAGTTGGTGCTCGCTTCTGCACTAGGAGTGCCCCAAACCCAAAATGACATAAGCCAAAAAGATGAAGAAGCAATAAGCAATCACTAAGAGTTTATCATAAGCGTTAAATGAAGTACATCTGCCAGTAACAGCTTATTTAAAAAAAACAATGTGTATATTGCATTGATTTTAGCTACTACGAGGGTAAAGCTTTAGAAGGAAAAGAAAAAAAAAAAGCCCACCTATACAAGACATTTCTAAAAGCCAAGTGTCTTGCTTTTTTAGACTTTTAAAACTCTTTGTGAAGAAGATATAATCCACAACTCAGGAAACTACTAATGCAGTCTGTCTTTCAGAGACAAAAATCAAAACTCCCTCCTGAGCTATATCAGTGCAGAAAAGCAGAGTTAAACATCAGCTGCTTTTATCTGAGTGTCTCAATTTAAACATGCTTAACCAGAATGATACCAACTATTACATGGTTTAAAAAAATGATACTTTGTGTGCCAGGGTAAGTGTAGGTTAATTTCTTAGCTGAGCTTAAAAAAAAATAAATCAATAAAGGTGTAGGTGGAGAAATTTTAAAAAATAACGACTGGAAATGGTGAGCCAAGATCTTCAGAACAACTTGTCTCTGCCTGAGGTACAGGCAGACTGGTTTTCAGATCAGTAACCTACAACTGTGGTGTCATGAAGTGGAAAAATACCACCAAGAGTCATTTTTAGCAGGAACACCAACAGCTCGTCTCACATTCGCATCCAGTGAAACTCCATTCCGGCTAGATTCATTGCCAAATTAAAAATTCTTATTTGATTTATCAATCACAATTTTATATTGTTAATTCATATGTTCAGTAGACAAATCTGTCCCTCCAAGGTAATCACTTAAGGTACTGCTGGCATGTGAACATGCACAAATGGATAATTCTTAATGACCTTCCAAGTTGACATATTTTTGGCATCAGTTTTCTGTATCCTAATTTCAAGCTGCCTCTCTGGTGTTACCGTAGGGCTGACTTCACTCAAGAAGGAGGACTTGCAATTGGAGGTTGCTATTAAGATTGCTCCCATCAGATATCAGCAGAACAAGGAACAATTAAAATTATCTCCTTGGATGAAACCTCTGTGTTTCTAGCTGGGGAGATGGGTAAGCAGTCCTCTTATTTCAGCAGCCTTGGAAAGAGAATTTGACTGGTTTTGTGACTTGTTCAGTACTTCCACAGTAAATAATTTTTGGCCTGCAGATGCTTGGTACAAAAAGAAAGAAAAAATTGATAAGTATAGCTCATCCAGGCTACTGTTCTGCCAGCTGGTCTGCATGTTGCTCTCCCACAAGGCCAGAGCAATATCACAAATCTTCCGGATCTTCTACTGCAGGTTAATGTGGTACAGTGAGTTGCAGACCGATGTACATACACATAGCCAACTATTGCAGATGTCCTGCAGAGGAGCTCACGCTCCTTAGACATGTAGCTGGATCCATCACTGGCTGTGGACGCCTGGTTTGCAGCATTACAGCAGGATTAGGTCAACTACCAGAAAATGCAGGAATGTTTTCCATATTCTCAATGTGATAGATGGGATTTGCCCAGCTGAATGACAACTATTGACAGTGATACCCAGAGTCCATGACACCAGCTCTCCCCATGCAGGAGTTATCCCCGCTGAGGCTGCCTGGGGTCTCCATCTCCACCTTCACACTGTTACTGCCACTCATCCAGCGCCCTGAGAAGGGGAAAGAAAAGCTGGCGTCTTAAACACAACGTTTCCAGGGCTGCCAGTGTTTCCACAGTGCTTCCCAGAGCAGATCTGGGCAAGGAAAGAGCAATTGCTGGCAGTTTCATGATGCTAGAAGAGACAGGAGGAGGAAATGTTGGGGGAAAAGCTGGGGTAGACACAGCGGGGCTGTCCACTGAGGTTTGGCCATTGGCTTTTCTGGGTTAGGAGGCAGGCTGGGAAAGGAGTAAGATGAGACGGGAGAAAAAAGCGCCAGAGAGGAGCCTTTCCCCAGCTGATGGCCGATGCGACCAGCCCAGCCCCTCAAGAAGGAGAAGCTGGCAGGGGCGTGCATGCGATGTGCGTCCCCTGCGTGCGGCAGGCTGTGGGCAGCGCCCAACTCCCTCTGAAAAGTTGAAGAAAAGAGTTTTTGTGCCTTCCTCAAAAGCACAGCTCGGGTTGCAAATCCAAATGTATGGACAAAATGTAAATGCATTGTGACAAGCTGTACGGAGAATCAAAACAAGGAACAAGGAGCGTATGTTTCTTTTAGAGAAATGTCCTTTATCTCGCAGGCAGAACGAAGCGTGTGGCATTCAAATGTTAAGATTTTTACACACTTTCATGAAATACTAAAGAGAAACAAAAAAAACACAGAAAGAAAAAAAAAACACACCCAACAAGAAAATAACCCAAGTCCGTGTCACTTCTCAGCTAGTTTGGTTATTGCTGCTCCTGAGTACTGTAACATATGCACTTTCCCTTTTGAAAATGTATCAAAGTTGTTATTTTGGGGGTGGGATAAACTCTTACCCATGCATATCTTATGTTTCAAAGCCAAGAATGCTTAAGAACCTGCTCTGGATCCGCACATCAGATGCATAAGTGATTAGTGACAAGTGACACAGAAACAGAGAATGTGCTGTGTTACGATGAATAATAAACACGCGCAATTTATGCAGGCAGAGCAAGCGGGGAGATGGCATCCTGCACTTTTTCCATATAAATAATGTGAATCTCTTGGCAATGGAGCCTGCCCGACCGGGGAGTTTCTCCAGCCCGTCAGCCGTGCAAGGTGGCGGGGAGCAAAGCGAGGATGGGTGAGGAGGGGTCGCCCATGAAAAGAACTGCTTCTGGTTTCTGTGGGTCGTTACAGGAAGAACTGATGGCAATTAGGTTTCTCTAAACTAGAATCAGCGCAAGAAAAAAGATTCACAGTGGGCAAAATTTGTGACTCTCTGGGAGAAAGGAGCTTTTAGATAAATGAAAAAGTTTCACCCAAAAATATTCATCTTGTTTTTTGCCTCCTGGGTCTCTGGAGAGCATCACTACAGTGCTCATGGTAAAAAAAAAAAAAAAAAGCCTTGCAATAGGATTGGTGGTGAAAAATCAAATAGTAATTAATTTTTGAATGAACAAACTCAGTTTTTAGATGAAATTTCCTCAGGAAAGGTGAGCGCATGCTCCCAGGGGCTGGCAGGGCTGAGGCTGAGCTGGCAGCAGGGTTTCCAGAAGCACTGTGTGTACCTGGTGGGCACCTCGGCACTCTGATATTTTCCATTAGCAAAACCACACATAACTCCCCGCAGAAAGAACGAATGCCAAAGCGAGACAGACATTCCCCCTTAGCCCAGCTCTTGTGTTTTCCTCCTGTGTGTGCCTGGCCGTGCACAAGCACCAGAGTTGCGGGGCGATGCACGCACATCCTCCCTCGGCCCCGCATCCCTCAACCTTGCGCTCGGCCGGGGGCATGCTCCCGGGCTGGCCCTGGGGGTCCTGCAGCGTCCTCGTCTTGCTGCCTGCCTTCCTTTGCCCCATACTGCCAGCCCATAAATAAGTCATCCTCCAGGCAAAAGAGAAAGAAATAATAATTTTTTAAAAATAAAAAAGATCTCAAATGCACCTGCTACTTAACTCTGCACATTTTTTTCCTGGCTGTCCTGGCCTGCCAACTCCGAGCAAGCTTTTCTCTCTCATTTTTACACTCTCTCTACACTTCCAGAAATGTACGCACTTGGATAAAAGTAGAACTGAGAGGGGAAAATGCATATTCTGTTAAATAAAAAAAAAAAAAGTTGTAAAAAGTGTTTAAAAGATGGATGCGTAAAGAAATCATACCCATACTTTGACTCTGGGTTTGAGTTATATAAACTGAACTGTGGTAATTACGAAGCTCTCCCAGATTAATAAACAATTACTATAGTAACTACACCATCGTATGAAACCTATGCTCATGAATTTTTAAAGCATAAATGGAAATACACGCGGGTTGAAAAAGTCTCCTATTTATTTTGTTCCTGGAAGATGAGGGAGACAGATCCATTAAAGGATCCTGTCAAGTTATTTCTTCCTCCGCTGGTTCCTGCAGCCACACTTCGGACAAGTGCCATATATTATGTACTAACTAGGAAAGTCCATTACGCACGCGGGGCCGTGGGCTGGCGAGCGGCAGGGCTGGCCTTGCACCCCGCTCCCCCGGCAGCCCCTGTGCTCGCGTGCCTTATTTCCCCAGAGGGTTTTAGGCAACGTGATGCATCTCTCTCTGCCAAAATTTAAAGGGTTAGTTGGCAGCAAGTTGTCCCCATTTACAGAATGGACTCTATTTATTTTTTTTTTATGGATAATGTGCAAGAAAAGATTTTGGGCGGATGTTGCGTGACCACGCACAGGAAGGGCATCCCCATCAAACATTTGGTAAGCAGGCTGCTGTGAGACAATGCACACAACCCAATCCAGCCTTCCACAGCATGATGTGTTTGAGGCTTTCCAGCATACCCACCAGCGTCCCACCGGGCTGGCCCTACAGCAGCCTGCTTTCCATGAGTGGAAAAAAACTCAGCGTGAACTGCACTCGTGCTGGCGCCTTGCACCCGTAGCTGTGCTGGGCACCTGCATTCAGCCACCAGAAAAGGGCTTCGCTGCAGCCCCCACGCCTCTGCATGGTTTGCGCCCACTGCAACGGAGGCAGTGAGGGTGCGCTGCCTCCCACACAACAGGAACAGCAGCACGAGCACAGGCGCAGGCTCCTGTTGAGTTGGCAGTGTGGCCGCAGTATTGCCACCTGGTAGAAAGGGTGTCTCAGTTCGGTGTGGCCTTTCCCCGCAAAGCCCGAGCGGAGCAGCCCGTCGCTGCCCTGCACTCCTCCTCTGAGCCGCTTCTGCCAAAACGTGCCCAAACCTGCCCTGCTCACAGCAGACATCAATGATTAAATGCCATCTATGAGATGCCTCCAATGTCATTAAACAAAAAAAAAAAACAAGCTTTTTCCTCCACCAATGCCAACTCTGCCATAGACAAAAGTTTGGATTAAAAGCTACACCCTTATTTCGAAGCTTTAACACAGCTGAGCCTGGCTTTACTGCACTTTGCAATTTGTTTGTAACATGTAGAAAGAAACATACCAAATGCCAAATAACAAGATTATATATCAACTTGTTGATAATTCTGACGGGAAAGGTGAAGAGCAGCACTGAGTTAAAAAATACTGCTCAGCATTTGCAGTAATAGTCTAAAAGATGAGGTGAGCCCTCTGCGCTTCAAGTTTGAGCCGCTTACTTTTGATAATTTTGATGAGTTGAAATAATATCCACTTTTTGCAAGAAAGTATTTCTTCAGACACTCAGAGAGTTAGGAAAGCCATTAAATCCTTGTGGATTGAAGGTAGAAAAATAAATTGTATGTATTTTAGACTTTGAATGATCTTCCTATAGCAATTTTCGGGAAAAAAAAAAACTATGAAGAATTCTGCAATTTTAATCTCCTCAGTAGCTTCCCATTACTAAACAAGCAGAATGCCACAGTACAAATGTGGATGTTACATGTCATCTTGATCTGCTGTTTTTTTCTTTCATTAAAGCTTTAATGCAGCAATTATGGCTACGTTGCCCTATAAAAAAAGGAAAAGGCAGTTTACTTTAAAAAGTGAAATTGCATAGCCTACTATTTAATTATACACAAATGTAAATGGCCTATTTTTCCATAACTGGTTATTACAGCACTGTTTTACTTTCTGAGTTTTCACAATCTCTAAAACCTACAACGCTTCCTGCTATATAATTGTTTTGCTACATTATTGTTTTCATCTTATTTTTTCTTTTAATGTGAGTGCAGCGGGATAAATCTTGGTTTTAAGCCAGCCAGTACTTCATCTACTTAAGCTTTTATAGATGAAGATTGCTGTAATTATCAGAATACCCGCTTATTTCTGAAGTATTATCTTGGCAACCTGCTGGCATTTACAACCAATTAACAAGCTTTGCCCATTAGTTGCATAAGGGGTATCACAGAGTAAAGCCATTGTGTGCTAATTTTCTATTTTAGATAATCAGTTTGGCCATCCAAAATGGAAAGGGGAAGAAAAGAAAGGTTTGACACCCAGTGGCAGACATGTAAAAATGACTACATGCCTCCCAGAGACAAAGGTATCCAGCGACTGCATGATTGCTTCACTGTCGTCACCACTGGGTTTTAAGTATTTATTCCCTTTGTCTCTTTTGGAAGAGAAAATAGAAAGTACGGCTTCGGCAAAGTAATCATGTCCTCTTTTTATTTTTTAAACAGACTGGCTTCTCCCTCTGTCCTTCTCGGGCTTGTAATTTCACCAAATTGTACAAGTGTTAAACACGATTCCCCCCTCCCCACAAAAAAAAAAAAAAAAAGAAAAAAAAAAAGAAAAGAAAGCAAATGAGAGAAAGAAACCTGGCCGCCAGTGGAAATCACAGCTTTCCTCGCCTAATCCCAGGGGCTGAGCAGAGCCCAAAGGCAGCCCCTCTTGCTCGCCTTGCTGGCACCGCGCTTGGTTAAAGCCGTGTGCCGGCTGGGGGTTTTAACCAGGTGCTGCTATCAGCAAACGGGCTCCTGGCTGTCCTTCGGCTGCCACTGCCAAGCTGCGTGCCAGCCCCGGCCATCTCCTCCCTGTGCCCTTGAGGGTTTGGGGCAGGGGGACCCCCCCAGCACGATACTGGCTCAGGCAGTAATTCTGGGCACTGCTTCTCTTTGGGAAGCAAGGAATAAAAAGCTGTGAGAGTTTGGGGAGTTTTTTAAGCATTAGCCTTTGGTTAAGGCACTGTTGTCTTTCCCTGTTGCCTGGTGCAGAGCAGGGAAGACACGTTCCCATGTGGGCGGGAGAATGCTCCTGCCTGTGGCCACAGGGCTGCCTGCTCACGGCATCCCCCAAAACACTCATCCCCACCAGCCCCGTCTCCAGAGCTGCCCCATGAGCACGGGCACCGTGGCCCAAAGCCGGCAGAGCAGGGAGGTGGGTGCTGCCTGCTCTAGCGTCCCAAATCAGCGCTGCTCTGCCCCTGCCTGCCCACCGACCTCGCACTGTGACAGCCCCTGCCGCCGCCTTCCCAGCCCATCCGTGCTGCCCAACCATCATCAGGCACGAGACTTGGTCTTCCTCAGTCTCCCACTGACCCCGGGCCACGGACTTGGTCTTTCTTCTTTCACCGTAAGGGCCCCCTCCGCGCCAAAGCTTGTCCCACGCTGCACGGCAATGGGCAAAACGGGGCCCTCATCCTGCCCAGAGAGCCTCCAGGTAAACAACGGCAATGAAATTATTACGCTGGAGGCAGCAGGGCTTGCCCATTTAACTGTATACAAAATTAGATGTTAGACCTGGTATAGATGCCTGCATTTTGTAATGAGGATAGAAACTAATCAGTTTAAAGATGAGCGCAGTCCTTAAAGCATGGTTAGATCCTGTTTACTCCATTGAACACAACGGGCGGATGGTTCATGTTGTAAAATGGTTTTATAAAATGTAGTGAACTGTACAATGACGTGTTTAATTTGCCTCCTGTGGTTTAGATTCATATTTTGTTTTAGCATAAGTTAAACAAAATTAAGACTATGATTATGCTAAGAGGATGCAGCCAGTAAAGTAAAGATAGAAAATGTTGAACTCCTCGAAGTCATAAAGAATTATCAACTGTGCAATTAGTAAAGACTGAACATATACATTGAAGCCTATTAAGTCATAAATGAATGAGAAAAATGTTGTGCTTGGCAATTCGATGTGTATACTTGTCTTAATTATTTTAAATTAATTGCTATTGGCTACAATCATTAGAAAATTTAAGATTTAAGTAAGGTACAGCATAAACACCCTCCTATAAAATGAATCTAGTTATATAGCCAAACAATTTTTTTATTATTATTTAGGCTATTGAAAAGAAAGAAGTAAGAAGGGTCGATGAGCAGATGAGCTGGGGATGGCTCTGAGCTCCTTGCAGCCTGTCTCCTGCAACGCTTCACAAGCTCGAGCGCCCTGAAGCTCCTGCACTGCCAGCAGGGAGCACAGATCCCCTGAGCAGCCCTCTCGCCCACCAACTCCAGCAGCACAAGAGCTCACAAATGTCCCCTTTTTGGTCATCTCTGGACAGTTTCCCTTCCCAGACCTGGCCTGGTCGCACACGTGCTCACAGCCCCGCAGCGAGGCAGCACACCATCAGCCTCTGCACCACCAGCAGAAGGCTGTTGACATTTCTCTTCTGCATGGCCACAAGAAGGTTACTGTTGAAATGGAGGGGGAAAAAAAAAAAAAAAGTGGATTTCTCCCAATCCTTCACTCCTGAAGGACCCTTGAGAGATGAAGCTTATACCAAGCTAAAGGAAAACATTTCTGTTAGTGGCCCTTATGACTTAAGCACCATACCAGTGTAGCAGTTTACCCAGAGGTGGCTAAGTTGCACTGCGTGCCCGGTCTCTGTGGGTGATAGGAGCAATGTCCCACAAAGGTGCCCCTGCAACCTACTGGAGGAGCCTTCCCCAGATGCCCATGGGCCACCACGGCACAGCTCCTGGCAGTGAAGGGCCAGCGGGCCCTGCAGCAGCGTGCTGGTGGGACAACATCACTACTCGTTTTCAGGGAGTGTACGGTCTTCTTGGGATGGTTTCAAGCTGCTGCAACTAGCCAAGGGCAGGAACTGAATGAGGCAACTGCCTCATTTTGGTCTTATCCAAAAATGAGCATTTCAGAAAAGCCAACGTGTTTTTTTCCTAATGTTTTGTAAATTAAAAGCTTCAATTTCTTGTTTTCAAATGTGATTTAGCGATCACTTCTCCTAGAAGAAAATGTGTAGTCACATTTCATTTCCTTTTCAGAATAAGGATGATTAAAACCAGAAAACAGATATCAGAAGGTATGACCTTTTTCCTGGGTTTACATTTTGCTAACAAGAAACTTGTATTTTAGTGGACTTTTTTTTTCAAAGTCTCAGGTGGGCCACCAAACTGAAAAAGCAGTTATTTGCTCAGTTCTAATTAAGCCATTTCCAGCCAAGATTAGTGTGTCCCGATAGCCTACCAAGAAGATGACAGAGGCAACTGGAAAACAGGTGAGCAAAGAAACTCGTACTAGAAAAATTAAACAGTACAAAAAAAAAAAAAAAATCCCCATTGTATGTTCTGCATCTGCAAGGGAGGAGACACGTTCCTCCAGGACTCTGATCTCCATCGCTAATATTATTATTAAATATTTACATGCCACCCTAAGTTTACATGACACTTTGCAGAGATAAAAGATGCTCTCTGCACTGAAGATCTTACAGCCTACGTCAGATAAAGAAAGAAAGCAAAGTTAGCAGAAAGAAGACATGATGAAGATTAAGAAATGGATCTAATGCTAGTGACCCAAAAGCATTTTTAAGTTGTACCACAGCATAGAACTAGAACTGAGGAAAGCTGGCGGCATCGGGGCCTGTTTTGCTCTTAGTAGCCAGTTGACCATCTTCGAAATTCACAGTGGTTGTGTGGTCCTATTTCCCCACAGCTTTGACTCGAACAAGGAAAGTAACAGCATCCTGTAACCCCTAGGAAGATACTTTTAAAATCTGACTTGTCTAAGGAAAAGAGAGGCTGGGCTGCAACAGCTCAGCGGTGCATTTTCCCAGGCTGCACAAGTGGGAGAAAGGCTGGTACACCGCACCTCTGAGGCAAAAATAGAAATAAGAGTTGCTCAGTCCGTCAGCCTCTGTCTCCTCCCTTTTGCTTTGTTCCCTCACTTCATTTTCGTTTCTGACAGTGAACAAGAGAGCCCTTATGAACGCAGCCTTCCCTGTCAGACACGCACGGCTGGGGTGTCTCTGGCCATGAGCTGTGGGGTGAAGCACCGGAAAACAAAGCAGCAAAGATGGAGAAATGGAGATACCCAGCGCAACGGTACCTTCTCAGAGCACGGGGCAGGCTCCTATCCGGCAACATACAGGGAGTACACCTCTGCAGAAATGATGGTAAAAGCCCGTCTCATGAAGGATAACACCCTTTCTGTAAAATAATTTATCAGATGTTAATGTAGACATTGTTAACATCTTGGGCAGCCAAGCCAAGGCCAATGCTAAGCTGCTGTAGGAGACCACCCCTCTGCTGCCTTCCCCAGCCCTGGGGGCAGAGACCCCTTCTGGGTCCCCACTGCCCACCTATTATTTTCCTTCACAAACCTGGTGATCAAGAAAAAGAATATTTCTGCTTTTAAAATTATTAAAAGTAATCCTAGCCTAACAATGACGATGAGAGATTTCCCTGGGTTTCCTAGAAGAAAACCGGTTGTAGATGGACATGAGGCGTTGTGCAGAAAGAAGCAGCAGCGCTTTTCATGTCACCTGAGAGGAGAATGGGCAGGACACGCAGGGCAGACGAAGTGTAGGCTAAGGCAAACAGCAATATCTAGATCTGCAGAGAAATGCAGGCACACACGCATACATATGCACATAGAAACACATACACACACACACACACACGCTTCTAGCAATTCAGTTAGATTAATTTGCTTTGGCTATTCCATTATTTTACTGTAGTCCTTGTGTAGTACTTAAAGAATCAGGTTAAGCATTCTGCATTAGGTACACAAACAATGCTGCTTTACCTCCACATGGGTGTTGTGAGACTTTAATTAATGTTTGTAAAGTGCTTTCAGATCCCCAGAAGAAAGGCACTATAGAAGTGTGAAGTCTGATTATTTCACAGCATACAAAAGTAGAGGTGAAAAGAAATATTCTCCTCCTTACACATAAAACTACTGATCTCAACTCTTGCATTTAAAAAAACAAGATGTTAAGAAAGAAAAGAATTCTGACCATGAACCTACTTCAGGCTTCCCCTTTGCCTTTTTCATCTGATTTCTGGTTGAGTGAAATAATAAACTATTGTATTGCTGTAAACTCTTTGTGAGTAGATTTGACTAAGACAACAGAGTTCAGTGCCAGCAGCTACTCTGATCATTCTTTTAAATGGAAATTTACCGTCTGCTGCATCACATGGAAAAAATATAGAACTATTTTTCACAGCTTGTTCACTGAACAGATTATTGGAGGGAAGAAAAAATAAAAAGGCTTCATTTTCTACAGATCCCAAATCTCAGCCTAGAAAGTCTTGGCAATTTCCTTTTGAGAGGAGACAGATTTCACTTTCACATTGATTTAACAATGAGAAGTGCGTCCAAAATGAGGGCCTGATTCTGAACATTTAACTGGTTAGCCATGGTTGATTCAATAGCTTATCTATGGGAGCGAAATTACTCACATCCACAAGCCTATGTAGGATCTGGTCCTAATATAGAACCAGTTCTTGATGTCATAAAATCTTTTTTAACAGCATCTTGTGTTACATTTAATTTATTTCACATGGCCTCATAAAATAGGATAAAAGCTTGTAAGTCTAAAAGTCACATAAAGAGGATGGGAAAAAAAAAAGTCCTACCATGTATTCGTATTTATTAAGTATCATCTTCATGCAACTTAGAGAGTTTTAACTCCAGAATTTCCAAATTTTTTCTAATCCTAATAGCAGTCAGCAAGAGCTGGCAATGCATAATATAAACCGATTACAACACATACGCTTTTTGGAGAAGAAAGTCCTTCCCAAAGCTCTCTCGCAGACAGGTCCTCCCTTTCAGTGCGTGCGAGCAGCACAGAGCCCTACACAGTCACCGTACCAGCTTACCTCTGGCCTGGGCTGGGCATGGGCATGAAATATCCCTGCTCTTCTGTGCCCGGGCAGTGCAGCTGCATGGGACAACCTCCCAGGTTAGCCCTGAAAGCTCCAGGGTGACAGGCACAAGAAACTTGTGCTTGCATCAAACATGTTTTGATCTGATGGTGGCCTAAAGAGCGCACAAGCAACTCTCCAGTCCTGTCCCAGGAGGAGACGGAAAGGACTGCAGCTAAGTACCCCAGGATTTAGGCTGAGCTCACCTGTCAAGGGGAACGTGGCCAGGAGGTCCCAGGAGGCAGGCATGGCAGCCTCCAGGGTGTAAGGAGGAAAGTAAGTCCACAGGTGTAGCTTGGCACCCACAAATTCCCCACAGAAAAGGGGCTCCTTTTCCAATCTTTGAGGGAAAACATTTCTGGATGCTGGGAGATAAGTGAATGCAGGGCCACAAGTTAGGAGACTAATCTTGGTCTGCCTTTAGGCCCCGAAGCAGTGTGTGCATGTGGGTGGTGGGGGTGCTCCTCCAAAGTTGGTGGTGGGGCAACTTCCTACTCACAATATGGGTCCTTTATTTGAGCAAGTGTATAACAGAATTCATTATGAAAGTGCCTTGAGCATGACAGTGACTTCAGGGAGCTACTGGTATGAGTACTTGTTTGCCAACAAGAAAAATATTCATAAAAATAAAAAAACTCTATACCCTGGTTCTGCTGCCCAGTAGCGGGCATCATAACAAGGTAAGGGAATGTTACATTAAAAACAAATGAGCAATCAAACAAAATCCCAGAAACTGTTGCCCTGTTTTTCAGCTAGCATTTCCTTAGCTTATCAATGATAATCATTACCACAAGAAAATGATGAGGTCTTACCTGATGCTGCTGCTAGTAAAATAATAGTTTCACTACCAGGTGGCCATCACAGGCTGGCACTGTTTTAGGAACCAGCAGCAGACCCATCGCCTTTCCTCCGGAAAGCACAAGGGAGGCAAACCCAGGGATAATGCGCTAAGCAAACACTGAGCTTCCAACCTAAGCCCTGGAAAAGAAAAGTTACTTTTGATGAAGTAAAAGGATTCCTGAGGACAACTTCCAGTAAAGACAAGCTTTAACCACGATCTGACACAACAGTCAATAAATAGCTTCAAGATAATCACACGTACCTCTTTGACAGGCAGTGGTCTAACCCAGGCAGAGATGCTTTTAGAACATGGCTGTTCTCACCAGCCCTGGATATTTTTCTTGTGATCCAGGCAACATCCACATTGAAAAACCTACACCACAGCTGTCAAGGCTTCTCTCCAGCAGATAATTAAATTCCAACTCTATTGCCATTGTGACAAGTGAGCTCAAGTTTAGTGATACCATCCCTGCCAACTGAACAAGAACGAAAGCCGCCAGCTGCAAAGTCCTTAAGTGCATTGCTGAAAGAAGAGGTGCCCGCAGTACTTACCGGCATCCTCCCAGGGTAGGTTTTCAACCTCCAGGAGATACCTGACAACAACATGAGTATGCCTCAAGGAACGATTACATTTGGATCAGCATGCTTATGCAAGAAGGCCTGGCAAAAGTGGAGCAAGTCAACAAGTTTAAAGGACTTTCAAGATCTCATCCAAACCAGAGAAAGGCAGGGTTTAACTCAGGCAGTTGCAGGGTAGGGTTTTGCTAAACGCAAAAGGTGAAGGCATTGGCATTTTCTCCTGTGGATTGCCCTCTCAAGTTGCTCTTTTAGGTAAAGGGTTTATTTTTTACCTCTCCGTTTGCTTACAGCATGCACAGATAGGTCTATTTTCCTTAGAATATAGCTTTTAAACTGAGCTTATCCATCAAAAACCAGACTGCACATTAGCTAGGTCCTATTTAACTCCCTAATAACTGCTTTTTCATAGCGATTTTGCTTCAGATGTAAATCTGTTATTGCTACACTAGTTATTGAACTATCCAATTTTAAGTACAGCTAGAGGAAAACTATAATTTTTTTTTTCTCATAAGAGAAGAATACTGCTTCACTGCTAGCATCCCAGAGAAACTCCCACAGTTAATAAAGAGTGATCAGGTCTCACATTTAAGAACCACACGAGCTGTATCTGTTCCCTTGCTTTGCCTGTTACTCGAGTGTTTAAAGCTAGCTTTCCTCCTGCAGTAGCTCCATGGCAGCTGCCGTGGAGATCGCAGTTGCAGAGGCGAACATCTGCCTCCGACATGTTGTGCCAGCCGAAGGACAGCTCAGACCCCACACAGTCTCCAGGCTCTCACCCGGTACTCCGGAGGAGGTATACACGGCCTCCAGGGAAGCAGTCCAGGAGCCTACTGCCAAGCCAACGGCCAGAAAATGCAGCACATTTGAGCAGGAAATTAAACCTGACTCTCCCATCGCTGCAACAAATGGCTCAACCAGCCTGCTATAAAGTCAGTCTCTTAGAAGTCTCTCCATCCTCTCTTAAAACCAAACACCAGCACACACTTTCTGAACCATCCTGGCTGCCCCAGTCCATGGGACGTCAGCATCAGCAGCTGGGTGGGAAGGTCTGAGGGTTAACAGCACCTAAATGCTGGGTTTAGAGACTTACTTAAAATTGTGGCTAAATAGGTTGGCCCCTTTATAGATCTCATCCTAGGCTCCCAAAGGCTGAGTTTATTCATCACCCTATGTGCTTTGCTTGCAGCATTGGCTTCCCTGCTTGTCAACACGCCGATTTCTGAATTCTCAGTGCAAAGGAAGCCTTTCATGGTTTGGCATCCTCTTATATGTTTATGCTTCTCAAGATATATTCTCTAGCCAAGTCTTTAAGTTCTTATATTAGTCCTCAAGCCCAGACATCAATCTGTTGCTGATCAGGTCTTTTCACATCGTGCTGCTTTTATCTGGAATGCTGGTTTTGATGCTTCCAGGGAAGCTCTGGCTGATGTTTTTAAGAACGTGGTTAATTTTTTTTTTCCTTTTTGTTTAAAATGACACTTGAGCACAGCTATTTCTTTTAACCTTTTGCTTTTACTGTAAGACTTTAGCAAGAAATTTGCCTTATAAATGCCATTATACCGGAGAGGTACTGATTTGCATCTTTGTCCTTGGATAGTATAGAGGCAGCACAGGGGTCCACAAACAGAGCGAGATGATAGATTTTTTTTTTTTTCTCCCCTTTTATAATCCACAATAAAAAGTTTCTTTAAAGGGGAAGAAAATAGATGTACATGCTTAATATTGAAGAAAAGCCCGCTTGTGCTTGATACATTGAAGAAACAGTTCAAGAACACTTCATCTTCCTGGACTATCTCCCGCACTTCTGCCAAGGTTAGGGAAACCTTGGGTTAGCTGCTGTCTGAATGCCGCAGGCTGGTATCCGGCTGAACAAGTTCAGCTGACTGCTTAGATTTTCATCTTTATTCTTCCCCCCTGTTATCTCCCCACTTTGGCAAATAGAAATCACCCTCATCTTTGGGGGAGGCCTCAGCCTGAAAGAACCCAACAAAGAGAATTCCCCAAGAGATGCTGGCTGGGGGGGTCAGGGTCCTTCCACTGAGTCCCCCAGCTCGGCTGTGCTGGTGATCAGCCAGCTGTCATACAAGCGAGACTGTAGATCAACGTGATCTGGGACCAGGAGGGTCAGAAAACATAGCAGCATAGTCTGATAAATGACTGAAAAGGTTGACCAATGCAAGAGAGATCCACGTCCACCTCCGTATGTAAACAACTCCCTTTTTTTCACACCAGTGAAGAAACAAAGTGGGAGAAAGCAAAAGCATCAGGCAAGTATGACAAACTTTACCTCATTTTTCATTTGACTTTAAATGAAGAATGCTGCTGACCAAGGCAATCCTTGGATGGCAGTTGTTTTTGCACACAGCTCCTCTGACATAAAAACCAGAAGAGGAGCAGCACCGGGATGGAGAACAGACCAACTGAGGGATTCCTGAACAGCTGCAAGACACTGAAGCCAGTGTGACTACAAATGGAGGATGCAGTTCTGCCCCTGTGCTCACTTTGACTTGTCCCTTACACTGGGAACCAGCTTGTTCATTGTCCTTTTGCACTGCTTTAGGTCTAAGGTCTAGGTCAACCAAGGGACTGAAAACAGTATTTTGTGTCTGACGTACTCTATGATTAACCAGAGCCAAAACCTGAAGCATTATCTTAAATTTCAATTAAAAAAATTTTTTTTCCTTCTTTTTAAACTAACAAATATGTTTGGAGCACCTCATGCAGAAGTGGTTGTGTCAGATCATTTCACCATGGAGTATAAGCTCGAATGGGCTTCGACAGAGTTACAACTGCTCTCATCACCATGGAGCTGCCTTAGCATTTGCACGGAGACAACAATGCTCTCCTGAACTTATTCTGTGTGTCTTATACTGAGAGCCGCCTGGGCAAACCTGACCTGCTGGTTCCTGGAAAACAAAACAAAAATACAGCAAATTCCTCCTCTAATGGCAATAAGGATCACGCTAATCATCGCTTTGTCTCACAGGACCATGGTCTGGGCCTAACTGTGAGAGCTGTGGTCATTTAGATAAGGGAAATGGAGAACACAGGGACGGGGAAGAGCTTGCACACTTCAGCAGATAAAGGAGAGGAACTCCTTCCTCTATATGCTCCCTTGGGGAAACTGCTGAAGACACATTGCCATAGCTACCTACCTCGACAGACAACTCTCTTCTCAGGTATTTTGTGGCACCAGAAGAGACCCCCAACAAAGGCTTTCTTCTCTCTTCCATGAGGAGATGCCAGCAGTGGTTCCCGCTGGCCAACCCACCTCTTCCCACCCCACCAGACCCTCCAAAATCCCCTGTGGCTCTGGGGCTGCTCTGTCTCTGCTCCCTGGGAGCTGCCCTCCACTGCTCTGCCCAAACCCTAGAGATGAGCTACCAAAAACCCCACCCCAGCCTTGCGGGGCTGTCATGGACAGGGCCTGGGCTCTGCTGCACTGGGGGAAAGCTTGGGAGGCCGGAAATGGCAGGTAAAGGACCAGACAAACGGAGAAAGAGCAAAGGTTTATTGGGGAGGAGGCGTTCAGAGGGAACGAGGTGCACTCCATGATTGTCAAACCTATTATGATACCTCTTTTTTTTTTTCCTTTCTCAGTAACTGTGGCTAGAAATACTCTAATTGGCAGTAATGAAGTTAATGACTCATAACTGGTGACTAGGCAGGCAGCTGGCCAGGCCTGTGAGGGGCTCAGAGAGCCGAGGAGCCATGGTGGTGCTCCTTGCCCTGCCGGCCCCAGAGTGCCCCCAAGCCGTGTGGGGAGTGGCTTTGTCCAAATGCCCCCTTTGCAGTCGCCACATTGCCCTGTCCCAGGGCTTCCCACCTGCAAACAGGGGCTCTGGGTTCCTCACAGCGCTACCTAACTCCTCTGCAAACAGCGTTCGTAAGTCCCCACTGTGTCCCTCAAACGCGGAGGTCGGGGTGCGGGAGGAGAGCTCGGCTGCACACCTCCGCCTCACACTGCCCTGCGGTACCCACACTCCGCCCCACCAGCCAAGTGCCTTCATTAAACACACACTCATTTAAGGATTACTCTAACGTTGCTCATTTCTAGGTCAATTATTGACTTGAATCATGTTAAAGTTTAACATAAATATGCTGCTATATCACCTGTGCATGTATTACGATAATTATATGGTTACAAAATTCTTTTAAAATACTAGGGAAACTAGCTGCTACTGGAAAATAAAGGCTCACAAACTGCCCTGAAGACCATACAAAGAAATACAAAGATTCCCATTACCTTTGTATCAGCTTCACAAGGAATAATCAATTTAGGTTATTAAACACATCTACAAATTAATTACTCTCCAGTTAAAATCTTTGCTTCCTAAAAATGTTTTGTCTAACCTTATCAGAGAGTAAGGCGGGAGTGGGGGGGGGGTAGAGAGTGAGCAGAGAAAGGAAAGGCATCGTATCGTAAGCAGCTTGTAAAGCTACAAACAACATGAGAATATTCCTTTTTTTAAAAAAAAAAAAAAAGCACCGCTAACTTTTTAACATTTTAGCAAACTTTTCAATTAGGATTTCTTCCTGGCTATTTAAATATGCTTAAAGTAATGATTTTCTGTAATTTGTCTTTTTCCTTTGGAAACATACCGTGCTATTGTCAGCTTTAAAAAAGAAGCAATTTTCTGACTTTTGAGATTGAGCAGGTCATGGAAAAATTACTACTGTGGGAACCTATAATTAAATAGAAAATGCAGCTGCACTTATAAAAAACTAAAAATAAATTTACTCTATTAATACTTGATTCTGGAATGGTATTTGACTCTTCAGACACAGGTCTTAGCTGAAACTGTACCTTACCTGCAGAACATCACTAGCTGCACAGCTACTGGCAAAAGCAGACATGGTATATAACACGTACAAACGTATTGCCAATTATTTGCTGTTCATCTGAACTGGATTCAGTGTAGCATGATAGTTATTTACATATGCAGCCCCTTTCTTTTCTCTTTTCCGAGTATTGGCACTACATCTTTGAGTGTTGGGGCTTTTTTTAAGGAACTCAATTAAAATAAATCTATATAGAATCAGTAATGTTTATTATAAATTTAACTAGAAAAAAGAAGTACAGAAAGGGACTTTTGAACAAAATTATATAGTTCATCTGAATTGAATAAAGATTTCTTCCCAGCATTTGACTAGTCCTGAAATGGAGACAAGATTCTACACAGTACCATGATACAAAACCAGGGTTCCTGTATATATATATAAAGAAAATTTACCACTGTTCATGACTGAATGTTTACACAGTACCAGGTACAGGCTTTGAATTAAATTCTAAGTGAAAATATTGAAAAAAAAATTTGTCACCCACAATAGATTTTAAAACAGCTAAAATACACAAGATTAACAAAAGCCTCATGGAGAAAATAAGGTACAGACATGCTGACTAACAATTCATGAGACTTGTTCTGATGTCTGACGATAAAAAAAATACTTGCACAGAAATATTAAAAGAACTATATTAAATTAGAAGATCAAATCAGCCTAAAAAAACAGTATCAATTTTATTTAATAATAGTAATAAAAATAGCATTTTAAAAATAATTGCATTTAGGATGACACGTTTCATTATTTTCTTGGGTAATAATAGGTGAGATTCCACAACCCGTCCTTATTGCATGAAATAGAAATTACTAGATACAAATGTGTTTTTATACACTATACAATAATTTGTAAAATTATATTTCCTGCAAACCTCCACTAATTCACTAAGCTTGAGGGTTGTTTTTTTCTTTTAATAAATAGGAAGGAAATTTTCCATCTTCTTTTCATTAATCATTTTCACATATCCAGCTTTCTGTCCTATTACAAAGAACATAGCTAAACCCATACAGTTTATAGAAATGTCTGCATCCTATTTATAACATATAAGAAGACGAAATCCTTTCTTCATGTGCAAAATCAACTTCACTGTTTTTAATACAGTTACGTATTACATCTAATACAGCTATCCACACCTATCGTGAGAATGAAAAGAGCATATCAGAAACAGGGAAACAAAAAGATCTGTGAAGAAGCATGATACACCACCCGGGAAAGATTTCTTTTTTTCCCCTTTCAGAAACAACTTGTGAGTGACAGTGCCGTTGCAGAGAAAGCCCACAAAACCTACATTATTGCGTACACTGCTTGATTAAGACACCCAGAAGTGATAATAAGAATCAGCAGTATAATTACTTTGTTTTCACATCTACAGCTTGCTTTCTCTCTGCTGCCTGTTTGGTCAGTGGCATGATTTTTTTCCGCTTCGTGCCGTGGAGCTGGATTTCTATTTTCCAGCTGCATATATTCCACGGAGGAAAGGAAAACTGATCCATGAAGTTTCTATTTGCATAAAGCACAGAAACATCTGTCACAAGATTCTTGTTGGTGGATTGAAGCATCAGGAGATACTGCCGTTGATCATCTGCCGCTAATAATATTGAATTCTTTTTCTGTCAATAGGAGCTTACAGTGAGGGTATTTAAGGAGGCAGAGAAAAGAGAATTTTATCAGAGAAGACATGTTCTTACTATTACTTGAAATAAGTGATCCGTTACGTGATGCTGTCTCACACAAACACTCACAAATGAGCTCTGCCCCAGGATCAGCAAATGCCCGGTTCCATCTGATATCAGTTCTTTGCAAATACAGATCTTATAAAGGCATACGATGATTTAATCAGCATCCTGCAGTTGCCTACAATGCACAGCCGCTATTTTTTTTTGTTAAACTTTATGCAATTAATGATCCGTGGTAGCAGGGCTAACATTAGAAAGTGCTCAATCTGCAGTGCTGGTTTGAGTTTTGATTTCAGTTTAGGGAATCAAATAAAAAAATCTCGAGGAAGACTTATCTGTGTCTCAGATCAGGAAAATTTTCATTCTGTTTCTGCGTGTATATATAATGCATGTCTACAGTCATAAACATCAGGTGGAGCAGCCAATTCATTCATACAGAATATGTACTAGAACAGAACAGAAACTCAGTGAAATATAATAGCAACTATTTAAAAACGAGAATTACTATGTTAGGTCAAGTGTTATTTCTAAAATCGCTGAGAGCACTTTTGGTAATATACAAAATTAATATTTCTGCATTAGATTTTGCTCTACAAACTATTTTTTTTTAATCGGTAGCACTATTTTTTTTTAAATCGGTAGTGGTGTTGATATAATTGTACAAATGGATTTTAAGCTGGCCTCCTCTCCTACACTGCTGAGGGTAAGAAACCCGGCTGACCTACGGTATGCAGGGCAAACAAAGCGCTCTTCTCAGCTCCTGTGTTTTGCGGAGTTTAACAGCCAAACTGAGAGGAAAGTAAAGTTTCTTCACATTTACTGTCTACTTATGTCAGAAGTGGCATGAAGGTGATCGATACAGCACTATTCCCTCTGTTCTCTGCCAGGCGCTCCAAGATAGGTGGCTTCCCAAGCTAGGTCAGCAGAGATTAGTATCACATCAGTAACATCTCATTCATCGTTGTCATTGTAAAACAAAAAGGCTTTAAACATTTCTTATTCATAGCTGATCTCTGTAACATGCATGCATGCTGGGCCCCCCCCCCCCCCCCCCCGCCCCCCTCGCTCCTTCACACATTCACGGATACCTCGGTTCAACTGTAAATGTCTGGGTGCAGGAAATACCTGCTCGGGAGCACAACAGGGCCACGAGTCCAGCCGGGGTCATGCTATATTTTGAAACAAACAATTGTAAAAATAATGGAAAAAAAAAATAAACCAAAAAACAAACTGCAGCGGGAGTGATCTTTGCTCCCATACACATATTTGTGTAAAAAGTTTCTCTGGCAGTGGTTCACCAGCAGGCAGTAATTAGCTAAGATACTTCTTTGTAATTTTTCTGTTTCATAAATAATACAGGAGTTTACTAACAGGAAGTTTGTGGGAAGCAACAGTAAACAGTCTAGCAATCCATCTGTTATTGCGGAATGCAAGAAAGCTGAATCAGGTTCTCTGCAAGTGGACTATTTTCGTTGTTTGTGCTAGCGATGTGTGGGAAATGGGCATTTAGAGTCGAACGTGAACTCTTGCAGACCTCCTTTCCCCCTCGTCTTGCGGAAAGAGATGGCTGGGTGCGATTTCAGCAAAAAGCTCGAGTGCTTCGGTGGCTGCCGGGCAGCTCGTAATAAACCTGAGCGAAAAAAAAGACAAGGTAGTTGTATCAGATGTGAAATATTCAGGTGACTGTTACAAAGAGACTTTCGGTTCCTCGAAATCATCTCAGAAAGAATGACTTCTAAATTAAAACACACACAAACTCCTGTTAGCACCTTCCTCAGCGTCGAGATATTTATCAGGGAGAAACCGAAGGGTTGGAGGGAAATGGAGTGGGAGGAAAGGAAACAAGGAAAAATAAGGTAACGATGGAAGTTGTACTGACAGGCTTTCTGTGCCAGCGCAAGTAGAGAGTCAAGCAAGGGTGGAAAAAAAAGCCAGTATCTTTCCCGAAGACAGGCTGTTCTGCTGGCATTAGTCCACCCTTGATATGTTGCTTATGAATAGAAGGCTGGGAAGCGAGCGGGGGCAGGCGTGTAAATTAGTCACTACTACTACAAAAGCAAGGTTCCTCTGCCAGCGGCAACGCGGTGTCTCACCTCGAAGATTAATCTGTAGCACTGAAAGTGTGCGTACAAGATAAAAAGTTGTGCTGCCAAATAAACGAGAGTCAGAAGCCTAAGTATAGGATTATATCCCGTGCTAACTAGGAGTAATTGCTTTTTAACAAGCTAACAAATCCTGCTTATTCATAGTATGTCTGAATGTTACACATAGCACTTGGTGTAGAAGAGACAATGAATACCGAGAAAACCTCTGTTTAGAACAAAACCTACTAAAAGATGTAGGAAGCTGTCAAGAAACAAAAATGTCAAATTACTGGGCACGGTATCAGCTAATAAACGGGGGGCAGTAGTGCGAACCACTGGTGTAAGAACAATTTTCAACAGGATACTCGTAACGTCCGACCGCGATGCCCACAGAGGCGGGGCCACAGAGGCGAGCGGCGGGCTGAGGCCGGGGGTCCTCGGCCCCGAGGCGGCAGAGCCGCGGGGGGAGGCGCCCGGGCCCGCGGCCGCCCAGCCCTGCCGCTTGCCAAGGCCGCCATCTCCTGGCCTCCCCCCGAAACTGGCCCAGGTCAGCCGGGGGGAAGGCCCGGCGCTCGGAGAAGTGTCACCCTTCGGGCGGTGGTTCAGAGGCAGATTTCAGGTGCGGGGAGGGTTTCAGGAGGGCCGGGGCTGCAGCCTGCTGTGCCCGGGGTGAGGGACAACCCCGGCGCTGTGCTTCAGACTGAGGGGTTTGCTCCCCTACACACGCACGCTGCAGGCAGCTCAAGCTGCGGTCGGAGTTACAGGAGAGGCGGGGAGGAGCACACGAGGGGAGCACCCGGCCGGAGCCAGAAACCCGGGGCCTGAGGGCTCAGAGGGACGCGGCAGCGCCTCGTCCCCCTCCCCCCAGCCCCACCCCCGGCGGTGCCCGCCCGCCGCGCTCCCGAAGGGCTCTGGTGCCCCCTGCCGGCCGGCCACGCGCACTGCGGTCCGCGCGGCGGCAGTTACCCGCTCGGGCGGGGGCCGTTACCCGCTCGCGCAGTGGCCGTTACCCGCTCGCGCGGCCAGGCGGGCAAGGGGGGGAGCCGGATTCCCACCGCCGCCCCGCGCTGGCCACCATGTTGTTTTTTTTTTTTTTTTTGCAAAGAAAGCATGAGGTGCCCGAGTGACTGCCGCCACCCGCCGAGCCGCTGGTACTTGTACAGCGCGGAGAAACTCCATGGAGCGGCCCTTTATACGCGAGCTGGTGAGCCTCGACGGATTTACCTCAGTTTGGATAAGGAAAATCAGGATAGCAAGCAACGTTTTCAAAGTTTCACTATCCGCATAACACTACTGGTGTACTCAGATTGTCAGATATATTTTTACAAGACAATATTGCACCATGGCTATTGCATCATGGCTACTGACAATTTCATTATTATTCCTCAAAGCAGCAAAAGGCAACTTTGGCTAGTAACTGTGCAGTATAGTTAAAAATTCAGCATGATCCATGCTAATTACAGCTGGAAAACGGGCAGAGTTGCAAAAAACAAAAAAAAAAAAGAGACGAAGCTTTTGATGATTTTCACTCAAACTGGTTGAAAAGCCTGGAAATCCCTTTTTTTGAAACACCAGTATCTGAATCTATAATGTCAATGTCTGCACAGGACTCGCTCTTTCCTCACCTAAACCCACCAGAAGTGAGTCAAACAGCGCTGGCTCTCCTGTAGGTTTCCCACGAGGGGACACAGCGGGCTTGGACACTGACACAGGCAGTAGAAGAAAATTTGTCAAAAATGTGGTTTAGTAAAGCTGTGGCATTACTTCCTATGACTGTCTCCAGCTGTAGCCCAGCACTGGAAACACTCAGCCTTTCCAGCCCTTTTTTTTTTTTTTTTTTTTGGGTATAGTAACCTTGCTGCTGCTCCTGACTGGTGTAATGCTTGCTCCTCCAAGTGAGAATGCATAGCTTTATAATTTCATTGCTCTAAGGACCAAGAAGGATACCTTATTTCTTGGCATCTGAATCTCATCCACTTCTGCACGGTTCAAGATATTTACCACTGTGCCAGGTCTACAGCAAAAAACACTGCACGGTAAGAATTGGTGCTGTTTTGTTACAATGTTTGCCCTGCCGGTATTTCCCTTGTTTGTGTAGAGTAGAGCTTGGGGGTATTCTGTTTATTTCTGCATCACAAAGGCGTTGATGTCAATACTCACCGGTGTACCAGCACGGCCCAGGTACTAAGAGCGAGGAAGCAATGGTGGTCTGGGGCTCCACCTAGGCACACACGGCCTCTCTGCAGGAGCAGCTCGCTTGAACATGGCATGCACTGATGCGCATAGTTCCTCTATTTCTGTAATCGAAAAGAGTCACAGCAAGCTCAGAAATCCAGTGTTCTCTGTTGCAAGAAACTGTCATGATGAAAGGTTTTGTTGGTACTTTTCCTGGGTATCCACTGATATGCACGCTTCTGCAACCCTGGCTTTTCTGCTCCGGGTACCCAGGAAAAAAACATCAAGCAAGTGTTTGTTTGATATTATGGACATTTGTGCGCCACAGGAATTATAAATGAGAACTAATGGCAGAGTGGCAAAACAGTCACGACATTGACTAGTCTGGACATAAAGCCTTCCTCTCTGGGAAGACTATGACAAATCAACTTATTTATGCACTGAACAAAACACCTTCCACAGGGAGCCCAACTCACCTTAACGCTATGTGAGCTTGTCATCGCACATCAACAGATCAGATGGCAAGACTCCACTCAGCCTCACTGCTACAACTTAGTCAGCTCCCTGAAAATCAGAGATTAAACACCGCAATACAAACTCTCTGAGCTGTGATCCCCAGTGCATCTGTAAGGTACTGACAGTGTCTCCTCTGCCCAACTTGCCATCACTGGAGGGATCTGAGCTGCTATGGCCTCTCTGTTGACTGCAGTTTGGAGGCAGGCTCTCACTCGATCCCAACCAGCCTTGCCAGACATCTTGGCTCCAGTCTGCCAAGAAAAGAGTCAGGTACTGGGTGCAACCTGTGCCATTACACATCTGGATTTTCTGGCAGGGGGCTACTAGAAGTGTTCTCCAGTGGATCCAACAGAATAAACCAGATCTGGCAGATCTCATCTCTTTCCCAAGGCAGAAACTGACATCTCCACAAGCATGCCCAACCTTCACCTCCAAAATGCTGAGTCCTTGTTTCACACCGGCTACAATGAGGTGTAACAACACAAAGACTCACACTGTAGTAGTTGGTAGGGAACTCGGATTCTGACCACTTTCAAGGAGCCTGCCTTAACAACCCTGTTGGGTCTTTCCCTAAGTCTCACCTTCAGGTAGCAAAAATAAGACTACTTCATGCCCTCCTTTTACACGCCAATCCTCTCTTTCAGACATGTTCGCTCAAGCTGCCACCCCTGTGAGAGTCTTGCTCAGAGAGGTGTATGCCCCTATGTCTGCTCAGCCTGCTGTCACATCCTCTCTGAGGTCAGCTCTTCTCCGCCAGCTTTGCCCACATCTCTTTGCTACAGATTTAAAGTCACTGGAAATTTTTTAAGACATCCAAGCCAAATTCACAGAAAAAGAAACTGGGAAGGGCAAACTACTGGCATACTTGCTGACAGAAACTACATTTTCTTCAGAAGGAGAAATATATTCCTTCCAGTTTGGTTACTCACAGAAAGTGCTTCTGGGAATATATCAGAAATACATACCTACGCATTCTTTACTCTCAAATAATGACAAATACAGCTAGCACTAGAGACGCTGAGCACTGACGTGTGTTTTATCTTGTTGGTGGTATAACTCTAAAATAGGAAAAATAATGTTGAAAATCCAAGGTATCTATATAGGTGACGTATATGCACAGAGCTCAGTGCTGAAAGAAAGACTTTGTGGTTTATTAGTGGCAAGCAAACAGGCACGCTCCTGAGGAACAAGCTTAGGTCATGAATGCAGTGTCTCTATGTGTGGTCTTTATAATGAAGTCAACACAGGACAGGGTTAAGGACCTACAGTATGCTTGCATATCTACAATTTACATGGAATGTAGTCACCAAAACCTGTATGTTCTGACATAAATAATTATCTGGAAAAATGAAACACAGTAGCAATAATTTTAAATGTTAATCTAAGCAACTTTTAAAATGAATTTTGTTTTAAAGTGTTCTGACATTTCCCATACAATAGTCCATACAAAGCCTCGGAGATTATTTAAAAAAAAAAAAAGAGAGAGAGAAGAAATATTTTTGCCAGATCTTCCCAGCCCTGTGTTCTACCAAAGGCCATAATGAGGTCAGTCTTTGTGATGTTCTCCCCGGGGATTTTTGTCTGCCCTAGCTTTCTGGATATGTTTTTTCTGTCTTTGGTCAGTTTTTCGTCTCAGCCTCTCTCATTACATGCAATAATGCAGCTTCTGTTTCAGTTTGGGGCTATTGTGTAATATTCCTCGAGTCACGTCTCGGAACTAGAGTGCTCAGCTTTCTTCTTACGCTCCCCTCCCTATTTATTTTTTTCCTGCCTTGTTTTGAAAATATCTCCTCCTTTCTGGAGTTGTAGATATTTTTACCAATAGTTCTGTTCTTTCTCAAAATATTTCCATCTATTTATTTCACCTATTCTCTATCTACACAATAGCAGCAACACCCACATTTCTCAGTGCTGTGCCTCTGCAGCCCATTTTGTATGTTCTCAATTCTTACCTCTGCTACTCCCAAAACTTCCGTGCAGTACCGGGTACCAGCTGCTGGAGATGTGGTGTTCCTGCAGATAACACTGTGTGTCTCTGTAAAACTAAATGCGTCAATAAAGGTGCCTATGCAGATCATGAAAGAAGAGTAAACATCATGTTCTCACACATGAGAAAAGAGTCCTCAGTCTTTCCTACTGTCTTCTACCCTGAAACATGAGTTTCAAGATCCCCGCAAGATCCATCAAGATCCCCGCAAAGTGCAACTTGCAAACCGTTGCTGGGTTTCATCTCATCCAGCTTCAGGCATCCGCAGCACAGACTAGTCTGCCCAAATCAGCCATCAGCATTTGTTTCCTAGCTGCCAGAGGGGCAAATGCAATTCCTCTCGGCCTCGGCACACACCCTGAGGAAGGTCGAGGACTCCAGGCACGCACGAGTCTCTGTCACCAGCGGCGGGCGGGCAGGTCCCACAGCACAAACAGAACCCGTTTGAGACAGCTGCCTAAAGGGGAGAAGTCAATGCCTGCCCCCGGTCCTGCCCCGGTGCCTCACCCGGACTAGACATGTCCCGGCCCCACGGGGCGCAGGGGCAGGCCCCCAGCCCCACACCACGGGGCGCGGGAGCGGACCCCCCAGCCCGGGCCGGGCCCTGCCGCTGCGCTGCGCGCTGCCGCCGCCAGAGGGCAGGCGAGGCAAGGGACAGCGCCCCGCCGTCCGGCCACCAGTGCCCCACAGAACGGGGAGCGGGTTCCCCTTTCGCCGCGGGGTTAACCTCTGAGGTCACGCGGGGAAAACGGGCTGCTGAGAACCTGCAAGCGGTCAGTGGAAGCAGAGGGGGTGGGGGGTGGGGCTTTCCTCCTCAGAATGAGCACTTCAGGGTTCCAGGAAAAAAAAAGAACAGATAAGAATGAGTGGACAAGCAGGAGTGCTGCAGTTAGAAATAACCGAAGTGATGAACCGAAGCTCTGCTGAGGCATCTATAGTATGCCTCTTGCAGAATCCAGTAGCAAGGCTGGGCATGTGTTCTGCAGAATGGAAAGGCAGCATCCAGCATGAGTGAGGCTCAAATGACCATACCTCAACCATATGTTTTGAGATTTAAACAGAAATACAGATTGAACAAGATGCCATTCTTCATGTAAATCCCATGCAATCCTTGAAAATTCATGAATTTTTCAAGAGACTGATTGAAAAAAATTCTTTTAAGGGGCTGCAAGTTTTAAACAAGTCAGCTTCATGACCTGCAATCCAAAAACCTCCTTTTTAGTATTTAGTATTCCACTGTATATACAGTGGAATCTAAGTATGTATTTTCTCAATGCTGCAACATTAAAAAACACACAAACCAATTCTTTCCAATTTCAACATTAAAGCCTTATTCATTCCAGGACTTGGCAATAATGTGTAAACCTCAAGTCAATAGCTGTGAACCACACATTTTTCTCACAGTACATTTAATTAAGATCTCAAAGACTTAAAAGACTTTTTAAAAAGTTCTATATTCTCCTGTCTCTTTCATAATACAGATGGGAAGAGTTCTTTGCATGGTCCAATGGGAATAACTACAAGAAATCATTAGAAACTACGTTTCCAAGATTTTTCCTTTCTCAGCTCAGTTACCAAATGAATTTACTTCACTGGTGCTCAACTAGCTGCAAAGCCTGAGAAGTGTGTAACTGCATTTTCAGCATGAAAACTGTCATCTATATGGATTTAAAAGTTGTGTGTGTGTAAAAATAATAAAGTTCAGTGATAATTTGAGGCAACTTAGACAAGATAAACTAGACAAGGAAGAATTCAGTAGTTCATCCAGCCTCCCGACGATCCCAATAAGTAAGCTTCCAAGGCTCAGTCATGCTACTGGGAACAGAGGAAACAAGTATAGATAACATACACTGGTACCCACCCCAACTCTGTTTAGTCCTGTAATCAGGACTAAAATGGTTACACCATTTTTTTTATGCACAGCACATTTTCCTTCCCCAGGAAGCTCCTCAGCAAAGGGAACTGAAGTTCCTGCTGCTCCCTCTCTAGAGCCTTCAGGACCCAGGCTGAAGACAGGGCAAGTGAGGGAACTCCATCACAGGGTGGAATACAAGCACAACGTTCCTCAACGGGAAACTGCTCCAGTGGGGAGATTTAAGAACAGTCACAAAATCCACTATTTTCCTTAGGCTGTATTTTCCCAAGGTTATCATAATCAATGTTTTGCCTATTAGATTGAAATTTCTTGAGAAAATACATACTTTGCAAAAGGCCAAGTTAGCTGTTATTGTTACAGTGACATACAGTGCTATTTACAAGCTCTAATTATTTTGGAGTAATTTTTCTGTCAGTGAAAAGCAGCCAGAATGCATGGAATTTGGCTCCACTGATAAAAGTAGCAAACATTTGCTTTATGTTCCATTTTCTGGGGGAAATAAAAGTTCACTTTGAAAAGATCAGAATCTACAGGGGGAAAAGGTAGGCTTAAATCCCCAGAATGCAGCAGGTTTAGCTCTGTCCCTTTTAATCATTAGGATTGTAGGAGCTTGGCTGACACCAAATTAAGGAAAACTGAAACCAGATGGTGTAGTTGCAGAAGTTTTCTATACTGATCTTTCAAAGCAGCACTGACACACTTGAAGAGAGGTAAAATGTAGTTATGTAAGGAAAGCACCAACGTACTGCAACCTGTAAGTGAGAAGTTTCAAAGCATTGAGATCTTTGATGGCTGCATGATAACAGTAACTGGCAAACACAATGTACAGTGAAAATACATTCCTTTCTCCGCTAAATTATCCTTGGACTTTTTCACTCTCTTCCGCTTTGCACCAGCAGGAGTCCCACAGACATTAGGGCACAGTAAGAACTGATAGAAGACTTAGTAGATGGTAGATGGCTTTCCTTTTTCTAATTGGAGTTAATGGAAAGTCTTCCATTGCAAGACATGAAAAAGTTATTTCAGAGATATTCCTCTATCAATAGCAAGTTGGCCCTATTTAATGGAAGCTTGGAAAGTACACTGTCAACTTAAATTTGTACCCACATAAAAAAAAAAACAGTTTAGAAACCCATAAAACTAGTAGGAATGTTTACACACAATTTAAAAACATTCCAGCAAAGGACTGTAGCTATTAAACAAATCAGCATGTCCTAGAGTGTTTGAAGCCCAAATATTGAAACACTAAGTACCCAGGAGTATAATTTTCCTTCAAATATTTTTTTTTTAAAAGATGGTCTTTATTATAAAAAAAAAGTTCCAATAAAAAAAGGTAGGTACAAGGGACTCTCATGAGTGAGTACTGAGTGTGGTATAGACAGAGGGTTACAGGTCTGCAGGGCTAGATCCTAAGCAGGAATGGTGCTGGTTGTCATGTCAACTGGGGACTGTGATTATGATTTATAAATTTGCAGTAGCCCTTTTAAGGGCACTTCAGGCCTTCAGGATATGGATCCGGTGAAGAATCATGGCTCCAGTGAAGCCAATTGCAAAAATTCTTCACTGCACACAAAGCAACCCTTCTTCTTTTGTTTCAAAGACTGCCAGTACTCATATACAGAGACTCTACTAAATTACTTGCATAGTACAGCCAAAGTATGTTCTAATAGGTGATAAATTCTTCTCCTTTTTTTTTTGGCAAAGTCCATTTTGAGGAGCATAGCAACTCAAAACTGGCCTGTGTCAGCTCAGAGACAGTGAATCCCCTTTCTAAATGATACCACTAAGTATCCTTAGCTGCAGGCCACTAAGCCCCTCAACACAGGGCTGAAGATGAGACGCTGCTTTGAAAAGTGTCTCTCACACAGTGTTTTTTTTTCCTAATGAAGTCAGCAGGAAGGCTTCCTTCCTAACAGTCAGCCCACTGGAGCCTGAAAGTCAGCCCAGCTCCTTTTTTCAGCCCAACTGCAGAATTAGTTCTTTTACAGGGAAAATGTGATACCAGTTCCATTAATGATTCACTAGTCAGAAGATAATACACCTCAGCTTCTCTTAGTATTGTTACTAGATTTATGAATTAGGGCTTTTAAAAACTTGATTATCTGTGTTGCCACTTTAGTCAGCGACCAAGATTCAACATACACCAGAAGGTCAAGAGACAGAAGAAAGTCTCACCTTTAGAGGGGCTTTCATTGATCATAATCCAAATCTGCATAGCAGAAATTTTCTTTATCATCTCTCCCATCACAATGCAATCCAGAAGGAATGGAGAGAATCACACTGTGTCCTTTGCTTGTTACCAGCTCACATCAATGCAGTTACCAGATGTAATGATCTATTTTCTGTCTCTTCACAACTGTGTTCTTCAGGGAACAGTTGAATTTGATAAATACATGTGTAGTATGAATGACACTTAGGTTTAGGTGTGGAAATTATTTGCATTTGCCTCCTGAGAAAAAGGAGGATGAAAACATGAGAAAGACAATTAGTTTATTGTCTGAGGATATGCTTCACTGAGTTCCCTTCACTCCCCTTTCTCTGAGTCCAGGAGTCAGTATGTTTATGCTGAAGAGAACATGAGATAGCAGTTCCTTGTCTTTCTGTCCCTGTATGCTTTATTAAACTGCCCCTCCTGTTCCACTTCACCACATATAGGAAGAGCATCAGTGCAAATGTGAAGGTGCCCTGTAGTAATTTACAATTGTAAGTGCCAGTATATATGAAATAATAAATACCATATATTGGTCTGATTAATGCATGCTTCTCATATTCATTTATTTTCCTGTGCAGGGCTCATGCAGGGCTGCAGTACTTGCAAGTACTTAAGAATAGCTCCAGAGGAGGCAGAATTTGGAGAGTGTACTTGGGATGGACGTGCAGGCCACAGGATTGCCTAGTTCTAAAACCACGGCAGAGAATGCAGACACTGTTAATTGACCACACAGATTCCTCCCCATAGGAATTCCAGAGCATACCTCCAGCCTGAAAGTCTGCATGGGAGACCTATCCTGGTTGTATGTGACTTTTCCCAAGAAGTAAATTCCTTCCTCTTCTCAAGCATCTTTCACAGCCCTAAAAAAGAAAAGTGGGGAAGGATGACATTTCCACCATTCCAGAGAGAAAAACCATGACAACAGCCCCAGTGGCTGTTGCAGCTCCAGTCACAAATCTCAGGACTGTGGTTGGGCATGCAAGCAAGAGCAACCAGCAGTTTAACTAAAGAGGACCAGAAAAGGAGCCTTTCAGAGTAACTCACTACAAAGGATTTAAAAAGGAACTTGCATAGATAGCTAAGTTCTCTGGAGCACTCATGATCTCCTCTGTCTGCAACTCTGCTTTGGAAATGTGAGCCGACATCACAGCATGTGTGCAGATGACTCTGAGTGGCTTTCTCATGACATATGCCTGCAATCCATCCACGGCTCAGAGGTTTCTTGGTCATGATCCCACTGAAATAAGGCACAACAGGGAACATCGAACCATGTTCCAGGTAACAAGATCCAGACTTTACACAAACTGCTCTTGTGGCATAGAAATCCCAAGATTCAGGGCCACCAACAAAACAGGGGAAAGACAGACTGATTGTTTGGCAAACACACACAAATAGAGGACACAAATCAGATTGAACTTGTTCCTGTGATGTCCACATAACAATCTCCACCATGGATATATTTGACACCAGATTATCGACACAGGGATTTTTTCTACGTGATTTTGCTCCTTAGTGAAGACATTGCCAAATAGGGTGAGTCCACAAGTCTTTAACACTCCATACAGGTTATCTCAGATCTCCCCTACATTTGGCGAGCATAACCTTTACCTTTCTGATATGGGATCTCCCATACAGCCACATACAGCCCACAGACTTGCAGGTGTGAATGGAGACAAAGTAGTAGTTACAGTTCCAGTCCTGAGTTCAGCTCATGTCTTCATTCAAGCCTGCTCCTTCTGCAGCAAAGACGCATGCATTGGTGGGTAACTGAAGTACCTACCAAATCTATACATCTTGTGCAATGTGAATGAAATCAAACAGGCCTGTGCAAGAGCTAATATTAGCTGGGTCTCAACTACTCAATACTTTAATAATAATCAATTGAAAATGCAGTGTTTTCATTTAAACATGCAACATAAATAAAATGTCAGCTAATGTTAGTAATTTAGTAATGTTAGTGACTTCTGTAACTTCAAAAATCTCAAGCACTTAAAAGACATAAAATGCATATCTAAATACATCAGCTTTCACAAACCCTCACATTTTTAAGGCTATAAAAAGCACATATTTCAGCATAACAGTAATGGTATTTGCACACAATTTTATCAAAACTCAATACTACATACTTTCTTTGCTGTGAAACACAAGCAAACTCTTTCTCAAGAAGCAGCAATTTTCAGCACTTTATGAAAAACCATTGGTCAGAGGATATCACAGCTCTAAAAGCAACTTATTAAATTCACTGGTCAGAACTGAAGTTGTAAGTCAACAGTAACGGCCTTATGTCTGAAGGATGTGTTTCAGCTGCATGAAGTTAGAGGTCCTCCACTTTATCTCCTAGGTTTGTTTTCAATAAGTGATATAACAGGGACCATACTGGCACTTTAGCAGCTGTAATTGTTTGGTTTGGAATTATTAACCCACCCCAACTTGGTTCCAATTCAGAGCTGTTCTGGAATTTGTTTCAGCTTTCCTTTTTGACCTCCAAAAGAGCAAGATATTTCCTCTTTACACCTAACTGCCAAGATCCAAATTTGTAGTTTCTGTGTTTCCCTGGTAACAGCTGGTGATGTCATAAATTTACTAAGTGGTACATGGAGATGTTATGCTCTGCGCAGCCATGAAAGTCTGGAAGAGAACAGCTAGCTGGCTTTCTGCCTGGCTCCCAGCACCATTCACCTTCTTTGCCTGCCCAGCTCTGTAGACACTATCTGGATCAATTTGGAGAGTTCCTCAGAAAGCTTGAATGCTTCTTGGCAATGGGAGTGGAAGGTTTAGAAATATCTGCTCTTATTTCTAGTGTCTCAATCTTGAATGTTGTGTGAGCTCAGCATGTTGAGAATTGTTTTCCAAGCAAGTTTTTTATCTGAAATGACACACTGAGTTTTTTGTTTGTCACCGATGTAGGTCTCTGAGCTGCTGCTCAGAACTGGCTGCAAGTTCTGCTTCCACACACATCACTGTTGCTAACAGAGACTGGTCAGGTCCCCTGAAAGTCAATACCCACAGCAGAGGTTGGGAACTGGTTCCTGATCACCCCAGGTTACTCGGCCCAGCGCTGTGTCATACAGGAATATGTTGGGAATGGGGGAAGAAAGAGAAGAGGTGTAAAACTGATTTCTTACCTGGAGAATGACATCCATAAAACGTGCATTTTCCCAGCAGGATCCAAACAGACACAAATGTATTGCTTCACTGGAGTTTCACTCTATTTCACAATAGTCACCTGCAAACACTATAGTATATGCATGAGAGGAAAAAAGCTTTCCCATCACTAAATACTAGGAGATAAAAGGAACAATGATAGAATAAGAAGCATAAAAATTCTATTGTTTGTGTGCTGCAGCCACTTACTTGCAAGCATATGAAGCAAATGGTACTGGCATTCCAGTCCTGAGATACGACTCACAATCGCAATGAAAAGAAACAGGTCTGTGTATTATTCTTCCAGATTAAGCAAAAAGCTGTTTATTCTAACTCAGGACATTTATCTTTGAGGAAGAGGCTAAGGGAAGAGAAAGAGTTAGGTTTATTACAGAGCTATCAGTATGATTTGAATCTGATTTGCCTAATGACTTCAAAGCAAGATCCTCCTTGGCACAGTCCCTTGTCATGCTTCAACTGGATACTTTGAAGAAGATAAAAAGTAAGGGAATTCTGTACATAAAGAACTCAGGAGGCAGTTGGACAAACATATTTCTCCAGGACTGAGAGACAAAAGAGTTTTTATATTTTTCAAGGTCTGTACTCCTGGTAGGCTAAAAACAAGTCTACCAGAAGCAGATACAGAATTTCTGCAGAAGTTTCATTGGCGCTCTACAGAGATAACTTGCCTCTCTAGTTTTATGCCTGCTTTGTATTTCTGATATATCTAGATTGAGGAAATACCTGTGCACCGCATTGCAGTGCCATATGGCTCAGATACCATAAGAAAACCCAGCTCAGGTGTCTGTACACAGCTATGTGACCTTTAAGTTATCCCTGTCATCCAGGGCTTTACTGTGGGAGATCTTTGGATAATTGTCCCTGATGTCATTTTCAGAGTCAATGCAAGTCACAACACAGAATTCATTGCCCACCTCCAGACCAAGGACAGAAGTTTCACTGGTGACCCCAGCTCAGCCAGACCACAAGAGTTACAGGAAAAGGAAAGAAATGTGATGAGCAGCAAGATAATGAGAGCTTTTCTCTCTCCATTTCATTGTTCAGATCCAGTTTTGACAGCAGACTAGTTTCTCATGAACTCCTGTCATAGGGAACATCTCAGGAAAGATCAATGAACTACACCTACTGAGAAATATTGTTCTTATCTACACTGGCTATTCCTTTAAGTTTGGTCTAAAGCTTTTTGGAAGCTAGGGCCAATAGCTAGTGCCTCTTCTTTATCTCTTCCTTCTTCCCCTCCGCTCACCAAATGAATTTGCTTGGGATTCTATCAGCACCAAAAATTAATAAAGTAAAATTACTTTGAGAGATAAGACCCCTGTAATTTCCTTTTTTTTTTTTTTTTTTTTAATATGGCTTTAGCCTAGAGCTAAGGTCTTGCATGAAACAGAAGAAAAACGAAACGGAACAAAAAGCCCCCACAAAACCCAAAGTCCCTAGACAAATAAGAGGAATTCAGAGCACAATGATGAATTCTACAGCACTCCCTAGAAAAGATGTCTAGGAAGAATATTACTACTAGAAAAGCAATCATCTTCACTACTGGTGCACAGTGAGGAAAAGAAAGCCCTAGGCTGAAATTGGTATCAAGCTTATTATATTAATTTCTGTTATTAAATCATAAAACCTTTGAAATCATAAAGAGGCCAAACTGGATGGCTGAATCCAGTTATTCAGGACCTCTCCTGAATATTAGCAAGAAACATGGGGAACTGCCCAGCTTCAGTCTCTCTGGGCATATGGAAGTATTGTTGGTATTTTAGTGTTTTCAGCAGTCATGGCTAATGGACATCTCTAAACAGAAAGCAATTAAGGTTTTAAGGGCCCACCAAAACATTTTGTTAACTTCTATAATAAACATCAGAGTACCTGAACCTTAGACCTAAGAGTCAAATAAATATATAATGATTTCATTTACTATAAGAAGGGGTGAATTGTGTCTGCTAATAGAACATTAATGGCACTAAAGCATGAAGTGCATGACCATGTTAGGCTTAGAACTAGGTAATGGCATATTTTAACATCAAATATACTTACAAGAGGTCAATGAAGTCAGGTTGTGTTTTTCAAAATAATTGTCAAGTTAATATTTAACAGTCTGACACTGGTGACATTGAAATACAAGAATAAGGGGTCACATAACATTAAATAGCTGACTGAGGCATATTAGTCGTAGCATAAGATGTGTAAGCAATGCATAAAATCTACAAACACGTATGTGTACTTTATGTTTTAAACAAGGCCAAGTGCAAGGTCCTGCACATGGGTTGAGGCAATCCCAAGCACAAATACAGGCTGGGTGGAGAATGAATGGAGAACAGCCCTTGGGAGTGATGGTGGACAAGAAGCTCAACATGAGCCAGCAATGTGCACTTGCAGCCCAGAAAGCCAACTGCATCCTGGGCTGCATCAAAAGAAGCGTGGCCAGTAGGTCGAGGCAGGGGATCCTCCCCCTCTACTTCACTCTGGTGAGACCCCACCTGCAGTACTGCATCCAGCTCTGGAGCCCGCAACATCAGAAGGACACAGACCTGTTGGAGCGAGCCCAGAGGAGGCCACAAAGATGATCAGAGAGCTGGAGCACCTCTCCTATGAGGACAGGATGAGAGCTGGGGCTGTTCAGCCCGGAGAAGAGGAGGCTGTCGGGAGACCTTATGATGGCCTTCCAGTATCTAAAAGGAGCTTATAGGAAAGATGGGGAGAAACTCTTTAGCAGGGCCTGTTGTGAAAGGACAAGGGACTAAACTAAAAGAGGGTAGATTCAGACTAGATATAATGAAGAAATTTTTTACAATGAGGGTGGTGGAACACTGGCACAGGTTGCCCAGAGAGGTGGTGGATGCCCCATCCGTGGAAACATTCTAGGCGAGGTTGGACGGGGCTCTGAGCAACCTGATGTGGTTGGAGATGTCGCTGCTCCTTGCAGGGGGGTTGGACTGGATGGCCTTTAAAGGTCTCTTCCAATCCAAACCGTTCTATGATTCTATGCCTAATGGTTTACAGGGAAGACAAGCTATTTCCCCAAGATCTCTGTAACCAGTTTATCCTTCATCCTTCCACCAAGCACAGGAGATTTTAATTATAAGACAGTTAAGAGTGTTATCCTTCAGAAGACAATGCAGAATACTTTCATGATTTTCATATAAACTTAAACCCTGTGCCTTTTCTTACGCAAACAACAAGATTTCCAATAGGAATTGTAATTGCTGTGTTGTGACTTTTTAAAAGGACATGCTTATATAAAAAAAAAATCAGATATTAAACTGCTGTCTTCACCTTTATGTAACAGGTAACAGCTTGATAAATGGGGCTGAAAAAAAGGGAGTCTGTCTTCCGTATCAGTTGCAATATTTGCAGAAGGTGCTGAACACAAATATGTTTTCGAAATGGCCACAGAGCTGCCAATAGTATTTTTACCTTGTTGGCCACTTATTTTTTACTGTTCTGAGTAAGAGAGATTTTAAAGCTTCACTAGTACTCAACAAAAAGAACATTTTTCTGTCCCAAATAATGGTGAGAAGTGGTTGCAAGCCCACTGAAAAGTACAATCTTGGAGAAGTTCTGAATTGGCCTCCTGAGGTTTCTGAAGCTGAGAGATGCTTCAGATATCCTCTAAACCAAGAGATAAGTGCCAGATGTATTTTAAGTTTTAGTTTCCTCATTTTTGTGTTTGTCTTTAGTAAGCAGTGCCCCTATCTTTGTAATCCAGAACTTAACTCTTTGCTTTGCTAGTATAAACTGGTTTTCTTCATGCATTGGGCCTGATACAAAGACTGATACCAACACAATATATCCTGCTCTCCAGAAGCAGCTATTCCATACAAAGAGGTCCCATTAGCAGAGTCAAATGCCGGGATATGAATGGAAATCTGTTCCTGAAGAGGCAGTAGTCAAAGTGACACCGTTCTTTCTAGGAGACTCATATCATCACGAGATCTTTACTCAAAAGAGACTTTGTTGTCACTCTTTTATGGGTCTGTCTCCATTTTCCCTATCTCCTATCTTTCATCTCTGTCATGTATCACAATTCTTGACACTTCAAGGTTATTCTGTCAGGCATACAATTACCCCCTTGTCTATGGACACGCACGTGCATTCAACAGCTTTAAGACCTTCAAAGCCCTTACTTCGCAAGGAACTCCAGGTCCTGCTGCTATGTAGATCAATAGCCAAGTTCACACAGACAAACAGGGTGAGGCTGTCCGCCCTTCAGTGATCTATGCAGAAGTACGGACCTTTGCTGTAAGCATACTTCTCACTTCTGTCCAGTATTGATCACATTTTATAAACTCTGCTGAGATCTGAGATCAACATTGTAACTCCCCCCAACCAAAACTGAGCCAATCACCTTAAAAACCACATCTTATTTCTTATGTACTTGTCAGTGAAAGCCACACAACTGCAGGTACCTATGCTCCAGAGCAGTAGATACACACTGAAGAGGCGCAGAAGGTCTAGAGTTACTGGCACCAGTGAGCAGATTCAGTTCCTCTCAGTGCTGTGTTACACAAGCTAACCTTGAAGAACATCTGATACTGATAATGAAGAGATTAGTCAGGGAAATTTTTAAACAACCAAAAATCAAAATACAGTTAAACCTCGCTAATTCCCATGTGTGCCTGGGAAACTTAATTTTGCTAATTAGAAAATAACAACTGAGTTGCAATGGGAGCCTGTACTTTACCATGTACTAACAAATGATTTTTATAAGGTCATATTACATCTTCTTGTATCATCAGCATTTACAACCACAAGAACATTAATAAAATATAAGTTCGTGTTTATACGTGTATCCATATCTATGTGTGTGTATTGATATACACAATAACATATATATATATATTTCTTTAAAACTCTGCGTGCTTAGCTTAGAAAAGCTCTTCTCTGAAACATCAAGAGTGGAAGAGCTTTTTGCACAGAGTAGAAGATATTAGCAGTTGTCTTCTGTAGTGTCATTCAGACTCCAGAAGAGACACTTGACAATCCTGAATAAGTAAATGTCAGTAACGATACAAAGTAAAGCGGAGCATTGCTGCTGTTTGAGGAAAGAGTGGCTTTCACCACTAGCAGTCACTAACTTCCAGCCTTAAGGCTCTGCAAGGAGGAACCAGCTCTCAATTATTTTGGTGTGAAGTGTTGGTGTACTTTTTCCCTGGTGTTCTTGCCTTGCTTCTCTCATGCTTGCCACCATGAGTAAGGATTTATTGCGCTCAAGCAAAACTAGGGAGAAGAAATTCAGGCTTTCCATTTGTTTTTCATGAAGACAATTTGCAGTCACTTTTTCTCCTTTTATGATGCTGAAGCAATCTCAGAATTTAACCTCATCAGCTCCTTCACCTTCTTCAAATAGTGACATTCTATTAGGCACAGTTACCATAGGAAGTTTAAACAAGAACAGCAGCAGCAATAACAACCATTTTCTGAGCATGCCTCTTCTGATTAGGAAAATGTCTTGTAGCTGTCAACAGCTATGAATATCGTGTAGATTTAACACTCCTCTTACCTGGAGACCTCATAAGGCCACATACATGACAAAATGAGTCTCTCAGACAGTTGTAGTAGCGAGGGGCTAAGCAGGCTGCGGGCAGGACTAGCACCAGTACTCGAGTGCAACAAAATAACTCTCAGCACCCCACAGCAATATTATGCATCGAGAATATGACTGTCTTGAATGAGATGCAGTCAAGATCCTAAGGCTGTTTTGAAGTAGACATGGTTTTATAGAAAAACAATGTTATTAAATTCTGTTTTCCATTTTATTGTAAATACTATTGATAAGACTTTTCTTACAATAGTCAAATATTAATTACGGTGATAAAAATCTAATACTGGCTAAATAAAATAAATAGATCATATATTCATTGTTGATATGCAAGTTGCATAACAACTTGTAACAACTTGCTTTATTTTTAGGTTGCTGGTACTACTGTACCAAGAGTTTATTTAAAATAAGGACTAAAACTTTTGAGCAAAAATGTATTCATGTAATTAAAAAAAAAAATAGGAGAGCAAAAGATTGCCAAGTGATAGCTTTTATCAGATTGCCAGCAATTTGACATTAATATATTCTTAACTATAATATAAAAACCCCTTATCACACGCACACCAAAACATCTTACTAGAGACATGTCTATTTTTAACAGCTTCCAGTGTCTGACAGAAGCAGATTTCATCCTCACCCTCATACGATGAGGAGGAAAAACAATTAAAAGCAAGAAAAAACAAGAAAAGGGGCAGATAAATTTAGTGTTCCCTTTACCCAAATAAAGTTTAGCTTATTTGTAGCTTTTGGCTTTCAGCCTTTCCTGCTAAGCTGATTGAATTCTTCAGGAAATTATGCATGAGGGGAGGTTTCCAGTCAGTTCTGTTGAGGAACTGAAGATTCTCAGGAGGGTGATGATATTCTGAAACAATGGGTATGATGGGAGGCATTGCAGATATAGATAGAAAGAGCAAATCCGCTTCAACTAAACACATCCAAAATGCACATGCCTGAAAGTGCATTTAGAAACTATCAGCCTGGAAAGATGCCTGCTTCAGCAGAAATTACTCGTTGAGGGCAAGCAGCCACTTTAGGACTTTTTAATCAGTATTTCCCAACTGCAGCACCACTGGAACTCCTCCTGGCAGCGTTATTCACTTGGCTGCCCATATGCCTGACTGTAATGGTTGTCTTTTGGTCTACTGGGCATCAGTAGGCTCTGGTTTCGTTTTTCCTGGTTACTTAGATTTATAAGGCAGCAGCCTTCCAGTTGCATGACATATGTAGCCCATAGGCATATATTTTTAACATATGCTGCATCTTGTCCATTCCACTCTTCCTATTAAGCTGACACAAAATGAGGAGATTGGGACTGCTCTGTCCTCTATGCAGTCACTACATCTGGGAGCAAGAACAAAAAAAGCTCCCAGTGTTGTAAGCCTGGCCTGAAGGATTAGGAACAGTAAGGCTTAAACATTGCCTTGTGTCTAACCAGGCCCTCATGCTGAGTGCTTGTGCCTTGACTTTTCCTTGCAAATTATCTTTCTTTTAACCTGCTTTTTCCTTTCAAATACAGAAGTACTCCAGAGTACTCCTGTAAAACTCATTCTGAATAAATCCTCACTGACACTTTAAATTAGATCACATCACTGTCAAGCCCATGAGACTTACCAGAAAGCAAAGTACAGACTAAGATTTACATGAGCCATTCCTGATTTATACCCATTTAAGAGACAATTCAATCAGAGCAGCATTTTTACCAAGATCAAAGACCTGAGTGTTTTATCTGTCTGGCTAAAGAAATTTTATAATTTCCTTGGTCATTCATACTCAGTTTTGACTCTGTAGTTTAGCTACGAGACTTGCATTCTGCTAGATATCAGAAATAAGCATTTGGTTGTGCAAAATCTCTTTATTACTTCTCCAGTGGGTTGTGTAGAAAGCTCTTAATCCCACCGTCCAGTACTTACTGCATTCTTAGCTTCAGGTTAAGCAAATATAAAGGTCTCTAGTTTATAGAAATGAAAAGTAGAAGTAGTTAGATAGTCAAACCTAGCTTTTGCTCACTGATAGTCACTGCATACATATGTACCCCCACAATAGAATCTGCTGCATTCAAAACACAGATGACCCAGTGAGTCATAATTGCGTACTGAAAGATTTAAAATAGAGCTATCCTTTCCTGAAACAGCAGGTCATGAAGTATTACTGTGTGTTGGGCATTAAGTGGGACCTGAGTAAGCTGACTTTCGTGCTACAACATGTTCAGAAATACTTTGGGCTCATGGAGTTGGTGGTTCTCCACTCATATCTATGCATAGCCTGCACATGAAAGGAAGTAATATACAGCAAGAAAAATTAGGGATGACAGACTGCTCTAAAAAAGCTTTAGAAGAAAATACAAGTTGCTCTCCTATCTCTTCAACTGTCTTCCCAACAAAGGTACATGCTGTGATTCTTCATTTCATGACAAGCTGCAATTTCATTCCTAATAGGGCAGTGTGCACAGGCTCAGCATTACTTACAAGAGTTAGTCTTGGCAAAAGGGGACAAAATAGAGGCTTTCAATAACTAGCATTTGTTTTAGCAACTTCAGAATTGCTGGGAACAAAAGACTCAGCCTGGCTGTACAATTATAAAACTGGAAAGCAATTTATGAAAGTCTGCTCTCATCAGGAGCTCAGAATCTCCTCTTGAAGGGCTAAAGTCCTCTAAGTGCTGGTGACAAGCAGCTGTCTCTTTCCAATGTTTCTTGGCACTCTTTGCTTCCTGTTTGAACCTGGGATTAATGCCAGGCTGTTCCTGAAGCTTTCAGTCCTGCAGACCATTTGTCAAACCTCTAAACCAAAGTATGGCCACAGTGCAGAGAAGTAGGGTAAATTTGGCCCATGTTGAGTCCCATGGCTGGATTCTTCTGTGATACCCACTGCATTTCATTCAAAACTAGCTCAGGAACCTCTATACTCTACTGCAACGCAGGCGCACCCCCAGGCTTTGTACCAAAGACACAATGCCACTTTAAAAAGCGAGTTTTGTGCTTTTGATGGAAAATCATAAAGCAGGAACATGGAAGTCCTTTGTGTCCCCTTTAGCTTAAGACTTTTGTGGATTAATCTTTCGTAGTAGCTGAAATTGTGAATGAGGTCTTACAGGAGTAGTGTTTTGAAGACTGGACACCACACGTGCCAGGGCAGTGCAAAGCCCAGGAACAGGGGGGACTCCCCAGGGCTGGCAGCACAGTGGCCAGGTCAGGCCAGGATGTACTCCGATGTATGGGGATCCAGTTCAGGCCTGGTGCAGAGAACCAGGATCAGATAGAGCCCCAGGATGACTGGGCAGGGCCTGGGGGATGTAAACTGGCTGAGGCCAGGCCAAGATGTCGGCATGCGGGTCTGGCCAGGCTCAGTCAGTCCATGGCTGGGCAGGGCAGGGCTGCAGCAGAGCCGGAGATCAGCTTCCTATGGTGTTGCTGGGACAAGGACTGAAGTGGGGTCCTAAGCCATCGGTAGGGGTGAGAGGGGGCCGCAGGGGAGGCTGAGCAGGAACAGTGAGGGTGCATGTTAGTGCTCCGTGGCCCTGACAGCATGGAAGTAACACCATGTGCTCCTGGGGCTGTCACAGAGGAAGGGCCATGCAGCTGTCTGACACCAGACTGTATCCATATTTGAAAGTTTTAAAACACAGTGAAGAAAATATATATATATAACTCTCCAGCAGGAAATGAAGAGGCATTTTGGTTTGGTTTTTTGCATTTGGCAGGCAGAGGGCATACTCAGCCTAAACCTAAATATAGTCTTTTTCTGCTTAGGCACTATTTATTCTTTCTGTCTCCTGACACCGGTACACACAACATTTATTTAACATTCAGCAGATGTAGCACTCATACAAAACCACACAATCTGTTCCTGAGAAATCAGCAATAAAAAGCCATCAGTGCACTGGGGGTGGAGGACCATCCAGCAGCACCATGACAGCCATCCGTTTCCCAGCAAGGAACCGCAGTTCTCCTCCAAACACCTGAAATTGGCACTGGGAGCTGTGAAATAAGATGGTCAGAACCAATTGAGGCAACACTAGTGTATGACTGATCAAGAGTTTTCCACCTGGCTGATTTTTCCATTAAAAAGTCACAAGCTGTGCTCCCCTCCAAAATAACTTTTTTTTTCTGTCAGCAAAGTCAGACCCACAGCACTCTGCCCAGTTGCCTCCAAAGCTTTTGCAGTTTTATTTCTTCCTCCAGGAAAATGGCCCTTTTTGGATCCCTGCATGTACAACCACCACATGGAAAAATTAGCAGCAATGAAAGTTTCAGTGCAAAAGCATTATTTTCCATACACAGAGACTCTATTGTCACTGATTAAACTAGCAGACTTAATCTCAGCTCCCATATTCATCAAAAGATTTTCATTATATATTAAATAGTGCAGTGCATATATTTTCACTTAATTTAATAACTATTCATCTGATGGAAGTCTGGCAGATCTTTAACTATTAGACCTGAACTATTTCACACGGAAGACTTTGTCCATTTGCTGGCAAAACTTGTTACTGAATGCAATGAGTCAATGTAAATATATACTGTATATGGCACACACATTCAACTCAATATTTACTAATATCCCTTTGATCTTAGCAATACCAAGTTTTTCTATAAAAAGACACACTAATGAGCGGCATAATTGAGTCTTCAGGGGTGGGGTTGGTGCCCCAGATGACAGAGTCCCTGGGGTCCTCACAGGTCAGTAGGTTTCTTAGACACCTCAGTCCCTCTGGGTTGGTGGGTTCCCCAGATAGCAAGGTCCCTGGTATCCCCAAATGCCTTGGTCCTGGGAGTCTCTATGGGTCAGCAGTACTCCAGTTGCCAGGGTCCTCAGCCTTCCCAGAGAGTCGTTGCCTCTAGGATGTGGTGGTGATGCTGGACGTGCCGACCCAGCTGTGGCTGCAGTCACTGCTGTGGGATGAGCCCAGTCTCAATGTCACCTTTGCATGGTCGAGGGGGGCACAGGGACATGGTGGGGTTGGGGCATCTAGGTAATGTTGCAGCAGTGGATAGAGCATGTTGAGAAGGAGCAGTAGGTGGGATGTGGGACAGAAGGGGTCATGGGAGAACACTGGGGAGATAGGGAGGGACAGGGACACAGGGACATTTGGTGTCTATAGGATCCCTGGGTGCTTTGGTCCTTCCCAAAGCACCATAACCCTAAAAGAAGCAGTGTTCCAGGACAGGTTGATTAGTGAGAACCCAGAGGTTTCAAGGGCCTGCCAAATATCCATGGTAATGAAAGAGGAAAAGAAAGATCAGCATGAGCGCAGTTGCAGGAGAGTGTACTAGGGACAGCTTGTTTCTCTAAAGGAAAATTGTCTTTTGTAATGCTTGGTGCCAAAGCAGGCACCATTCCAAATTAAAACACAGAAAATCTGCCAGGCTCATCTGAAATCAGTGGCCAGGGCTCACAGTCAATACCCTCCAAAGCGAGGAGCCACTGTTGGTACTTGGGGTACCTCAGAGGTGAAATGGTACCCACTCACTGAAAAAAAAAAGATCTTAGCAAGGCACTGAAGGTGGGCTTTCCAGACCATGTGCCTCACTTTAAAGGTAGTACTGGGAAACTGGAGCCAGTCTATTAAAAAGACCCTACCAGTTGGCACGGGATGTTCCTGCCAGGCCTCACTGCTCATCCACAGGAGTCCAGAGATGGAAAAGGCACGACTGTCACGACATGAAGTTGTATTTCTCTAGAAAAAAAAACACCTGCAGAGAAGATAGCCATATAAACTTGAAGCTTTAAGTGGTAGCAAGGGCTTGGGCAACTCAGAATTACACAGCCTGTTTATCAAGCTACCATCTAAAAATCCCAACACAGCAGGGGTAAATCCCAGTGTCAGTGAAGAATGGGAGTCCATCAATGATTTTAGCAAAGCCAGAATTTCTCACAGGGCATCAAACACCATTGAAATAAAAGAAAAAGACTACTGCAAATCCTATGAAGATTTTGTTCTTGACAGATGAAAAAATGTGAGAAATGAATGCTTCATTTCATGTTTGGGGAGACAGAAAACCCAAAGCCTTAATCTCTCATTTTTAAGAACATGAATGTGAATCTAATTCCCATGAAACACCTGTATCAATAAGTTCCTCTGTATAAACTTGTGTTTCCTGCAGAGATGTGTTCCCAATTCAGAGCACAAAGAGAATAGGCAAGGCAGGTACTTGGATACAAAATTAGACAAAGAAATGTGAATGCATTCTGTGGAGAAAACAGGAAAATTCTTAAACTCTTAGCACATCAATACACTTGTTGAGAAAACAATCATGGCTATTTACTCAAGCACTTGTTCAATGCCTGAAAACATATCTAAAGGTCTAACTCTTTAAAGAACATTTTTTTTTTTTGTTCTAAGAACATCAGCTGTAAACATGGTTACAAAGGAGCACAAAGCACTGAAAAGTCTAGTGCTAGTGGGAAAATCGTAGTAATGTATACACTTCTGATGGTCTAGCCAGCTGCACAAACCTCCTCTCAATCAAGTCTGCAGACACTTTTTCAAGAGCCCTAACTCCTATGTTGTCCCTCAGTTGGTTGCATTTTGCCAGCCAAAAATTAAATTCCTGGGTATTTTTAGTCCAAATCTACTTCCCATATCAGCACTTGAATCTGGAGATGGTTTGGAAAGTGCATGTGCACTTTTCTTATTCTGCCCAGTTTTAAGTTTTAAGACAGTCCACTTCCAGAAAAAGTGTTCTGTCCCTCTGAACAGAATTACAAATAGAGGAAATTCAGATGTGTGGTTCATTTACACGCCTGGGCTCTCTGTTTCAGTAGCAGCACACACTGGGTGTGATTTAAGCTATTTGACTGGGGTCTTCTCCCAGCACAGAACTGCTACAGAAGGAGCTTTGCATGTTGTTGCTGAGTAGCAGGTCCACTGACTCCCGGTTCTTGAGCTGCGTTCACTGCCGGCTAGCACTCACAAATCATGGTCAGCCAGTCTGTCTTTGCTGTTTGTCCAGATTTTTTCTGTCCATTTAGTAGATGAGTCTGGACTTCACATTGCTGAATTTGGGTCTAACTGGCTACAACAGTCTGAAACGACTGCTGTCTGAATGCATGGACTGCACCATGGCACGTGCCTTCTCATCCACTTCCCATTCCATTTAAGATCACAACACATATCCATGGCAACTGCAGCTCCTGCTTACAAGAAAACAGAGACATTAGGAAATGTCTAGAATCTCCTTCCACAGTTCGGCATGAAAACATAGGATGTAGATCCAAGGCCTCTCAGTTCCCTGGGAACCATGACCATCTCCTTCAGAGACTCCAGGCCACTAGAGCACCATAGTTACCCTAAATACACAGAAGCAACCAAGCACAGCACTTGGCTTGAAGAGAGCCATTTCCTGCTTGAAGGATCACTGCAGCGTAGAAAAGATGTGACAGTAGAAGGAAGACAGTGTAGAAAAATAATTTGTTCATTATACAGGAGCAAGATATGAAATAGCAAGCAGCTTGCATTTCATATGGGCAGAAAGGTGAGGTCTAGGAGAAAAAAAATTGATGTGTTGGAACAGTCTGTTCCAGCGAAGCACAAAGCTAAATGTGGCACAGAGACATGATATTCACCCACAAACTCTAAACCTACAGAGGAAGCATATGCCTGTCAACATTTTGACTTATAATAGAATTAGCCTCACATTACAGCAAAACCAAAAAAAAAAGCTTTAAAAGAGGACCCTGAAAAGGAAGAGAAAAATGAAAGTAATGAAAGGGCTTGTTATACTGTGCTGATCCTGGCTGACAGGCACTGAGAACAAAGAGTTTAAAGGAGCTGTATATTGTAAGAGAGTCTGCCACTGCCTGATATTTGTGTACATTTACAAACCCAACTGATCCTTTGGGGTGACAGCAGAGTGAGATTAGAACAATGCATACCTGGCAAGGGAGACTCTTGGATTTGCTGTTTGACTAGGCATCAAAACATGCACTGTACCTTTTTTTTTTCCTTATTTCTTTTTTTTTTTTAACTTTTTTTTTAAACTATTGCTCAGATACTTCATCAATGATTAGCTTGCAAATGAAGGTCGGGCTTCTTCCTTCCCAGGGCTACTGCATATAAACAAAGGAATGGGAAATTCTAGTTCTGGAAAGAAATACAAGACTTTCCAAGACATCCTATTGGAACATGTGTCTTATTCTGTAAAGTTGCAGTTATTATATCCAAGACAGAGGTTTTACAGACGTTATGCCTCTTATTAAACCAGCTGATATAATGGGGAAGAAACAAAAATTTCTCAGTCTTCTTGTGTACTTGAAAGCCTCTATTTTCTTTTTTCCCCGAGACTACGCAGTTTTGTCTTTTCTATTACATCTCTCTACAAAGCTAACTAGATCATGCTAGTTATAAGAATGCTACTAAATCATTGCAAATTCTGTGAAAAGACACTACAGACATTAAAATAAAGAAGAAGTTTTCTAAAAAGATTTTATCCCTTTGTGCTGATTTTGGATCAAGCCCTAAGAGCTCAGCACAGGTGCTGTAAGTTCAGCTGAGAAAAGGAGCCAACAACATAAATATAATCTTTAGGTGCATGACTTTAGAAAGAAGACCAAAAAAAGTACCAATTCCATCCCACACAGCTATAAAATGGTGTAATTTTTTTCCAAAACTGGAATATTTGGCTTTGGTATCCAAGGGATAAAATCATCACTCTTGTCAGATCTCAGGCTCACGCTTCTACCTGACAAGAATGAACAACGTGAATAGCCCATGACCTGGCCAGCTTCCAATTGCATTCTCCATACTGTCAGGAGTTAGATGTTACAGAAAGTTTTGTTACCTTAGGCACAGGTAGAAGTTAGATGTTCAGCAGTTACTGGCATCCAATGGATGTTGCATGTGTGTAACCATCAAAACAGCAACTTACGAACATTATACATTTCTGTTGATTGTAACCTGTTCCTCCACACTATCACTATTGCATCAGCTATCACAATAATTATCACTATTTCATTTTGCATATGAAATACCAAATATGCTTTTCACAGCTACTGAAATCTTTTGCCTTCACAGAACATGAAAGTGGTATCTTTTGCTTGGTGGTGGCTCAAACTTTTTACTGATGGGGAGTAAAAACTGATGTACAAAGGAATTAAAACTTCATAGTGTTATGCCACCACTCCATGTTGCCACTTAGTGGGAACAATAAAGAAACTACCAGCAAGGTTTACGAAGTTCTGATGAGGATGAACTCCACTTTAGCCTGTGATTAAGTGAGGCAAAACCCTAGGATTCATTGCCAGAAGCGTGCACAGTACCGAAACAACTCTTGCATTGTACCTTCCCATCATGACCTCACATTTCAAGACAGTGAGCAACGCACTTTCTTGGAGTCCACATAAGAGAGCCTCTGGTGGCTAGTTTCAAACCATGTTCAAACCAGGTTAGGTCCTAGAAGCAAAGCCAGTGAAGCATGTGAAATCTATCATTTTGGCAAGACAATCACACTTCAAACACATTCTAAACCTTTGGTTTAACTGTGGCTTCCCATAAGAATGTTTATGGCTATTGCAGTAGCATCCCTGTGTCTAGGATCCCTTTCTGTTTATTGAGACATAAGCAGAACTAAAGACCATTCCTGCTTAAAAATATTGCAATTTCAGTGTAAAATAAGAGATAACAAGTGGATTGAGACCAAAGGGCAAGCAGAAAGACAGGTTGTGTGCCTACAGAGACAGGGCGATTCTGTGGACAGAGGGTCGTACTGCTTCCCAATTAACTAGCTTAGGTGTCCAAGAGAGAGCAATCCCTTGGTGTTATTGGCCTCCTGCTACAGCTTCTAATGCTCGAGCTGCTCTTCTCAGACCTCGTCTGGACACCTCCAACACATCTTGCAGATATAGCCAAGAAGTATTAGCCAATACAATGAGTAATACTGGTCAGCAACACCGCTTGTCTAATTGTTGTTGGCCTTATTTCAGCTACAACGCTCTTCCACCATGTTTAGCAGCCAAACTTATAATGAACTGGCATGGCAGGCCCAGGAGGGACCTATGCCAGGGGCTTTAATTATTTTTTAATCTACAATGGAGTGGGCAGAGCTAAAGAACAGGAGTAATACATTTTTAGTAAGTAAACTGTTGTTCTGTTTCACGGAAAACCTTGCACTATTGATAGTAGAAAGACACAGATGAAGCACTGGACTGTAAGCGTGTGTATGTCTGTCTGTCTCTTTCTCAATCTGTTGTTGGGCAGTGGGTGTAAGGAGAAAAAGCTGGTATTCCTGCTTCTTGATTTAAAAAATGTGCATAGAAAATAGCTACAGAAGTGGCATATACAGATCTAGCTAGAGACAAGTGATCTCCTTGAACATCACATTTCTAAAAAAGCAGATCAGATGCACAGGATCAAACTCCTTTGAGGAAGGACAAGTGAACAGTCTCCAGTTTTCTCTTCTGGTAAGAAACCTCCAGGGAAAACATAAGGGAGTCATTGGCCATTTGTGCATGGTGTTTACACGTACATTTACTATCAGGAGTTTAATATGTTCAGCCAGTCACAGACTCAAGTCTTCATATAATAATAAAATGTGCTTCATCAGCTCAGCCCAACTGGTGACTCCTTGAGCTACACACCACACAGCACAGGTAGTTCTGCCATGCCAGTGCCCAGCTGCCAACAGGACTTGCTTGCCCAGCTAGACTGCACGCCTTGCAGAGCTGAGGCCTCCTGCTCTTACACCAGCAGCCCAGTACACCGCACAGCTCTGTCCCTGCCACATACAACCCCTCAGCCAAATACCAGTTTCCTTTACTTGGGAGCATGCACATATTTATTGAGCTGAGAACCAGTTCCTTTGCAAAGTCCTCATCAGGTGTCTCCTCTCAGGCTGACAAAAAGAAAACAAGAGTGTGTCCTAATGTGAATTTTGAGAGTATTTACATCATTGAACATGGCTTTCTATCAAGGCTTCCCCTACAAAACTCCATAGTGATGCATTGCCATATCACAGCTCACCTTTATGTCCGACCATGTCATTCTTTATTATGAAGTCAGTAATAACCAGGCAATAGCTGGCACAGCGCAGCAATTGTGACATGCACAGGGATCAAGTATTTCTGCTAAGCTTTGAGGGAAATAGAGAGCATAAACCCTTGGTATTAACCTTCAGATTGTGATTAAAGACCTTGTCATGTAATTTTACTTATAATTCTCTTCACAGAAATGAGAAACAGCAGGTAAGAGAGGCCCACACATGGCTGCTTTTCCAAGTGCTATATCACTTTTAGAAGATTAAGAACAAAGCTTCTGTTTATGAAAAATGTATTAGTGTACAAGTCAGAAAAGCATCTGGGATCATTCCTTCTCTAAAATTAGACATCTAGTGTTTATTAGATTGGCACAAAAGACTGTTTGAGAACAGCTGATGGAAGAGCCAAGGGTCAGGAGTAGGAGGCCAAACACAAAGCAGGATGCACAAGGCCTTCTAGCAGCAGGCTGGAAGAACGTGCAGAGAGGGAGGAAGGAAAATAAGGAATGCTTGAGGGGTAGTAGAGGTACTGCAGACTTTTTCCACAACATCATATTGGCACAGGCTGTTTGTAAGGAGCAGTTCCCAGTTGCAGTGCTGCTACAGCTAAGCAGTTGTTTCTGGCCCTCTTTTCATTAGCAAGCAGAGGGGCAGGACTTGGAAGATCTCAGTGAGACTCAGCCATCCCAAGCCCAAATAGGAAAGTGAGCAACACTCTCTTTCCCATCTCCTCCCATCCTTTGGTATCTCTTTCTGTTGCTCTGAAAACATTTACATTTAATGAAGGTGGGTGTTTTCTCATTTTTGGCAGAGGACATTAAGAAATTGGGATCAGTGTGTAATAACGTATCACCACTGAGGTGCACCAGGGGCATTTCCAGGGGATCTTTCTGCTCCAAAGCCAGTTGAGGCTGTCAGAGAAGAGCGCCTTTTGCACTGATGAGCCTCTGAAGAAATTAGGCCCTTGATGATTTTTCAGACCAGAAAAGGGAGGCAAAGAGCAAGAAATGTCAATGATCCTCCAGGGTTTATAGACTTTCTGCTCCTATTGAGTGCTGAGATATGATTTTGCCCTTCATGTATCTTGCTTTAACCTCTTCAGAGGCTAGTGGAAATTTTTTGAGGGGTCTCTGTTTAACTTGGAATTCCTTCAAGTTAGTCTGGCTTTTTTTCTGACTGCCTTTGCCCATCAGACCTCCTCTCCGAGTGTATAAAGCAGCACTATATGGCTGCTTTATAGCTAGCTTTTATTAGGCTTAAGAAGGAGAGGGGAATCTGAGTAATGAAAATGTAGCTCTGTTACACCAAGTTCTGAGAAAGCAAGAAAGTAGAGTGCACACGAATAAGCAATAATACGCAAACAATAATATGAGGAGGCTATAGTTTTCCTCTTTTGTTTTACAGACGTAACAGAGTTCCTCTTCAAATGCCTAGTAAAACCAAATATATTTTCTTAGAAAGAAGCTACAGTCCATCTCTATTTACATCAGGAGCGGGAGGAAGGTGAGCAGTGTGAACCCCTATGGGAAGCTTTATGCCAAATATATATATACTTGCACACACACACACATTGCCTGTACAAAGGCTGGACGCGTGGTGGGAAAGCACTGCAGTGACAACGCAGGAGCGTCAGCATGTGCATGGCTCCATTTCAAACCAAACAGGGACTATGTTTTTAACTGGTTTCTTAGCACTCAGGAAATCAAATGCCATATTCTTGTCATTTAGGAGGCTAGTGGTCATTGGAGTGCTACTTGTTAGGTATTTTAAAGTTCTTTTTCTTAACAAATTTTATCTTTTCCAAGAAATAACTTCAATGATTTCAAATCAGTTACCGTAAAAGCACATCTGCTTAATATAAAATTTGCAAAGTTGACTGGAAAACTGACAAGCCCGTGGAAGCCTTTACACTGGTTTCAGTGGGAATGGGCTCTGATCCTACATAGACTGCTAAAACTGGATTGAAAAACAAAAGTAAAAGAAAAACTTTTCAATAATCAACTGTTTGCAACTTACAAATGAAAATTGGTTTTCCCCCTAATCTTCCATTGTCCCATTAAACTCTTAAATCACAACTAAAACTACGGTCTTCTTCCCCATAACCCTTCCATATGGCATTCAGGTCCATTCCCTCTGCTCTATTTGTTTAAGCCTCCTTTGGCATGTCTGTTTTCCTGATATCATTTTTACTGAGTGAGCCCAGCATACTGGGAATTTTGATCTCCTCCTGCCAGTAACGTAACTCCTCCCCCTCTAATGAGACTTTGGGACGCAAGCACGCAGTGCTGCAGATCTGCCTCGTGAAGCTGCAGCTTAATTCCCTATAGAAGGGTGAAAAAAAACCCCAGTCTTACTGAAGATAAAACATGCAGATCATTCTATTCTTCTGAGAATACTTGGCTGGCATACTTAGAGCCCCTTTATTTCACAATATATAATTAAAATAGGCTGGCTGGAGGGGAGAAAGTTTCTTTCCTACCCACTTCCTTTCACCACTTCTGCTGATTTGTGGTTAGACTTTCCTCAGGAAATTTTACCTAGAGCATTTGCACAAAGCTTTGAGATAGAGCTAAGAAAAGTTGTTGCCTCTGAAGAACCAGCCTCATACTCAAATTCCAGTAGCCTCAAAACCCAAACTCCTCATCTCCGCACTGAGTAGGGAGGCAGATGCAACACATTTTTTTTTGCGAAGTGTGGAGTGATGCGTTGTGTAAGGCTCTAGGATGAAGAGCAGTGTCAAGAGCACTCTTGAGCTCCCCGAGCCTTAGATCCTGCCTGCTTTCTGCCCAGGCCAATGGCTAGTAGCCCAGCTCTACCGTGGCCACAAGAGCACACTGCATTTAGCAAGCGCTCAGCTGAGGATACTTGCAAACAGATGGGGCTGCCCAGGCCACACCTCTGCCCAGCCACACACAAAGGCAAACCTGGCTGAGGTCAAATACAGTCAGGACTCCAGAGAGGTCTACACCTCGGCACAAGGCCTCCTCTGCTCTAGGAAGACAGTGAGCAAGCCTGCTTGAGAGAGCAGGCTTAGATGTCGTGGTGATCCAACCAAGTGCACAGCAATGCCTAATGCCAAACATGAAGATTTTATGGATCATGGTAATTAAAGCAGGTTCATTTCCAGATACCTCATTGCAATATTCCAGTAGAAACTGTGATAATACAGAGACCGCAGCTTTCAGAGCTAGGTCACACCTCAAGGTCACCAACACCTTGCCTCGGCCTTCTCCTGGGCAACAAGCACTGAGTCAAGTTCCTGGAACAGCACTAAAATCTGTACTCACGTGATGGACATCCAGTTGCCTGGTGCACAGGGTGCCCAGGAAAACCTTGTTTCTGACTGAGTAGTCTCAAAAGAAAGAAAATTTTAAGTCCAAAAGATGTCTTTAATCCAATTGCTTGTCCAATATTTTTATTGCAGAAGACAGATTATTGTTACACTAGGCATTTGAATACGCTGCTTCTCGGGGCATAAAATGTACAAAGAGTGCATTTAACTTCACTGCTGAGTCTTGCCACCAGGTCACAAAAACCCTTCTACTCACCAGACAAGCCCTTTGAACTTTGTGGGACCCGTCATGAAACAGAACTACCACAACCTTTCTGCATGAAACAGCACAGCTCAGGTTACTGCTTGGAGTGTGCCCCAATTGTTAAAGACAGTTCAGTGAGGCTCCTGTGGACTTACCGCAAAGCAGGCTTTTGCCATATAGCTTGAATATGACAGCCCATGAGATCTGGCAGCAAGTTCAGAGGAAGTGAAACATCCAAGTTCTTTTTCAGTTTGTCTGCAAATTGTGATACATAACCTGTTTAGCTTGTGACAATCTGCTTTATTTGGCAGGCCAGACAAAAGGATTCAGTCATTGTCCAGTAAAGCTTTCAAGCAGGAAAGGCCAGGAAATCAGTGCAAGAAGAAAAAAAAATAAACAAACAATCCCCCCCCCCCCGGATTCTCCAACCCTAAATCAAGGCAGAGCTTATGCTCAAAACACAACTTTCTTTTGCGAAGAATAACTTGGCAAGAAGTAGTGGAAATTCAGAGGCACCTTTGGCTTCCCTCAGATGATTTCCACTGAGGCCACCATCTTCTTCCTTTGTGTGCTTGGTTACTGATGATGTGTTAATATGGGACGTATTCATCTTGTTTGCTTTCTGATTTGCCTCTGGAAGAAACAGACACTGTGCGTACACATCCAGCCAGGGTAACAGTACCACAGACAGCTGTGCTGGGCAGTGTCCATAAGCACCACAGGCACGAATAATGGGGCAACTTGCAAAGGCAAGGACACCACAAGTTTCCTAAAACAAGCCCTCAACAAGCTGGCACTCAGGCTGTGTCAGAGGCTGGCCTAGCGCTCATGGTGAGCCAGGCGAGCAGGCAGCCCCTCTGGCTCTGTGGCATGAGAAAGAAGTGAAAAATTCACAGTCTGCTTCAGACACTGCTGCACACAGACAGACTTTTATGTGTTTAGACTAGTCCGTGGTGGAGCCGCTGGCCACCTCTATCCCTTGCTGCTGCCCTGCAGCTTTTTTCAGAATGCTCTGGGAGAAGAAACGCAGATTTATTTCTGGAAACTGTGCAGTGATCGGTACAGCTGGAACATCTTTCACCCAGCCAGCAGTGGCTGGCTTCAGCCACTGCAGTTTTATTTCAGCTCCAGCAACATTGTTCAGCAGAGCTGTAACAGTATTAAACCTGTCACTCCCTACCCTGGTGCTGCTACAGCAGCCAGAGCACCGGCTGCGAGACAGGCTGCTGGAGGCGACGGCTGCTTCCACTGGATAACAGGTTGGAGGGGACGTGCGCACACACAGCTGGTGCGATCATAAACACATGCAAGGCTCCAGTTCTGGGGTAAACTTATCCACATCTGGGTTACCTCAAAGCTGTTATCTGTTTGATCTATTTTCTCAAGTCAGCACAGGGAGAAAGTAGTGACTTTTTTTTTTCTTGTTACTATTTCATAGCTATAATCCCAGTGGCTCAGAAGTGATGCTGGAACAGTTTTGAGGCCTAGAACACTCATCCATCAGCCACAGAACAAGCAGCAGTCTTCTTCAAAAGCAGTAAGAGCCTGAAACTCAGAGGTAGTGTCAGTTAGCACATCGCTGAATAACCTTGGCCCACAATCCACTGTACTGGTGAGTAATCTGATGACGGAAGCAATTTTTATATAAACTAGTTTTGTGCTTTCCATATCCTGCATTTTGATTTTTATAGCTATCCTTCAGTTGGAGCAAAAGTCTCCAGACGAGATCAGGATCCTGTGGTGGCAGGACTCTGCACATACAGTATTGTCACTGCCAGGAATTGCTTGTGACAGAAACAGCTCAGTCTCGCTAGGAAAGTATCCATCACACTTTAAAAGAGCTACAAGGATTAGGCACTTTCCCAAAGCAAGTTGGGGTGTCTTAAACTCAGCTTTAGGCTTCAGAGGGTCAAGTCAGCACCTTCTCTACGGGCAATTTTTCCTCCCTTGAATGACTCGAGCACATTTTACAAAGTTGCAGCAAAATTTTCTTTGGGTTCTGACTGGTAAAATTGCCCTGCTAGTGGCCGCTCGGCAGGAGAGCAAAGACTACAAGTGGGCTTGTTCTCCATCCCTTCAGATCTTTTTACATTTTAGTAGTGGTGTCAGTAGGGAACAGGAAGTCTCAGAAGTATTGAAAATAAAAACCCTACAGCTCCTTCATTGCGATACACAGCTCTGAGTCATTTAGTGGAGCTTGCCCTCAGCTCAGAGTTTTCCTATTAAAATAAGCCCACTGAAACCAGCTGTGAACAGAAGGTCTTTGTCCTGCATCTAATTTACCCTGTCAAAGTGTCTCTTCCATTTTATTCTCTGCAGGGAAGACAGTCATCTCCCTGTGATTCCACCTCCAGTCAAATCCCCTGTTCCCTACTGAAGGTGACAAAGACATTTTCTGTAACATCCAACAATTAACTGATACTGCACACAAGGAGTATCATTTAGTTCATAATCTCCCTCCTTTATTCCAATTTAGGGGGAAGCAGGACAAGTTTTATCCTGCAGTGCTTGAGAAACAGTTCAAATACGCTCCGTTTTCTGAACTTTTCAAAGTTCTCTGCTGTTCTGTTCATTTTTGCCATATAAAGACACAACATTTCCTCTAAATGTCTGTGAGCATGGGAGGAAAATACAGGCTCTTCAAGTACCTCTGTCTGCATCTGATCAAATCCAGTCTCTGAGTCTGGAGTGGTTGTGTTGCTATTTCTACTGCACTTCAAAAGAACAAAGCTCCTCTTCTGTCAGAAATTCTTCTTAGAAAAGTGTAAAGCAAAATTAATATTTTGCATACTGCATTCCCAACAGCCAAGCTTTTGAACAGTAAAAAGTCAAAGTTTTCTGAATAGTCCAACTGCTCAAATGACTTCTATTAATAATTTGTCAGAAGGATTTAGGACAAGCTTCTTGAAGGCATATTGACCATTTTGAATCAATGTACAAGATAATAGCTCTGGAACAGCATGTACAAAGCTGCCAAGCAAAAGTCATCCTTTCAGATAATTATATTCATGAGGTCAGCAGAGGACACTAACTCTCAGCACTTTACTTACTTTCCACATGATCTCTTCCCCCTGGGGTGTGAGATTAGATCGGGAGAAAAAACTGTTACCTCTCATCTCCCAACCAGCCGTCAGCACTGAACCCTGCAGCACCGCTACTGAACCAGCTACAGATTGCAGCAACCTAAAGTCATGGCCAGGACACAATGGGAAATGAAAGGACCAACTGTGAAGTCTCTTACCCCTTCTTTGCCCGTCTGCATCTCTCCTGCACATCTCACCTAGGCGAGCAGAGGTTTGTGGCACGCCAGTGCTCCGGCCATCGCACCAAGGAGGACCAGGGTCCTTGTCAGCTTGAAAGCAGAAGGTGGCTTGAGATTTAGGGGCACAGAGCTGGGAAGGGTCAGCAGGATTGTTGGGTTCAGTCATGCCATGGGGCTACTTGGAGATTCAGTGTCCTCCATTACTGTGCACAAATGAGTGCGACTTACTGGGAGCCTGAAGTACGATGTAATGGCTTGGCCATCCATCCCAAGGCAGAGGTACGCAGCTCGTCAGTCTGCAGGACAGCCTGCTCATGCGGTGGGGAGCAGAGCAGGCTGGCACACGTGATGAGGCAGCTGGCTCAGCCAGCAAGTTACAGAGGGGTGGGAGCGCCCTTCACAGAGGGAGAGAAAGGCAGAGGTAGAGATAAGGCTCTGTCATCTCTATGGCAACTGCAGGGAGCTGCACCATGCTCACCCCGGGAGAAGGGGAGAAAGGGAGAGGGGAGAATAAAACCGAGGAAGCATAGCTAAGTGTGCTGGTTTTGGCTGCGATAGAGTTAATTTTCTTCATAGTAGCTACTACGGGGCTTTGTTTTGGATTTGTCCTGAAAACAGTGCTGATAACACAGGGATGTTTTGTTTACTGCCTTTTCTGCTCCTCACCCCACTCCATCAGTGAGGAGGCTGGGGGTGCAGAAGGAGCTGGGAGGGGACACAGCCGGGGCAGCTGACCCCAACTGACATTCCACACCCTATGGCACCACGCTCAGCATATAAAACTGGGGAAAGGAGAAGGAGGAATGTTCAGAGTGATGGTGTTTGTCTTCCCAAGTAACCATTACATGTGATGGAGCCCTGCTTTTCAGATGGCTGAAAACCTGCCTGCTGATGGGAAGCAGTGAATGAATTCCTTATTTTGCTTTGCTTGTGTACATGGCTTTTGCTTTAGCTATTAAACTTTCTTTATCTCAACCCATGAGTTTTTTCACTTTCACCCTTCCGATTCTCTCCCCCATCCAACTGGGGAGGAGAGAGCAAGTGGCTGTGTGGGGCTTAGCTGGCAGCTGGGATTAAATCATGATACCAAGAAAATGCTTAGCAGGGAGAAATCCACAACAAAGGGAAAAACAGAGGTGGGAGAGGAGCAGTGCAGACTGCTGCTGCTGAAGAGGAGAAGCAAAGGTTGGCATCCAAGGAGAAGGCTCTTGAGCTCCCGGCATGGGGGCAGCTCTACCAGTCTCTGCATCTGCAGCCCACAGCACACAGTCTGCTGCAGCCAAGCACCACTCTCTGGCAGGCCAGCAAGAGTTCCCCATCATTTTCTAGGGGACACAAAAAAATGGGTGAGACTCAAATAACTGCACGAAGGTCTTTAAGCCTAGATGCCAGCAGTGCTGCAGTGCATACATAATTTAGGGTCTGAAAAATTCATTTTACTCAAGCCACAGATGAATATTAAGCTCATATAAAGATGCCGAATGGGTGGTGAATAAATTATATTCATTGAAATCCATCTGAAAATGTAAAATCAATATTGAAAACCAGCAGGCTGAGGATGATACCAAAGCTGTACAACTTGTTTCATGTTTGCACCAGAGTACAATGAAAAGGCAGCTTTGATTCCAAGTGGCCACATTTGTTCAGCTTTCCCTCATCTAGGAACGCCTCATTCTGTACAATCTGGAAGTCAAGGTGGAAAATTCACTCCTTGCTTCCCAAGCAGTCACAGCACCATAAGTTATTCCACCCAAAATGGAAACATCCTATGTTTGCTCCAGGCCTCCAGGAGGCTCCTGTCTCTACTCATCTCTGTTCATCAGCAGTCATTCATATGCCCTAATGATTTGAAAGAGAGTGGAAGACTTTTCCTAGGGACTTCTCTTTACATAGTTAATACAAGAGTTCATTTTAAAACCTTACCTGTGTATGTGGTACATGCTCTCTAGCTTGCCTGAGTTTCAGTTACAGCAACAGAGTGGTTTGCACCACTGAACTCTGTAATTCAGAAAACATGAGTGCAGAAGCCTTGCCAAGCAGAGGAATTAACAGCACAGCCCCTTCCAAGCCAGAAGGGCATCCACTCAGCACAGAAAATCTCTCAGCTGCTCATGGAAACAGAGGACAGGCTGCCAGCTCAGCAGCAGGTCGGAGACTTACTCCAGGCTGAACAACACACAAAACCTCAAAACTCCCAGCTGAACAATGTGCTTCCCCATGAAACCTAACAGTGAGGCTTCCCAGACTGAGGTGCATCTATACGACTCCCAATCTCCCTCCAAGACAAAGGCAAGAAAAACTTTTCCCCAGAGGTGATGGGAAGCAGCCAGGTTTGCCTGACACAGGCATGGGAGATACTGCCCTCACCTTGGTGCCAGAGGAGATGGAGATGCTGAGATAGTTGCATGCCTCGACACGACCGTGAGCTGGCTCAAGTCCCCAAGCTGTGTCCTTGCTGCTGCAGCCTCCTCAGTGGTAGCCTTTCTGTGAGGAATTGATGCTGCCCTTAAATGAGGACCAGGCTTGAGCAGGGTCTCCTTAGCTTCTCCAGAGGATGGGAGCAGGAAGGGTGGTTGGTAGCGAACGTTGAGAGAGCTCCAACTGCCAGCCAGCACCTCTGCACTCCTTGCTTCCTTTTTGGCAAAACAAGAGTGATGAAAGCATGGTACCATATTGACTGCTGGGGAGTAACTGTGCAACAATCTGCTGTGGCTCACATCGCCGTCCAATTTATCAACACACCAGCTAATTTACAAGTGGGAAATTGGCATCACCCATGCCCCGAGGATGAGCTGTGAAAGGAACTACTGCCATATGGCTCAGCCAAAGCACAAGGGATTATAATGACAAAAACACAGCCTCACAAACTGGGGTTTCTTTACCTCAGAGCTCTTTGGTTAACTGACCTGTTCTCTCACCTTGCTGCCAGTTTTTGATTGTTGAGCAGCAGCCATGCATTAACCTGCTGGGAGCTGCCCCGTACCCATGGGTAAGCTCTCCAGCTCAGCACTTGTCCACATGGCATCAGGCTTGGCTGACCTCCTCCCCCTGGCAAGGAGGACATGATCAATGAAGGCAGCTCTGTGGGACCCCCCACAGGGTCACATGTAGGACCTCACATATTTATCATATGGAGATGTGCTCAGCCTCAGCATGACAATGGTTACATGCAGCTTTGGCAGCTCATAATTGGTGTCCCACACACATACCCAGGGGTGCCCCAAGCATTAAGGGAAAAGTCTTCATCATTTTCTCAGGAGCACCAGCCCTGCCTATGAGGACAGGCACAGCCTCTTCATCCTCTTCGCACGCTGTGCAGCCAAGGGAGCAGTTTGAGCACAAACTTGGACAGACTAGCAAAGCAGGGACTTCAAGGCAGTTATTTTCTAAACAATTCAGTTGTCCTTCTGCTGTGGCACCTGAAGTCATTGCAGAAAGGCTTTGTTTTCCCCTTCATGCAGCACTTTAAAGAATTTTTAACCTGGGCGCACTGCAGTGCCTGAAGTGAATAATAAAACAGAAGAAGTGTAAAGTCCCTTCGGCTCTTCAAGCCAAGCCAGGTGGAAGCAAAGATGGAGAAGCCCTCTGAAGAGACCTGACATGCTTATTGGAAACCCTTCTGTGATCAGTTTGCTCAGCATTTGCTGATGTCTTGGGCACTGCCAAGGATGGGAACCTTTCACCAACAGAGCCAGAGACAAGGTACAGGACTGTGGCACAGCAGCAACAAGAAGTGAGAGGCTCCTTGGGGAGGCCTCTGCCAAAAGAAACAGCTGAGAAGGACAAACTTGCACCAGCACAGCCAAAAAAAGTTTGTTTGCTCAAGAACTATTGCAGATCATGAGCTGGAAGAAGCTGGATAAGCAAAACCAGGAGGGATGATGAGACAGCAAGGACTGTGCTGTACATCTTGCAACCGGGCACAGCATGGACACCTCAGCCTGAGTCAAGGTGCGAATGCAGCTGATGTAGCCCAACCCGCAGCACACCATTGCCAATGCAGAGCCCTTTGTAAGGATATTCTACCTGTGGTGGGAGACTGGAAGTGCTTTGGTTGCAGGAAACCTTGATTTTTCAGCACAAAACTCTCACCATCAGCAGTGGAACATGGGTAGTTCCACTGAAGCAACGGGTGTTGCTCGGCTCCCACAGGTTTTGCTGAATTGCAGCCTGTGTTCATGCTGTGCTGACCAAGGTTCCCAGGTACAACAATCTCTGGGGAAAAAAAAGTACCCGTGATCTGTTGTCCTAAATGATGGGCTCAGGTATTATATGAAGGGACCAGTAAAATTCTGTAACTGAAGGCTTTTGGGCTACTCTTCATACAAGCATCAGCATAGCAGAAGAGATGATGTCTTTGTGGCTTCCACTGAGAGGCCAGTATAGGCTCCCTTAAATTTTGGAAGCAGTTCAGGTGCTGGAAACAGCTCTAAGCCACCTTCACATGACAAGTGAAACCCCAAAACTCTCTTGTATAACCTATATTCTTTTCCTTCTTACAAGAAGATTCATTGACCTGAAAGAAGGATTACTAATTGAAAGACATGAGTTTAGGCTACCAGGCAGAAATCCTTACTAATCTTGGCTCATCTTATGCCTGCTTAAACCCTGCTTTCAAAAATTTCTGTTAAATCAGTTACAAAACAATCTACATTCAAAAGACAGACTGATGCCATCAATTCCCTTTATGCCTCATCACATCTCTCTCATCCATCTTAAGGAAAAGCTTAATTCCTCAGTTAAAAGTTTTCCTTGGACTTAGTGGTTCATGGATGATGGAGAATCGTGGCCTGCATGAGGAAGGCGAGGACCGCATCGCATCCCCAGGGAGAAGTCTGGTTCTGCCACAGACCTCAGGTCCCCATTAGCCGATCCCCTGTGCTTTCTGTCTCCACAACTCTCGTGTACAGTGAGGGCATGCTGCCTCGCTTGATGGACATGGGAAGCAGAAATACTGCAGGGTGCAACAGTCCCAGCTCTGGGAGTCCAGAAGTCCCGCGGGAGCCCTTCCAGGAAAAGAGGACAAACCTCTCCACTCCTTGAATGGGAATTATAAAAAATGGTGAGTTCATGGCCTATTTCCCTGCCATCTGGCACAAACTGACCATTCAAGCAGGGACCTTGCAGGATTGAGGTGCCTTCTCCAAGAAGATTACGTTCACTTACTAAAATACAGCAAGAGACCAGAGGCTGCACACCTTCCTCCCCGCATCCTTGCAGCCCCCTGTGACCATGCACCGTCCCCAGTGCTGAGCAGAGTGTGTGCCAGGCTCCACTGCCCTGCTCTGCCCATGCACAAGGGCTGATCCTCTGCCAGGGTGGGAGGCAGAGGCATGGCTGTGGTTTGCTCTGGCAGACACAATCACACGGGCAATGGCACTAAATCCCCGTCCGACGTCTCAGCCATTCTGGATGCCGTTAAAGGCAATTTTCTGTCCGGCCGCCTGTTTTAATAGGATGTGCAGTTAAACAGATTCATCCTTTCAGCTTCACTCTGCAGAGCCTTCACTCCAGCTGCTGCTGCTCTCTTTCCAGGGAATTACAGTCCTCTCCGTTTCTCTCTTGCAGGCAGGCACGTTGTAATCTAGAAAGCCACCTGCTCAGCTTTTGTTCCTTGAACTCCCTACAATCAATTTGCCTTTCCCAGGAGAAGGTGCAACTGTTTTCAGTGCAGCAGGAAATTCATGATGTGCTGTAAAAGCACAGCCAGTTGCAGGGAAAAGGTTAATTTTCCTCACCAAGGGGCAGAAAGCTGTTATCCAGGAACAGTACAGACACCCTAGGATCCCCGATGCTAATCTTCCAAATTTCATTACACTGTCCTCGTGCCTGTTTCAGTCCCTTGAAGATTATTTTTGTGTTCCCATCAGGTTGCAATGTTAGTAGCATATGAAACAAGATGTGGCACTTTACCTTCCTGACAGGTCTCCATTTCCTCCCTGTGGCTTTGCTCCTTCCAGAAACATTGCTCTGCTTGGGACGAGGGTGTCTAGCATTTGCTACAAGAAATTCTCTTGGCTGGTCTGTGGAGCTGAAGGCTGCCCTTTCTCTTTATGCTTTACTTTTTCCAGGTGTGAGAGTTCAAACCATTTAGTATCACAAAACTGTTCTCAGCAAACAACAATGGCAGCATCTGCCCCTGTGTCTTTACAGGGTAACCTGAATCCCCACAACCCCACCACCATCTTTCTTGGATTTTCTTGGTCAAATAACACAAAAAAAATGACCAGAGATACACCGCTTGGCCTTGTACAAGTGTACACCTTGTGACAAGCAGTCACAGCTAGCTGTCTTTTATGCAGATAAAGGCTTGGCTTCTCCTCAAGGGCTTTTACTGCAAACACTTGCAGGAAACAGGATGAAGCAGCACTGTTAGGATAAAACTAAATCCTTTCCTAAGTGCACAGCTAAAACAGGTGGGACAAATTGTTGCTTAAAAATACCTATTTCAGCACTGATGATAAAGAGAGTTTAGCTGCCCAGGAAAATCTGCCTTGCAGGAGGTGGCTGGCAGCCCTGCGCACAGAGAAGCTGCTACAGACAGTGACTGGCACCCGATGTTCCCAGGAGCCCACCCTAATCTCCCCGTCAGGCTGAGATGTTTCTAATTGTGCTGCCTCTCCTAGTGGAGCCCCTTGGCCTCCCCATGGGGAGCTCTCGGTCGTCAGAGAGTCACCCACAGGGATGCACTGAGCCTCTCGCAGCACCAAGCCTCTCTGGGATATGGCTGAGAGCACCATCTGCGTCCCGTTTGCCTTTTAGGAAAAGGCAAGTCTTACCGCTACCTGCTGCCTTGGGTACTAGGAACACACGAGCTGTTTTTTCTCACTGGATAGCTGGGATTCAGAGGCCCTCGCATGTAAGGCTACGCAATAAAAATTCCTCACCAGGCCTAAGGCTCTTTCCCATGCACATCCTTACTAAATACTATTTAGTCAATTCTCATATCCAAGTTGTATAAATAATGGGAGGAATAAAAACTGCTGCCATTCTGTCTTCATTAATGCTGTCGTCTGACTCCACACCAGAGACTTTCATCTGTCCTTAATTTGATGCCTGGTAGAAATATTTTTCCTGTGGACATTTGTGTTCATTTCATGTTAATTATGACCTTTAAGCATTAACAAAAAAAAAAAAAAAAAAAAAAAAATCCCCTGGCAACAGCCTCTATACACAAAGAGAGTATGACAGACCATGGTGTCATTTTTCACATAACACCTCTCCTCGAGACCTGGGAGAGACAATTCCAAGTGAATCACAGCTGCAGATTTATTGCAATCACCTTGCTAGGAAATTCAAGTTAGAATCAATAACAAAAAAAATAATTATCTTCTGTGGAACTGACACATCCCAGCACAAGCAGCAACATCGCACTTAGTAGTAGCATTCAATGGCATTAATTTTCTGCACTCACTGTAGCTCTTTTAATGCACCCTGTGATGGGAGAACACCGCCAAAATGAAAGCCACAATGTTTTCAACGTGCCCAAAGTGCCCTGCCCAGTGGCAGGGGTCAAGCAGGCCACAACAAGACATGCAAGTATCAAATGGCAAACAATTTAGATGCAAGTCTACATGTGGTTTTCCAATTCTTAGCAGAGGTCGACTGTGCCAATAGACGGTGCCCAGCTCACTGACAAATAGCTCAGGGTAATGCCTCCATCTCAGCACGCCGGCTGCAGAGGGGAGCAGCACAGACGAGACCCAAAGGCTGCTCCTGGTGGGCTCTCCCTGGTCAGCCCTGCTGCACCGCCCCAGGGTGCAGATGGCCTTGGCCCAGGGAAAAGCTTTCTATTGCAAAACAGTTGATATGGCACCAAAACACCAGAGAGGGTCAGGGCATGGCAATGCTGGAAGTCTTCACAGCTCCTGACCCATAGATACACCTGGGTTTGCTGATCCCCCCAGCCCATGGGGGATGGCAGGCAGTCACTCACACATCCTGTCTCCACTCTGAGCCAGAATACCACAGCAGGCTTTCCCGAAACACAGGATCAGCTTCTGCTTGTTGTAAGGGACAGGCCTCACAGCATGTCCTAGCCTACCTCAAACGTAATGGAGCCAATCTCATGGAGCTGGAGTTTAGGGTTTACTCTGATGACAATTCTTCAACTCTGCACTCAATCAGTTACAAAATGTTTTGGCTGATGTGATAAGCAGGTATCCTGCCACATCATTGTCTGCCCACTGCTGTACATCTCTAGATTGTTTTATTGGTCGTCACATCCAATACCTCAGAATAACTCTGTTTCTAAACCACAGTCTAATGCCAGTCCTGAACTGGTGTTGCCACCCTCCCGCTCAGGAGTCAGGATAATGTACCACTTGCCTTGGCAAGGCAGTGAGCACCAGGAGGTCAGGATGCGCCTCAGCAGGAATCAACAGGCTGGGTTGTGTGGGTGCCTGGCTACTTACAGACAAGATACGGGTGACAGGCAGTTACAGTGTGCCTTTGGCGGGAGCTGGACCCATTCATACTGTGGTTTGTCTGAGCCTCCAAAAACTGGCCTCACCAGGCGGTCTCCGAGCAAGCAGACCTGCAGCGAGCTGCCACCAGCCTGAGGCAGCCCCACATATCCGAGAGAAGGCTCCCTGTGGCCCTGGGCTGGGTGCCCACTGGTCCTGCACAAAATCATTGCACAAATAATTTCCTTCTTGCCACTTGGACTCCATAAAACCTAGAGACCACTGAGGAGTGCACAGGAAAGGAGCAAACCAGATGTCCTGCGGAGCTGAGGGAGAGCCAGTGGCACGGCTCAGCTGTAACTGTGCTGCCCTGGCTCTGGAAACACCTGGTGTGGGAACGCGGCTGCAAACCACGGCAGAGTCAGGGCCCATGAATCCCAAAGGGAAAGGTAGGAAGGACAGTACATCAACACCAGCAAGCAATGGACTTGCCAACCTCAATATGTTCTTCAGTACTTTGTTTCTGCCTCTCCAGCACGCTATTTCTGCATTTTTCACTTTGCAGCAGTAACTGATACTGTGGGCTATTCGCTTTGCACAGGAGGAAGCAGCAGCACCACTTGTGCTCTCCCCTGCACATGGCACCCTAAGGCTGCAACCGTGAAGCTGCAAACTCCTGCTGCACTCTGCTGCCAGTACCTTTCTCCATCCATCAGCATCATAAATAATCATAGCAGCTCCTGCTGTCTAAATCATAATTTGTGTCTCATTTCTAATTGTATTATGTGTAGCTGGTCCACCAGACACTATCTGAAGAAGCATACAAATGTATTCCTCCATTCTCCCATATGTGCTTCAGGACAAGCCAGATTAATACTGGTCTTTGTCTACTTCTAATCTCATCTCCATCCTAGTATACACCTAGTATCTTATTTAGCTGCATTTTCAGCTGCCATCCAAAATTAATGCTTCACCTGGCATATTCAATCTCTTCCCATAAACTCTTGATTAAATTCACTTCAGAGACTGAGGATGAACCATAGGCATTCAGTCAGGTTGACTTTGAGGACTAATACTTTTGGGTCAAAAAAGATCATCAGTTTTTGTCTTACAAAAAACTATAATGTAATATTTGATACATTATAGCAAGCAGAAATATCTACGATGTTCTTGGTGGCACATTATATCACTGAAGCACAATAATTTTGATTTTGCATGCCAGAGTCAAGTGAAGTGATTCAACGAGATGTCACTTAAAACTGATTGACACCTGCATCCAGAAACCGCACTGAACAGCACCTCCTGCTCACCGGGCCACAGATGACAAGCTGCTCACAACTAGTGCCATCAGTGTTGCAGCCTCAGATGTTGTGAACCTGCCCAGCTCCAGGAGAGCTCCAAAGGTAGGAATGCTGTGGGGCTGCAGCCATGGACTGTTCCATCCCCTGAGGGTTTCTCCCACAGTCACACTAATCCATGGGTCAGGGATGGGACCAGTTGCCACAGCCACCATGCTCCCAGCCCTCGCTGAGGTCTGTGCCAACTCCTGCTGGTGGAAACCAACCCCACGGGTTACCAACCTGCTCCCTGCCCAAACAGCCCTTCACTGCTGTCGTAGCGAGGGTGATGGCTCCTCCTGGGGGCTCTCAGCCAGTGCTCACCCGCACAGACCCCCAAAGCCCAGCATCCGTCCCCACACGCGACATGCTACCTCCACTCCACGCTCACTTACTTTGGCCTCAAGTACCACATTTGCTTCCCAACCCTACTATATTCATGTCTTAATAAATTAATGAATCCCTGCTGCACAATTTAACAGGGAAAATACTTCTAACATCACCAATATGTCAAACTTGCCTTTGCAGTCATTCATTTTTCTTCCAGTTCAGAGTAGAGTGGTGTGGACTGTGCACAACAAACAGCTGTCAAACATAACACTGCCTCCTATTCATGTGTTGTCTGCTGAGATTTTGATTTTTGCACAATTTCTTAAAATTACTCCATGAGTACTTTCTGCAAAAGCAATTTTTTTCATAAACTGTTTCAAATAATCAAAGACAGTAGAAAATCCTCATTTAAAACATTACCTCTTTGATCAGGGGCATGCTGACGCAGTACTCTCTGCTGCGGAGGAACAGCTGGTGGGACAGTGCTTGCATCACATTTCTGGCCCAGCTGCCCACATCTCGCTTACTGAACTCACAGATTCCTCGATGTTATTTTAAAAAGGAAACATTTTTTTTTCAGGGACCTGCTGTGGAAAGCAAGACTGCTCAGCCCGAGTCTGTGTAAAAGCAACCCAAAGGGACCGTGCCAGAATAGCCTGAAACAGCACTTGTGCTTCGGACCGGGGAAACGCATTGCCTTGTGCACTTGGTGTGGCAATTTGGAGACAATTTTACAGGTACAATATTATGGAAATGTTTGGATTTTCATGCCTGCCCCGGGAGGTGAGAGGGGCTGATAGGGAAGGGCATTTGGGTGCCTGGTGTTTGCTCTGTTCCCAAGTGCACATTCACTGTGCCCAGATGTTTTCACCCTTCACAATCACCTCTCCCCTGCTCAGCACTGCACTTTACAAGAAGTAAATCTCAGCTTTATTGAACACATACATCATCTTCTGCTGCTGTGATATGAGCTGGGGCCACCACACACAATCCCACAGCAAGCGGTGGAAGCAAGAAGAGGTTGCTCCTGCGACCCCCTCACCTTTTTTTTCTGAAGCTTCCAGAGTGAGTCTCCTGTGTGAGCCTGCTGTCTTATTGCTATAGGAGTGGGACGGAAGCCAAGGAGGCCACGACCTAATATTTTAGTCTGCACAGATAGATGGAAGAGATGGATTATTATACAGGAAAGCTCTCTCCATGCATACAATTATCTGATAATTATCTATTTTCGGAGATTAATCTCAGAAAGAGGAACATTCAAAAATCTCGCCTTGTTTGCAGTGGGAAGCTGCATTATCCCTTTAAAAAACAGAATAAAATGCATGAAAAATGATACAGAAAGTAGCAGAATTGCATGGTGTTCTCCTTGAGAGCACCAGCACACTCAAAGGTGTTTCTGAAATATGTAAACTAATCTGTGCCTGGGAAGGAAAACATCATCAGTCTTATCTTACAGGTGAGACAGTGACACAGGGAAAGTAAATCCTGTAAAGATGTAGGACTCTGATGGAACTGGAACCAGAACCCAGGTAGATTCACTCCTGTATTCCCTCTGGCAGACACCTCCCCACACCAGTCCCTGAGAGCTTCTCTGATTTCTAGTTGCTCAAATACACTGTAAACAACTGCAAATACCTGTAACCCTTTCCTGACATCACTTCCCCAGAAGTGATACAGATAATATCCATGCATTCAGGTGGGGCATGAAGCAAATCGTACCAGCACAAGGCCCAGAGAAGGTGGTTGTGCCACTGCAAGAAGCCAGGCATGGCATGCAACGCTTCCCAAAAGGCCAGGCAGTCAGCCCCCCATGTGTTGTTGCTGTTGATGTTGGATATGATTTTTCCATGTGTTCCCCTTCAAGGCTGAATTTTTATTATGCTGACTGCTGCTGTATCATCCACTTCCACCCCCAGTGACTTCAAAGGGGCACAGAAGAAAGTGAGATGAGCTTTTGCTGCCAGTCCTCTTTTTGTGCAGGAGGGAGGGTGGAGCTGCTCCAGCTGCAGGGCTGTGGGCACCAGCACCAGGAGCAGCCCCAGCTGTTTTGGGCCATCCAGGAAGCCTGAGGTTTTCTACTCCCTGTATTTTGGCACAGAAAGCCATGCAGTGTGACCTTGGCACGAGACACAACATGAATGCTAAACGTGGCATGAAAGTTGTGTGTGTGCATGCTATGGGATTTCCATCCAGCCACTATCTTCTGGTTCTGCAAATACACACAGAGCGAGAGCTATGTAGTACCCCATTCCCTGTGAGCAAAGAAAGCAAGCCCTTCTCTATGTAATTTTATGTTCATTTGTTTGTAACACCAGAGAAGGAAGGAGGGCTAAAAGGTATGTTGCCAGTAGTTCCTGGACAGACATTAGGATAGCCTTTTAAATTGAGAAAATCAAGCTATTTCTAGGTTTAAATGAAGCACCAAGAGGCAAGCCACTCACCTTTCCTGAAGCAACCTCTCCCTTCTGAGAGAGATGCTTTCTGAAGGCTGATCCTCCATGACTGGTGGTGCTAGGTGAACAATTTCCATCCTCCCTAACTGTAAATACTGAAGGCCAAGTGCTGTTTTTCATATAAACACAACTCATGATGAAATCAGGAAGGTAACCCAGGAGGGCAAAATGTGAATATGCACACTTACACCATTGATCTGGGCATTATGCCTGGCCTGAAACACAAAAGACACCGCTCTCCAAACCTCAACGAAGGCAGAGTACACACTCAATCTAATGGAGAGATAAATAGGATTTAGGGCTGGATCTGAACAAGTACAGTAAGTTTTACTGAAATGGTATTTAAGGCATCTGAGTTATAACCTATGCAGTAACACAGTTCCTATTAGAGCAGAACCTTCTTTCAAGCAACTTACCCACTCTAACCCACCTTTATTCAAGTCTCACCGGTTACCTTCTGTGTTAGATCACTTTAAAAACATGGGTCAAAGTTGTTTCATAGCTTTACTCTCTCAGTAATGTGCAACATGAACATCATAGTGTTATTAAGAAGTCAAAAATAACTTAACACAATAGCTATATAAGATTCTTCAATGGTCAAACTTCCAGCAATTACTTTTTGTTAAGTTCAGAAAATTAGCATATTTGTTAATCAAATTAATTTAAAAAGTAGCTTTTCAAAATAAAAGCAATGCTTTAAATAAATATAGTCTTTTTTTAACCATAAAACACTTAGTCCTGTTAAAGGTTAACACAAATACTACACTCAAGCACAGTACTTAAACGATTGAAATGAATGTTGTGAGCATACATGAGCTGGACATGGGGAGGGACAAGGATGCATTGCTTCGTGACATTCTCTGTCTCCTTTCTACAGCGGCACAAAGAGGCATCCAATTCTCAGCACTACCCTAAACATACGACATGCGTCAGGATATTTGTAACTGCTGCACAAAAATGCTGGCACCCTGCTTTTTCCCCCAAGCTATTTCTCTACACTACATCTGTAGCAACTATGCAGCCTTGCTTCAGATTTCTAGCAAAGCGTGATTCTTAGCCACAACAACGTAAGGCCAGATCCTACTTGCTTCACCCAACTGGCTTCAACATCTAAGCAGAAGGCAGCAAGCAAGATCTGACCTCCCACGCCTCTTGTAGTAAAGCTCACAGCTTGTGAAATCTGTAAAACCTTCCTTCCAATACTGGCACCACTGGGTGTTTCAGAACGGTCTGAAACACCTTCAGCGTTCGTGATCACCAAATGATATTCACAGCTCTCCTGGTAACTACAGGGCTGATTAGCTATGTTCATTACTACACGCATTAACGCCTGTCAGCAAAGACTGTAGCTGTCCTGCAGATCTACAAGGTAGCAATGATTCACTGGAACAAAATAAATCAGCAGGTTGTTATGGTAGTACTTACTAGCTGGGTGTATCTTGAAGAGCAGTTTGCTAAAATTCAGTGAAATATACACCTCAAATCTAATCATAATCTATCCAGCAACTCTGACCACTTAATCTCATTTACTTGGTTTGAATTATTCATTAAAAAAATCAAGTTCATGATCTGCAGCAAACCACTGTTTGTGCCCTCACAAAAACAGCTGTCGGTGATATTTGTTGTTGTATTTTGTTTGTCTGTTTAAACAGCATAACAGTAATGTAACCTATAAGTTAAGTGATAAAAGCTGGAGAGTAAAATAAAGCACAAAACTGATACAAGTACTCTCTATTTGTTTTGATCTTCAGAATGAACAGGCTTATTCGAAGAAGACAAAAGAATAAATTAGCAAATGGCTAATGTAATGCACGAAAGGGCGTCTACAGGATTTGCACGTGCGCACACACACACGCACTTGCATACAGACAGCTTGGCTTCATTAGAAATCTCGCTACCAGAGTTTAACTTAGATAAATTACCTGCATTAAAATACTGACATTGTGAGGATTTTAATACTATCAACACCCTGTAGAGGGCATTCCTGTGTGAATTTTTCAATGCTTTAAAAAAATAGTTTAGAGTTATTGAAATCTGTGACAAATGCGACAGCTCTGCCTCCCCTCACAGCTTCCCGTTCTCGTCTCCAGTATCCTTCTCCTGTATTGCCTCCAGGCACCGTTTTGACTTGGCGTCCGTGGGCCCACTTCCAGTTTTGCTCAGTCCGCATGACAGGCACGCCAGCTGGATCTGCTTCATGTTCTCCAGGGCTTCGTTCTTGGCATTCTTCAGGAGATCTCCTTGGCCCTGAGGATGCACAGACAGACACGCAGGAGTGAGTCAGGGATCGCACACATTGCTCAGGACCGAAAGCGGCAACACTGCTGTCATGTCTCTGCCATACTGTTTAGTGCCACGGAACAGGATCTGGATCCTGTCTCAAATCTCCTCTGCCCCTCATGAATGCCTGCCTCCAGGGAATGGTCTGAAGCCCCTTTTGCAGCCTGGCACCTGGCTTGGTGAGGAAGGCAGCAGCTGGCAAGGCAAGAGGGACAGGCACGAGATTCCCACCCCCTTCCAGGTCACTCCCTGGGAAGTAATTTGAGCCTGGCCCTGAGGAGCCCATCACTCCCAGGAGCCCACCCCACAGGGGAAAGCATTTCCTCTTCCACAGTCAACAGTGAGGACCTGCTGGGAATGGGGCAGTGATGGCACATGGAACCCCCCTCTCCCTGTGCCACTGCTCCATCCTTGCGGGAACACCCCTGGCATCAGACCCCACACAGCGATGACAGCGTGTCTCCAGTCGGCGGGCCCCTGTGAGCTCTGAGACCCTGGTTACCCACCCCTCCTTGCACCTGGATTTGCTACCCAGGCTTGGGTCTTCCTTTAGCAAAGGCAGGCCAAACCGCGCACTGGTAAGAAGCACAGCACCCTGCATGCCACACCGAATCCATCTGAACCATTTTGTTTTCAACCTTCCAGCAGGCAATATTGATATTTTAAGTGCCACAAAGCAACAAGATTCTGGTGATAGAGGATACAAATAAATAAACATCAGGAGATGCATCCGACTATTGAAATTCAGTATCACTAAGAGCTGCTCTCCTAATGTCACCTGAAGTACAGCGTAAAGTACCCCACCTGCTGCAGCTGCTTATACGTGTATTCAGAAGGAATACCTCCGCTGACTGAAACGTCACATTCACACCCCTGCAGCCTAACCTGACCTCCCCCCTCCTGTGGGGTCTCAGAGGAGACAACAGATGTTACAGTGGGAGACACTGGAGGGGTGACTGATGAGTGACCCTCCTTCAGTTTTTGATACAAAACAGATGTGTTGGATGAGTCACAGTATGACACCTTCCAGCAGTGGGAACATCTCTCTGCTCTCCCTTTCCCCAGAGCTAAGAGGAAGGATTTATCCCACACCAATGAGCACAGTTCCCTTTTCGCCAGTGCCTGGCACCAGACTTACACCGCCTGAGCCCCGTAAACAATGTTCACAATGAAGAAACAATGGTGGCTTGCAAGTCCTGCTGCACTGGTAAACACCACGTGGGAAACCACGTCAGCCAGGGATGGCAGCCCGCACCCGAAAACGTGATTGCCTCATCTCCTGGTGACATGAATTTGTCCCTGCTGAACAATGCAAATCGCTACCCAGATGCTGGGAATCCAACTCAATGCAAGAATAACAAAAAGCACTGGGACTGCACGAGCGGCTCTGTGCTATTTGGTATGAAGCTCTTTTCAAGAGATTTGTATCTCACCAGCATGACAGCTATGGGAATACACAGACAAATAGCTTGGGATCCAGTGAGTAGACATGGCTTGAAAAAACAAAACAAGAATAATTTAAGCAGCACATATTTCACATAGCTGTGATCCTGCTTTTAGGACAGAGGTTGAGCTTATGGTTAAAGGTGGTAGGCAGGAACCCGGGAGCTCCCCAGCTGCCCTGAGCTCCCAGCACACCTCAGTCCCCCTCCCTCTCTGCAAAATGGCACAGGAATCATGCTGGAGTTGTCACAACAAGGACACCAGACTGTGGCGTGGGCAAAGAGATCCAACAGCAGCATCATTAATGACAGGATAATGTTATCAAAAAGAGCAGTAGATTCTTCACTACACAAACACAGTTTAAAATTAATAGCTTTTAGGATGATACAGACCCAGCTGCAGCACGGCTGCTGCTTTTTCTTATCATGCACACAGGACTGAAGACACCAAAGGCTGCACCAATGTGCAGACAAAATCAGTGTGATGATGCTTTGCAGCCTTAACCTAAGTCAAAACCTGGCAGTAAGTATTCATGCACAAGACCAGAAAAATCTTTGCACAAGAAACAACAAAGAATAGACATCTTTACAGCCCCAAGAACAACTAAGCTCAAAACCTGGGAGAGCCAGTGCCACAGAGGGGTAAAATGATGAGGATGAAGGCCCAGTACCCTGAAGCATCTGGCAGCCCCTTTGTCAGGGTGTCTGGGAGGGACTTCTAGGAGCTTGTCCTCTGCTGTGGCATGGCCAACATCTCCCTGGGCTGCAGGAACAGTCACCCACCTGTGCGCAGAGGAGGAAGAGGATTTCCTGTCATGCAGCAGCACAAGATGGATACAGCTCCATAAGCTGACACAAAGAGCTTCAGCTGAGCCTGTGTCACCTTCTTCATGTCCTGTTCTTTCTCAGAGCGAAGGCAAAGCATGCAAATCTTTCTCAGGGTGGCCCACAAACTGTCGTTGCCTAGGGAGTCTCTGAGACACTCATTTAAGGGAAGCTACTCGGGATTTGATGCACTCCCACTTGCAGGGTGACAGCCTGAGTTCGCCCTGCCAAGACTCCTATATGAAGTCCCCAGAAGCCAAGGGACTTCACACCTCATGTGACGGTGCTGCGCCATCCGCTCTTCCTTATGCATATTCTGATTTCACATTTAAGTAACAAAGCAATTCAGATTACAGATTTCATCTGATGCAATTCATAACATGTCTTTGGGTTCCAAGAAGAAAAACACTCCTCCTAAGCATACTTCCAGTATTTTGAAGACATTCTTATTTTACAGTGATCTAAAAACAGAAATGGACTTATCAAAATAGTGCAATTCCATTCATGTACAGACCAATTGATTTATATCTTAATCTCCTTGTATTTTTTATTTTTAAGCAGCTGGTTCATTTGAGCAAGCTGAAGGAGCAAAAATGATTTTGAGTCATCTGTCACAAGAAAATTAACGACAAATCAGTCCCCTCTGACAGAACTGTCATAATTCCAGACATCATAAAAAAAATAATCTGTGGGCATGCTCTGTTGGAAAAGCCATCTGTTTGCTTTGAAAAACTGGCTGTGAGCATAACCCACTTAAGAAAAATGTCAGCAAAATTGTGTCAACACCTTAACAAACTAAATACTGGATAGAAGCTGAAGTAAACTTTAAAAGTATGATTGCATTGAAACAACCTTCAAAAATCAGTCATTGTGATCATCTCTGCACACAAAACGATCCTCTTTGCCCTTACAAACAAAGCATCTCTCTTCCAGACAAAGAGAGATCATGACGGTCCACTTTGGCATCTATCCATCCATCTCCCTTCTGCTATTGATATCATCAGCCTTCCTGAAAATAAATACTTGTGAGAAAGGTTAAACTCTCCATTTGGCAGAACACTAAATTAAGCCAGAAGAGATGAATCAAGTGTTCTACCTGAACAACTGATCAAGTGGCCCATTTTTATTTAGAGTCAGGGAACATTAAGTGTCATGTTTCATACACCTAACTACGGAGCCTCAGCACAAATTAACATTACAGCACAAATAACACAGTTTGTCAAGCAAGCGTAATATTATAAGCCTTTACCTTGACAGGTAAATACTACTTCGAAAACAGGGATAACCTGACATGGTTTTAACTATTGCTCAGTTTCAGTGGCAACTCACGCAAAGCTTTAAGAAGCATAAGTGGCTCTGGACAGACACTGGCAATGGCCACAGACAGGATGAATTCTGTACGTTGGTTTTTATTATTTCATTTTTTGCCAAATTAACCTCTTAAGTTCTTATAAGTCAAGACGACAGCTCATTATATCCAACACTAACCCAGACTCTGAGGCTGGAGAAATGAGAGGAGGACTTAGGTAAGTGACACTCTTTTGTGTTTGACTCCACAACTCTTTTTTTTTTTTTTTTTTTTTAGTACATTGCATGTAAATTTCTACATAAATATAAATATATGGGCACGGATATGTACATTAACAAATAATTACTATTTCTATGCTTTCTAGGAAACACCCTGTGACACGTATGCCGTGACACACTGCTAGTTCTGGGTACCCACCAGTAATGGGGACCCTGTCGACGACACAGGCAGGATCCAAAGCCCCTGTGTTGGCAGCTGCCAGCACCAGCATCAGGGGGCTGCAGGAGGACCCTGAAGGCCACCACACAGCCCACGTAAAAGTGACCTGCACCAACTGGCTGCCCCACACAAATGCTTTGCTTTACTACCGGCAAAATGGAAAACCCCGTGTTGAGCCCTAGGGCCTTCCCGGCATTCAAAGCTGGCCGTGTTCTCGGGGAGGCTGAAACAGTGGCTGCGAACGCCGTTTTGTAATCTGCTGCTTGCTAAAGCAGAGGGTTGCTGATCTCCTGGCAGATGCATTCTCTGACAGCACATTACAGGAGCTCTCCTCTCCACTTCTCAAGGGCTGAGTAAACAAACAATAAATAACGGAGGTTGTACCGCCCGTGTCACATCACTGTTATTTTTTAACTTTTTCACAAGGAAACAAGCTCTTATGTTATTATTTAATCACAAAGTAAAATCTCCAGAGGCTGACAGTGGTTGGCTGAAAAAGCCAGACACAACCAAATAAAACAACCGCAAGCTTTGTGTCGCTCTGCATTTCAGAGGTAACACAGGTAAGGTACCAGCACTGAGGGACTTGGAAAGCAGAAATGCTGAAGAGCTGCTGTGATATTTGGATTCTCTGTGTGGAGGCGGCATTTACCACAAAGGGTGCATTTTTGATGTGTCATAGTGGGACTTTAATTGTGTTTCATATTAATAAGGAGGCACACAATTAAATGATCACACATGGCTTTGAAAATGTTGTCCTGCAAAGGAAATAATTAATGAAATGATTAGACATGTTAAACTTATTATGAAAAGCAGATATTTTTCCATGCCTCCTTCAAAGTTAAATGTGGGAACAATTGATATGAATTTGATTACGATACATCCACATTTCAGAACAGAGTACTCCAAAAACATACAGACTATTTCTGCATCAATGCAGACTTGAAAACCCCACCCTTTCCATTATTACTGTGTATTGTTTGTCAAGAGCTTTGCTTTATTCTCTATGATACAGATCATAGTGTGCATGTTGGCACGAAAAATTACCGTACACAAAGATTATACACAAAGTGTATAATCACTTCTCACGCACTGAAAAATAAAGGATTGCAAAAATGAGCTCCCCCACAGGAAAGCAGGGACCAACTGTTACTTGCCAATTTATTTTCAACTCTTGCATAGGAAAAAATAACTTCCTGTCAGGACAATTAAAAGGCCATGAATATAAAAGATGGCACTTAAATGGCAGTCCTTGTACCACTGGCGTATCATTTAAGTTTGGGTTTTGAGGGTAACTTCCGACATACCTAATTCTGAACCAAATGCAAAAATCTGTTCCTGAAGAATGACCCTAACTTGTCCTGAAGCCAGCACCAGCTTTGCCACTGAGTAAACCGGGGAAGCCAGCCGAGTCCTCGCTGGGGCCTGAGTCACTGCTAGCAATTTCAGATATCAAACTGAGCATCTCATTTCTGTGTATCAGCACGTTACTAACAGACAGAGACCTTCTCTCCCATTTCCCAAAGCAGAGTCTAGCAAAAATTTGTGAAAAGGAAACAGAGCTGAGAATCCATTATATCACATAGAGAACCAATCTGAGATGTATGAAAAAGAAAATATCCAGTCAGGGAAAGGCAGTCATCATTATATGAAGTGTTACATCTCTGTAAGCAAAATCAGGAAAGAGAAACTACTGCGGAACAGATTGCCGTGTGCAGCTTTGACACAAGGTTACATGATAAAGACAAGGTGAACATGAGCTTTTAGATAAGCATTAAAATTGAATCAATGGTTGTGCCAAGCAATGAGGTCAGAAGCTCCAGGGCTGATCTACTCAACTCATCCTAGCCAGCAGCTGGGACACCTGGGACAGCAAAGATGAAAAAGACGACAGAGAGGAGGAGAAGGAGTAATAGTTAACAGGAACAATCTCCTAGTATTTCTTTATCTAACCCAGGTTATTCCTTACTTCATCCTTTCTCCATTTGCTTCATGAACCAGCCACATGGATGCTGGCTCCAGGCTTTCCTGCCTGCCTCTTGTTACACAGGGGGCTGAGTGGGTTCAGAGAACAGAAAGAAACTCAAGAAAAACCCAGGAAAAACAACGGCAGTGCAGAACCGGCCTCAGCTGCGCTGTATTTCCCAACTGTTCTACTACTTATGTGGGGAAAAAATTCCTTTTTGCACCTGATATTTGTGCGAGTCTCAGAAATGAAACCACACCTGCAAGCAACGCTGGCAGCCTGGAGGGCACTCCCCAGCTTGCCAAGACCCACAGCCCAGCCAGCAGCCTGCTGCCAGCAAGCGCCTCACTTCAGGACAAGCGCTGGGTGAGGAGCTAAGGGGTAACTGTCTCTGCCAAAACCATTCACAAAGCACAGTTTCTTTTCCAGTGCAGTCCACTAAGAGCAAGAGAACAACCCCAGCGTTACTCCAGGCAGTTGGTAAAATTCACATGGCAACTCCAGAGCAACCTGGCCAGGAGCTCCCCGTTCAAGAGCAGAAGGGGCTCACAGCAGTTCAAGGGAGAGCAGGCAGGCATATGAATTATTGCCCCTCCATCGAGCCCATTCGGCCCTGGCTGGCCCTGAGCACCCAGCAGGCTCCAGTATATCAGCCCAGTCCTCTTCGAGGCACGGATCTCTGCAACCAGAGTAGATGTTCAGATACCACAGTAAAGGGACACAGAAGAGGTTAATAAATAAATGATAATAAATAGAACAAATAAGTAACAAATAAAGTACAGTAGGATTCAGAATGACCCTAACTTGTCACAGATCAAATCTTAACCTCACCCATGACTGGTGTGATTACTCATCACGGCCACGGGCTGGACTACTCTGGTGACACACCCAGTGGTTTTGTGGCTGCAGATGAGCACTTTGACCCAGGGGTGGAGCCTGATGCTAAAATTGTAAATGCAGTGTAACTGTTAAGAACAACATCCAGCTTACCTGAAAAACAGTTCCATCTGATTTTAACCCCTTACATTTAAACTCCCAAACTAGACCAATCTGACAGTAGTTCATTACTAGGCTGTCCCACACAAGTCTCAAAACTTCCTAAGTGATTCCATTTGCCATTTGGGTCTCACTCCAAAGGGCTAAATTGGATGAAGATGATTAAATGGGGATCTACAGAAGTGCCCAGCATTAGCCTGGCTAGTTTTCTAGGAGGCTAGTGATGGTTCATTGCACAGCAAAGCAATCCCACAACAGAAGGCAGTGACACAAATGGCTGGGAAGAGGGAAATGCCTCTGCTGGTGTGGCATCTCCTTGAAAAACATCCATGGCATTTTTTGCCTTCTATTCCAGCTGTTGGAAAGGTGGAGTTAAAATCTCTGGATAGCAAGTGACACGCACCATGGTCTCTGGACCGCGCCACGCAAGGCTCCCCAGTTTACTACATAACTGCCAGTCCGTCACTTGGATATTTGCAAATCGTGGGACACAGCCAAACACGGAGCTTGAGGGCAGCCTGGGAACTGGAAATGTACAAAATACCTCTGTCATTCAAGGAGAACCTCAAAAACAGTCATGCAATTAGCAAAAAAGAAAACACTTGGAAAAACTTCTGAGTCTGGCTGCTGGCCTTGCCAGCACGAGTATGTCGCTGCCTTGTGCAGCCATGGCAACTTAGGGACAATGGTCTGTGTTTGTCATCCTCTCACAGGTTTTGCCTAGTGAAATAAAGGTGAAGGACATACGTGCCCAGCTTGCTCTCTGAAACAAAGTCAAGTGCCCTCCCAAACCCTGCTGGCCCTAGACCAAAGTCTGAGAAGGAATTAACGTCAAGCACTTGCTTGAATGCCTGAGTGGCAAAAGCACTCATGCTATAGCGTTTCCTATTGATCCTTAAACAGAGCTCTCCACTGAAATCCATGGGCTCTGGCAAATCAATCACACTGAACAGCTACTAATTTATTTCTTCAAGCAGGCATTTTACGTATAAAAAGAGTGGGCTTTTATTTTCTTTTTTTTTTTTTAAATGCCTCTTGCTTCTCTCTCATCTGGGCATTTAAATTAAATTACCTTATATCAGGCTGTCAAAAGCAATGAATGTGAGCATTGACTGTCTAACTGTGCTGCAGCAGGAATTTGCTTTCAGAAATAATGCCATTAATTTGATGTTAGCCATGTGCTGAACAGTTTAGCCGCCTGTGTCTCTCAGGCACTGCATCTAGCAGACAGTTTCCAAGCACAGACACAAATGTATGGACTTTTGCTGTCAACCCTTCCACTCTAGGAGCCTGCCTTCTTTCTGATGATAAGTTTGAAATTAAAAGGTTGGCTGGAAGCCCAGGAGCGCACAATCAATACTAAGAAAACCCCACATTATTGAATAAATTGGGGTATTATTTATTTTTGATACACAGCCATGAGATGGAAATCAAAGCTGTACGTCCAGGCATTTATTTCTTAGTTCTCCTTTGGTCAAAAAACCTAGTTCCCCACATGTTCCAGCACCAGCTGGTAACTCCAGTAAGGTCCAGAGAGTCCCAGAAAAACAAAACAAGGGGAAGAAAAATGAGGCAGAAAGGACAGAATTAGTTTCTGAGTACAAGGACCAGCTGTGGGAAAAGATGTTTTGCAGCTAACAAAACACCTGTGCGAAGCATCCCCTGAGCAAAACACCTGGCTGGAATAGCTGGCACCCCCCACCTCCCTGCTGCCCTCCGCGCTGACTCACAGCCGCCCCGGCTGCAAGCCGCACACTTAACATCAAAATCACGTCCTTGCGTTGACAGCAAAATGTCCATTAACTTCATCAGAAGCTGGAAAGACTCTACTGCCCATCCCCGAGCTGATTCTGTATTGACTGAATACAACAGGCATCTGCGTGGTTTTGGGGTTTTGTTTGGTTTGGGTTTTTTGGAGGGGAGGAGGAGAGTTACAGGAAATGTAGCACAAATACTCATTGCTCTCCTTAGACCACTGCTTAGGGCAATAACAAAAAAAAAAATACATGTGTCTGTGCTTAATGCTAACTGAAATAATCTAATTAAGAAGAAATGAAATTACTCCAGTCAGAGGGCAGCATTTCTGAACAGGTAATGGAGCATACTCACGCAATGCTTGCTCCTGTGTACAGCTCCTTATGCTCTCCTTGTCTCTGAGTAACCACCTGGCACAAGCAGTAATTTCTTAGCAACTAGATGGTTTGCAAATCCTTCTGCTTTGGTGGTGGCTGGCAAACATCACCCACTGACTAGGATGCAGGAGCCACCTGAGCTCCCTGTTCCACCTGGGGACATGACACCCCTCCGGTCTGGCTGCTCTTTTCCCTTCACACGAGGTACTGTGGGCAGTCAGTTTCCAACCTGTTCACAAGCAGCACAGACAACTTCATCCTGAAGCAGAAAGCTTTAAGGTGAGACCAAAAAAGCCAAATCACAGGAAAGGTTAAGTGAAGAAAGAAAATTTCCAACCTGTTACAATGTCATACCACAGGAAATAAGAAACTTTTTGGCAAAATAGAACTCAATTCTTCAGCCTGATGCAGAGGACTGTGCTAATACCTCCACAGTTACTGGTGAGGGCTGGAAAGGGTGAATTTAGACTACCCAGCTTCAGAGCACCAAGCCACCCTCTGAAGGAAACTCCTCCTGATGCTGCGGGCAGTCTCCAGTCTCAGCCCATTCATCCGACTGCTAAATTAGGCCGCTCAGGCTGAGCTGCGCAACTCCCATCACCTTCATCACTGCTTGGAAATGTAAAAAAATCTGGTGCTTTTCAGACCCTTCTTACCTAGGTACAGCAGCATCGCCAGGTCAGTGGCACAACAGAGCAGGAGCCCAGGTGACACTGAGTAGAGCACTTGGCTGCAATTATTGTCACTCCCTGCTCTGCCAGTTCAGAGCCATGGCAGTGTATCTGTAAGGCTCCTCCTGCCAATACAGGATCTATTTCTGATCCATAACATGCAGTATGCTGGAGAAAAAAAAAAACTTACTACATAGGCCTTTTAAAATCACTCCTCTAAGTCTGACTGCTGTGTCTTTTTAGCCTGCTCTCTCACATACACAGCCTGACATAAGCAATGCCATCTTTTTCTTTTTGTGATCTAAAAATAAACAGCTGCCACAGCAACTGAATCTCTGGTTTTGTCTCAGCTTGTCTCCTCAAACAGATCCCACCTGTACCTGGGGAAGTGACCTGGAAGAGAGGGAATCACTTTGAGCTCCTGCAGGGTTTGTCACCCTGCACTTTATTTCATATGACCCAGGGAAAAGAAACCTGTAGCTGTCAAGGTCATGGCATAAAAGGTCACGGTTACCCAACCTGTTGTTCGCACTGTAAAGTTTACTTTGACCCACGAGCACTTGGGCCTCCGATTTCCCTAGCTCCTGTGCAAATTTTTGGGAACATCTGCCACAGGGCTCACAGGATCTGCCAGGATAACAGGGGAAGAATAACTGCAAAGCAAATGTCTGGTCCACTGAACACCTAGGACATCTGTTTAATGCACTTTGTGGCTTTCAACTAGCTGTCCGAGCCCTCCCTGCGGATCCATATTGCCAATAATCATAGATGCTAACACAGAACTCCACTCTGCAGCCCTCTACTGCTTGTGGCTTCAGACTACAAAATTAATCAATACCACCATTGAGTTAAATAATGTTTTACTACTTTAACCACAGCCTCCAGAATATGTTAGCAGTGTGGGAGAATATTTTCTCAATCCAAATTCGGGGCAGTAACGGAAGCCGGACTGGCACAACGAAACAGGGAAAGTCACACCAGCACTTCGCTGCCTGCTAGGTTCAGAGTTCAACTCCTCCAACTCCTGTACTCACTCAAGTGCAGAAAAAATCACAAAGGTCCTGGCTAGCAATGGTATTACGCACACCCCACCTGCAGGGAGGATTCCCATCCACGCCTGGGAGGGAGCTGGGGAGGACTTGTCATTCATACAGACATATGCTAGCCCCTAGGCCTCAGTACAGCCCAAGGGCCAGGTATCACTCAGCTATCAAGTACGTTACCAGATTTGACTGAGGACACTGACAGTGCCAGGGAAAATCCAACCACCATTTTGGCAACGGCAGAAGAGGAAGTTTCGATGGAGCATCCGGCAGCTTTCATCGCCTCCTGAGCTCCCCCAGGGAATAAACTTCAATTAGACACAGAGAGCAGGGTTTTGTAATTCACATTACAAAAGGGGCAGTCAACTTCCCATCACTTATAAGCTCTTGGAAACTGTATGTGATGCACTGACTGTAAAGAGTTTAAACTATACCACAAAGGTAATTTTTAGAATATGTTAAACCCTCTTGGCACACACCAAAGCTTACATTCAAACATAACTGTTTCAGGCCAGCGCCAGTTTACAGCTCCCAGAGAACAGCACAATTCGGATTTAACAATAAGCAAACGCTGGAGAAAAAACAATGTACAAGCAATCCTCTCTTAATGTTCCCGCCACGTACAAATCAGTACCCCAGTCTCTCTCAACAGCCCTACACAAATTTAGAAAAAGTGACTGTGGGTGGAGGCTTCAGGCAGCAATTCCCTCTTGTTCTGTCCCACCATGGACCATCTCGAAACAGAGCCCTTTGCTCAGACACACACGGACCTTCCTATGACGGCAATGCACACACAGCTTGCTGAAAGGAGAACCTCCTCTGGTGGCACAAAGATCTGTATCTAAACAAACTGGGGAATTTAACAGTGCAGGAACATGACTGCTTTGGGTAAAAATCCTCCCAGAGTCCGTGGGTTACCCTGACACAGGCAGGGCGCTGAGCTGAAACATGAGCACCACATTTGGAGGAAAACAAAGGGAGTTTTCTCTACCCATATTTCGTTAGCCCTGAAGGAATCACATCTCCGCCAGATCTCTACCAGGACACACAACAGTGATTCACAACAGCATTTGATAGTTTAAAACATGAGGAAGACAAAACACCCTGGCAGGCACCATCAGTGTCATCTCTACACGGGCCAGAAGCGGCAACGTGTGCTAGCCAGGGAGGGATGGGATGAGCACAGCAAAAGCAAATCCTAGGTGGTAAAGTGAATTTGCTAAATAACGGAGATTAAAATACCACTGAAATTATTTAAAAATGTATCATGTCTTTTCAACAATAAAAAACCATGCAACTGAATCTCTCTTCTCATATATTATTTAAGGAACATGAGGAATCCTCCAAGTTGCTTAAAGAGATAACTGGAGTTTTCTAAGCAATAGTCAGCCCCCGAGTCCAAGAAAAAACATCCGTTTTGTGTGCCTCTGCACATAAGAAACACTGCGTTGCATAACTGACCGCTCTGGAACAACATCAGCAGTCAATGTAAAAGAGCAAAGGAAAAGATCATCGAAGTCTTCAGTGTCGTGAATAATCACCCAGGCAAGCACCACAGGACACTGCCAATCTGGGAAGGAAGAGGTCTCTCCAAGTCCACCCGCAGTGCCAGGCGCTGGGGCAGGAGCCCTCCCGGGGCACAAGCCCACCGCCACCCCACAGGCTAGGAAAGGACCCGAAGGAAAGGCTCCCGCCCTGCCAGCACATTGCCTTGCTGCTTGAGCTGCGTGTGGCAGGGCTGGCGTCTCCACTTGGGTTGTAATGCAATCTTTAACACCTCACAGAGACAGCTGCTCGTTTTCTTTCTTTGTTAGTACAGCCATTGACAGATAAAAGCAAAAAATATGTGAATTTCTGCTGAAACTTATGCTTTCATTACAGCCCTTTTAATTCCTCCGAATGAGGTCACGTTGTCAGATTGGAACAAACAAGATTCCCAACTTCCATGTCTTCCAGGTTGTGTTAATTAACTTCACCGCCAGGTATGACAGTCTTCAATATCTGTCTCAGATGAAAACGCCGCCGTTGCAGGGGAGGGGATGGTGGCAGAAGTTGAAATTCCTTCGCCGCTTGCAGTTCCTGCCTTCACTGCCCCCTCCTCCTCAAAGAGATGGGAAATGATACTGACCCAGTTTTTACACCCAAGCAATCTTTAGTTGGGAACCATCTACAAACATTATTCCATTCAGCCATCTTCCCACTCCCCCCATTTAGTACTTATCCTTTTTCCAGCTCAGTTCTGCTCAGGCACACAGACGTGCTGCAGTAGCTCCTTTTCCTCAAAAGATGAGTACCTTCAAGGAACTCATAATCTTACCTGCTGATTTTTCAAATAATCTCCTCGTAGGTGATAATCTCATTATTGCTCGAAGCAGCATTTAGAGAACAAACTCTTTTTGTATTCATGCATCATTACTTGAGTGTTATTGATCACTTTTCCAGTTGCACAGTCTTTGGACTGGATGACCCACACCCCTGAGAGAAGCTGGCCTTCACACCCAGATGCTAACATCCCAGCCAGATTGGCAGAGGAGAGAGAAAACAGCAGCGCAGCTGGGGCTCAGGCTGTGACGGAGTCCGCCCCAGCAGCAGGAGCACAGCAGAGAGCCAGATCCCACGCAGCCACCCCAGGCTAAGGTCGGCTGAATATGGAGCGATAGACTCATGCAAACTGCATCACGGGTAGAGACAGCTTCAGAGTCATGAGAAGTTGAATCCAGATCAAGGGTGGGGGAGAATCAGACTCACTGGTAAGACAGAGTGTGGTGGTTCTCCCACTGCTTTAGCGTGACTTAGATGATATGCACAATGAAGGTGACCCAAAGGGAAAGGGGAGTTGAGGCTGAGGAGAATAGACCGGAAAAACAGACATGACAGTGAGGCACAGAGGGTACCTCAGACAGGACAGCCAACCAAGCAGGGGGCTTCACTGAGCATCCAGCCTACACAAGCAGAGAGTTAAGACATCTATTTTGGTAGGCTAAAGCTATTTAAACATCTTGACAGTGCACCCTTCATGAAGTGACACTAAAATTGATTTTCTACACATAGCATCTCAGTGTGCCAACCCTCTGTTGGGCTCAATATCCACGCCACTGAGGTTGCCTTGGCACATGGGGTGCCAGGCACAGTGAACCCGCATGGTCCGGGCCTTGTCTCCCACCGCCATCGCTGCAATGCGATGCACCTCGCCCCACGTGTACAGCCAACAGCTTGGCATTGGATCCATGTTTTTTAGCAATTTGTCACGTCACTCAAAAGTCACATCATAAGATTGCTTGATCTCTGGCTTATTTTAGTCAAATACAAGGAAAATGGGCCAAGCAAGATATCCCCCAAGGCTTTTCATACTGTCTTTCATTTCTCTGGTCTGTTCTTTTTGTCCCAAAGTTACTATTACTCTGCATATACACTTGATGGCCTGTCTCGCCTCCTATATACATACACGCATGTGTGTTTGCACACATACAAACCCATCTCAGCGGAACCAAAGGAAAAATATTTACATCTGAAATGCAGAACTTTGGATGGCAGTCCAAAAAAAATTAAAAAAGGAAAAAGATTTACACTAAAGGAAGGCAGCTCACAGCACTTGTTTTCTGGATGAACTTTGATGACTCTCCACACTGATTGCCAGAGGTCTTGTCCCTAAACCCACTGTTGTGAAACACCTAGAGCTGCAGAGCTCTGGTGCTGAAGGAGGAAGAGGGAAATGAGAAAAATGGCAGAGATCTACATTTCTTCTCAAAGGACTCTGGTCATCAGCTCCTTCCCCAAGTGCCAAGTGATGCCGGGTTCCCCAGACACTGGGTGTCACCACGTAGAAGACCACAGCCTCTTGCCAAGCACCTTCCATGCCAAGGATCTGAGCAGGGCTTAGATCCACAGCAGTTAAATACTCAGTTTGATCCTGAATTTGGGCAGCGGGAGGAACTACATAGCCTCTCATATGCCCTTGCAGTTCTATTTTCTGTGCACTCAAATAGCTGTAAAAGGCTGGAGAAGAGTCAGAACATGGTGTGTGCTCCCTGAATGAACAGAAACTATTAGTGGGGCTTGGTCCCGTGGGGGCCATGTGAGACGGGGAGGGGAGTGCTGCTCATCACAAGCACCAGCGCTGCAGGCAGGTGCAGTTAAGCACCTGGAGAGTTAAGCACCCAATCCTCTGATCCCAATGTCTGGGCAATTGCTTCTTGCCAGTCAACGAAATCCTTCTGCTGTGCCAGTCCTGGATGAAAACTCAGGAATAATTGACTAACACAAGCCAAAGTGTCTCCTCTTTGTCAGGCCATCCTGGGACTCCATGCCCTAACACATCTCCTCAGAAACTCTCTGGATTGTGGAGGAGCAAGAGCTGTGAACCCTGGCAGTTGTTGCCCTCCCTTCCCCCATTAGTCCCTGCTGTTGCCGGCATTTGGTACTTGCAGATTTAAGATTGCCTGCGTGGCCTTCATGTATATTTTAAACAGATGTGAATATTTAATTTGCTCTAAATCCAATTCATGTCTTGAAATTTTCCTTGGCCAAGAAAACAGAGACCTTGTCAAAAACACCATTAGAGTTTCAAAAGCTCACAGGGAGCAGTCAGGTACCCAGAGAGGCCATGCTGTACTTGTTGGAGACTGCTCACTACATCCTCCCCTGAGCAACGCTCCAGCGTGGCTGACGGCCAAGAAGAACAGGATATCCCAGCTGATTAACGAGCACCACAGAGAGACTGGGATTACACTCATTTTACCCTGATACACACTGTTGAAGTAACTTGAGAAGCTTCCATCACCAGATACAACTGACAAAATCCACCAAGAGTAAGCGTCTTTTAAAGAGCTCTGATTCCTGCCTTCCGGCTTGGACAAGGAAGGCAAAAGCCAGTGCAGTGAGTAGTATGGGGGAGAGCTGGAAGAGGCATTTACCAACTGGATCAGCAGAGAACAGTGCTCTGCCACATACAAGAAGAATCTGCCTACCTAATAATTACACAGTTGGGTTCTGTTGATTTACAAATACACTGATCAAAACAGCTTTGCACATGAATTACACACTTTTATCTCCTTATCTTGTAACTCAATATAACTTAGAGGACTCTAAATCCCCCTGTCCTAGAAAAATCTTGAAACACATCCCCCTAGACAGAGGAGCCCTGCAGCACGGCCAGGGCCAGGAGCTTTGCCCTCCAAACAAGCTGGGAGTCTCCACCGCACTCACCACTGCACTCCAAGCACATGAAGGGCCAAGGAACGAGTTGCGCTCCCATGCCGCTACGCCAGACTCTTCACATGCTCATTAAAGAACAACCTAAACCTATTTCCTTCCTCATCTTTCCCTCTACTTTTAAATAAACTGCTTCAAGCTAAGCAGGTTGGTATTTACAAGACCAAATGGATGTTGACCTTGCTGGAACTTTTCACCTTCTTTTTAGTACACTCCCAGAACACCAGTTGTTTTGTGTTTTTTTTTTTTTTTCTTTTTGTCCTTCTGTTCATGTGTAAAACACCAACCTGATTTAGTAACTACATAAAAAATTAGAGCAGCTCTCCATTTCCTCGTATGTCTGTAAAATCTGTCACTCCATCACAGACTGACTGGCTCAGCCAGTCTCAGCTATAGCTGAGCCAGTCTCTAAGTAAGGCAGCAGATCCTTCAAAAGTAGCCAGGGCACATAGTCTGGAGAGGTTTAAAAGTTAGAAACACCACTCTGAACTACATCAACAAAGGAAATGCAAACAATGTGGGGACAAGACAGCAGGAGAGACCTTCTTCCTCTCCAGGAAAAGAGCCTTTGGGGTAACCACATTCAAAACATATTTATCCAGGGAGATCTGGAGACAAGTAGACATGGAATAATACAATGAGCCCTGCATTTAAAGACAAGCGTGAAGTCTCCATGCCACACAAACCACTCCTGCCTACTGCTCTTGCTGGACTATCACTGTCACAAGATGACAGCAAATCACAAGAATTTGTTGCTAAGACACTATGGCTTGTATTCCATCTATTTTTGCCATTTCACAAATTGAGCTCCGATGCACTTATGTCCATAGAGATATGCTGGGAAAAGGAGGGACATAAGATATGAGGAATTTTTCAGGGGGCAGGGGGAAGCCTAACTGACACTTAAGGGAAAGAAATATATAGTACACAAAATGCAGCAGCTTTACGGGGGCTCTTGAATTCACCATGCTCTTGCTTAAGACCTAGATAGTATAAATTGTCATGTAAATCTCTAGGCAGCAATTATACAACATTTGGTAGACCATATTGTTACCATTGTGCTTCATTACACGAAATGTCCCTAAGATTTTGCCATGCTGCTCTGTTGTCCACTCTGTAGCTTGCCAAGGAGCAAAGCCATGGTTCTTGCCTAACTGCAGGAAAAAGGACTGATGTGAAAAGACCCAAATAAATCTTATAAGATGGCTTTACAGTACTGTATAGTATCTATTAAAAAACACTCCCATAGTGCACTTTAATAATACATAAATTAAGACTGTGAATGGACTTAGTTCTTCCGAAGATCAGCAGAAACTTATGCATCATTGTGCATAAGGTCCTTCAGAATAACAATCACTGTCCGATACATTGCCTTTCTTCCTAAAGAAAAGCAATACCTTGTACTGATGCTAAAGTCAGCTCAGTTTAGGTGAAGTCAGGTCATCTGTATGTACATCCTTCAGAAATCTGACTGTTATCTCTCCAAGTAGCCTCAAAGTGTGCATTTGGGCCTCTACCACCCAAGTGAGTGGTCTGGATGCTGCACGTCTCCCAAGCAACTGAAGGCTGATTGTCACAAAGGACTGTGATGAAGAAACAGGTCATTTATGGACATCATTCTCAAAAAGTGCTATTTGTGCACGGGCCTGCTGCATAAAACCACTTACACCAGCGCTAACATTGATCACAACTACATAGTAAAATTGTGGATTTCTACCCCGAAGAGTGAACTGCATTAGCAATTTAATAATTGTACGCCTTCTGCATTTAGCAACCTCTCTCTTTATACATCTAATCAGCATTAATTTAAATGCAGGATAATTAGCAGATACACTCATGGGATAGGTGCTGAAATGATCCCTGAAAATTTAACCACTTGATGTCTTGTATCATGTACTAACTGTTGGAGTCCTAGTAAGACAGAACACACTTATGGCAGCGGAGGCAAAATCTTACCATGGACAGCAAAAAATATTAAAAAAAAACCCAAAACCAACATGAATGCATTTCAGAGCAGAGATTAAATTCAAACATTTGGGTGTCTTCCCCTTCAGTAGAAGGCCAAAACAGTAAATGCCATTTTATCTTTTTTCTTCTCATGTTTTGTCTATAAATAAGTCAGTATGTTGGTACATTAACTATCTAGGTATTTACCATCAACACGCAGGCAAGTATCTGGTGGTACTGTTCCTAGACTTTGTATGTGCTGATCCACCAAAGCACAGATAGCCCAGGAAAATGTCTGCAGACAGACAAAGCATGTCCACATGAGAGCAACAAACCTGAACCACAGTCAACACATGCAAACTTTGCTTGGCTTACTCGTCGGGCTCTTGGGCCTCAGCAGGATGCCGGCTCCTCTGAGTAAACACCTCCTGGTAGTCCATGACCGTTTTGCCTCAGCAAGCAGAACAGTTTTGCAGGCTACAACTTTTTTTTTCTCCAAACATTCTCAAAAGCTCATAAAGCAGTCATTAAATCAGTGTTTGGCACATGGGATGTGCTGAGAGGGCCTCAGTTACTGGAAAATGCTTGGTACGACACCCTGCAGGAGAGGCAGAAGGGCCCCAGGAGGGGCGGCAGCCAGCATTGCCTCACGCTGAGAGGGCTGGGAGCAGACCCAAGCTGGCCCTGCACACAGGTCACCCACATGTATGTGAGCGTACCTCACCTGAAAGCCATCTACTGCTCTACAGTGGCAGCCAGTGTAAGTGGCTATGTCCCAGCTCTCAGGAGATCTCATCAGCTGAAGGCCAGAACTGCCCTAATGAGGCTTCTCAGCTTCTGCCTTACACAGCCCAGCACTCTCCTCTTCCTGAGCACAGGCTGGAGCAGCTCGCACCTGCCTGCAAAAGCAGCCACGCGTACCCAGGTGGAGGTGACCTCGCCAGGGGAAGGCAAGAGGAACACCAGCATCTGGGGAGAAATAAGCACGAGCCCATGCACCCACGTGAAAGCCTTCACTCCATGAAATTGATAGTCACCTATATTAAAAGCAAGAAATATCTCATGAAAGTGAATTATGAACTTCCACAGCAAAAGAGAGGGTCAGACCAGAATGGCTACCTTGGCCAAGTCGAGCAGTTTCGCAGGCCTGTTAGGATGAAATGAACGGTTCCTAATACCATGGTCCCCATAAAGGTGGTAAACACAATTTCTTTTGCTACCTTTGTGTTTTACTGGCACTGAATTAAATACAGAAAGCAAAACGGAGGCACAGAGACAGTGGTGCATGGAAATAAAAATGAAGGCAAGACTAAAGTTGGGATTATAATCATTCCTGTAATGTCCCTGTGAGAACATGATTCTTCTATCTGATGTACTTGCATTGCGCCTCCCATTATTACCAACTGTGAGCCTGACAGTATTTTACACGACTTGGGACCAAATAGGAAGATGTGACATTTAAAAAAAAAAAAATATACGTCAAAGTTGACTGTCACCAAGTTACAACATCCCTGTTCTTACTAACATTTTTATGTTCTGACAGTTTGTCCTTCTAGTGGGTATTACTAATACGTAATTAAGTTTATATAAACTAAGGAAGAAAATGACGTATTTTTTTGATTCACTCTCATTAAGTACCTCTTAAAAGTACCCCAGGGCATTTTTAAACATGAAGAATGCCCATAGTTATGATTTTTATAAAATATACTTTAATCTTGCACTCTGTAACTATTTAATGATTTTGCCAGTAGCAATTTTTTATTGCATCACTTCTTGTATTCAAAGCTTGCTTATTGCAATGAGTCTTTATAAAGAAATACATTAATTAAATATGCCTCTCCTTCACTAGCCTAGGAAAAGGCCATTAATCACCTGGCAGGCACAAGCACAGCATAATACCTGCTGTTGCTCACGGGCACCTCACACAAACTGCCCCATGATGTAACTGCCTCCAGCAGCCCCAAGCACACAAAGAGGCTTTCTCCCGTCGCTGGTGTGCCATTCACTCACCTCAGCTAGCGTAAAGCAGTTGATGCATTTGTGACATGTTAAGGGCTATTTTTTTCTTTTCTTACATCACTATACCAACATCTAGAGAAATATATTTGTAGTGATCACCCTGACACTAGCCACACGGAGCACAGCGATGGCTTGAGTGTGGCAGGGTTGCTGGTCTGTCCTCACCAAATCCTCGTGAGGAGCTCTTACCAGCACAGGGGGGAGAGTCAGTGCCAAATACAAGATGCAGCTGTAACCAGCAAATAGGTTTGTTATGGGCAGGGCCACTGAAATCAGAACAATGACTGATGGTCTTGTATCGGACAGCTGAGGTACAACCACATTCCCAGTGGTCTAACATCATTGCTGAGCTGGACTTCAGTCAGAATGAAAAGGTGTTTCACATGCATTTATACCCCTGGGTAGTTGCCACAAACTCTGTTAGTATTTTATTATGTGAGAAAGGCTTAGAAATGAAACATGTCAATTATTCCCTGACCTTGACTAGATGTCTGAAATGCTCTTCAGCATATTTATAATATGTGCTAGGCAGCAATTATTTTTCATGGAAAATGTTTCTCTGATACCCTACTTGTACCTTCATTAATCATAGGTCACCTTCAGAAGCCTGAACTTCTCATGTGACAAACATCTAAAAATGGACAAGTTTACAGTAATCCTGACCATGTTTAGAGTGACTCTGAGCATGAAGCGTTTATTTTACCTAGCACAGCTAAAGGTATTCAGATTAATGTTTAGAACTGCCTAGTGGTTTTTTTTTTGTCATCTTTACCTACTTGCCCCAATTATGCTGTGTGCAGAGGGTCAGTCCCTTCCATCATGTTTGAACTGGTCACCTTTTCTCTCATCAGAGGTCCTATTAACTGAGCCTACACTGACTCCAGTACTCACTTTCCCTCTTTCTCTTACACAAAGAACGACAGGTGTCCTCCAGGTCTTCTCTAACCCTTCTCTACTACCAGTGGCCTCTCCCACCCATTTTTGCTGCTCAGCCTCTTTGTTCCCATCTCCTTTTTCCCTCTCCTGCTCAAGACACATTAGTATTATTTCCATCTCCACAACACTGAAGCATGCATCTCCTACTACTTTTGCTACTGCTGTTGCATGTTGTGTTTAGGTGTATGTTTGACGAGGAACTTTGTAAAAATTCCCTGTCACCAGCTGGCTTGCCCTGGGATGTCAGCAAAAGGAAAGGCACTGGGGGGAGTTGGGGGGGGTGGGGTGTCACAAGGAGATGCTGTCAGAGAGAGCAATTTGCTTAATGGGAGCTGGAGCGAGGGAGCAGCAGGGAGAGAGAAAGGGGAAATCAAAGTGTGATCTATCAGAGAAAGGTGGGAAATGAGCCTGTGAAAGAAAGCGTGAACTGAATGCTAACAACCTGAGCTTGGCTCAGGTCCTCTCCTTGCTGTTTGCTATGGATGCACCAACTCCTCTCCTCTTCCCATCTTTGGCTGTCCCAGGCTCAAACATCCAGCTACTGTGGCAATTTTTGGCTGGCTGGTGCCAAACTGGTAGCTAAAGCCTGGTGAATAACATGCTCACTGTGCAGCCAGGATGAAAGGATTTTCATCCCTCACTTTTTCACCTGTTTGGATAATGTTCCACTTTTGAAAAACAACCCTGACATTTCTGCAGGATCTACAATATTCTTTGTGCTTTTTCATGACACTCCCTCCATCCCTGTCCCTAGAGATGCTCTAGCTCGCATTTTACAAAACAAGTATCTGAGACACGGTGACCCCAGACAGGTCACATTCAGGGTGTGTGGGGTAGAATAGACAATCAAAACCAGGTCCCTGGGCATACAAACCACAAGATCTTTCCTGTTTTATTCAGGCTTCAATAAACTCCCTTCCACACCTTTCAAACCAGAGGTGTAATTAGATATATTTGATAAATCTCAATAATTGGGGGTAATTTATACATCCCATTAAAACAAAATGTTGCTTCAGTATTAGTCAGAGAGTATGAACAGGTGAGCTAAAAGAGCAAAGGTTTTCTTACAGCATTAATAGGAGACACAAGGTGGTGTTTTCTGTCCTTACCTTCAGCACTGTGATATTCCATGCAAAACTCTCAATGGCTTTGCTTAATTTTCTTCCTTTCAAGCCTTCCTTTGTTCCAAGGTTATGAAGCTCTTCATGGAATTCCATTCCTAAAAGAATAGACTGATAGATCACCCAGAGCACGACTGATTTCCCATATATAAAAAGAGCAGTCTCACAGCTGGTACTTCCGACAACCTCCTCCTGTGTTTCCCCACTTTCCCTGTTATGATCCCATCCTGGAGAGCATCTTCCAGAATAGAAGGGTCACGTGCAATCTTGAGGTGGTGCTTCCACTTTGTATATAACTATCCTTTCCAGTGTTGGCGTCCCACGCAGGCGCGCGCCTGGTCCCTGCACAAGCACTCCTCCAGTGCTGCTGCTTGCAGCCTGCACTGCTGGCAATATTGTGACAAAAGGCAAGCGTTTGTCACTCTCCTTGAACAGATGCTTTTGTACCTTGGAAGGCAATCTGACAGACGTGGAAGATACCTGTTCAGCACAGCAAATACAGACTCAAATGCACACCTCCTCATTAATCTTAATCACAGTCATACAGAAAAGCCCTTGTACTTCACCATGATCAATTATGTCAAGGGACGCATACTGCTAATCACAGGATTGCTGTTCCTGCAGCCTGGAGAACTGAGACTTCCAACCACAGCCCTGGGAATTGTTGCATTTCATTGCCAGTTTCTGTGACAAATGTCTGTTGCTGGATACAAGAATTCAGGAAATCTGGGAGCAGATTAAAAACCTTAAGTCCAATTAGCCCATCAATTCCACAAGATTTGTACAGTGTCTGCAAACATTTCTGAGTCTGGTGTGTATTAAGAGTCAAAATTGAGAGAGAGCTGCTTGTGCTCCCTTAACTTGTACCTTACAAAGGCAAAGTTGGCACTAACTCACTCCAGAACGCCTGAAGCCTATCCTGGCTGAACAAACCAAGATCCACTTCCAGTTGTTTCACAGCTTTTCCTCCCTTAAAATGTTACGGCAAATGTCACTCACAAATTTGAACTTCATTGAAATGACATCAAAGAAATGCCCATTGAGAGAACACCTGCACAGAGTAGACACAGAGGGCTGTTCAGTGGGTGCTGAGGGAGTCGGTCCTCTGGCAGCCCAAGGCAGGCTTGCACTCGGCATAGCTTGCCTGAAGCACTCTTGGAAGACTAACAATAGGCTGCTTCTCACATTACACCAACTCCAGGAGTTCGATAACACTGAGGCAGTTCCACTTCACACAATGCAAGATTTCTCTACCATTTATTTTCCAAAATTTTACCCACTCACAAGTTTTGCCTATCTAGGGTAACAGAACTCCTGCAGCACTCCTTTGGAAAACAGTCTAAATAATTGCACCCCAAGCAAGATTCCCTTGCAGGTGTGCCTTGTGCCAAGTGACTTACAAATAATTTCACTTCAGTAAGTGAAAGAAAACCTTCAAATAACTTGCTTTGTCCTGAAAAAAAATATGAAGGCTAATGGTGCTCAGCTCCACATGGACAGCCCTGCCTTTATGCAGCACCCTTTTAGTTATTTTTCCCTCCCCCTCACTTCCCCACCCATAACTTGGAGACAGTGCTGCCCTGGAGACATGGAGCCACAAACATTTGTTAGGCAGCGGGCAGGAGCATCAACGACAACATTTATCAGTTTGGTCCTCCAAGCTGCTGCTGACTGGGGCCAAGATTGCACATGTTAAAAACCAGGCACCTGAGAAGCCATCTGGGGGACCGGGCAGGGCCCTGTGGCACAGGGAACCTAGAGCAAAACAGGCTATGAAATGAAGCAGAGGTCTGGTGGGAACACACTTCTAAAGGGAACAGGACTGGGATGAGATGAAGGACAATGTCACAGGCAATTGTACCTCTGACACCTCTTTATTTTGAGTGCTTCATCTTGCCACACTGAAAATGTTATTTGAACAATTTGCCTGGGTAACATTTGCAACAAACTAATTGGCAATGGAGTGCAGTGAGGGATCCTCTCACTCCTCCTCTCCTCTGTCTAAATCCTGAGCCTTCAGAAGAGCACTTCATGCCTCTCCAGCCTTCTTCTCAATCAGAAATGATATTTTAAGGCTAACAAAGCAAACTAAATGAAAATACAGATACATACAGCAGTAAAGAGAACAAACATGAGAAATTCATCTTTTTGCTGGAGGAAGGAAGGAGAGGGGAACTGCATGAAACTCTGGACATCAGCATGGTGGCATGGTCCTGTATCTTGTTCTCTGCACACATCTCCAGCCCTCTGCTCACAAAGATGCCAGTGTCACGGGTTCTTCTGCCTGCGCACAGAGCAGGGTGGGCAGAAAGCTGGCTGATGTTGCTTAGGGTCTGCATATTTTAGTGCGAAGTATTGCTTCTACATTATACCAGCCAGAAAGACCTCCAGTGCTGTATTTTTTTGTCCTATTCCTAAACCCTCTACACCTGATGAAGGCTTTGGGCTGACAACACTTATAATACGTATGCAGATACATAGAAGCCAAGTCATGACACAAGATGAGGCCCATGAAATCCAGCCAGACACAGCTGCTTGCCTCTCCTCCCTTTGCTAGCACAGGGCCAGCATGGCTCCAGAGCTCTGAATTTCACAGAGCAAGGAGACAAGGTTCCATCCTGCTCTTGCACCACATAAAAATCAGTTAAATGCTATTGTTGAGATAGTTTCCAAATTTCCTCTATTTAAAAAGATGAATTAAAGGATTTACTACAAAGTGTCAGTTTCATTCATTATTTACATTTGATAGAAGCAAATGACTGTAGCCTGTGTCACTTGCCAAATCCAAACATGCCTATTAGAAACAACAGCATTTATGATTGTTGTGGTCCCAGAAGACTATGTTCAAGAACACAAAGTAAATGCAGTAGCAAGTGTTTGCCTTACTGACCTTCAAGGCTTGCTACAGGGTAGGAAACTTGCAGCTGTGAACAACTAAATGAACTGAAAGCAGATTTCATTTCACCAGTGTAAACCCTTAATAGAAATACACCGCATGTACGTATTCAGTGTTGTTTCTGACACATGAAAGCTGATGGATTTATTACCATCACCAAATGTGGACTCTTATCTCTTTAGCAAGGCTTATTCTTGTGTATCAATGGAAACTACAGGAGCCACATCCCAGTTCAGAGTCTAGCCTGCTACCCTGAACAAGTGATGACGAGGGGTTTGCATGAATAAGCTGACCTGTGAATCACACTGATCAATTCTACCACCCTGACAAAGGAGTGCGAACCTGTAGCAGTGTGGACAGCATGCAGGTGGCAACTTCTGAAACCACCTCTTCCCCTTCTACCCAGGCTCACGAGACAGAGCCCTGGTTCAGATAAAGACATCCAGCACAATATAACAGCAATATATGATCTACTTGAAGCCTGCTTACAGTGGTTTGCACCCATATAACTGATGCACATAATGCACAGCCATGCAGATGCACTGTGACGCAATGGAATTACACTGGCATAAGTTTCCAGGCTCTAAAACAAACAAACCAACCAACAGAGCTTGGCCCTGTGGGTTTCAAAACCTCTTGCTTACTCTGTGTTTAAGGGAATGATTGTGGTATAGAATGGAGCTCAGTAAAGGCAGCACGTCTTCTCACTCCCTCTTTTTAATTGAATGCCTTTCTAGTTCATTTGACTAATTTAGCTGCTGTCAGACATTTCAGAGCTGCAGAGCAGATGGAGAAATAGCTTTTAAGGTGAAAGCTGAGGATTCTTCCCTGATCCCACGCCTGTGTTGCTACCGGAGGATGCGCCTTCAGGAGGATGCAGTCTGCCAGGAAAAGACTGGGATGCTCACTTAAATACCAGGTGAAAAATGCTGCATTAGTCATAAACCATAAGTAAATTATGGCACATCATTTCCCATCTCCCATCCAGAACTGCACAATAAAGAAGGATTACCTGCTTTCTGACACTGAACAATCTTGTCGTGAGTCATGTCTGCCGTCTCGATGAGAACCCTACTCTCTTGAATCATCTGTCAAAAAATAAATAGAAAAAAGCAGCATTACTAGGGTTTCCTGCAACATCTAGTCCTCAGAAAAGTACAAATGTTCCAACTTAAAAAAGAGCTCTGCTTCACAAGCCACACTATAAAGATGGATCATTCCTTCATATCTGGGGTCCCACATGTCTATCAAACTAAGTGATAGTGGCTCAGAAAATATTTTGCTCTGGAAGTTAAAGAACAGCTGTTTGACAGCAGCGAGACACGACTGCAAATAAAGCAAAGGAAACAAAAGTTATTTCAGGAGAAAGTAGAGTTCACAGACAAACAAAATTTATTCTATGCGAAACTGAGCTCTTCCTAATTAGTACTTTTCTTGAAACAAAAAGAGAAATAAGTATAGTCCTTGACATAAGTGGTTATCAAAAATGTTAACAAGTCATGAATAGTGCTGATTTCAAGAGATACTTAAGTCTCTGCTGAATGTTATGCACCCACAGCGATTCAGACAGCTACAGTATTTCTTGAGTTTCTCTTTGGAGAAATTTGGATCCAAATCCTATCCCTAACATTTCTGTTGAAGTTTAAAAGAAAAAAAACAAAAAAAAAAAAACCAAACCCAGAAAATGAACAACAAAACCAAAACCAAGAGAGGCAGGTAGCTTCAACATGTCTGCTCACAAGTTTCAAGAGATATCCATATTTATGCATCTTCCTAGAGTAGCCCATTAACAGCAAACAGATGAAGTGTCCATTATGTGACAAGTTTCCTGAGCCTCCGTTCTTGCAAATGCTATTCTCCTTTGACAGCCACAAACCTTCCAAAACCCTTTAGCTCAGGCGAGCAAGCAAATTGTTCCAATGCTATATTCTGCGAGATTGCAAAAGGTGGCACATACATCTGTTACAGAAGGCAAGAACATGCTGTATAACAAACCATGTCTGAGAATCAGCTCACTCTCCCAGGACATACACCACAAACCCCAATCAAATCTAAGCAGCATGAGAGCAGTGCCAATTAGAAACAAAGCAAACTGAATGCGGCCTAATGTTACATCCGCAAATTACAGAAAGCATCATCTGAAAGCTTTGCCAAAGTGCTACAACTGCTAAAAGCTTTCCTGCTTTGAAACACACTAAATATGAAAACACAACCAGTAGGTTTCGATTATTTTAGTAGAAGACAGTATATAATAGTATTAAATTAACACTTGCAAATTAGCATGTTGTATTGTTTTAATTAGATACAAGGGAGGAGAGATGCTTCTACTTGTCACAGTCAAACTTCCAAATTCTGGAGAAATTCAGATCCAAATTTTGCTCCTTATGCCATCTTCCTTTCTAATTAAGCCTATTAAGATGGGCTGCATTTAATAAAAATACCTATGCCTTTGCTTTGATATAAACAAGAACTTGAGAAAAACAAAATCCATTACCAGCTTCATAGGCAGACAGAAAAAAAGACTGATACATCTACAGAGTGCAAAATTGTTTTTTAACAGAACATGCCCAGTGGATACACCTGAGATTGAAATTACTTTCTACAGTATCCTTTGCCTTTCATTCTTATTACTTGCTTGTTCGTGCATCATGTTGATTTTGTCCTCTTTGATGTTTTCATTTGTCATCTAGAAAGAAATGACAATTTCTACCGACTCTCTGGCTTTTCTGTACCACAGCACGTAGTCATTTTGTGCTGAAGAAGCTGTTCGGCTGTCAACTACAAAAGCAGAAGTTGGTTTGAGCAGTAAAGGCAGCGAGAACCCCGATAAAACCCCCAAGTCAATACCAAAGGCAGCCAGAGGTCAAACATGCATCTCCTGCACACGCAGGCATGGGGGCCACGAGATAGCGCCCGCGCTGCCCGGTCCAGCCAGGCGCTGCCAGCATCTCCACAGCCACTGGGCCCCGTGCACCCATCACCCCGGGCTTGGCCTCTCATGGGTCTGTGCCTGTGCTTCCTACCCAGCAGCAAAGTTTTCCCCAGCGAGGTCAACGCATGTAAGCTGAGACAGTAGATCCAAAGTGCCTGACTCTCCTGTGCTCAGATCTCTAAAGCAGAACCTGACTTGTGAGAGTTTTATATATATATGTGCATACATAGATATACCGGCCACAGGATGTTATCCTACCACGCACAAAAAAAAGCAAGCTTGAGAATCATGCAATTTGATAATCTAAGTTTGAGCATATCTTCCTGCAACTACTGTACCCACTCCCAGGATTTTCTGACACGCCTGTTTTAGGATTCTCAGACACGAAGGTATTACATTCATTTTTTAAGAGAAAAGTGGCAATAGGATGTCAATTTTCCCTTACTGCAGAGTAGGTATAGCAGCCCTCCACTCCTTTGATGCTGGCATCAAAGCCTCACTACTCTCAGCTCAGCAAGAACAATTAAAACCAGATCATATAGTACAATTTAACCTATTCCTGTCTTTCTGCTTGGCAGTAATCTTGATAAAAATAAGCAGCTTTTGTCTCATGACAAATCCTGAGAGTGGATTCAGAGTTTCTCAGCTCAGTGACTGGGGTTAGGGGATGCCCTTAGTGCATCACCTGGCATCCCCCCTCACAGGTTCTTCTAGAAAATAATGCTCTAGGTAGAAATAATACACCCTGGGCCAGCTATGACATATGATTTTGGCCAGTCTATGGTACCTTGCCACCTATGATAATACAGTGTGCAGGACCCAGTATCTCCCAACAAAAACCACATGTGCAATTTCAGGGAGCACGAGATCCTGCTTCCCAGTGCTGGAGTAAAAGATCGGAACAATGGGCTAGCGCAAGGATGAAGACTGGGTGTTCACATTGAAGAACCAGAGACTGATTCATACAGATAAGAGTATCACAGGCAAGTAACTGCTATCCAGGAATAAAATTGCAGCATAGTGTGTGGGTTTGTTGATTTGGTTTGGCTTTTTTTTTTTTCTTCCTTAAAGCACATCACAATATATGCTCTTGAAAGGATTCTGTGCAAATCCTGGCAATAGAACTAATACAACCCTCAAAAAATAGCCAAACTAATCTGAAAATCCACTTTTTCCTTTAATTTTCTCCTATGCAAGGAGAAAATTTTCTCACATGCAAGGTAGCACCTTGGGGGACATTTACTAAGTAAACACTGTAAAGGCCACCTAAAAAGCTAAGTTACTCATAACTGTTTACTGGAATAATGTTAACAATTGGTCAGTATTCAAGCTAATGCAGGTAAAAGCAGGTGAGTGCCTCAACTATAAACTGGTGCACCGCACATCCTTTCGTGCTGGATACAGGACAGTAGGCATCAATTTTGGCAGGGTTCCTGGCTGCAGTGGAAGATGCTGGCCAAGGATGCAGTATGTTGGCCATAGACACCTCTGCTTGGTCCCCGTCCATCAGCCCCTGGGAGACTTTGCTACCACGGCTCTGCTTGTCAACAGCTCCCGCTCATGGTCTTATGTCATGGGATCTGGATATCCTTTCTGGTTTTTGGCACTGGTTCTGAAACGAGTCCACAGTCTCCCAGTCTGAATGGTCCCCTGCTTTTCCAGCTGGTATCACATCCAAAACCCTGCTTGGGCATGTCACCTGCTCTTCACGGTGCCAAGACAAGAACCAGAAGCCCTAAACACAACACGGAGGGCTGTGAGATTTTCTGCTGGGTAGGTAACCCTATAAATCACACTATAGTCTGAGATTTTCAAACCCAGTTTTGGCAGTAGTGTTTCAAAAATCCACCAATCTGTCTCAAATGTGAAGAGTGAGCTTTCTGATGCTCGCAGCCTTAATTTCCACGCACCTTTACTTTGCTCAGACACGGGCTGAGCAGTGCTCTCGGGCAGTTGTGTAAGTCCCAGCCATCTGCTTGGAGCCCATCAGGCTCCTGTTTAATGTCAGCTCCCACAGGGCAACTCGCTTCAATGAGTGCCTCTCAAAAAGCGAGAGAGGTCCTACTCCCTCAGGAAACTCACGCTCCACCACAGTGTTAACTCCTGAACACTGAGCTTCAGAGGATGAACCTCCAAGCAAAGCATACTAAAAAGCAACCTTTAGAGGATGCCAGTACCTGAATCCACTTGGAGAGAGTGAGGGAACTTTTAGCAGCTGCTGAAGCTTGGCAGAACTGCTCAGGAGAACTTGCGTTTCCCGTATCAGAAAGAAGATTACAAACTGCGTTTAACATAACTAAGGGGGAGGAAAATAAACAAAAACAGAAGTAAAAAACCACAAAATCCGATTCTAGTATAGGGGCTGAGAGAGCTACCTTGCTGACCAACAGTGCATACCTATTAGAGTAAGCAGAAAGGAAGAAGGTTGAATAGGAGAAAATACCACACATCTTGACGTCATTTGGGATCCTGCTAATTTCAGTACCGAGCTCTGTGTCCCAAGGGCCAAGACCCATGGGGAGGGTGTGAGGCCCCTCCTGCTCTTGCTCGGCAGCTGCAGGGGCGAAGAGCTCTGTGGGAACAGAGGACGTCCCACTTCTTCCGCTGGGGACCCCTGCCATGTTTCCATGGGAGCAGGGACACAAAGATTTTTTCGAGTCCTGGAGGTGCTAACCCTCCTGGAGAGGCTGCAGCCTCAGAAATGCTCTCACAACAAGAAGTGAATAAGGGGTTGTTCAGACTGACAAAAGACACACATGGCACGAATCCCAGAAGTATACGTCACATTTAATAAACTAAAGGGAATGAGGAATACAAAGCCTCATCTGCATAGGTTCATTTTTTTTTCCTGCAAAATAGCTTATTTAATTTAAATATTCTTAGGCAATGCTGAAGGTAAGAAGCCTAAACATGACTTCTCTCAATCCACCTGAAGCATCCTGTTACAATCCTGCTGGGTTCTCACAAAAGCATGGGAAGCAAGAGCCGGCACAAACCTAGCAGCTCTCTCTTGTCCAGCAAGACCCAGAAAATAGAACAGATCACGGGCTGAAAATATAACCAACCTGTCTTACTTAAGTGCCTAAATATAGCATGCAATGTCAAGTTTAAAATCTCATTGCTTGGCAGAAAGAATGATGCTTTACTTTGTCACTTCTGTTAAGTGTTCATCACAAAGACAAATAAATTTTAAGTGAAATTTAAATTTTCTTAATGCTGAGGGCATGATATTTTTTACTCACAAGAAATTAACAGGCTTATTTCTCATCTGTACTAAAAGCAGTTTAATCGTAGAATCAGTACAAACTGAACAAAAAATGTTATTTATTTTTATTTTAATGAACCCCTGTGCTAGAGACCAATTTCTTCTTTTCATTACAAACTATTCTACAAGGTGAAAAGCAGAGAGGAAATTAACACAGCAGAGTCTCACCAAAAAAAAAGACAAAAAAAAAAGACAGGAAAAACTCCTGGTGGCAAATTAAAGCACTGCTCCTGCTGGGAAGTTAAATAATACAAAAGGGACAGTTCAAAGAATCCTTTCATAAATATTCCGAAGTTTAGAATAGAAACCAGCTGAACATCAAACTAAAAAGAAGCTTTCTCTCAGGTGGGTCCTCATTGCTGTTGTCCCAATCTCCTACACCTTTCATTGACAATGAAGTGTTTTATCTGGGTAAGGATACCATATCATGCCTCTACTGCTAAAAAAAACCCCAAACAAACAAACAAAAAAATCACAAGAAACCCCTAAATAAAAAAGGCTACAAAAATACAATTAATTTAGAAAACCAGCTGAAGTGCAAATCGAGCTCATGTAAATTTGAGCAGGATTCCATCTTTAGCATCCGAGCATTCCTTGCAGACATTTGGGACACGAAACAGCCAGGCAATCGTGTGGGAAGGGGCATGGGAAGGAACACTGGCCACCAGTTTGCCTTGTCTCTGTCCCAGTATGCTCCAAGCCGGGTTTCTGTATCTGAGCCTTTTCTTGCAACAGCCCGGTAAAATGAACAGTAATCAGGTGTGGTTACATCAGCTGGAAACATGTGAAATACCTTATAAACATAAACTGCAGAAAAAAAAAAATGGAATAAAATTCACCTTAAACTCCAGTTTCATGTTTTTGCTCATAAATATTTCCGGGAAAATACAGTGTCAGAGTGTTGCAGGATGTGATCTGGTGCATGAAAACCAGTCCTCTATAAAACAGGAGCAGCAGAGGAACAGGGGAAGGGGTCAGCTTTCAACATGCTTATTTTAAAATAGAGCAACTGAAGTACCCAACTGGAACTTTGTTCTGAAGGTAAAGTCCTGATCTGACCATTTTCAGGTCCCATATTAGAAAAGACTAAGGGACATAGCTAGCAGAGGCAGAAACTGAGAGTAGTGGGTAAATGAGAGAATTCTAAGAAGTGGAGAAAGAAACAGGATAATTGCTTTCCCAGTTTATGTCCAATTTTGGATGGAAAACTCTTTAAAACAGATATGAATTCAAGACAATGTCCATGTACTGGACTGTGTTTGACGTCAGTGCATTATGACACTTCCTTGGCAGTGGATGCTCTGCTCTGTAATATCCCTTGTCTTCAGCTGCTCAGAGAATTGTGAAGAGTGTTCCTTTGGGGATGACTCTGTCCCAGCTGAAATATGAATTTCAGTGGAAAAGCTCACAATAATCTATTTAGTCATTTCACATTGACATAAACTGAGAAAATAGGCTTTCTCCTTGGGAATAAAGAGCTCTGAAGCCTGCATCAAGACAAAGAAACTCAGAAAGACTGAATCTGGAAGAACAGCATACAAAGAACAGTTCCTCTCCAGACACACCTCAGCAACTTCTGCTAGTGTGTGTGGACCGATAGCTGTATCAACAAAAACACAGCCATTAAATACATGGACTCATATCCCAGCAGTGTCACAGATATTACTTCTCAAAAATCCCCCAATCCATCTCCATATTGGCTGAGAAGTTCTTAACTCTAGCTTGCCTTCTTTCAGCAGCACCTATAGACACAATGATGTCCTTCCTTACCTGTCTGTTCCAAAATAATCAAACCAGTTCCAGTAAAGAGGTTTGAATACAGAGAAAAATGTCAGCATGACTTTATATAGGAAATAACTTTTCTATCCAACATGAATTTATATAACAAATAACTTCCCCATCCAACCTTTTTTTGCATTCTTTGTTATTCATTATTCAAAAACATGTGAAGATACTTGGGGAGTCTCTTATTTTTCTAGAAAAACTGCTACATGCACAACAGCCAGGAGATTGAGTAAAAACATTTATCATTACTTGTTTATTGCTTTTGATTTGCAAGTGATTGAATCATTTGATCACGGAGGAAAAATAGTGCGGAACCAGTAACTGAAAAGCAAAGTGCACAAGTGCCCCTCGGTTCATGCATGCTTGCATCAGCAAATGAATATATCATGCAGACACAGAAACCACAATCTGTTTACGAACAATTCTCAACCAAAAAAAAAAATCCTAACTCCACAGGATAACTCTTTGCAGTGAATAATTCAACCATCTGTCATGTCCAGCTGGGTCCCGTCCCCTCTCTTCACATTGAATATCACATTTTTTTAGGTGTGATCAATGAACACCGGCATCAATCTGACAGGTTGTAAGGCGCACTGCACACGCTGACCATCTGAGAGAGCATCTTCCCACGCCTGGCCACCAACAACGGGGAGCACACAGGCGGAAGGGAAGAGGGAGAGTCCTCCTTCACGAGAAAGGAAAGTTCTGAAGCACAGCTCTGTAAGTGACAAGCTACACTATCCTAGGATGTATCTGCGGGAATCAATTACAACATTACTGGAATCCAGTCATCATACTCTATATATGGTATCAACCAAAGCTGCAAGTTGAAATAAAGCCTTCTAAACTGTATTTTTGGCAGTTGACATACTTTTCAAAAGTGTTTTCTGTGTACTGCCAACAGTCCACCTTATTTTCTTGGGTTTTGGCAAATCTCTTTCCCTGCTCTGCTCTGCAGAAACTCCCATACAACCCAGTATCATCAATACTTCCTCCATGAGACATAGCAACAGTCAAGTTCCACTAAACCACTGCAATGTGACCATAAAAAAAAAATAAATAGAGCCTTGAAGAATCATTCTGGTTCCTTAAACAAAGCACATTAAATTTTATTCTAACAGGGCCTCTCTTGGAAGAAAACATTTAGTGTGGAACACAATGGTAAAATTAATTGCCCAGGAAAAAACAAACAAACTGCACAGATCGGTCTTTGTCTATCGTGCCTGCTGACAAAGGCCAAGCAGGAGGGAACAGACAGTTAATTGTTTTCCAGATCATTGCGGCAGGTCTCCAAGTATTTGCACCTCCATTTGCCTGGACTGTCAGCCCTGTCTATGCCCCATTAAACACACGGGCACAGTTTATGCTTTCGTTGGGAAAAAAATAAAAAAATACGTTCAGTTGGCAATTTCCAGTAGAGGCAAAAAAAATCAACACATTAGGGCTGATTTTATCAGAGATTGTTTTTCAAAGCAGACTTTTTAAAGAATGTGAAATATGTAGTGTTTTTGGAGGTGGTGAGGAAGAGCTTGCCCCACACTCACACTACCTGTGCCGTGGAGCCCAGTGAGTAAGGCAGACCTACAATCACAGATTCTCACTATGAGATTTAGGGCCAAACTCTTTTCCATTCTACCATAAAAGGAATTAAGAAGTACAGCCCATTCATACAAGGAAGAGGCCAAAATCAACAGCTTTAATTTTACGCATTTGAAATTGCTGTCAGGCCTGTTCACCCACAAAGTGCTCCGAGGTGAAGAGACGTTTCCAGGGAATTAAAGACATGCAGCAAGCACTTGTGGATATAGTTCCTTGAAACCATGTTTATCAACAACTTAAAAGCTCAAATTGTAATATATCTTGAATAAAAATAAATAAAAAGCTAAAGTATTTTATATTGCTTTCCACCAACATTTCCTTATGCTTTCACTTGCATCAAAAAAAAAAAAAGGGAAAAAAAAATATTCAAGAGAAATACACCCTGGATTATACCAAGTCATTACAAACATCATAGCAAGGAAGAGCCCTTACCTCAACATTAAAACTGCAAACTTCTTCCCACATTGTATTTTCAAATATCAAGATTGATAGAGACAATGAGACAATTCATTTTTTTTAAACACAGAAAATGCTAAAGAGATTTCAATAGTGTTCTGCTGGCATTGCCTCAAAAGGCAAACATTCAAAGTGTAGCAAAAAACATTTATTAAATTAGGCTTTTCCTTTTCCAGAAGCAAATAGTTTTAACAAAGTAAGAAGCAATACCAAAGCCAGATAAAGCAGGCAAAATAATTTAAAGTATCTTATTTTCATTAACCAGAATTACCTCTTAAATCAACCATACACAGCCATAGAAGAATTCCCTCCTCTTTCTCAGCCCTCTGATTTTAAACTCCTTGCACTGTCTCTTGACATTCAATGTACACCTTCTTCCACCAGGGACAAATGTGAGAGCAAATATTATTTAAAACAGTTAGACAAGTGTTTTTGTCTGCATTCGAAAGAGGCCTTTCACCTATTTAAATTGAAAAACTGTTTCCAAAGCACAAGGAGGCCTTGAAATGTCCCATGTGTACTCTTCAGTGTATAATTACAAAGATAAGAGGTGACACATTCATTTTGGTAAAATCCCATTAAGCAGGCCTCAAAAGACAGGAAAATCTCTTATTTATGTGGTATTTGCTCTCTCAGACAGACATCACACCGTGTAACAAATCTATCTCTGAAAAGTCCTAAATCTAAAAGATGGCAATCAACAGGATTTACAAATCCTCATTCTGGTATTGATACAGCTGGTATTTTATTACCTAACTTAATAACCTTCAAGTAATATAAACTACTTTGGAAGGAACCCAAAAATTATTTCAGAGTATTTTTAGTATTTTCCTTTTAATTAACATCAGTGTCTCCCTCTTCCCCTCAAGCTGATTTTCTCCTGAGAAGTGTGTTATAACTGCAAAAAAGGAGACTGGAAGGAGGCAAGCATTTGGCACGCTGAATAGAGAAAAGATGTGATCACTCTTTGCAATACTTCAGGGTCTCTGAAAGCAATTTGACACTCCCAAAGTTATTAATCTTTTTCTTCCTTTACAAACATAAGCTGCAAAAGTAACTGCTGCACACTGAACACCGTCATTTAGTCTGGTCACCACAGTGTAATATTTAAGTCAGGGTTTGCAAAACTATGCAATGTGCTGTCGCTTGCTGCAGACCATCCACTAAGGCCAGGAAGCGATGGGGCAGCTCAATAGCCCAAGAGGCACAAAGTGACAGCAGCTTCTGCGGCTGGAAGTCACATACAGCTGTCGCTCAGTCACCCCCAGCAGTGACATATGGCATCATACAAGCCGGAGCAGCAGCATTCACCTGGAATGACTTTTGGCTCATCTCTCTACATTTTTGTAAGAATTTCTGTGCCATACCGCCATCTCCTTCCCCATGCAAAAAAAATCCAAAACCCAGGCATTTTAAAACTTCCCTTCCAACTCTCAAGTCAAACCACGAACAGCCCAGTGTGGCAATTTTGGTGATTACAAGACAATTTTGCATAGCTCAGGCATTTGAGGAGCCTCATTCATTTAACCGAAATGCTTGGGTGCGTGAAAGCCAGGGAGTATGGCCTGCCAGTTTCACACAGGTGAGGAGAGGCAGAGGAAGCAGTAAGCACCTACCAGGTCATATGCCGCCAGGACCTTCTTCTGCACGTCAGGCATGGTCCCCAGGGGCTCCAGGTAAGGAAACGTGTCCTTTATGCAGAGAGTAACGGAGGGTGCGTTATCGCTGCTGACGAGCCGTGAGGACAGGGTCAGGATGCACTGCTTCAGGCTCGCGATGGGCGGCAGCCCGCACAGCTCCTTGACAGACACCATGGCATTCTGGGGGGAGGAAAAGAAATACTTGAGCACACATTGCTGCTTGCCACTTTGTCCCCCCTGCCTGCCAGTACCTCATCAGCGCCTGCCTGCTTCTCCCCGTGACGTGGGGCAGCACTAACCCACCATCCCCAGGACCCCCATGGACCCCAATGTGTCTGCACACTTAGGAATTCCCAGCCAGCCCCACTCTCGGCTCCCCAAGCCTGCTGCCAGCTCCAGCTTTCCCCCAGGCCCAGGAATCCCAGCTGCCATCTCTGCAGCTACTCTGCATTGCAAATCCAGCCCCAACAGGGACAAGCTCTGGTCCTCAGCATATTAAACCATCAGGCCTAAAATGCTATTTCTCTTCCCAACTGTTCAGACTCCAATAGCTTTTGATGCTGTAATCGCCTCGTTCTTATGTCATTATCATCCTACAGCAAGAACAAGTTCGACAGACCTCATATTTCCCATGGGAAAGGCAAGCAGGAAGAAAACCACTTTGTTTTCAGCCTTGCATTACCATATCATAAAGAAATACAAACACTCTTTCCCCTTCATAGGTCACATGTAAGAAAATCAATACTGGATATACAGGTCAAACCAAACTAACATGCCAGGATTATTTATTTATCAAGTCAGTGAAGGTACAGCTGAAATGCCCTCATCATGTAGCTTCTTGAGCCACATGATGAGTGACCAAGATGCTCAAAACCTAAGACAGACAGTATTATAACAACTCATATCTTGCAAATGTTCCCCCACAACATATTGCTGAAAAACAGTCATCAGAAAACGCCCAGCTAATTAATAGAGGCTTTTCTCATTAATCAAATATATTAGCATGCAGTTAAATCTAACGACTGTGTCTTTGCGAAGCATTCCCTAGGACAAGATCTTGTACTGAAACTTCTTTTGGAAAATATGTTAATGCTGTTTCCAAGTCAGATTCAGAAAGTATTTTTTTTATAAAGTTCATGTATATAAGCCTGACCTAGACAGAAGGATGGAGCCAGAGGTTCAAACTAGTTACTTTCAAGGCCTGCAGGAAAGGAAAGGCTGGGAAGAGTTTCCCATTCTTAAAAATATGCTTAGACTATTCCTTTGGGAGTGATTTAAAACTTATGTCATTTTGTAAACTTTTCCAGCTGCCAACATGTAATTTGCTTTAGACTGTCCAGAAGAGCGGGGTCAATGAAGTGCTATGCGTTTTTCTCCTGTTTTCAAGACAGAAAAATGAATTGTTTCTGTATCTTTACCAAGGAGATCGTTATGGCTGATTTCAGCTATTTATTAAAGAAAACTCATTGTTTAATGCTGCTCAGTTTTGTTTCTAGGCAGCGCCTGGACCTCAGAACTGAGCTGCCCCTCACCGAACCAAGAGTTGCTCCTGCTGTGGAGGAGGGGAGCGGGCAGGCTGGTTCTTGTTCGGCCTCGCTGCCCCTTCACCTCCTGCCGACCACGAAGGTCTAACCTGGGCAGTTGTGACACTGCTGTGCACCTGAGCCCCAAAATCTCTGGCTGCAGCAGGCTCCAGCCGCTCTCGGAGCAGCATGCGTAGGCGGGCACGATGCCAGGAGACCCTCTGAGCCAAGACACAGCGCCAGTGTCTGTGCCAGCCCTCAGCCAGCTGGGACAACACAGCTATTTAGCAGGGAGGAAATTGCAATCCAAGTGGCCCTCTGTGCCTGCGCTGAGTATCTGCAGCCCTTGGGCAAACGGTGGCAACAGACAATCAGGGCAACGTGCAGCTCTTTGCACAGTGGGTTTCCCTGGTGTAGACAAGACCTTAATGACACATCCACTGAGTGTTTCTTATACTCACCCAGACAAAGAAAATTAAGAGCGTAACCCTCACTCAGTTAGCAAAACAAAAGCTTGCTGACATTTTCCAGGACCAGCGAGGAAATTAAGTCTTTGAGGCCTGGGGACACAAATGTACCCTCAGTTCTGCTTTCTCAGACAAAATCAACCAGTAAAGCATGTGTTTGGAGAGGGTATACTGATTTTTGAAACATTTCTGTCTAATCCCACACTTGCCTGTTAGTTAACACCTGTGACTATCAGCCTTCCGATATCCAGGTAAAGGCTGAAAACAGCGGTGGGTGTGAAGATACACCAAGCTTACACCAGCTTCAGCAAAACTGCCCTACCACCAGCAAATCCTATCACCAAGAAGCTTCACTTCCACATGCAGGACACATCAACGCACATGACGGACGTCTCATACCTGCATGTTTTCTCTCATGTCAGTAGCCTCTCGTAGCGGATGCACTGCCAGCTTAAAGATGTCATCAATAGTCTTGAGACCGGTGTTCCTCAGCATGGTGTACTCCCTTGCTTTCTTTCCTATCCTGACCGAGAGGCTGCGCTTTTGGGCCTTCCCGCCTCCGCTTCGGTTGGTTATTGCAATGTGAACAAAGAGGGTAACGTGCTCCATAATATCACCAACAAAAGAACGCAGCGGTATGTGCCTGTATCCGGGCTGCAAGCACTCTAGCGGGATGGTGTACTGCCCTATGAACTCATCCCCGATGTAGTCATCGTCCAGAACAACAAAACGGATCATGGCCAGCTCCGGTAGGTTGATCTGGAACTCAAAGCTTTCATCAAAAATGGGGTTATCACTGTTTTGCTGAACAGTTTTAGTTCTTTGTTCAGTGCAGTCTGCAGGAATCCCATGTATTTCTATGCAGACATAGGGGTCTATGACATCCCCTTTTGCACATGCACCCTTGGGCTTTGGAAAGTTCTGACCACTGATTATTTTGACATGGAGGACTTGGGGAGAGACCCCCGGAACAATGCCCTTGGTATTTGCGCTGAAGTAAGACACTTCATCACGCATCACTGAAGGCCTGAGAACGTACCCACATCCCCCGTTCTGTAGAAACCAGCCAGTATGTAGGTCCATCATGGGCCCTGGGGTCTGATAGTTCATTGCCACTATCTGGCAACCACAATTCCAAAAATCTTGAGGATTTAAGTTACTGGAGTCTATCCTCATTGCACTTGGGTACACCCTGGACAGAAATTTTTTGTTGTAGTTAACAAAATCTTCAGGGTATTCATTTGCAATCCGACTCGCTTCTGCCTCACTGAAGGAGCACATTTCCCAATAATTTTGAACTTTCATGGATGTCTCAAAGTCTTTGTATTGGACAGATTTGCATAGGGACACTAAGTCGGACAATTCCCTGCAGAGCCAGATCAGCTTCGGTTCCCTTGAGAAGTCCTCTGACAGTCTCCGGGATATTTCAGCCTCTTCATCTTCATCTGTGACTTCTCCTTCTAATATATCCTGGTCACAGGGCAGCTTCTTTCCCTTCACAATGATCTTCATTTTCAGTTTCTCAGGTGATGGGAGGTAGACTTCCGAGGATAAAGGTGCCTCTGTGTATAGTTTCTTTCCAAAGATCCTTTTCATGTGTTGTACCACTACCTTCTGCTGCTGTACTGAGCAGTGGTTCCCCAAGCAGAGAATAAGGGGGTATTCTGAAGCAAAGAAGGCCAATTTGTTTATTACTTCAATAACACTTCGAAAGGCAAGTGGCGATGTCATGTTGTTACGGTTACAAATAATGGGTTCATTATCTGGGCCGTCACAGACGTCTAGTTCAATACTCCGACAACTCATCTTTAAAGCTCTGACATAACCATTGATATCAGCTGGCCCTCTGAGCTGGTCTTCTATTAGGTATGTATTGTGGGATGCATTGATGTAGTAATGTGACAAAGGCTGTGTCATGTCTTGGACAATTTTTTTGTGCTCTGGGTCAAATATATCACATTCTGGGGACAACAAGTATTGAGTAAATCCATCAATTGCAAGAAAACCTTTTAACCGCCCTTCTTGAGAAAGCTCATATCTGCGTATAATATCTAGACACATTTCTTCCGTTATGTGGGTCACTCCTTGCTCAGCCTCTAAAAACAGCATGAGGTCATTGGCATCTAGATACTCTTTATTTTTAGATATTTGCACAAGTAAGAAATAAACTTCAGGTCTTGTGCAAAGTTCACTGAACGCTTCACAAAATTCCTCTTTCGTTACTCGCGTTGTCAGTTTCTCTTTGCTCTTCTGGATTTCCTTAAATTTTAATCTAATCTTTGATTCCTTTAAGGTGGGGTTAAGCTTCTTTATTAGCTCCACAGACGTATCTTCTAACATTATGCCATTGCCATCAACATCCGCTGCTTCGAATACAGTTTTTAGCCAGGCAAACCGTGGGGTATTATGGCTGCTTTCCATCAAATCCAAGGGTTGTTTGCTACGAGAAACCAAGTACCTTAATCCTGACACCCAAATATTGGCCACATCAGCTGAATTGGCAACCAAATCAAGGGACTCATAGTTCTCACCATGAATTACCGACAGCGCACAGTCCTCAGAAATCTGGTCTGCAAGTCCGTTATTCCTGAACGTTTCTGTGTTCTTCCCTAGTCTGATTTCTTTTATAGCAGAAATATCAAGCTTGGCTTTTTCAAGGTCCTTCTTGGAAGGCTCCCAACGAAGAGCCTGCAGGTCAGGATCCAGAGTAAAAAAACGGTTATAAATCCGGGAATTTGGACGAACTTTCTTCAATTCACACCCAGCCTGCATAAAGCTGATACAGTCACTGGCGCTGCTTATTTTCTTCTCTGATGGCATGCTGCTGAAGGACACCGTTTTCTTTCTTCCACATTTTTGGTTTGAAGGATCCTGTGGAATAATTACATTAAAAAATGAATTAGTAAGTTTTCTTTGGCCATTCCACAAGTGCATAAATAATAGAGAAGACATGTTTATGTAAAGATAATTCACATTCTTGTGAACCTCAAAACACGACATGTTATCCCTTCCCACAATTCAGTTCCCTACTGAGCTATAAAATATACTGAGCTGAACAGTGGCTTGACTCATTGCAGCATTAGAGATACCAAGTTTTCATGAGTGACATTTGCAGCTATTAAACTGCCTTCCTCAGCAACTCAGCTGTAAGGAGGCGAATCTGGTAGTGGCGCGTACATTTTCAAAACAGATACATATATATATGGGAAGTGTGGTTTCAGGGGAAGCTCCAGCACCTGGCGAAGGTCTGCATAACCAGAAGTGGAGTGGATCTCACCAGGATTTAAGAGATATGATGAACAAAGGAAGAACTTAGGGGTAAAAAGGCATAAGAAAAGAGTCTCAGCCTATGTGGGAGGGGAAGGGGAAGAAGTCTCCAAAGCAGTACTACTAGGGGAGCCTGGGACAAATCAGCATGCCTGTGACGCACATGTGACAGCTTGGGGCTCAGCAGATGAGTATCCTGCCTCAATTCTGCCTCTATTCTGCAACCTTGGACATCTCAAGCAAAACTAAAACAAAAGCAAACAACAGTCATGAGTCAGACTCCTGAGAAACACACCCAGGAGAGTCTGGGCTTTCTTATTTGTATGTTTTAGTTTCCTTTGGCAAATGGCCTTCTCACTAGGCTGAGAAGCCTATCTCTGCTGCATGCACAACCACACGGCTCTCATGGCTGCTCTTGTGGGAGCCCTACGTACCCCTCTGCTCAGCCCTAAGCTACTTCACACTCTCTTGTCTCCCCACTTCCTCTGAAAAGTCGTCTGGTCGTTTCCTTGTACTGGGACCACAAAGCTCTGTGAGAAAAGGGACAATTAGGCAAGAAACTCTAAGCCTTTTTCTTTAGGGCATATATTTTAACTTCTCTTGAGAAAACATTTAACCAGCCGCTTGTGACTGTCTTTTCAGTATCAACTACCTACTTGCTGCTAAATGTAAATCCAGCTGCCTGCAAAGCTTTCTGTAATTTTAGTGCTGCAACTAAATTTAAATATTTTCCTATGTATTATCTATTCAAAACATTTCACAATAATTATAAATTGTAAATCTTTTTTTCTCTGCATGATTTCCATCTACTCCATTAATATATAAACTATCCATCAGCTACCAAAAATATTTTTAAAACATCATTCTAGGTTGTAATTAATAGTGAAACACTTAAAATTGCTTTCCCTCCTATTTCCCTAGCCACTAGCAATACTTTCCCAGTTCTCTGCCTTCTGCTGTTGAAGGGACTTTTGCTCCCTGGATTTTGAGTAGAAGAGGCATCCCAAGGTGAGGAAATGTTGACGCCGCACACAGCCCTCCACCACGCTGCCATGAGATGTGCACCAGAGTCCAACTTCCCGAGAGCCCCTGGGGACCTGCTCTGAGACACCAAATCCCCTGACTCCCAAACCTTGGGAGGCTGGACTACCCTTCCCCATACCAGGACCTGGTTCCCTGCAGCTCCCATTTATCCTGCTGTATTATTCACCCTTCCTCAAGTCATACTCCCCTGCAAAACCCCTGCTCTGGCAGTGCCCTCCATCCACCCCTCTCTGTCCTGCTGCTGCTCTACGCTGCCTGTGCCTGAGCAGGACTCTGTGTAGCTCTCCCAGCCACAGAGCATCAGTCTCAGTGTTTGTACAAACATCTCTGCTCATTGTCTGCACATCCGTATAGATACTTCCAGCAAATCAGTCAGTATAAATGTTTCTACAAAATTGTTGTTGTCATTTGCTCACTTCATTCAATAACATCCAAATTATTTCCAAAACCCCAGCCTCCCAATAACTGGATTTAAAGGCATGGGATCTGCTGGGAACAAAATCAAAACCTCTAAACTCCTCATGGTAAAGTTTTCTCATTAAACTGATACAGCAACTTCTACTGACAAGAATTACTCTAGCCATTTATTGTAGTACTTATTAGGAGAATTGGTCTTAAAAAAAAAAAAAAAAAAGGAAGAAAGTCAATGAAGTGAGTGCCTTGGGTCAATTACTTTTTTAATTACACTTTTCCACTAAAATGTTCCTGCATTAACATACTGTGTTTTGATACACAGCTATGGCCAGAGATGGTCATTCAAGCAATAGATGCTAATTAATATAAATGAATGCAGCCGATTACCAGCAGAGTCCGTCCTTTCTTACTTCTTTAGGTTTATGGGAGCAATATTTAGATTTAAGACTGATGATTAATTAAGATTCTTTTTCTTATATAGGAAGATGTATTAATGGTCTTTGACTCTGTAGTGATTAATTCCTTGAAGGAGAGTGGTTCCTCAGGGCCAGACCTGGAAAACTCATCAGAGCAGCATAACTGATTTAGCTACAGGTCTGCCATTTTATATTTGCTAGAGAGGTGGGAATGGTTATGTAACTAATTTCTTTCTGCAGAAAAATAAAAGCCATTTATTTTTAGTTCCAAGATATCTATGCTTTTTGAAATAAGCCAGGGAATTAATCAGCTATTTTTCAGGTATTAAGGTGGGGAAAAAAAAAAAACAAACAAACGACAAATAACAAACCCACAACCTAATTGGCCTTGTTGCTTTTTAACATTCAGAGTTAACCTTTCAGGGATTCGGAGGGAATTAGGTTATCCTCTGTGTCCTCTTTCCTTGCTTTTATTTGTGATGGTTACTTTTGTACTTTGTGGTATATAGGGAACATCAGAATTGTACAACAGCAGTTCTTCATCTCTGAGTAGGATTTCCCCATATCTTTTAATCAATTGAATAAAAATCAAGTCTAATCCACCGGTTAATTGCTTAAAATTAACCAGATTTTAGTATTATTGACATTGATAGGATTATTTTAACTGATAGTAACAATCCCCCCAATCTACTGTTAAATGCACACAAACTCTGCAAAACTGCAGTTGCTAACTGAGCTTATTACTGCATCAGCTGTTCCCTTCTTGGTCTTTACAGAATAGGAACATACTCAGTCTTTCAAAGTGAGAGCTGCTCATTTAGATTTAATGAGACCATTTTCATTCATAATTATCAAGAAGGTATTTATTCTAGTGTTGCAAAAACTCAACATGTGTTTTGTAAGCTCAAATGCTGTCTTAGCCTGACAAGCCCAGCACGGGCCTTTGCTCTGCCACAGTCACATTGCTTGAGCAAGTGTCTCCAGATCCTGACACCAGGGTTAGTCAAGCCACACACCTTCAGGTCCAAGGGATCATACTGGAGAGCAGATGCAAGCAGTGTCCTCCCTCCAGGATGGAGGATGACATTTGACAGAAAATCTGCATCAGTGTGAAAATAAGCAACTAACTTACAGCTTTTTCCACCAAAGATAACCTAGCTCTATACAAAACACTGTTACTGGAAACAAATAAAACCATTTTGCATGCAATATACACATACAAAAGAAAAACCCTACTTACATGGGAAAACTGGATCAAGGTAGAGACTTAAAGACAACAGCTAAACTAAAATTAGGAACCTAAGTCCATAGGCTCAGCTGAAATAACACTTCTTTCCAAGTGACTTAAACTGCGTTTTCCTTTTGTTCTTTGGCACTCCTGTAAGGTGACCTAACTGGCTGACTCCATCCCCTGCTCCTGAGCCTGCATAATATCCATCATGCAAAAATACCTCAAGACCACTTCAACATGTGCTTAGCTTTCAGCGGACACACAGTTGCTCTGAAATCAGTTAACACTTTGGAGACAGATCTGAGTGCTGGCCTGACTGCATTCTAACATCACAAACAACTGTTTTCTGAAGGTTTCTAATGGAGGGATTCAGAGTTCCAGTCTAAGCACGCTCCCAAAATAGGAAAAGCTCTCCTGTTGAACACATCATCCTCGTCAGAGGGACTGGATATGTAAACAGCAGGATCAGTAAGCCATCAGCAGTTGTGGGAAAACTCCACCCCATCCACCCTGACCTTTGACCACTCAATCTTCTGCTGTTTAAATCAAAAAGCTAATAGAAATAAATATGTGAGATTAAAAAAATATGAATAAACATGCTCTCCACCTCATCCCACCCCCTTTATCAAAACTATAGGACATAAATTGTTGAGCTGAAGAAACAGGGCAGTAATAAAATCTGTATAGTAACCCTGCAGATGAAGTCAAGCTCCTGAATTATTATTTGTCTGACATTAAGCTACCTGAAGGGTCTCTAAAGCATTGACAGCCATCCAGGATTCTGCTAAGGAGGAGAAGGGCAAAAAGCATCACTTATACTAAGGCACCAAAAGCCCAAAAGGAGCTGCAGGGCTTCCGTGAAAGTATGTGAAATTCAGTAATAATGCTAAGAGCTAAACTTGTTAAGTGCAGTTAAGAGCCATTCCCCCAAAAACCAATTCACATTTTCACCAGCGAGCATCACCGCTGCTAAAAGAGAAGCTTTATTCTGGTCTTTGCCATTTCCCATGAACCTAGCACTAAGAAATCAATAACAGACAGCTTAGTCTGTCTTCACAAATAGATTGTGATAAATGGTGCATCCTAAAAGCTATCCACTCTGGAAAGTCCAGATGAGCCACTTAATCGGCCAAGTGATTACCTGATTTACTTTTTTTTTTTTCCAGGAGAAATTAATTATCTCTACAGGGTGAAGTTTTTTGGGATGCTTCTAGATATTTCCGTTATACACAGACAGAATCTCAGTCCCTGAAAATCTCAAAGCTTTACAGTACCCATGGTTGGAAAATGTACCTTTAAACATTAAATAAAGAAGTCAGTGAGTCACTAGCAGCACTCAAAGCACGACGTGCTAGTGTAATTTTCCTATAACAAAGTAAGTCAGAGTAGGGAAGTTTTATATAAACTACCCAAGAGAACATAGAAGGCCAACACTGGGGCCAGGGCTGCAACCAGATTTCATGCGCGTGTGAGGCTTAGTCCATCTGGTCAGAGACGTGACTTAAAGCCTGAACCCACAGTGTTAGTATGTGATTACTACATGTAGCAATGATCATTGGACACCAGTATTCATTACTAGGACAAATAGATTTCTTCTTTGAATCTCAGTCATGCTCTGGTCACCCTCAGAGCGCATCCCAGGATTGCCCATTTTGCAGATTTTATCGGTTCTCCTCACAGCTTCCACTATCACAAGAAATTAATGAGCTGAACTTCCTCCAATCTTTCTTGGCAAGGCCTGTAGGATGCAACTATCAGATATCCACTATGACGACTCACAAGACAACAACGATAAGGTTACCTACTCAAAATTCATCCATGCTGACAGCTCACGGCACAAAGCAGCTACCTCTGCACAGGGCCTGAACAGCCAAACCACCTCTTCCCTGGCACAGGCAGCCATGGGGATGCCTCCAGTTGCACTTGGGCTAACCGTACAGCTCAACAGATTGCGAGAGCAGATGTTAATGCTGTGGGATTGATCTCGGTAGCCTCTTCAAGGCAAAATTCCTGCTAATTCAGGGATCTGAGCACATGTGGAATAAAGACCGGATCCAAAGTTTAACACATGGACTCTTAAAAGCTGAGATACACACGTAATGGAATAAACAGAAAATTTAAGGCAGACCAAAAACACAACATGGACAGATACATGAGAAATAGCTTCAGAACACACTGTCCAACAATTTTCCAAATACCAAAATGGTCACTCCGGCATGTCTGCAAATCCAGCTAGTTGTCTCTAACCAACACTAACTCGAGCTCAAGCTCCATGCAGAAGCCTAAGCACTATCATCATTCACAAGAAAGCAATGACTAAGGGATCTCAGGCACAGGGGAAAAGAAAAGTGTCACGGGGAACAGTAACATCAGTGTTTACAGTGGGCTTTTCTCAACTCCCCAGGGTTACCCAGGCATCAGGTATGGGTAGTGGACTCTCACCAAGAGCTGTAATAATGACTGTACGCTCAGCTTCTCATCAAAACGGGAGGAAATGTTACCCCCCAAAAGGGGCACCTCAACGGCAGGAAAACAGAGTGAAGACAATAGCTTAACTATTCTGGGATGCTGAATAGTCCCCACTGGAGAAGTTCAACAGGAGACAAGATTACAATGGCTTGTCTGCTTCCTTCTTTCCCTCCCTTGCTAAAATTCCCTTTCAAATACTGGACCATAGGCTGGAGAGAAGAGAGAAGAATGTCTGGAGGAGATCTTTGAGAAACATCTGAACCAAAATTATTTGCTGTTCAAGGAATGCTTTGTTGTGTTTGCTTTTTTTATCTTCTTTTCTTTCTTAAAACACTAGGATTGCCAAATTTATTCAATTTTACCTCGAAGAAGATTTACTTTTGCTATTTAAATAACAAATGAGAGCAAAAGAAAAGCGACAGCACGTAAAGACTCCACCTGGAAACACTTTTTGGAAATGAAATCCATGCAATACAAGAAGGGATTTATTTCTGGCATGGTATGACACTGAAGTTACTACTTCAACTTGTTTTAATAATTAGGGCCTTGAAGCCAAAGTCAAGCTTCCAAAAGCACAAGAACATGAATAACCATTCAATGACTGTAATGAGGCTACAACTTCATGGCTCCTTCTGCCATAATTGTTCCTGAAGTTCTCTTTACACTTCACCATCCAACTGGTTTCCACAAGGACATCCCTTAAATAAAGGTGCAAATGGCTATCACTTGATGCATTAAGCAGTGAGAAATTAATTCTTGTATGACACTTCATTACATACACACGATGCCTCCATATGACCCAATGGAATAATCCTATCTGACGCAGATTTTCCATGGGTCCTCTTCATTCTCCTTGTGGAACAAAACCTTTGCTTATGACACCCCAAGTACCAGATCTGCTTCAGCTGGGAGGAGGCTTTTTGTTTGGAAGGGGCTAACACAGCCTGCTGAACATCATGTCTCCAACCACTGCCACTCCCAAGTGCTGTTATTTCCAAGTACTTGGGTTGCTCGCAGGCTGTAATGCTTATGAGTCCCTGAGGGCACCTTCAACATGGACTGAATTTATCCCCATGCTCTAAGGGAATATGAACCTGAGAAAGACAAAAAGACACTTTGTGTCTTCAACTTGAAGCAGTAGCAGCAAGCCCTGGGAAAATGAGATCTCGGCTGCAGCATTCCCAGGAGACCTCCATCCTACAAACCCTTGTTCTTTTACAGAGTCTCCTCTGAATGCGTCTGAGGCAAAAATTACAAGACGCATCTGCTTAAAACAGCTAACTCTATAGCAATCACAGGCCTGCCTTACAGAGCTCCTCCCTGCACGTAAAGCAGACCCCAGCTCCTATCAACCCCATCTGCAGATAAGTGAGCTGTACTCAGCAGTCTGTGCCAGAGTCCAATAGATCAGCGCTGTCTCTGACCAGGGAGGAGAGATGAGTAACCAAACCAGGGGTCCTTATTAAGTACCCTTTTTGAGTATTTGAGCTGATCACCACTCTTACTAGATGGCACAGCAAAATAGAGCCTCTCCGCGCCTTAAACCCAATCTAGAGACAAGCCACCACCAAGAGTAACTAGTGGAGTTTAGGCAACATGACCCTCCCCCATTTATATATACTTAAAACTTCTGGATTGATTTCAGGTTTACAGAGGTGACTGCAGCAATGAGGCCTTGTACTAACTGAAACTTGGATCACGGTAGAAAGAGCTACAACTGAAGAGAATGGCCAGATACCTCACAGAAGGGACAGAGTGGAAGCCATGCTTCTGGCCACTGCTGAGGCCATCTGATTTAACAAGGTGCACCGAGAGGGAGCCCTGCTCTGAGGTGTATTTGTAAAACTGAGTAAGGGGATGTTCCCTAATGCTTAGTGATACTTTTTCTGTCGACAGATTCGTGGGGCTGCATTGCAAGGAATGTGAATCCCATTCATTCGTGCACCTGGGTAACCTAAACCAGCAGCTGGATTATTCTTTCTACAGGTATAATAAACACTGCATTTCAAAATACACAGCCCTTGCATTTAAAAAATAAACATCCACTCTTCATACAGACATGGAGCCAAAGCATTACAAATGCACAGGGCATGTAAGCAGCCTGAACCTGCAACAGAAACAATGAAGATCCAAGATCAAGAGTGGGCAAACACCAAAGCATCTTCCCAACAGCTCAGAGCGCCATGACCAGGAGGACTCAAAAATATTGCTGTCAAACACTCTGCAGGCTCACGGAAAGTTACAGCATTACCCTGACATAAGGGTTGCTGTGGCCCCAGGGAACAGGAAAACGAGCACTGCAATATCTGCAGATCTCAGCACAGCGCTAATGTTCATCTCTTTTGCTAGTCAGAGAAATGTCAGTTCTGCAGTGATCACAGAGGACACTACCACAGTGTCCTTTCAAAGCACAGAAACCAGAACAACTTCCCACTGTCCCAAGTTGAAACAAGATTTAGAAGCTACTCTGTACGTTATCATGGGTAGGTGCAGTCACACCTACACCTGCCAGCTAACACAGAGATACCTGACCCAGCTTCAAGGTCCTCACCCGTGGTCCTGCCAGCAGGGAAGCCAGAACTTACTGTGCGTGCTGCCATGGCCACCCCCCATCATAGTGCCCAAGTCCTGGTGGGACTGCACAGACCGCGATCCTGGGAGCCCCTGGTTGCAGACACACGCAGAATAAACTGTGGCAGTAACCCTTGCTATCCACAAGACTCAAAGAGTGCTAGCAGTCAAAACAGAAAGAACCTGCAGGGCTTGAAGCCTTTGAAACTAGAGAAGATGAGCTTTTTACTTCCATGTTACCTGGGCACTTGAGAGAACAGCGTCACACACTACATCTTGTGATGTAAAAATCCAAATGTGAACACAACACACTATGCTCAACACCTTCCCGCAGGCTGTCAATTGCAATGATTTTGTTTACTTCTGCATCTCTTCAAAACAGCACATTTTGAAGAAATTAGTTATTCAGATATGGACATCAAATCACAGAAAGACCTTTTTTACATCCCTTGTTCAGAGGGAAAAAAAAACCCAACCAACCAACTAAAATTAAGGACTTTCACTGAGAGTGAATTGCAAGAATCTGACCTAGTTGAAATTGAAAGATTTTTTTTTTTTTTTTAAGTTTATTTTAAAGAGATCTCCATTGCATCTGTGGGAAGTCTTCCTTAAAACATGACACAAGAGGATGACTTGTAGGTAAATAATCTAGACTTCCTTCAATCAATCCATGGAAAACACTACCTGAGCCAGACAAGCCAGAAAGGTGGTTATCCTGGTTAAAAATGTCTCTTAAACAGGAAAGAAAAAACAGCTACAAGAAAGCAATACATTGCAAACTGAAAATAAGAGAAGTTGTTGGTGTGGCTTATAAAGTAAAATAAGAAAAATTAAGAAATTAATAAAGGAAGAAAACAAAGGAGGATACAGCAACCAGAGGAGTTGATACAAGCAGGAGAAGGGTTTGGGGGCAGGTGGCAATTATAGCAGAGAAGGTCCAGGGAGTTCATTTGAAAAATATTAGCAAGAGGCAGAATCCCACCAGCAGTCTATCACTGAGCAGGAGCACTGGTGGTGTTAGTAGTACAAAAGGTACATTATCCACTAAATGACAGTAAGAGAACTCCAGTAATAACTCAGAAGAAAAAGTCAAATGAGTTTTAAAAGACTTGGCTAAACAAAAACTTGCCCAACTGATACTCCCCCTCATTACACCTGTGAATGCTGGATTTGCAACGTATCTGAGTGGATATTTTTCATTGTCAAAGTAATGGAAGAACTGAAAAAGATTTGATTAAAAAAAAGAATAAAAACATGATTAGCATTAACTATTTCCAACATTATGGAAAACAGAGCTTGTCAGACTAACCTGTTATCTCTTTTATAAGATAAGAAGTTTGGTTGATACATGTAATAAAGTAATTGCAATACACTTAGACTCTGTCATATATTATGGTTTCTGCAATGCATTTGACTTGGTACTGAATGACATTTTGATTAAGAAGATACAGCAATAAAAAGAAACTCAGAAGACATTAAACGGATCGAACATGAGATAAATGATTTTCTCAAATGCAACAGTAAATGTGAAATACTCATCACATAGATATGCTTCAAATGGGATCCTGCAGGGACCTGTTCTAGGCCAATGCTACTTATTGTTTTTAGAGTGACCTGGAAGAAAGCATAAAATCAATATACATGGAGTCTGGAGATGATACAAAGCCAAGATTTGATCAGCTAGGAATAACAAAGAATATGGCTCAGTGATGAGAAGTCAAAACACTGCTTGACAAGCAAGGCATAAACAAAGAAACCCATGTTCCCATAAGGACCAAAATGTGAGGTCATAAATCTAGAAACATAAGGGGCAGGCCTTATTTACAGGATTGTGATCCAGGAAACGGTAATTCTGGAAAAAATCTCCACTTCGTCATCACAGATGATCAGCACAGAATGTAACAAGATGATTGCAATGGTACACGTATATATATATATGTAAAAAGATAATATCTGCTAGGGATAGAGAAGTTCTAATATCTTTGTATTTGTCCATCATATGATATCCTCCGCTTAGAAATTACCTGAAAACTGGAAAGAGTTCACAAAAGCCACAAGAATCAGGAAGATTTTGGAAAACATGTGTGAGTAAAAGATTTCAGATTCTTTTAGTTCAATACACATACTGTCTGGTCACAAGAAATTGCAGAAGCCCAAATTAATGTGAGGAATAACTTTAAAGGATGCTTCTTATGTCCTAAAATAAAGGCATATCTGGGCATTCTATTCAAAATGTAATGGTTCCAACTTAGTAGTTTAATTAAAGAGCGAATAAATTTATTTTAAGAAGTCCTTCAAATTAAGTTACCTTATTGACCCTGTAGAAACTCAAGATGTAGACTGACACTGTCACAGATTATAGATGATTACATAAAGATCAGTAGTGTCATGGGATACATCCTTTCAATATCTAGAAGTTGACACACTTGAAGGAAAACCTAGACTTAAAAAAAACCTACAAAACCAAAACCCCAAAAAAACCCCCCACTTTAAAAGCCAAAGTGAGGGTAGCTGATGAAGGTCACAACTCCCAAGGACAGCAGAAGAGTCTCCTCACTGAAAAGGCATTCATCAGCACCAAATGGATGCACTCCTTCCAAATGGATGTCTCATGAGATCAAACGTGATTTCGTTTAAGTCATATATATATATATATATATATATATAATGGAGAGCAGACCAGATTTCAGTGGTGTCTTCTGGCCTGGTTATTTAGGTACAGGCTCAAAAATTTGATCCTGTATTTTTCCAGAGAAAACCATAGAACGTGACTATGCTGTCTTGTGTCATGGCACTGGAGATTATGAGGCACTGGTGGTCCAAAATAGGATGACCAATTTAATTTCATTCTGAATCTTACAACAATCCTCCAGGAATAAAATGTGTAATCCAATAAGCCACCCAAATCTCCATAGTCTAATCACATTATTTTAAGCCCTTTTTAATCAACTTAAATTATTTCTTCATTAATCACATTTATGCTGATTCAGATAAACCCCAATCCTTAAATTTAGCAATTAAGTTCCAAAAATCAATTGAAAAAGGTAATAAAACTGTTTTGGTAGGAATATTTTTTAAAATTCTGATTGTCACTCATAATTGAACTATTAAATAGGTTGAGACAGAATACATAAAGCCAAATATGAACTATGTTGACAAGCTAACAGTATTGTTTTAGCTGGTCTGTAACGCCCTTGGGAGTGAAATTTTGCCTCAAGTCTAAAGGCCCCAGTTTTCTGTGAGAGAGAAAAGCAGCTTTCAGCATACCCGACAAATGCATTAGCTCCTTCAAGGAAATCGTTCATCAATTCAGGAGAGCGTCCTCGAGGCGAGGTGTAGGAGTTTGTACAGCTGGTGTGCAGGCTCTCCATGGGGGTACACGCACCACCTCCATGGGAACCCGGCAGACAGATCCCTGCGGCAGCCCCAGCGCTCCCCAGCTCGCCTGGCGAGGGTGTGTGCGTGGTCCACCTCCCCGCGCTTGTGGCACACCCATGGACTTGGGTTGTCCTGTTTGTGCTTTACTATCCCTTGTCAACAAGCTTCATCACAAAACCAGGCTTAGGGAAAACTTTCCAATTCCTCCTCTACAGAGCATACACATGGGTATCGAGGCATGTTTGCAGGTGTACACACACTCCAAAGTTTCTGAAGTATTTTATTCCCATCTACAGTATTTTAGCTTTACAATTACATGCACAGTGCATACAATACAGTGACCTTCAACATTCTCAGGCTGAAAAGCTAGGTTGTAGGTATAAATATGCCTGCTGACACAAGAGCAGACTGTGTCAAGCCATGAAACATGCTGCTCCGCTGGTAAAGGAGCTGACAGGGCTAACACCAACATACAAGTGCAACAATTATTTAAATGGTCTGCCTAGTGACAGCATAACACGCTAAACATCTCCCTTGAAAACAAAATACAGATTTCCCCATTAATACAAAGGAAAAAAGTACTCAAGAGACATCTGTGGTAGCCTCATTAAATCGTATTATGTAAACCTAATCAGTAGGCATATTCCAAATTTTTACCAATGCAGACACTGAATGTTTGCATTACTCATCAAAATCAGGAGTAAATTATGCAGGTCACAAGCGCTTTGATAAGCTTTCACAGCAAACTGCAGCATCACAAACATGCAATTTATTTAAAGAATAACTGATCTGCTATGGTGATGTACTACAGTTTTTATCACATTTCTTCAAAACTATCCACCTTCAAAGGCAGAGCTCTCCCCTACTTCCCAGAGCTCAAGTCTTCGGGAGAGAAAAGTTGGTCATTCGGCTTTTTTTAATGAATATAGGACTGCAATTGTAATGTAATTTTATTCTAGTCATACATTTTGCTAAATAATTACAATTCCTTTTTCTCACAAGTAAATTAGCTACATGCCTGAATATTATGGTCCCTTGGGTTTCACACAGCACATGCATTTTTATGGTTTAAGTATATCATCAACCTGGCATAATTGCTTCCATCCAGCTAATATTTAAACATTATGAATTAGTGGCAATAGGGGTATTAAAAAAAATAATCTAACCACAGTACAATTATACTGTAACTGCAACATAACTTATGAGAAAAAAAAAATAACACCTCAAATCACCAATAGTTCTGCATACTTGCAATGTTTAGCAAATGTTGAGCATGAATAAAAATGTTGGGTTTGCAACCAGAAAAGTGGGAACCCCCTGGCTTCTAGATCTGCTCATGAGCCCAAGAAGACCCCTTAGGAAACACAATCTGCTCTGGATTTGGACTCACAATTAAGACTCAAAAATGCGTCTGAAGCACAAATCTCAGCACCTTCGAGACAAGGCAGTCTCTGCAAGGGTCCCCATCCTTCCCCTTGCCTGGGAGTGATACGCAGGGCAGAAAACAGGGCATCTAGCAGCAGCGATGGGAGCAGGTGGGCCAGTGGTTTTGAGAGGCTTTTTGTTTTGGGAAGTCCAAGTTTTGTATCTGCCTTTTGAAGATGGAAAGCCACAGGCCCCATTGCTTCCCTTATCGTCTTGCACGGTTGCCATTCACACCAAGAGGCATGGTCCCCAGAGCAATTCAGGAAGGATTCAGGAAGGACCTTGAGGACATCTGCTAAATACTAGCAATGTTTAGTTTTGCAAGCGTGCACAAACAGTGGGGGCCGCGTGGTGTAAATGAGCTATGGCTCAAAAGCTGGGACAAAAATCTGTGACTCGTAATTATGCTGCAGAGAATTAAGCAGAAGCCATGCGTGCCAAGCAAACACGACATGTTCTACATTCCTTCAGAGTCGCAACAAGGATGGAAGCTATTGACAAGAAGTATAAAAACCCAAAGGAAAGAGATTCTCAGGAAAATGCTACTAACCACTAGGAACCACTTTTCCATGGACAAAAATCAGCTCAGAACTCACAGTCCATTCAGTGGGCCTTTTAAAATAGATCATGATTTGCAACAACCGTGATATAGCAGTTGCTCATGTTTAGCTTTAATCTTACAAACACTTATACACACATTTAGTCCCCACAGTCACACTGTTCGTTTGTTATTCAGCATAAAAGGTGTGCCTCTGCATTTTTGTTCATTGAGCATCTCCTCAAGTCCTTTTTAAACATCAGTGCTCTGGCTTTTCAAGACTTTTAGAGCTAATCCCTCCCACCAGGGAAACACAGATTCTAAGTTTATTAGTGTGGTTTTTATATAAGCAGATATGCTGAAAAGATAAAATTTAAGGAAAAGTCTTTTTCTTGCTCTAAAAGCATTAGCTTCCTCTTTTCTTCTTTCTTGCTATTTTTCATCAGTTCCTTTAGGCGGATGTACGAGAAACGAACACTGCCCAGCACATGGCTCCAAGGTAAAGGAAGGGTAAAAGAATACACCTCCATTGAGCTGCAGGACTTGCTAACTCCTCAGGAAAAAAAAAAAAAGAGAGACCTGGAGGTGGCAAGGAAGTGCCCTGGCAGGGAGCTGGCAGCAGCGAGTGTCCCACGCCCGGGGGAGCAGGGGACACGCACTCATTCTCAGGCTGGACCGCTCCAAATCCAGCAGACTTGGGAGAAGCCAACTTTTGAGCGTTTTACAGATGACAGCGTGCGGTTTTTTTTCTAGCTGGTGGCTGCAGGAAAATCATATTGCTGTAAATATGCCATTTTGCTATTTTTGTTAATGTGTCTGTCTCCTAATGGAAGATCAAAAAGGACAGTAATTAAAAAATTATATCGTTTTCAGAAAATTATAGAATTAATTTGCTTTGTCTGTCAGCTTTCAATTTCAGAGCTCTTAATGAAATTTCCAGTATTAACCCTAAAGCAAAGCTGTATGCAATGAAGGTCAGACATATTTTATATCTGTTTAATTATAATAATGAAGATTTCAGTAATGCATTTAAAAGAATTACAGTATAATCAGGGCTGTATCCAGAGAACTGCTTTGTTGTACCCAGGAGAATTTGTCTGTCTTAATTAAGTCTCCTCTCTCAGATGCAGAACATAGCGACTCTTTCATCTGAACTACCTTATGTAATTGCACAACAGCTCAATTTACTGCATACATCATCTTCCAGTGCAGTTTCTAACACTATTATCATGCTTCTTAAAGCAAAAATATAGAAAACATAGAAAAGAGTCTGGATGACATATTTGTATATACTGAATGGTATGCACACGCTTCAGTCTTGTAGTTCAGCAAGGAGGGCAGCAGGAAACATGAATACCCTAATGCTACTGTTCATCTGTATCGGATGAAGTTCTCTTAGTTCACACAAAGCAACTGTTCTTTACTTACCGGGATGTAATGAAAGCACAGTCTAGCCCACAGGAGCAATGTCTGAGGTTCGTGGAAATCTCACTCTTAATTATACCACATTTACAGGCTACATTCTTTTAAGGTATATTTGGAGTCAAGAATAAAGTATAAAACACTAGTAGCACCATATGATTTACAGGTAAATTAAAAAAAAAAAATCTATTAGAACTACCATAGACAGTAAACTTCGTAGCACATTAGTTTCAGTGGGTTTTGTTTCTGCTGTTTTCCGACCTTGAATCAATACTGAAACATATGTAAAATATTTTCCTCCTCCTGTCTACACATAAACAAAATGAATCGAAGTTTCTTTCCACGCAATGTTTTCAACTGGAATCATTATTAACTGAGAGATGAAAAATTATCAACTCTTTGTATGGAATAAAGTGGCAAACATTTTTACACTATGTACTTTGGAAAATAATACATTTCTAACTCATTTTCCAAAGCCAAGTAAACTATCTGTCAATGAGTTCTTCAGCTACTAGGTAAATTGAGGCATGTCAGATACTGCGTAATTGCTGAATGTTCTCTGTTGATCAAAGCACACTATTGTAGCTCAATAAACCAAAATAGAATTATTGCCCTCATGAAAAATGAATGCTTCAGCCTGTAACCATTTGCTGGTATCTGAAAGTGCAAACACTGCTCTAAGTGCTCCAAGCGGGGTGGGATCATTCAGTGAGTGCTGTGCATCACTGTACCAACATGGGCAGATTTCAGCTGTGCTGTTTCTGTGTTAAAAGGCTGGCACAACCCAACCTCAATCATCGGTTCCTTCCTAAACCCTGACAGAAAACATGATTTTATTCTATCAGTGACAACACGCCCCAGAATAAACTCACATGTAACATTAGAAAAGTGTATGAAACTACAAAAAATACACCATCCAGAAATTAGCCAGAATATAAAATTACAAAGGATAAATTTGGAAGGGTTCTAAATATAACCTGTGCTTTCAGGGTCAACACAGCTATCAGAAGTGGTAGAAGGGAAATAACTAAACCTGTGAAAAACCAAAGGGAAGAGCATTTTTAGAGTCTTCACTGAGCTGGGCTGTTACCTTCCAGGGTTTATAGCTTACTTGAGGTGGCACACCTTCACTCTGGGTACTTTAATGCTAAACTCGGAGAGTTTTCTCTTTCTCTGCTGCCTGAAAACACAGGGCTTGAAATTGAATTTTGAAATCCAAGCAGGAGAACATACAAGACTGGGTATGAAGAAGGTTTTCCTTGCATCCAATTGCAGAAAAGCTGAAGTACAGATGTCATATGTATTGTATACAGGGATACAGGTATGTATATATCAACCACTGAAGCAACTGATGCAACTCCAGAGTAACACTCACTTAGGCAGAAGTTCAGCTGCTTGGCTTTGCAGGAAGCACAGAGCTGATGACACGTCCCCAGCTCTTGCTGAGTCAATGGAATGCGTAAACACAGATCGACCGCATTCACTGAACCTTAAAAGATCTTTGCTGATCTCGGAGCTCACCCATCATTGTGCAGGAAGTGGAGGGCTGAGGAACCGTGAAGGCTGCTGACACGCTGCTATATTGAGCCACAAAACCACTCCTCTGTTTTCAGAGATTGCGCTAACTCTGTATCAAACCTACATGTTTCACGAATCACATCTTCATGACAGAATTATATCAGCACACAGTAAAAATAAGTCAAACAGTTGTCTTGTCAATACGCCACATTTCTTTGCAAGTGCAAAAAAGTCACTGCACACCATTCCTGAATGCTTTTTCAACTAGACTGCTTGACATATCTTCAGAAAAAGAGGCTATGTATCTGAAGATAATCCTTTTCATTTCTGCCCATAAACATGATCTGAGGGCAGGCATGAGAAATGGACTTGAAACCTCTTATCCTAAAGCATATCCTTTGTTCATAAGTTCCAGAATAATTAAGCAAGATGTAAAGACAGTTCAGTTTGGATACTACCAAATGTTGGTTTTGTACTTAAAAGTTTGAATGCAATTTTTGGTTTTTATTTGCATCTTCTTGTTCATGCAATACCAGAAAAGGTACACAGACATGTTCCATTACCTTCGCCATTTCCTTTTTATATGCTTCAACAGCAATGGCACCCAAAAAAAAAAAATTTCAGCAGGTTTGTGCAGAGTTGGTTCAATGCAAAAGCAAAAACAGGTTCACAAGCAGTCTTTATGCACAGCCTCACTAAGAAAATGACACGCTGCTCATAGTTTAAGCAGACTTTTCAGACACAGAAAATGTCTCAGTCTACAAGATGAGGGTGTTTACGCTACGGGGAAGAATGGGACTAAAAGGCCTGGAAAATCTTCTCACCTTCCTATTTAAGCCTGTGCACTGTTGCCTAACCAGAGAGACAGACAATGTTTGGCAAATAGATGCATTTTAAATACACATCCTGGACATGTTTATACTCCATTTGTGAATAACATAGGGAATTTGGAACAAAGCTGTGTTAAGTCCTGTGGCTTGAGTCAGAACACCTGGGTATGAGCACACGGGCACAAAGCTATGTAGTCACACACCACACACTGACACACCTAGGACAGAGCCATGAAGGGACTTCACCTTTCTAAGTGCATTCTGTGAAATTATTAAAAGTTTGGTACATTAGGAGACATTTCAAGAGCCATTTTCTCCCACACAAATACCTCCTTGAAGCCCAGAGAGCAATCACGTCTCGCCAGGATGATTATGCAGCATCCAGAAGGGGAAAGAGAGGCAGACCAAGAGAGGAAGAACTCCAGCAGAGAGAAACTGGGAAAATCAGCACAAAACTTCTCTCATTATAATTACTTCAGTAGAATAATGGCAGAATTATACAAAAGGAGCAACTAAAGCACCTTCCAGCATGCATTGCTACTGCTTGTATTAATCAGATAGAGCTGTTCTTGAAACCAATACATAACATTGACATTAGTTCAGTCTGCATGTATGATTTTAATTTGCTATCATTTTTCACACCAAACGATGTCAGATTTTAATTAAAATCTTTTAACTGAAAATTAAAATGTCAGCAGTGATGCACAGATGCTGCTGAACAGATTTATCTTCTCCCTAACATAAATAATAAAAAAAGAGGAAATACCTAAGAGCAAGAGTGCCAAGCGATACTCTCTTCAGCCAGCATCAGGAACTGAGCACCACTGAATTAAGTCCCAGGGTTGTATTTTCTTTCTAAACATACCTCTTGCTGCCAGTCACATGCTTGCAGGATCAGAGACTACCCAGCTAAACTCTATTATTCAAATAGCAAGGGAATGTAAAAGCCAATAGCTCTTAAACACAGTATACCGGTACAGCGTGTGCCCAATGCAGGACTTGAGAAACTCCAAACAGCTTTTTCCCTTATCAGAAAAAAGATTGGCCTCTTAGGAAAACCAGAGCCTTGAAGTCCACCGCTGGTACGTCACCCCACGCAGACACACACCGGTGCACGCTCCTCCGCCGCCACTTCCCCCCAGCCAAGGCACTGCAGCCCTGCATTTGGGTGGGACTCAAATGCAATGGTTGGAACCTACCTTCCACCTCTCCAAAAACATTCCTCAATGAGTTTCACTAGGAGAAGTGACAGTTGGGGAGCCATGCAGCACAATATCCATTTTGCAGAGCTGCTACTCTAATGAAACCAAACTCCACTTCTTGCAACTGCTAATTGCTTCAAACAAGCCAACATGGTCTGACACACCAGCAGTCATTTACCAACAGCTTCCAAGGGGTGTTCCCCAAGGTCCCTTTGGCCCTACTTCTACCATGAAACTCACAACTATTTTAAACAATCTACATCCAAGGTTTGCAGGAGCACTGGCATTAAGTGAGACCTGCAAGCTCTTTTCTCCAAAGCCACTGTTTCTGATGTTTCCAGAGGCTCTTCTGTTTGGTTCAAAGGAGTCAGAGTTACAAACTTTGTTCATCCACCTCAAACTAGCCATCAGCTTCACCCTGAATTTCTAAGCCAATGCATGGTTTGGCTGGCCCCATCATCATAGGTAACCAGGCCCTAGTAATGCTGCTGGACATTTGCAGGAACACCTTCCCCGATTCCACAAATAAAGCCCATTCCATGGCTTAACATCATCTTCTGGCTACAAATTAAATAAGAGAGACAATAAAATTTTGCATATTGCAATGTATTTTTACAGTGTATGGTGAGCCCTTAAGCAGAGTAGGAACATAAACAAAAATTAAGGCATGAGTCACAGAGAGCAAGTCAAAGGGAAAAAAAAAAAAAAAAAGGAAATAATATTGATACACAAAGGGGGAAAAGAAATTATAAACACAAAAGTCATGAACAGAGGCCCATGGAGAGATGGCTCTCAGACCTGGGCAGCATACCGCAGAAGTGGACAAGCTAAAGAGCTTTTGACACATGGCTCAGTCCAACTTTCCCTCCTCATTAAAAGAGCACCTGAAAAAGGAAACCTCTGCTCTCCAGGGAGCACATTGACTTCTCAACAAATGTTACTGAGAGTTGCAGTACTGACATCAATAAAAGGAGGGCAGTTTAATCACTAGAGCTAGTTTTGGGTTGCTACCGATATGATGAGGATCTGCTGCTCAAGCTGCTAATGGTTTGAGCCTAATTTTCTGACCATTTGCTTCTGTGTTCTCAGTGACTGCAGTTATCACCCTTTCCTCACTCCTGAAGCATCTAACATCACTGTACTTGTCAGGTGCTGGGAACAGAAAATTATTTCTCTGCAGTATTAAATAGGCTGGGGGTGGGGGGTGGGGGGAAGGATACTACTAATGAGCAGCTCCAGCACTGCTGTTTGTACAGGATATGACAGTTCCACAAGGCTGAATTACATTACATATTTGCACATGGCAATTTGCACTGTACAGGAAATACTCTTCTCCTTAACTGAGTCTCGCTGTTAAAACAGATCAGCCAGGAAAAAAAAAAGAAAAGACTAGAGGTCAGAATGGAAAAAAGCCAGCCTGATCTTTCCACCCGTCTGCAGAGCGCAGGCACTAACCTGCACTAACCCCTCCAGCCGGGGTGCCATGGTACACATCACGGAGCCGTGCACGGCAAAGATGCGGGATGCAGAAGGTGACCAGCAGTTCCCATCCTTGAGACCAAAGGCCAGACTGAACCAACCCCTCCAGTGGCAGCAGAGGCATGTGGCCCCAGAGGACCCCCAAAGGCAGAGACCTACCAAGGACAGCTGGGCAGCACAGCAAGACACAACATGTCACTGCTTCACCAGCAATGGCTCTGCCCCAACCTGCCAACTAACCCAAGCATTTTGTGCACGAATTTCTCCTACTGCTCATCCTTTGCAGACCCGATGCTAAGTGTTGGCCAGCAGCCAGCACAGAGGCAGCGGGCACAGCTTGGCTGGCCTGTGCTGAATGGCAAATGCCTGAGATGTCCAAGACACCTCATGCTTAAGCATGCACACAGTGATTCACAGCATCCATTTCAGTTGCCAAAACTATTTAATAAACCACTAGTAGACTTCAGGCTTGAAATTTCACAGGGATGTTTAGACTGAGAGCTCATACAGTGACAAACTTCTGGCTTTGAAAAAGACTGTTAAAACCTATCTTTGGTCGTTTACACATCCTCTCTTTTAGTGTGAGACCTGCCATCTGCCTACTGCAATTTGCCAGTTACGCTGCCGTATCACCAGCCACCGTGCTGCTGCCGCCGTGCTACTACAACGCAGACAAAAATCTCCCTTAGTGGTGTCACCCGCAAGCTGCTTTTGGACTGCTGCCTGAGGAGGATCGAGTGGCTTCGGGTTAGAGGCAGAGGGCAGGAGAACTTAGTCAGTTATACCCCAGGCAATGCCATACAGGTAGGCTTTTCCTCTCCAGGAGCAGCGAGGAGCATCAACAGCCCCAATGTCCAAGCAGGTAATCCCAGTGAGTTGACACCGCTCTGCTAGCACCACAGAGAGACTGCCCAGCATCGGCCCCTCCATCACTGTGACTGCATCCACCCCTGCATCTCCTCCCCCCTGCTTTTTGGACACAAGCAAGGCCCCTGAGAGCTAATAGACATGTCAGCCCTCCCACAGACCCATCACATCTGACCTCAGACACAGCCAAATTCTCCCTCCTTGCATAAGTGTGTCACCTGAAAGATCAAAATAACTCGCATCATTTCCAGCCCTGCCTCCCCCCTGCAGAAGCTGAGCTGGGGGAGCAGCACATGAAACAGCAGTGGCAGAGCGTTCAAACAGGGGGCTAACCCACCTGGCACGCTGTATGCTTGTGTCCCCTACTCCTTCCTCACCTGCCTGAACCCAAATGTTAACAGCAGACTGTTTAACAACTTCTGTTTAACAACAGAAGTAATTTGAATTAAATAGTAGTCCTTACTCATTCCAGCAACATTCCTGAGAACCAAACATTTGGATTAATTTTATTGAAAAGCCTCTAAACAAACACCCAGGCTCTGCTATAACACTGCTGCTCTTGACTCGCCTTAGTAATTCAGTTCCCACTGTGGGGGGCTATTTGTCTCATTCCCCTTGCAACACAAAAGCCATTTCTCCAGTCAAACCTCTACATTATAGATGGTTATTTTCTCTTTTATCATAAGCCCGGTAACAGTCTATTTCACATGGTGGCAAAGCGCACAGCTGAATGATGAAGGTGGCGGCAGAGAAGCGATCCTGCTTGCGCAAGGGACCTCTCCCAGGATTTAAAGCTGTTTGCAAAGCCCTGACTCCAGTGCCACGCTGGCCGTACATCACTGTGATTACACAGACTAGGTTATTCTCATTTACTGGAGAGAGAGATGTAGAGGCAGGAAATGGACCCAGCAATGATGTACTAATGTATACTCCTCTCCAGGAGCTCAGTGCCTCTAAATATGAAAATGTTAAAACCATGTTTTTGATAAGCATGACAAATAATGTAAAGTCATTACAATTTTATTAGAGGAAACATTTTCAAATGCATTGATTAAATTCAGAATAATGACTTGGACCTAAAGATACAAACCTCTAATCTCATCAGCACTAATGACCTCCTGAAATAGAAGGGAGGAAGTCAGCATCTTAAGGGCCGAGACAAAGACCACGCAGCACATGACACCAGCCCTTTATTGGCCATGCTGCAATGGATAAAACTGAGCGAGAAGACAAAGACTGTGGAGAGCGAAACCACAATCCACATGGTTAAACAGCTTCAGCTATCTGCTATTTTAATCACTATTTAAAATTACTTAGTTCTTGAGCTCCAACAAACATTGAGATACTTACTGTAATAAAAATGCAGCAAGTGTTATTCTGTGCATACTTACAACAAAGTATATGGAAAAATGAATGTGTTCAACCTGTAATTGTCTCCCCAATGCAAATGGCTTCTGTTCTGCACTTTCCAATGTGTAAGATACATGCAAACAGCCCACAGACCAAACTGCTAACTCTAAACAAATAACATGCAGCAAGGATCTAATTAAGGCAGCATTTACCTCCCCGCTCTGCCATACGCCATCACTCTTCTCTCACAAAAAGTCCCACTCCTCCCTGACATAAACACCAATCTTCCTCCACAGGCCTACTGAGAGAGGAAAACAAGGGAAGGTGTAGACTTTTAATTTCATTGCACATACAGCCTAAGGATTGATCCAATTGCTCTGTACCTCCCTGATGTTGACTGACAAAGAAAAATGATCATAACCGAGTGGGCGTAACCTGTATTTTGAGGTGCCATTGTCAAGATTAGGGAGACCTGAGCTTGGTAAAGAGCAAGGAAACGAGCAAAGATGACTGTGCATCATGATAAATGTTCTCCTGGGTTCTGGAGGTGGCCAGGGCTTGTCCTCATCTCTGCCATGGTTGAGAAAAACCTCAGGGACATGGTCAACCTAAACTTGTCTCCAAATGTCTGAGCACACTCAGCAGACCAGGTGGAAAGCAGAGTACAGTCATTGCGTTGTGCTTCCCATGCCCTGAGGATTGGCACATGGCTGTTGCCTTCTACCTGCAAAACCTGCAAAGTTTCTTCACATTGAAGGTACCTACCACGGGAAACAATCAACTAAAACTAAATTGCTCATGCAGTAGTGCGTACATAATTGGGGCCTTTTATACTGAATACTCCTTTTATCCTCCCTCAACAATGAACACTGTAAAAGATTTTTTTATCCCATGTTCTTTTTTTTCTCTCCCATGTTTAGCCAGTCCATTCTTGCTCTGTGAAAATCCTAAGAAAGAAAGAAGAGTGAAATGAATGTATACTATGTCTGTCAAAATACAGACAATAAACTGGGAGAAAGTAAATTGTTCTTCCCTAAACTCAATTACCATTATCTTACACATTTTCCAAAACATCAACAGAAGAAACTGCTAATGGAAGAAGAATTGTTTTAACAAAGGTTGTATCCTTAAATTTAACATTACCAGGGAAGAAGAAAATAGCAAATAGTGCATCATTGTGGAAAACCAGCAGAATTATCCAGCTGCTTTCCCCCATCTTGTTTCTTTTCTGTGGTTTGTAGATTTATGTACTAATTCTCACAAGGACTACATCACAGAATAACGCACGATTCATTCATTTGTTCATTAAACTTAACCAGCGGAGCTTCATCTGTCAGGTAAATGGGAAACACGCACTGACAATACACAGCTGTGCATTAACCCTATTTCTGCCTGTCTCACCGTGACAGAGCTCAAATCCGAAACACAAATCTCACCTCCAACAGAGAGCAATGTAGCTTAACCTCCCTTCAAGACTCAAAACTTGTGCAAGACCCCAGGCCCCCACATCAGAGTACCCTGTATGGTGACAAACTGAGTTTCAGAGCTTCGGCTCTGAACCTCCGGGACACAGGAGAAGCCAGGAGCTTGCTGGCTGCAGATACGCTCCCTGCACTCTAGAAGCTAGAAAGATGCTATTCTGTGCTCCCCTGTAATTTCCAGGAACACAATAGAGAATGTGTTTCCAGGAACAAGAGATAATTATTTACCTTGCATATTTAATGCAAATTTTCCAGACAACTAATTACTTGAAGTGGATTGCTACTGTAAGATTTTTTTTTTTCCTTAAACTGTCATTCCAAATTCAAGATATGAGTTTGGTTGCTTTTTCTTCCCTTTCCTTTATTACAGGAATAAACTTTCTATTATTGCTCTATATCTGTCATTAAAATTGCAGAGTGTGCAAACACTGATGGGTGACTCTCTTCTCTATAACAGTCTCTGTTTTGCTGTAACAACTGGTAATGCTGTATAAGATGTGGTTCCACATAGGAAATATTTAGAACAAACAAAAAGAGAACACTGGCTACCCCCATATATTAAATATCTGATAGTAAAGTAAAAATAATATATGTGGTAGTGCAGCTGCACAACATTATGATAATTGAGTCTGTTCTCCAACTCTCAAACCACGGAGTTTCAGCCTTTTTCAGTATTCTTTTTGTAGTTGTTTTAAATAAGGATACTTCATTTCTAAGCTCTTCCCATCTTCATTTTTTTCCCTTGAACTCAACTCTGAGAGACTTAATGAGGACAGAAAATTGATCAGTGAGTACTCTTTATGCTTTATTTGAAAGCACATAATGTTTCTCACAAGTCCTTTTTGTAGGAAAGATATTTCCAGCAAGTCTTTCTCTTCTATAAAAATATTAAGAAGAAAGATAGAAAAAAGAGACATGGCAGCCCAGGACTTGGGCACAGGCCCGTTCCATTCAACTTCCACAGGAAGATTCACTCCAGGTCCGCAGGCACAGGGTTCGGTGAAGCACCATAACATAACGCCATACAATGGTAGCTGCCACTGCTAGAAACCAGGACTGACCTGTTATCTCCCAAGGGCTCACAGCTGGACTGCTGCTGTCTCTCAGTCCTCAAGGGATTTTGAGGGAGTGCTGTATAGGGAGGGAGTATTCTGTTTTTAATGAGCCCTTGGCTTCTGCAAAAATGGACAGTAACAAAAGTTAACTACTAAACCTTTATTGATCTCCGTGTGTGAATTCCTTGCTCTATGCAGAAACAGGAGGGGAAGCCTGGCAAAAATCACACACACCAGATTCCAGCCCGGGGTGAGCCCCAGCCACTGCGTGCTAACCTGCCAGATGGTGCATTGGTGCAAACAACCACAAAACCACAGAGGTCCCTCGTGTGAGCACATAACTCGGCACACCGTTGTGAGGATCCACTGGCAAACTTTTGATATGTCAGAACACAATGACTTGGCTGGCACAGATGTGCTTTTCAGACACCAAGGCTGCATCTCCCCCAGCTGCATACTGCCAGCTCTCCCCAGTGGCAGCCCAGTGGGTTTTAGGAGTAATCCAAGAGATCTTGCATACTCAAGTCATGAACCTCCAGTGCCCCAAGTCACCTGTGCTGAAACGTGGCTCGCGCAGAGAAGCGTGAGGCTCAATCCTATTCTGTTGTGGTTTTATTAAATTAAAAACAAACCCGCAAATAATGGTTGATGTTCAAACCCAAATCTTCATCTGTTTATGGACCACTGTTTACATGTGGGGTTTTTGTCTCCAAGAGCTGTCCAATCCAAAATGAATTTATAGTCCTGTCTACAGAAACATAACATTAACCACAGAGTGACAAGACATCTGCGTGGGAGAAATAAACAACCTTTGGCAGAACACACTGGAGTGCAAGTTCGTTAACATGCAACTACAGGAGTAGTAGGAAACAAAACCAGCTAGTTACCCTTAAAAATACCAAAACAGCATGCTTAAAACTTTCTTCTCTATTGCTTACTGCTATGATTAGTGGTTAGTAAATAGTTATGTGATTGCAGCGACCAGATGTCACAATGGTGAGCTGGACAGCACTGGGTAGGTACTGTATGAATAAAAAGAGGCAACAGTTGGCCTAAAGGGTAGCTTGTTAATGTTACTTACATCATTTTGGTTTCAGGGCAGGGGGAGGATCTTACTCAGAAGGATATTTCTAACGGCACTCAGAAAATACATTGGCTCATCAGTTAGGCTATTAACACAGAATAACTATGTGAATAATAAATATAAATAAATACTATGTCAATAATAAATACAAATTACTCAGAGCAGTAACAGTAAATGGTATAGTTTGAGATAAAGCCTAATAATAGCCATATCACTACATGCACTGTTTGTTGAATGGGGCAGACAGTTTAAGACATTTCCCATGTTAGCCAGGAGTAATTTTTAAACTGAACTATAAAAGAGTTTGTGAAAAATGAAAATATATTTAATTGCAAAATGGACTCAAGATGTGCATTACATCAATGAATCTTATCAGGCTCCTTTCATCTGCAATTCTCACCAGCAACAAAAATGGAAAGTGGGTGGGAAGCCGTTTAAAGTGCCTTTAAGCTTCCCACTGATGTACTCTAAACAAAAGGTTCAAGGTTTCTGCAGGAGGAGTACAAACCCACCAGGACTTCAGGAAGGGCACGTGTCCTCAGTTTTCCCATGAACCCCTCTCTGCTCTCAGCGCTGTGGCTGTGGGAGCACGGTGGTCTGCCTCACCCCAGCTGCGGCTGGCTGGGGACATGCAGCCAAGACACTCTCACCGCAGGCAGCTCATCTGAATAGGGGTGTGTTTAATGTGACTGTTCACAGTGGTCTCTCTACACACAGTTTGCACTGAATTTAACATTTGAAGTAGATTGTTCAATATCTCCTTTTAAATCAATTGCTACATGCAATTTTTCATATTAGTTTGCAAGATACAAAAAATAAGAGCGTAAACCATGACTTCAGCTATGATCATTAACCTGTAATTGATTTTCCATTATGTCATTTTAGTCTTTTCATGCACCCACTATATCATGGACTAAACCTTCAGCAAGCTGAGTGTGCCCACAGCCAGTCTCTGGGGCAGACAGAAAGCCTTCACTCAGCCACACACATCGTCCATGGAGGTCAAATGGCACAGCTTAGGCACGTGCTGTAAGTGGTTATAGTCAAGGATAAGATGAATATTTTAAGAAAGGACATTGAAGCCTCTTTACCCAAAATAAACTCCATGCCTGGATGATCAAGGGAACGAGCAGGAAGCCTATCAATCCAGTGAGGCTACAGAAGGGAAGGACTTTGCTAGCTGCTCGTGCCGCAGCAGGCACATCCCTGCCGGAGCGATGGCAAGTCCCAGCCCAAGGGCTGCAGTTCAACAGCGATGAGGGAGCAATTGCAGGAGGACCAAAAGAGGTGAAAGGAAGACAAGGATGTACCATTTCCCTTCATACAGGATGAAACGCAGCCCAAGCCCACATGCAAAGCCGAGTTTCACCAGGTGCATTGCCAGGGCGCAGCAAGGGGAAGGCAGTGCTTGGCCTGCAGAAGGGCCTGCAGGATTGCGCCTTTGGGAAATGCGGGCATCGCTCCCACCCATCTGCTGTGGAGTGTGCAGGGCCTTCGAAGACCAGAAGGAGAAGCAGGAGCTGTGCAGCACTCAGGGAACAGCTGCTGCGGGGCTTCCCGGGGGCTGCAGCCAGCTGCACGCACCAAGACACCCTGCTCTTGGTTCTGCTCACGGGGAGATTTGCCAAGGGGAAGGCAGCTGGCAAAAGCCAGTGAATCCTTCAGCTCAAGCTAGCAGAGATCCTGGCTGGGCCCCTGCCAGATCTGATGGTGGGTCAGATAAAGAGCTCTGCGCTCCAGGTAGCTCATAAAAAGAGATTAAAGCAACACAGTCAATGAGACAGTTTCCTTCTACTTGCCCGCTCAAGCAGAACAATTTCCCCTCCAGATTAATTTCTGCCTTCCCCTACTCAGTGGAGGTGGCTGTGAATTGGCCTTGAGGGGGAGGCACCAGGGTGCCCAGGTGGGAGGCAGGGGAGAGCCACAGCCAGAAGAATGGAGAGGGGCACAGCCAGAGAGTTCACATCCCCCCTTCACACTCCCAGCACGAGACCATTCCTGTGGGATGAGTGTGCTTCCTGCTGAGGCAGCGAGACAGACCCATAGGCTGCAATGCAAATTTAATGAGTGATTATAAAAATAATTTAAAAGCATTTCGTGGACACATAACTAAACAATCATTTCCATGGCATTGAGAGAGTTCATCCAGACTGACCGTGGAGGTCCAATCTGACTGGGAGATTTTCTCTGCTCTTTGCAAGCATGGCTTTGACTGACGAGGGAGCACGAGACAAGCATTAGTGACATGCCTTGTTAAACTTTGTCAATAATGCAACGAGGAAGCCATAAGACACCGCTGAGATTGAGAATGACAGATGGAGATTCTGCCAAGATAATGCTGTGTTGTGGTTTTGTTTAGCAAAGTGGGGGGGAGTCCTAAGGTGGCAGCTTCTGTAGGAAACTGCTAGAAGTCACTCCCCTCTGTTCAGTGGACTTGGCTGGGCCTAGGGCAGACCCGCTGCTGGAAAAGGCCAAGGCCAAGCCAATTGGTAGCAGAATGTTCTGTGATAATGCCTCTGTGATAAAGTATTTAAGAAGGGGGAAACAGGAGAAAAAAAAAAAAAAAAAGAGAAAAGAAGATGTGAAGAAGCTGAGCAGGGGCAGAGGCACAGACTGGGAGGCACGGACCTCGTGGGCCTTGCAGGCCTCACCCTCTGGCCTCTCGCCAGGCGGCCAACTGGGCCCAACTCGGCCTGGCTGCAAGAAGTGGAGAGAAGAGGAGAGGAGATGGATGACGTGAAGAGATTCTGAGAGGCGTCTGCCAGTCTGTTGTGAAGAACTTTACTTGCGAGAGAAACAGCTACAGACGCCAAGGTCAGTGAAGAAGGAGGAGGAGGAGTAATGTGGCTCCTGGCCAAGATTCCCCTGCAGCCAAGATCCCCCTGCATGGTGGAGCAGGTTGTCCCCCTGCAGCTCATGGAGGTCCACGGAGGAGCAGAGATCCACCTGCAGCCCATGAAGGACCCCACACTGGGGGAGGTGGAGGCCTGAAGCAGGCTGTGGCCTGTGGAGGGCCTACTGGGACAGCTGTTCTGGAGGGACTGCACCCCGTGGAAGAGATGACCCATGCCGGAGCAGTTTCATGAGGGACTGTGGCCCGTGGGAGGGACTCCACAATGGAGCAGGGGAAGCATGTGAGGAGTTTTTCCCCCAACTATGAAGCAGTGGTGTAAAACATCACGTGATGAACTGACCGCGACCCCCATTCTCTCTTCCCCCCTGTGCCGCTCAGGGGGAGAAGGTAGTAGAGATAATGTTAAGCTTGGGAAGAGGGAGGGGTGGGGGGGGAGGTTGTCTTGTTCTCCGTCTCATTCTCCTGCTGTTTTTAGTAATAAATGAATAGTTTTCCCCAAGTTGAGTCTGTTTTGTCCGTAAAGGTAACTTTAAGGATTTTCTCCCCGTCCTTATCTCAAACCTTGAGCCGTTTTTCTTATATCATCTCCCCCTATTCTCTCGAAGGGTGGGGGGAGTGAGAGACAGACTGCATAGTCTGGGCCTGATCGGGGCTGAACATGCTGCTTTCCTCCAAGGACAGCCATGACCTACTCAAGCTCCAGGGATGGTCATCTATCATGTCAGCATTTCCACCTTCCCCAAGAAGGGCAAAGCTAGCTCCCCAAGGCTCAATGTCCCTTAAACCTTTCCACCAAAACAGATTAAAGAGGAAAAAGAAGAGACAGAGTAACACCATGTATCAGCCATACAATTACTGATTGTACATGAAGTCCATATTGGCTATGCTTTCCCCTAAAATTTGCAGAGCACCACCCAACTGAAGCCTACATCAACTAAAAGCACTCGGGCACCTAGCAAAGGGAATCCATTGACCAAGTCTCAGGTTTGGATCTGCACAAACATTTTAAAAGATGGAGGTCTGCAAAGAAACAGACAAACCTACTCTCACATCCATGTGCCTAACGCCTGTGTTGTGCTTCATACCAGATAACTACAACAGGACAGAAACACCAACACCCCAGCTAACCAACTGAATGAGTCAAGATTTTGTGGGTGCTAGTTAACATTTCCAGGGAAATGCAGCATAATAATGAAAAACTGTGTTGCAGGATTCTCTTCAAAAGCATTCAGTTCTTTTTTCCAAGATGAATAACTGATAGGTCAATACCTCTAATGCATTAAAAATATTTGCTTCATAGCCCCCAAGAACCCCTACTTCCTTTAGCACAGTCTGAGGTTTCTGTTACTGCACCAAGAGTCTCAAGAGAACAGCAAGATAAGAATCTACATTCTCCTATCTACAGCATCTCTACTGTAACTGCTGCTTACTATACCCCTGTGTGGTGCCTCAACATATTTACACCTGGTTTTGAATTTACTGTAAGTTCTTTATGGATCATAATTTTGAACTTTGTTCCCTGTAGAGAAACTTTCATCTCTTGATCTGATTCAAGCTTCTATCACATAACCGTTAAGTACAACATCTGAGCCCTAAGGTCAGATTGTTAAAATTTATTTCAAGACTCTGTGTAACAGAACGCATCAGCTGACAGCAGGAGTCTATGTGAACAATTAAAAACACAACAGAAGTGCTTTTCTCATCTGTCAAGTGGCCATTCATGTTTTATTTAGTTTGTTAAGCATATTGCTGCTGGTTTGAAATTAAGATCAACAGTTTGCAGACAAACAGTCTTTTATAAAAAAGTAACTCCTGTTGAATGGCACAGGTGTGAAACAGTGGATTTGGCCTCACCCCACAACAATAAAGGGCTGTCTTACCCTAACCTCTGCCTAAAAGCCTTGTCTTCTTCCATGTACTTCACCTTCAGCTGCACCTTCTGGGAAGAGCTATAGTGTTTTTGATGTGCTTATTATACTTAATATTCACTGAAGCCAGCCATAGCAACTCCTGGATCGTGAATCTTTCACCACTCCATTCCTACGAGTCAAAAGCAGAGACTTTCCCCTAAGGTCTGTCTGCCCCATGCTTATCTGGAGCTGCTGCAGGCTCCCACAGCTGCAAAATATCCCTTGTACAAGAATGTCCTTTAAATAGTGGATGATACTGAGATGGTTTTGGGAATTTCCTCTCTCATTTTCTGTTTCACAGCCTGTCCTCAAGTCTCTAATGACATATACTCACACCTCCACATAGAATTTAAGGGGAGTGGAAACAGACTGTTCATCTACAGGCAACACAATTTTTCTCTAAAATGTGGTAAGTTGTTAAGTAAAATGTCACTAGGAAAGGAATTCCAGGTGACTACAGATTATTTGACTGTCCACACAAAGTCTTGGACTACACCTTGAAATGAAAGGCTCCTTTCCATTAAAAAAGTACATATAAGAGTTTGCAATTAAAAAAGCATTGAGAAAATGCTCTGTCTCTAAGCTGGTGCAAATCTTCATAGTTCTGCTGATTTCAACATACCAGCATACAACAATAACCCTTTTAAGTGGAAAAAAAAAAACCAAACAGTTAAAAACATGTCTTCAAGTCCTTTACTTTCAAGTTTGGGGGAGAATTACTCTTCTCCTACCTAGCTGTCAGAAGCTTTGCTAAGAAAAACCCCAATATGTGAGGGCAGCAGGAGCCTCAGAAAGCGCACAGCAGTCAAAATTCAGCAGAATTACTTGTTTTGCTTCTACCAAAATCATAGAATCATAGAATCATAGAATGGTTAGGGTTGGAAGGGACCTTCAAAGGTCATCTAGTCCAACCCCCCTGCAAGGAGCAGGGACATCCCTGACTAGGTCAGGTTGCTCAGAGCCTCATCCAGCCTGGCCTTGAACGCTTCCAGAGATGGGGCCTCCACCACCTTTCTGGGCAACCTGTTCCAGTGTTCTATAACCCGCATCGTAAAAAATTTTTTCCTAATTTCTAATCTAAATCTAGCCCCCTCTATTTTAAAACCATTACCTCTCGTCCTATCGCAACAGGCCCTACTAAACAGCCTATCCCCATCTTTCTTGTAGGCCCCCTTGAGGTACTGGAAGACCGCTATCAGGTCTCCCCGGAGCCTCCTCTTCTGCAGGCTGAACAGCCCCAACTCTCTCAGCCTGTCCTCATAAGAGAGGTGCTCCAGCCCTTTTATCATCTTCGTGGCCCTCCTCTGGACCTTCTCCAACAGGTCCATGTCCTTCTTGTGCTGGGGGCTCCAGAACTGGACACAGTACTCCAGGTGGGGTCTCACCAGGGCAGAGTAGAGGGGGAGAATCACCTCCCTCGACCTGCTGGCCACGCTTCTCTTGATGCAGCCCAGGATGCGGTTGGCCTTCTGGGCCGCAAGGGCGCATTGCCTGCTCATGTTAAGCTTCTCAAGTAAATAAAAATAAACTGCACCACTAATTTTCTTCTAACAAGTAATTTCCATCAGGCAACTTACTATTATTTTTCCAACTTTGTACAAATTTATTTTTTTATTTGGGAATATTTAAAGGAAGGAGCACTCAATAAATACCTCTATGAACTACACATCCATTTCTTGATAATCTGCTGAAGAGATAATTCCTACCAGTTACAGAAACCTAAGGTCCACACTCTGAATTGACTTTTTTGCTCCTCTGCCGAGTGCAGAGGGAACAGAAGACTCAGGAAGACGACATCAAACAAAATGGAAGAGTTTGCTTTACCACAAACTACTTTCTAACACAGGCTGTTCAAAAAGAAAAAGCTACAAAGTAGAAGGACTTCACTTACGAGTTTCAGTATAAGGATTTCACTGAAAGAGGAGGAAAACCAAGGAGCCAACACCAAACAATCACCCGCTACCTCAAGCCCCACACACCCAGTGCTGGGGAAAGGGAGGTCTGAGGGCACCGCATGAACCAGGGCTTATGGCAGGAGCACTGCCCAGCACTCGCTGGTGGCTGGGAGCCACCTGTACCCCACAGGTGACCCTGCAGCTTCCCATAGGCTGTTCTCCACCCTGCCAAAGGGTCTGCTTTGGTTCACACAGCTGTAAGCTGCTTCTTTCACACAGACACTCTGATACTCCTCTCCCTCTCCACCCATGGGGTCCCCTTAGCTCAGGGTGCCTTAGCAGGCACCTTAAGGACTCACGGGGCACAGCTGCAAATGCTGCTGAGACACAGTCAACAATCTACAAATGCAGTTTTTACCATGCAAGGCAGGGCCAGCACCACAGAGTGCTTGTCACAAAGCTTACCCTAGTTTCCCATTTCTCTGCCTGCCTCCAACCCACTGCCTGTCCTTGGAAAAGGCAGCTATAGCCTTGTGAGAAGAGCTGCAGGCCTGGGCTATCCAGGCCAACATGAGGATACAAAACCAACACCTGCCCCCAACCACTCCAACATTGAGACATTCAAGTCTGAGGCATAAACTTGACAAGTAATGGTTTGCTGGTGTTTTGGGGGGGTTTTGTGATTTTTGTTGTTGGTTTTTTTGTTTGTTTGTTGTTTTGTGTGTGTGTATGTGTGTGTGTGTGTGTGATAGCATGTTCTGTAGGTCCAGCTTTCCTTCAAAACCCTTCTCAGAAGAATGTGTCTACTGCAAGCTGAAAAAACAGCTATTACTACAACTGTTAGGCTACTGAAGTGACTGCATGTTACAGATGTGTCATCCTGAACTCTGCAAGCCAAAAATACATTTCCAGTGCTTTTAGTTTATTCAAAAAAAGGTTGACTGCAGTTCTGTAAACAGAGCCTACCTCCAGCATCAAGGGTCTGAAGTCATGCAGTGAGCTGGAATATGCATCTTCTAATGGCAAATCCCTTAGTAATCTCAAAAACAGGAAATGAAACAAAAGCCCACAAATAAATTGTATTTCAGTTACTGGTCAAAACACTGGACATTTCTTCCCAGAACCTCTGACCTTTGCTCAATATCTCATGGAAAATAAAAATTCAAGGGATTTCTGCTTAGGATCACATTTTCCTCTCCTATGCATATCTTCAGCCCTCATGTCAAAGAAACCTTCTTAGGAGCCAGAAAGCAAAGAAACCATGGTTCCCTCCAGAGCTCAGCTTGCTCACGCTGCTCCTCCAGCTGTCTGGAAGGAGGCCCCTTCTCCCACCCTCTCACCTGGAAAGCATCGCGTCCTGGCCTCAGGGGCTTCCACCCGGGCAGGTGGCTGCTGCTCCCCTTCCTCTTGTGATACTGCTGTAGTAGGATGAAGGCAAAGGTCACTCTGATGTCTGAAATCTTCTACCATGTTTGTGCCCTGCTACTCCACACCCATATGGCAGACAACAAAGAAAACAAATGAATCAGAGCTTTTCCTTCCAAGTAGCATGAGCTTTTAGAATTTTTTTACTTAACTCTCACCACTATCTACACTGTCATCATACTACCCTTAAACTATCTATTCATGTGATCATTTTCCAGATGTTCAGTGATTAAAATGAACTTGCTCCACTAGCCTCCCTCTCAAAGACAGGAGAATATGAAGTATTAAAGTATCATTGAACCTAAAACTTAAGAGATTGAAAATTTTTTTGTTTGTTTGTTTGTAGGAACACCTCCATTAAATGTAGTTTGGGCTTTTTCCTCCCTACTCTTGTGGCATATTCTCCCTCCATTTTTATTTTTACAGGAAACAACAACATCATAATGTTTTCTCTATGCCAGAACAGCCTCCCTGTGTGCTATTAATGCTGCAAGCTCCTCTTGTTCTCTGCAAGCAACCCTCCAGGATATGCCTATAGAAGGAAGAGAGAAAAGCTTTTCTTGATGCTAATAGGGTTGGCTCATGTCACTACTGGCTCAGAACTACACTTCACAGATACACCTCTCCTCCTCTTTTATACCTTCTCATCACTGCTGACTCAGACATATTCACCTACTTAAATTCTGCTTGAGCTCAAGTTGAGGCATTAAAATGTTTTTAATTTCCAAGAATAGGAAGATTTAGAAAGACTGTTCTCACTCCTCCAAAGCACACGCACACACAGCACTTCCCCTAGTTAGTACATTATTAGTATTTCTTTCCACGAATTTCATTGCTTGCAAATAGATTATTTTCAGGGAAATGTGCTTGGTGTAAAATCTTGCACAGAGGTGTTGATTAGCTAAATGTCGCTCATTTTGCATAGCCTTTTTTTATATATATAGTTTGGATCTGTAGGAACCTTCCTGGAAGGTTAATGGATGCATAGGAAAAGTTTGTGTAAAATGAGCCAAGCGTTTGCTAAGAAAGACAGCCACATGGTCATAAAGTAGCAACCGCCATGGAGGGCTTAGACGCAGGCAAATGCAGATGTGGCAGTGCACAGAATAAACACAAGATAAGCGCAGCTCTCTGCATACGTAATGGGTGTCTTCAGGGTCACCAACATCCAGCCAGCCACACTCTCAGATACACTGCCAGTGGCACGAGGCTCCTCGCCAGGCCTGGGATGGATGGGACCTCCTGGACAGCTGCAACTTGTATCCTGAGCAGATGGAAGAGGAAAATGGTATGTTGTTGGGCTTCTTCTAAAACAGAGTAACCCACACACAGGAAAAAGGAAGACTAGAAAAAGCCTGTTCTCCCATGCTCACTCATGTGAACTTCTGATAGGAAATTAATCTCTTGACCCCATCCATTTAGAAATAGGAAGGAACAAAAACCATGTTTCAGTTAACAAGGAACACCACAGTGTCAACCACAAATACTTGCCTAACTCTGTTTCCGGAGAACTGACATGTAGGTAAACTAGGTAGTTCATTACATAGAATACTAGAGCTTTGGGGAGAAAAAAAAAAAAAAAAAAAAATACAAAAATTAGTATTAGTTGAGGTTTGGTTTTTTTTTTTTTTATACAAATGTGGAAAAATAGTTAAGAGGGACATTTTCACATTTGGAAAGCCAAAGCCATGCATCTTAGTCCATGTTATGTGTCCATATTAAACCCACAGTCTATAGCTGGAGCTGCAAATACTCAGCCTTAAGAAATCAGTTCACTTATTCACAGAGCCAAATTTTCACATTTTCATGTTCTAAAACCCCTTTTTAAGTGGTTTACCAAAGTTACACACACTTGAGAATTTATTTTGAAAAAACTGTTCCAGCAAAGATTAGATTTGACTTCAGACTCTGCTCACATACTCAAGACTACAGAACGATTCAAAATTTGTGCATCCCATTGCCAATTCATCCAGGAGCACGAAATGATTCGTCTGGCATAAAACATTTCTTCTAATTTATAAGCCTTATCTGAAGTAGCATGGTGATTGATGCTGCAGTAAAGAATGTCTTCCAAATTTCATTTTAGCTTAAGTATCTGATTTTCAACATATGCAAAAGGAAAAAATAAAAAGTATTCTGGTTGTAACATGTAGCTGACATTTCTGAAATGACAGCGGACTGGTTTCTAATTTTTCCCAGAGGAAAGATTGCCAGTATTTCTTTGCTTCTTTCAGCATTTGTAAATTTTCCCTGTCATCATTTTGAAATAGTGGGAGTCATCCCTCACAGCACAGCGACCCCCAGGCCTCTCTGATACCAAACTGATTGTTACATAGCACAAGCCATGACCCTCACCTATTGTGGTCTCACAGAGGCTTTATCCATAGGAGTTTTAACACCTTTGGCTAAAGGAGTGCTACATAAGGCAAAAAAAAGGGGCTTAATCTTACTGATCTCCTTTGCCCCCTGTACACCAACAAAGGTATCATGCCCCAGCAACCTCTCCACCCTCAGGATGTTGCTCTATTTCCCCTCTCCCTCCCTCAGTGGAATCTTTTAAAACCACTTTTAATAACCCATTAAAGCCATGCATCTGCCTACAAAGCAACATCTGCCTACAAAGCAACATAGCACCTCGCCGGTTCATGTTAAAGAGGCTTCTTTGGGTATCACTCTCCCAAACAGCAACCCGCAAAGCCAATTTTTATTCAAATTGCACGAAGATAATTGAAATTTGCAGTTCTAACCAGTCACTGAGGCTGAGCATCCAGCCTCCCCTCAGGCTGCTGCTGGAAGGAAACAAAAGCCTGTGTCAACAGAGAGGAATGATTTAAAACATGTTTGCTTTTTATAGGATGCACTCTATAAGCACCACTTGGTAAACAAAAATGTGCCATTAAATAGCTACCAGTAAGCAATTCTGCAGTTGACAGGTACCTCATTCATTCTTCTAGCCTAAAGAAAAGAGACTTTTTTACTATGTCAACAAGGTGAATAAGCTGGAAACATCGCAATTACCTGGATCTATAGAGCTCAGTTCTGCTCCAGCCACCCTCTGCAACCCCAGCAAAGGCAGAAAGGGTGACAGAAAGCTAAGACTGGATCTTAAGTGTTTAAAGATACCTCAAAAATCACATGCCTGATTATGGCAGAAATTTCCATTAGTACTGAAGTGCAGCTCTGACCTCACTGCAACCAGTGGAAGATTCAGAGTGGATTTCAGGACATCCAGGAGGCATCTCTTCAGTGGGACCTGTGAGACAGCGGTGGTGGCGGCACTAACTTGATTTCTGATGTGGTCTCTTGAAAAGATGAAATCTCTTCATATGCATCTCTTAAAAAGCTCTGTTTTCACTTATTAAGTATCACTGAGTCTTTATTACGAGGGGCATAATGAGGCTCCTGTTCACTGACAATCACCTCCCTCCCCTAAAAAGACCACAAAAATGGACAATAAATAATGACAGTATTACCCTTGAAGGCTCTACACCATCAGGTGCCTGAGCAATCCTGATTAAACAATCCCCTAGCCACGGTGGCCAAGTGACAACAGAAGGGACGGCCTCACTTTCTTATGGTGGCATATTCAATGTTTCAAAAGTACAGAGGCAGATATTTTAAAATGTATTCTGTTAAAACCAGCATGAAATGAATATGCATTACTAATTTTGCATATGTTGTACATTGAAATTGCTGCAGGAAAATGCTTAATGATATGAAAGCAGCAAGGTTATCTCAGAGGTGTAACCTCTGTGTCTAGCAGCCATCACCTGCAATGTTCTTAGTACTCTTCAGCAGAATTGAAGCCATGCAACCTCCCCTTTCCTCCACCATCCTGAACACAGAAAAAGAAAGGGTGTAAAATGACAATGAATTCACTGTTCTCCTCTTTCATGGTCCACTGCCCTTCGCTGTCAGCAACCTTAATTTTCATCCAATACGCATGAAAAATCAAAGACACCAAAGACTAAAAGGACCAAATCTCTTCCCCAATCAACTTGCAATGCCCTGATGTCAGTGGCTCTGCACTAAAAGGAAGCCTTGCCCAGGCAGAGGAACGGCGCTGGTTCAGCAGTCAAATTTCAAACCTCATTTTGTCCAAACTGCTGATGACCTTGGCCTCAGTGGTGAAGAGCACAGAAGGACAAAGGCCACTCACAGCCCATGCGGCCAAGCAGGCATCACCCAGGGACAGAGCAGTCAGAAGGATGTAAGGAGCGGGGACTGCACCCCTCTGCTCTCCCTGCTGCTCCTGGGACAGCAGCACAGTCATCAAATGATGGTTAAGCACTGCTGCATGGACACCACAGTTTGCAATCAAGTTCTCTGTGATACAGAAATCCCCTTCCTGGTGGCAGCAGCAGCACAGAGATGGCTCTTGCTCCAGTGGGTGATAGCGCTGCAGAGAGACAGCAGCACTGAGGAGGCAGGTGAGCAGCAGAGGTACTGCAGAGGTAGGACAGAACGAACTCACACATACCTTCACAAACCAGGACAAGTTTGATGCTGTACCGAAAGGCAAGGGAAGCCCTCAATAGAGCACAGAGGGTCAATGTGATCAGTTTCAGTTAACTCAGCTGGCAAGCAATAAGGACAATCTGTTCATCTCCTGCAGAAATTAAGTGAAATTGCAGTGTTGAAAAGCATTTGAGTTGGATTAAGAGTAACGGAATGACGCTGGCTGATTAAGAGTGAGTTGCATTAGGCATTGAGGCATTTAAACGAAGATTAAGAAAGTGCACATGCATTTCAGTTGGGAGAACCAAAGTAATTAAACATCACTAGTCCCATCACGCGGTGCAGCACAGACAGCAGTACCGGAATATTAGATCACAGAGACTGTACCAGAACTAGCTGGTACAAAACATCAGAGTCACTTTCCAGTCAACTCAATGTAGCTCAGGTTTTTCTGAAAAAACAGGTCTAAGAAATTCATCTTCAGAGCACTTTCTCAAGCATTTCTCCCCATACATTGGGTGAAGTTAAGAACACAGGGCCTTCACAGGTTCCCTTGGGTCATGAAATCCTATTCTCTGCTACAGTACATAAGCACATCAGCAGGTATCTGACCCCACACCTCTACCCTTCCACATCCACCCCAGCAGCCTGACACCTCCGTCTGGCTCAGAGGCATCGAAAACACCAAGGGGTTGCAAGACAGCAATTTATTCTTCAGAAAATATCAATATTTATGTGATTTCCATTTATTTGCCTGACAAAAATTTCTCATTTGGCTCCAACTCTCATATGGAAGACAGGGAAAGACTGAATGTGGAAAGGAAGGGAGATTTTTTTAAAAAGAAATATGAGACATGGAAAATCTTCATTAAGTTTAACTTAATGTGGAAAGGAGTTTAATTTGTGAAGACACCAGTAAGAAGAGGTCTTCCCTATGACCCAAAGCACATCCCCAGAAGATCTCTCCCACAAGCATGGTGAAGCAACAGCATTTTTTCAGCATGGCACCAGAGCAGCTGCCAAGTCTGTTCTGGTATTGTAATCACTCAGTTAATCACAAATCCCCATGACATCTCTTAGCTACATAACTTTTTATTTTTTAAGGAGCTTTAGAAATAAAGCTTCCATTTGGTCTACATGGTATTTTAGTTCAACTGATGAGTCTGATATTGTAATTCTTACACTCATAATGCAGTCTACGTTCAAAATCAAAACCTGCTCTAGAAGCCACGGTTCCTGTATATCTAGGAGCCGTGTTTGCCACAAGAATGCTGGAAATAAGAATGAATTTAAACCTGTGTTCATTAAAACATCTAACGAGAAAATTGCTGCCTAGAGCAGTAAATGGTAACTTGTTATTGCTGATGAAGACAGCAGAACTCATTTGTAAATACAATAAGTGATAATTTCAGATACTCTGGCCTCAAATCAAAAAGCCAGCATGTTTTTCATTCACAAAGAAAGTGATGGGATTTGTACAGCCTGCAAGTGCTCAAATGTTGTATTTATCCCACTGAAATACAAACCTGTACAGAACATGATCCTCTTCTCATTGAGGTCAGGACAGCTTTTGACTCAAATGGAAGCAAATTAAACTCTGCTGCCTCTAAGCTGGTACACCAGTCAAGAGGACCTATTGTGTCCAGAGATTTAGGAGCAAAAATAAAGCAACTTGAACTTAAAAAAAACCATGGCTGCAGCACTACGTTGTATAATAGCTGCATGTCTCTTCAGAAAGGAGCCGTGTGCCACTTTGGCCGGGAAGCACAGCTATTCATACTCCGGCAGGCTTTACACCCTAGCAGCATCTTTACTGCTCTCGAGTGTTTGAGCCAATGAAACCTCAAAGAGGCAACATGAAAGTCATGCAGATTTCAACCACTTATTTCTGGAACTGCCAAAACCGGAAGGGAATAGCCTCTCCCCCACGTTTATCAGCTTAGAAACAAAACACAGGAGTATTTTCTCACCGTCTCACATCACTGAACAAAGAGTAACACTTTCATCCTGAAACAAATGATGCTACAGGAAACTATTCAGTCACCAGGGTAATGGAAGGAGGTAATCACCAAGCTCCTCCTTAGTCAGCAGAGCCTGTAGCTTCACATTTGGGCTCCAGCACACCAGTGCCCCAGGCACAGACACACCGTATACGCTTGACCCTATGCCAGCACCCGTTCTTAGACCATTCAATATTGCATGAGGGTTCTTTGTAAAATTTACACATGCTGATACATCTATTGCCATTACTGCCATTCAGACAACTACAGGCAGTAACTGGAACAACTGAGCCCTAACCAGGGCTTTGATCTGCTATTCCTTTTGTACAGGAGCTTTTGTAGCAAAACCCATTATAACCAGTATGGTACAAACCGGCAGGTGACAGCAGAGCGAACTCTGAGCAATACTCATATGAACTTGAACAGAGACAAAGACATTTATTTCATTGCGCTGTGTTTAATACATAGCCTTTCACCTCTTAAATTAACCAAGGGCAAGGGACTTTCCCATACTCCTAGCAGTGGAGTGAAATTATGCATTCAGAGCTAATTATCTGATATGCTGTTTCAACCCTGTCATTATACATGTCGAATAAGGACAATGCAAAATGTAGCTCCCAGGCAAATAAGACAGACACAGGGTGAGCGTGAAAGACAAACTTCCCCTAAAGGACTGCAACGCCCAAGACACCAGCTGTCCTCCAGCATCTGGACAAAGCTCTGGTGTATGGCAAGGACGATACAATGCTGATCGTTTTGGTCTCCTAGCTGGGGCTGAGGAGTGTTAGCAGATGTGCATGTCTGTCCTCTCCAATTTCATGTGCTACCTTAACACGAGCATGACTGATGAACCATCTTGCAAGGTAGCACGGCAAGCAGTGTCTGGTTTTCCTCATTATGCACATTTTCCATACTCCAGAGGAACCGCAAAGTTTTGAAAGCCACAGAAACCACACAGCCCCAAAACCTGCAGAGAGACTTATTCTGGCACGTACCAGAAACGACCAGCAGTGACCAATTTGGTTCCCAGCCACCCTTCCGCTCCCCCGGAGCCGCAGGAGCATCCCCACAACCTCCGGAGGCAGCAGGGAGCCCAGCTGGCGGCCTGCCAGCAGCCGCCTTTCCTCTTCTGCAGAAGGCTGGCAGAGCTGCAGAGAGCTTTGCTGGAGGGAGCCAGCAAGGAGGAAAAAATGTTCTCTCCTAGTACAAATACAGCTGTTCCCACAGATGCATGCCTGCAAAAATGCTGCTTTTGTTTCAGGCAGGAGTGCAAAATCTCACTGGTCCTCCACATCCTGCCACTGCTTCTGGTAACCAAGGCCAGAAATACTGAGAAAAAAGTGATTCTCTCATGACCTAGAAAAGTTTGTCAAGAAATTATGCCAAAACGAAGCTTCATCTGTATTTAACAGTCACAACTGGCAAGGACTAAATGAAAACAAGGAAACTCAGGAAAGCCCCTGTGACCGGGTGGGGATATGGAAGCATGGGACTATGCCGCCATCATTACTGGGGAATCCCTTTGCCCCAGGAAAACAAATTACTGGCAGATGATGCTACCCTGGCTCCTGCTGACGGCTGTTCCCATCAGGCACTCTACCCTCTCCAGCCAGCTGGTAGCCAGCACTGCTCCTCCCCTTACAGAAGCGAGGGCCGGCAGGTCCCACGGCATGGTGAGCCTGTGCCCTCCTGACAGCCCAGCCAAGCTTTCAGGCCCCTGAAGTTTTCTTGGCAATTTCTACCTGTGCCCAGGCACATCCTCCCTACACAGCTGGCATGCTCCTCCAGCCACAGCCATGACAAGCACCCCAACAGCTCACGTGTCCTGCTGCAGGCTTCTTCAAAATGCCTCCCTGGAGGTTCGCCCAATTTGAATGAAACCATTGCGGTTCCCCTTATTTACACCAGGGCTGACACCAGGCTAAAAATGGAGGCAAGGTTCAGGATAACAATAAATAAATGGTGTCCTTCAGGAGGATGAAGAACTCCAAAACTCATTTCATGCAAGATAATGACAGTGATTAATAACAGCTCAAAAGGACATCAAACTCCAAAAAGATGCCTTTTTAAGTCATTAAAAAAAAACCCAAAACACAACATGAAAATGTCTGCTGCTTTGTCACAATTAATATGTACTTGATTAAAAAGTTGACCAACCAGCAGCGCACCAGAATTGTTTGCTCTGCCCTGGTCTGTGCTGTGGGTCCAAACGGCTATAGACAGTGCGATTATAGATGGTCCATAGGGTAACAGGCATCGCGCAGAGGTAAAACTGCCAAGCAGCAAAAGCAGCCAAGTTCCATTAATCACTGACAAAGCATCCTGATGCTAAATGCTTCACATTCATCCTTTCCTGAGCTTTTCACTTTGCAGTTTATTATAAACAGAGCTTGGCTCCAAACCTCAGTAAACGCACACACAAAGCCACATTTTTCAAACTGTCAGCCCTAGCAGTCCTGCGCTTTCCTGATCATCTGCAAATGCTCCTCCGTATTTACATTATGTACATTAAGAACATCTTGAATTATTCTTCTGGCCCAACAAATGAGCGCTCACAATAATTCGGATGCTGACACTGTCTATCTGCGGCAGGCAGACACTACTGTGCTCAGTAGAAGAGGGAGTTATTTTTATTTTTAGCATTGCGAGCGGGCAAAGCTTTTCAGAACAAGTAGACACTAGAGAAATTTTTGCTTCTCTTTTTTTTGCTGCTCCCTGTTCCCTGCTCCTTAGGGGAACAGCATTGTCTTCATTTGTGGCAGGGAGCCCACCTGCGGAGATGTAATGCCAAAGGACAGAAGTGCCTTTCGATGGTCCCCATGTGTTTATATGAGGAGTACATATTCCTTGTTACAGCTGGAAAGCTGGTCAGACCATCCAAGCTGTACATTTTAGCATATCAGAAATCAGTATTTTTAAAAGATGGCAGGAACTTTTGCTTATATTAAAGTGTTGGCTATCCTGCGGATCAACTGCAATTACCTTATGACTCACCTTCCAGTGGCAGTTTGAATTTTGAACAATTCCATATTTTAACTAAATAAGAAGATGCCTCCCCATCACATCATCTGTACCACCCTTTTCCTTAGATCTTACACACGAGGAAATACTCACCAGCAAGCACTTAATTCTCTTGGTTCCTCTGTTCACCCTACTCGATACTCCTCTGCCTTTCCCATATCCTTCAGCCCACAGTTACACAGCCTGGCTCTCCCCAGGTTTCCACAAAAATTACTGCAGCTTAACATACAAAATCTCCTGTACGCCCTTTTCAACCTCAGCTCATGAATGCTCACCCCGTTCCCCTCACCTACTCAAGTTTTTCATATCTGCAAAACGCTCAGTAACTGCATATGTGCAGAAGCCCCGTACAGGGAAACATTTCAGAATTTTAAGCTGCCACCACAGTGAGAAGGGAGCTGGAAAGACCTATGGGTGGGATACAAACACCTCACAGCCCACATCCCTGGGGCAGACAAGAGATGGGTTCAGGAGCTGCTCCTTAAAGGGTATGAAGATACAAATATACATAAACACAACAGGTTTATACAATAAATGCTCCTGTAACTACAGCACTGCTCTATCAGCTGAGCCATGCAGCGATGGTTCTTCAAAAGCCACTTGGGTTCCCCATCACCATGCCTCAGCTCCACACACAAATTTTTCTTTATTACTGTTATTGAATTAACTGTCAAGAGCTCAACAGTAGCCAAAGATGGCAGATATCAGAGTTGCCAGGTAGAGGTGGAACTGCAGCCCAAATATATCTCTGTTCACTGGAAGTCCCTGCACCATTCATGACAGATATATGGCAAAAATGGTCACTTACAGGAAAAGCTTTCTGTTGATATTAGCTTAGGCCAGATTCTTCCTTAGGGTAACTCTGATCTGCAAAATGGAATTGAACTAGAGATTGACTTACTATTATCATCAAGTTATCATCATTTTAAGCTACACTTCTGCTTATCCTCTTCCTAGGACTACAGCTTCCTGGTGGAGAAGGCCATGCGAGCTGGGAAAACATGACGTGCCTTATGACACATCTGTCTGTGCCTTCTCCTAGTGAGAAAGGCTTAAATGCTGGCAGTAATGTCATAAAATATGCCAGGGACTTAGCTAGCACAGGGCAGTTCAAAAAAAAAAAAAAAAAAAAAAAAAAAAAGATATTTTTGTGCCACTGTTCAGAGGTTGATAGGTTGATAGGATGCTGAAAGCTCTTGCAATTTTCCTGCCATTTTAATGGAAGCCTCAGCTGTGCAAATTCAAAATCAGCAGACTGAAGCAACTGTAGATAAGAGAGTCAATGTACCTCGGAGTCCAAGTCGGGGCTATTTAAGCCCTAACTCTGTGAAGTACTTATGCACTCAGCATCTTGCAATTCAGTGGGCTGCTTGCTCTCCTACAAGCTAGTGCTTCTCCAGAAGCAGCCTCTAACTTCCAGAGTGGAAGAGTGAGTCTCCTGTTTGCCCAGCTCTGTAGAGACTGAAAACTTCCTGGCTTTGCCAGGGAAAGATTCTCCAATAAGGACACTAAAACAGGCAACAAAACTTCCCTCTTGAGGACTTCTTGTCATTCCCTGGTGCAGGAAGTCACCATCCTAGCAAAACATCCCACTCCAAAGTATGCGGTAAGTTCACAGGGACTTAGGTTGTTCTAGTTCAGAGTCGTTCCTGTACTCAACCCAGAATCAGCAAAGTACAAAAACCTCTTAAAATAATCACTACATCTTTATAAATCTTCTTCCAAGCAAAAGCTCAACATAAAGCCTTTTAATTGCTCTCAGAATAAATACCGCAGGGTACAGTTCAACGGTCCTCTGCCAAAATTCTGACTACAGACCACCGGCATCTTGCATCAGTGGCAAGTGAACCATTCTGTTGGGCTCTAAAGAGACACTTCATATACCAAACACCTATGTATTCATAATGCTAAGTTTTTATCCAGGCTAGAGCTTCAATGCGTGTAGTAACAAGCTGTAAAAACATGTCAGCAGAATTTGAGCTGAAGTTGCCAAGTGTCAAAATAGGATAGCATTTAAGCATTTGCAAGTTTTGCTTATGATACAGCAGCACAAGGCAAATATACCACCATTAGCATTTCAAAAATAGTTTCTAAATGAAAGGAAGCTTTAAAAATAACTTTGTTTTCTCCTGGTATCCCTATGCTAATAGATTCTACTTTTAATTTTACAAGTCTCTTGTATGCAGGCACAAGGCATCACCATCTCCTTATGCAATTTAAGTTCCTTCAGCAAAGCAAATCAGACCGTGTTCCACCTCTCACTTCTCCACAAACCTGGGAGGTTTCTGTGCACAGGTTGGTGTCTCATGCCACTCCAGATGTCCACATTCCAGTCAGAGGTGACAGTAAGCTCACAGCGATCCCTCTGGGAGAGCTCTTTCAAGTAAACTACATCACATCACTGAGAAACATGATTAACTTTTCATATAGATAAATCTGCTGAGCCAGAGAAATCAATTTGTTTATCCAAAGTCATCAGATTACCACTTGTACCATCATTAGTACCACAGCAGACAGTGAAGTATTTAAAGCAACAGGAATCAACATAAAACTATAAGCGAGATTCCTACTGGAAAAAAAAAAAAAGTGTAATTATGTAAATAACAACAGTACCATAATATATAAGTGCAGAGGTGGTGATTCCTAGTTACACAGGCCCTCCTTATTCATAGGATGCTCTGCTGTGCAGTGCCAACATTTTTGCAGACCATGTTATACGTGTTGCAAAATACACGGAGTTGTTTAATCTGTCTTTCAGTACATTGGTTTTTTTTTTTTTTTTTTTCCTTTCCTTTTCCTCTCATTATCTTCTCAGGTATCCAACCCAGGTCTGTGGTTTGTAAACACTGTTAATTAATTCAAGATTTATCTACCTGGAAATCTCATTAGCTAAGATAGAGAAAGCATTGCTAAAATAGATAAAGATGATTCAGTTTGTTTCTATTAGCCAAAAGGACACAATAAACAGCTCAGAAGATCTGAAATCACACACTTAACATGAAGTAACACTAAATCCGAGTACAGCACTGAAACAAAAACCCTGGACAAGCAAGAATTCTACAAGTAAGGCCCTCTGGAAAGCAAGTTATTAAGCTGACTTAATCTGTTTGGCCCAGTACAGCTTCAGTGGTAAATATACTCTGTCACTGTTTTAATTCAAGGTTGCTATAGACTTCATCACTTATTTTCCCTAATACCTACTTGCTATGTTTAAAAGATTCCATCTTACTATATAATCTTTTACCTCCCTGCTCAAAACAAACCAACAAATAGAAGCACTATGTTGACCCACTGGTAGTAAAGAGACTGCTAAGTGTCAAAGTATTTTGGAGCTGGTTATTTTACAGGATTTCTATGCAAGAGAAGCCATTTAGTGTGGTGGTGCGAACAGCAGTGCCATGAGGAACCAGTTAGAAGAACTTCAGTATTTTTGCCTGTGTTCACATCACCAGAGACCAAGTGCTGCAACAGTGCTTCAAACCTCCAGGCTACTCTGTAAGCTCCAGGCAAGACCTAATTCACACACAAAGGAGGCATACCTCGAGCTCGACCTCAGATCCATCAGACTGCGGCATCAGATGGGAGAAAGAAGTATTTTTTTCCCCCACCACTGAGGAAAGTAAGGGGACCAGCAGAAAAGGAAGGAGACTCTACTGTAAAACCAGAATTAAGATGTGCCCTGGTGACAAGACACAGCCCTTCCATGCTGCCATTCACTAATTAGCACTGCAAAACATTGTGCCTAGTTTTAGCTTTAAGGCTTCTCATAACATATTTATGCTTACACATTTTAAGTGGGGCCAAATTAATATAAACTCATTAAGTTCCTTAACTTCAAAAGTGATGGACAAGTTTGAGCTTTTTATTTCAGATACCTTCCCTGCCACACCCTGGAGGGGCCTGATTTTCACGAAGTACCACCCACCCTCTCTCCAGGAGATGCCTTCCTGCTGTGACCCAAAAGAGCCAGCCAGAACCGTGGGTCACGCTGGAGAGCACGAGGTGCACGATGCCAGACACCCTGCGTGCTCAATGCTTATCTTCCAATCCCAACCAACTGGTTTCCTTCTCAACTGTGTGTTTCTGAGCACAGAAGCTGGCTTGCTGTACCATATAACAAGCCTACCTTGTGCTACAGTGTGTGGCATCCAGAAAGCTCTCCTCCTCTTTTGGCTGGAGCACAGATACCAAATCCTCAGTGTTCACAAGAGGACAGTCAGTTTCCAGGCTACAGCCTTTTATAGCATACACCTGGAAGGAAAACTATGCCCTGACACACAGCATCTCCAGGTGTCAGAGCCCAAGGGCACTCACCCTTGCCAAGAGAGTAAGCTGGATTTCTCACCACTGCTAAAAGACTTTGCTGTATAGATTTGAAACCCTGAGGTTTTATACTACATCATCTGCCTTCAGAAAACAAAACCAGAAACAAAACAACCCACAAGCAAAACAAAACAAAACAAAAAAAAAAACAAAAAACCAAAAACCAAACAACCAAAAACCAGTTCTAAGAAAGAAAAAGAAATGCAAGCAGGAAGACATGAATTTTAGTCAAATCATGTAGGCAGATTGCAAAGACAGAGAGATAAGGAAAACTTACATCTCGTGTACACTAGGGAAATACCTCTGGGCAGGGCCACCATTAAAGCTGTGCTGGCTGGAGATACAGTGTACAGCTGCAAACAAGTTGTGTAGCTTGTACCAGTTCAGGTAATGAAAAAAGCTATGCCAAGAACAAGACAACTTCATTTTTTTCTTTGAAAGGGTAGCTCCATTCTAGCTAAACTTGGGGTTTTTTGGTCATTTTTGCCAGTCAAAAGATGTTAAAAGTAAAAAGAAAATCATCACATATGCAACCAACAGCTGCAATACAGCAAATTCAATACAGCAATACAGATTCAATACAGCAATACAGATTCATCTGGTATAACCAGATTCATACCGTCAAAGCCTTTTAAGAAATACATCAGCACATACTGCTAGTTCTCTATTCCACTTATAACCTAGGAGAGTGTCAATTAATTTCAGAAGTCTGTGATACTCTTCAGTTCAGGGCTTCCCTAGACTTTAGAGGCTCTGAAATCTTGGAGAGAAAAAGGGAAAGGCTTTAATCTCCCCAGGCTCTGAACAGCTGGTGGTGCCCGAAGCGAGCAGTCACACCATAAATGCAGAGGGTGCAGTTCCATGGGAGGCCTTAAACTGGATCCAAGCCCAGACTGTTCCTGCATGAGCTGTTCTCACACTCATATCTCCCCCAGCCCCAAACCAAACACTTCCACACACTCTCTAGCGTCAGCAGTGGAACCCTACAGCAGCATCATAAAGCAGGAGACTGATCCACATGAAAGCTCATCTTTGGCAGTTCATTGTGAGCTACAATATACAAAATTATTGATGGTGCAAACTTGTATGTAAGAGCCAGCAGCATCCCTGAAGGAGCATCAGGGGACACTGTGCCCCACAGAACCAACAGAACCTCTCTAGGAGTTTCAGAAATTGTCCATCTGCATTTAACTTCTCTTCCTACTTAATAATACTCACGAAACACATCACCAGTACTTACCAATAGATCAGATGACAGTTCTTCCCTAAAGCTGTCAAATATTGTTACTGTCATCTTTTAGGAATTAGTACTAAGGAATATAAAAGTAATTATGCATAGCACTCTGAGCTGGGGCCCTCATTTCAGCAGAGCCGGTAGGCAAAGCACAGGAGGAAGGATCTATAGCCTTACATAGAACACATGTAATGCTACACAATATTTATGTCACGCTGCACAACTATACATGGCTTTGATAATTGTAAGTATTGTTGTGAAGTGTTATATAGAAATATTAAATTGGCACCCTCAAGCCCACCCCACCACAGGCTAGGGGAAAAGGCAGTGTGGACAATAGAGTAAATTTCTATGGAAAATACCATCCATAAAGGGAGTATACTCTGAATTAAATGCAAGACTGATCTCTTTCCTCCCGTCTCCTGCCCAGGAACTGGCCCTGCTGGTCAGGTCTGCCACCATCCACCCAACAAACACACAGCCAGTTCAAGAGAAGCGCTGAGCCCTGTCAGCCTGGAAAGACCTGCTGTCCTCAGCCAGAGGTCCCAGGCATCATGCCCGGAGCACCAGCCAAAAAAGATGGCTGCAGTCCCGGCTAGTGCCTTGCCCGTCAACTTGCCCTATGCAGGGGGACGCAGCCTCTACCCTTCCCCACCACCGCAGCCTCTCCTCTTGATGGGCATCCAGCACAGCCCACCACCCCTAAGCCTCTGGCCAACCCCCCTCCAAAGAGAACACAAGCTCCCTCTCTCCAGCAGCACGAGGCAAAGGGGACCCCCTTCTTGGACCCCCGCCCACCTCCAGCCCTCTTCGCACAGCAGTGGACGTGCTGTACCGGGAGAGAGAGCCCGGTACAACAGATGAGATTCAACGTGAGGATTACAGCGCTGCTTTCGTGTCTGGCCTTTAAAGGTCCCCAGACAACACCCATACCAGTGATGAATTGAGCCTCATAAATGTAACCGCTGAATGCATTTTATGGGCATAATTCCCAGGGTCTTTGAAAACAATGTGTTCTGTCAAAATAGCATCCAAATGAAGTAGGCTCTTTAACCACCCAACAAAGCCCTGTTTGATGTGCCACATTCCAGGAAGCACAGCTCAGTATGATTTTATCTCTGTGTTGTCAGGCCCCATGTGCCTTTTGTTGAAAAACTAATACAGCTCCACAAAAGGGGAGAAAATATTCCTCTCTAAAAGTATGCAGCCAGAAAGGAGAGAGGGAAAAAAAAAAAGAAAAGTCTGTATTAAAAAAAGAACGACCATACCAAGTCTCTCTGGTGTCACACTTTGTTTTCTTCCTTCAACAATCTAAATGCTCACCTCCTAGAGTTAGGGTCTTTTTTCAGGCCACCTGTTGTGACCAAAACATCTGTACTCACCCAGCTGATAAGGCAAAAAAACCAAAATGTGTTTTGTTCAGATATATCCCCTTCAGCCTCCAATATCTGTGCATCAAATAGTTTGCTTTTAAGTCATTAGTCATGACGATCATCTCACTGAAGTCAGTGGCGGGACCTCGCAATAGAGAAGGATGCTTCCTTTCTCCTGAGGGCAGGATGCTTACACCTCGAGATAAATTTCATTTTTCATGTCTGTGTAAGCCCACACAAGCAAATAGAGAACATTCTTCTCTAATGACAGTGCACATTCAGGAGGACAAAGTCAATACCAAAGAAAAAGAAGCCCTACCCAAGCTTCTCAAGCGCTCAGAAATCTCTGTATGATTACAACGCAATGGCCAAAGCAGGTTAAACAAAAGGTCCATCTAGCTGCTATGCTTTCTTTGACAGTTGCTAACATGGGAGCCTTACAGGACAGCATTAGGTGGCGGCCAGTGACACTCTTCCAGTACAGGTTCTCTGGACAACTTTTTGATGTCTATGACTGAGAGACTTCCTGGGCTAGCAATGGCATTTTTGTGTTTAATAGCTCCAAATCAATTTTTATATCATGATTTTCCTTTTTTTGGAACCAGCTCTGCTTTTGGCATTCTTGTCAAAATATATTTGGCAATGCATTTGAGCTTAATTACTTCTTGTACGAAAAAAATGTACACTCTTCAGTCCTGAAACTGCCACCCAACAGTTTCATTTAAGGTACCTTAGCTTTATTACCAGCAAAAATAAGTGGTTGTTTCCAATCTATTTTGTTCATGACACTCACTGTTTGTAGAGCTATGCATCTACTTTTTGTAGTCTCTTTTCTGGTATGAAGAACCTTGACCTTGGAATTCTGTAGTTGTTTAGAAGCCATTCCATACCTGGGACTGTTTCTGTCACCCACAATGTGCCCTTCTAGTACCACTAAGAACAGTCCAACCTGACTGAGATGAGATGGCCAGCTATGGTCACAGACTGAGTCAATGACTGGGAAGATTTCGAAGTACAGTAAGAGCTGACAATTCACTTCACATCCCTCAAAGCAATATTTAGTAAATGCCTTGTGGCATAATAGCTGGAGGGAATCAACATCCACCAGCACCTGAGGGACACATTTCTCTCCCAGTCTAAAGTTCCAACTCAATTAATAAAATTACACCCATGACAGTCTGGCTTGTTCTATTTAACAATTTCTTAGAAGAGTATTGATTAAACTTTCATTCCTGCAAAGAGTGTGCAGAGTCAGAGTGTTTGCACATCTCAGTACTTCGTGCTCAATGTAGCGGTCTTGACAGGGTAGAATTACCATTTTTTTCTTCTCTCTCGGCCGTTTTTTTTTTTTTTTTTTAATTATTATTTTTATGTCAGTGCTGAGCCTAGGAATGGAAGATTTAATTACCCACTGAGCTGCAACTACATCCATGGCAGCCCACCAGCATGCTGGGCTCTGCACTCTAGAGTTAAAGTGGCTGCCCATGACTGAAACTCCATTGCTGTCCCTGGTGTCATACAGCTGCCAAAGTAGGCAGGTGGTTTGGGGAGAGCCTGCCCAGCATCTACCCACTGCCCTTCTGACTGGCACACGTAGCTGTTCTGGAGCAGATGCTGACATACACTCTTCACAGATGTCCCCACCCAGCTATTCTTTTTTATAATAGCTCAAGTTAGATCTAGAACCTGCTTGGTGAATATTAATGTATGACAATTACAGTATTTCTTACCTTATTTATAGAAATGGCATTCTTAGTTCCTTTACTTTTGGCTGAATGAAAACAAAAGTGATTTACATAATTCTGCAACCTGACATCTACATTACTTGCTTGCACTTCCATATGCAAACTCTACCAACAAGACCCTGCACTATCAACAATAGGCATGGGAAGACAGGAATGGGTCTCATCATTCAATATGTACATGTTAACAAATTCATTTCAGAATCTCGGGTTTTAAGCCCACTTAGAAGGTTAATTCGATACAATGGGAGGTTTTTGGATTTTTATTTTAATCAAAAAGACACATATTACTAGTTCAAACGATTTAGAGAAATCCAAGCATCTTATATAATCGCTGGGTTTTTTTTAATCATTAAAGCATATAACCCTATCAAAAGAAAAAACAAATTGACAAATCTACCAGTGGTTAAACCATACTAAGTAGGAATTATATTTTTAGCCTTTAATACTTTGGAGTATTAAATTAATACAGAGTCCCAAACAAACTGACCCCTGTCAGGCTGTAGCTAACATGAAATCAGCCTGACCTACTAACTAGGGTTACAATTTTGGGCCCTTTTTAAACAACGGAAGAGCCTGAGAGTCTTACAAGCCTTTGGAATTTCCTCAGTTTCCCAAGACTTGTTGAAAATCAGCATTATTGCTTCAGAGAGCGCCACAGCCACCTCCCTGAGCTCTCCTGGGTGTTACTTCTCAGCACCAGAGGACTTAAACACACCTAAGCAGACACTGCCCCGCCACCTCTGCTCCCACGCAGGGCCACCTTCCCTTGCCACGCACACCACCGCAGGAGCGGAGACATCCTGTCCTTCGGCTCGAGTGCCCAGGAGAAATAGCCCCTGCGCGTCTCTGCTGCTTCTGTACATTGGTTATAATCATACCAAGCATCTCCCTTCCATGTTAATTAGCTCTCTGGAAAGCACCATTTAGCCTGTTCTCTCCTGGGATTGAGTCACCTATAACAAATCCCCATCTCCTTCTTGTGTTTACTTAAATATACATCAGACAAAATAGTTTTCAAGATGTAATTTTTATAAATACTACCTCAGAGATACAGCTACTTCTGTACAAGCACATTATCTTCTGTGTAGGCACATAAATCTGGGAGTGTATATATAGTCCTGTGCATATATGAACAAGCAATTGTGGCTTCTGACATATGGATATGGAAGAGAGATTAACCCAACACTCGTTAAATAAGGGACCGCTTTGAAGTACTTCATAAACATACTTGGCATAATGCAGTTTGCATCCTGACTAGGGCTTCCAGAAACAACCAGAATATAAACAAGTCATAAAGGTAATGTTCCTAGAAATAATCGTGAGACTCGTGTTTTCTGTTTTACATAGCACCAGTATTTTAACTCAATGACCTGGCATCTAATTTTTCCAAAATGTGACATCTAATTAACATCATTTCCTCCTCCAACATCAGAAAGTTGCTCTCTGCACAAGTTAGCTTTCATCTCTAAGCGTGTGTGCGTGTGTACACACACGCATCCTACAGAGGCGTTTGCATGCATTAACAGGTAACCTGATAAAGGACATTAAGCCACTGCACTGCAATCACTGCTCCACCTCTGCCAGGCCTGTCAGTGCTGGCTCGCCAGGCGCCTGGCTGGGCTACCACCCGGCAGAGCTGACCCAGCATGGGGCTGGGGACTGATCTCCCCCAGGGGATGGAGGACCTTGCCTGGCTAAGCGAGAGCTGCCTGCTCAACTATTTTGAGTTGATTGTGCCTTCTCCCCTGGATACAGCTGCACCAGCTACTGCTATATATGCTCACAGATGTTGTCTGGTGCCTTTAATGGTCATTTGTGGTCTAAAAAAATTCTAAAAGGCAGCTAGAAGAGGCATCAGATGCCCTTCTGTTAGTCTTACAGACACACAGGAAAAAGAAAGTAAACAATGTACCATATTTCAGACCCATCTTTTGCATCATGTAAGCAACAAGACTCCTTTCTTGTTCCAGAAAACTTCCAGTCTCTCTTCGAAACCAAAACAGAAATGAGTGTACAATTAAATTTGAAGCGTTGCAGCACAAACTTTCTAAATCTTTGCTCTCGCCTACAAACCTAGGGGTATTTGTATCTGTCATTTCCAAGACAGCACACAGTCTGCACCTACTGCTATCATTAGCTAAACCTGTGCCTTCTGATCCTTCGCATTTTCCAGCCTTATCTGTTATTTTCCTTCCTCTCACTTGGAGGAGCACACTCAAACTCTGACATTCTAGAAAAAAAAAGCTGAAAAACACTCTGTATTTAATAAGCAAAACTGTGCTCATTTTATTTATTTAAGCAGTTTCTCTGAACTCACTGATCATATTTGCATTAGTGCTCCTCATCTGGACTAGTTAGATGCTACAGAAAAAAAACCCTCATAAATAATTGATATTTCATGAAAAACATACACTTTGGGAGCTATTCTGCTCCTCAAGACTTTTTCTCAGTTTCTGTTCTCTTCTTCTTTATTACAAAGGACATTTGTAGACAACAAGATCATTGCTTCTTAAGTGAACATCTGCTATTAAAAGCTATCTCCCAAGTGAGCCACATCTTGCCTGCCTTGGTCACACAAGTAGTTTTATTGACTTGAATAGAACTATTTGTGTGAAGCAGACAGGACTTGACCTCTGCCAATAACTATGTGCCACGTCCCTGCAGGTTGCTCTTGATACTTTGGCGATCTTGCAGACGGAAGTTTTAAAGTACTAGCAGTTTAAATGGAAAGACACTAAAGAAAATGAGTTCCTGCTATCTTATGCAACTCCAAAGAAGAGAGGAGAGAACGGCAGGCAATAATGTGTAAGACCTTGTTCTTAGCAAAATGTTTCTAAACATTTCAGTGCCTGTTTTGCACAAATAAATTTCTCCCAATAATATTTTTCTTCCCAGTGCTTAAAATAGGAGAATGCTACAAACTCAGCCCTCTCATGTGGGGTTCCCCACTCCAGTCTGGGACTAGTGAACAGCAGTCATTGCTATGCTGTTCTGGGACATGGGGTGGGAAGTTACCGCAGAAGGGAAACTAAGGGGAGCCCAATCACACCAGCTGGAAAATCTGTAGTCTCTTAAGGGGTGTTACAAAAGCCAGGTTTCACACCAAACCCTCACGCCATTGTGTAGTGCTCCTGGCAGTTTTTCAAATTACTAAGTTCAAAATTACATGTACGCAACACCTCCTTTCTGCTGCCAGCTCACGCTACCGCAATGGACACACTCAGGCAATATTCTCACTCCTTCCTTTGCATTTATAAAATTGGTAAGTGATAAATCTAATGCTTACAAAGATTAACTACACCTTAAGCAGTGCTGAACTCCTCCATTCAGCCGTAAACCACAGCAGTCCTATACTGACAACTCAGCTGTAATGCCACATCCTGTCAGAGCTGGACTCCCTCTCTACATATATTTTAGTCCAAGCTTGCTTTTTTGTTTAAGCAAATATTGGAAAACAGCCCACTGCTGCACAGATGGGGACATACAACATGGGTATACTCCACCTCTTAAAGCGCTGTCCTTGTGCGGCTGATTCATTCAGAAATTATCCAAGGATTCAAATGCGCTCCAGTCACAACAAGAGCTGGCTAATTCCTCAGAAAGTGACAGGAAATCCACTAGGCAGCACGGTCTCCCTGCTCGACCTTCCTATGAAGGAGTGAACTTGCTGCTAATCCTTTTAAGACTGTCCACCACATGTTGGCTAGTATGATCCAGTGTTACAATAAAAAATGTTGCCATCTGCAAAATATTGGTTCTGTGACTTCTGATTATAATAGTTGTTTTCATACACAACACACAAAATAGACTTTAATTTATCTAGGCTTTTAAACAGTTTTGAGTTTTATTTTAACTACAGATTTAACATTTACTCTAGAGGTGGTGTTCTGGTAGTTAAAGCACTTGCAATTTAATTTCCTTAATTTATGAGCTGTGTCAGAAACAGCTATTTAGGACACATGCTTTACCTTAGGAACCTTCATTCAGTTGTGTTCTTCCTGAGGACTATTGCACTGACACTACTTAGATGACACCACAGCACAGATTTTACCTGCTCTCCTACATTTTCCAGCATTCCACCCACACTTACCCTGGGAAGACGGAAGGCCTTTTCATTCTTAGGAAGAGATATCTTACATGTAAAATCCCCACAATAACTTGCCTGGGCCCCAGCAGGGCTGCCAAGTGCCACAGATCTCCAGCACCCCAGGCTCAGCAGGGGCTGTACTGAATTCCCCAAATAAGGGGGGTAGCAGTGGCACCTAGCTTTCTGACAGCAGAGATGAAGACATCTAAAGAGGGGAGGATAATGAGGAAGGGAACAGGAGGCAGGCTGAGAGTCAGCGGCAATGCTGTATTTGCAAGAATCCAAATTATCTCCCAGAGTGAGTTGACTGCATCTCTCCCAGTCCCTTTTAACGTATTCTACTGTCCAGCTGGTACCAAACAGAAAATGAAACAGAAATAACTGGAACAAAAGACCTGATGCAAATAGTGGGAAATTACCAACTTCCTGACTTTAATTCCCTGTACATCCCCCCCCCTGTACAGGGGATTACTGATAGCTCTTCTGAAGTCTAGAAGAACTGACAGACATTTGGCTTAGAAGACACATACTTCCTTGGGAAAAAAAAAATATATATATATATATATTAAAAAAAAAAAACCCAAACTTTCTCATTATCCATCCACCTCCTTTTTTTTTTCCATGTAAGACAGGAAGGAAATATAGCTGTCTGACAATTCATTTGCTCTAGTTTATTGATTTCTCATATGAATCCATGTTCCCCAAACTGTGATGTCATTTATTTCCATAGCAACTGTGTAACATCAGAGGACTATATCTAAGCAGGTGAAGGAAAACCTTTAGGGAACAAGACAGTCTTATGTTCCTGCAAATCTGCCTGCACCAGAAAAGGGCTTTTAGAAGATGTCTCTGAATGGTCTTATAAAAGACTGAGCAGTGGCAGTATTATTAACCATTTTTCATTGGCAGTGGTCAAATCAAATTCAGATGTGCAGAGTCCACTCCCCTCCACTCTGCAGAGCACTACTCTGTACATGCTGCATTCAGAGAAGCAGAAAGACAGCTTTTCACCAGCCCACTCCAACTACCAAAGTCTCCCCTCCACCCCCCAAAAAAGCAGTGTTCACCAAGTTACCAGTGAACCCAGGGTGGTTACCAGCTTTTCAGAAGCAAAATTTACCCTTCCAGATCAATACTTAAAACTAAGTTATCCTGCCAGTGCCAGCCATCCCTATCCTTTGCAGGATGAACTTGCGCAGCAGCTGGCTCCAGCTGCATAGCGGGCTCTGAAGTTTCTCATTCTGCAGAAGAGATGGCATGGAGGTGGTCCAGGGACAGAATTATTTGATTGCATGAATTACTAATTACACTCATTACCTCTCTTAGAACGTAATTTTGACCCAAAGTACCAGAGGTTCAGGTCATCAAAGCCTCCATGGCTCAACAAAGTCCTAGACATGGTATTGGCTTCTCTTCAGCAGTCACAGCTGAACCTGATCTTTTTTTCCACCTAGCTGTCCCATTTCTTTTTCTCCCAAGAAGTCAGAGCAGCCTCACTCACAACCACAAGAAAATGACCCTGCTAGAGCCCTTTCTTCACCACCTAAGGAAGTGCTCTGGTGTCAAGGAGAGGGACATGTCCCACGGTCAGCCCTGGGGTCAGACAGGCAGGCTGACTCACCCCCAAAGCACTCGCCCCCTGACTCACTGCCTCTTATGCTTGTGTGAGTTAGCAGCATATAAAGGGAAAACTGACACAAAGGTGCTCAGAGATTATCAGCAGCTGCATAATACAGAGCCTTCTTAGCATCACTGGGTGGGGTACAGACCTGCTTCCTTCCAGTTCTCTCTCCCATAGGCATACACAGTATTTATTACATCCATACAGATGACCAGATGTGAGCAGCTCTTACTACCATCAGTAAGTATCCAGTAAGCAACTCTACTTCCATCTTTGTAAAGTACTTCCAAAATCTACACTGATCAAATATTCCAGGCTGATTTCTGCTTTATAGAAAGAGAAAAGGTGAAGCAAGCTGCTTTACATGGCAAATAAAAGCAAAGGAAAATTAAAAAAATAATTGTTGCTACATCTCTTTTCTTCTGTGAAAGTCAAGAGATGAAACACGTTCACTAAGGTTCAGCTAATAAATCTCTTGTACAATAAAAGCACTAGATGGTAAAAGGTTGACAATTCAGCAGGTTGCCAAATCCATTATCACGAATTCCTGATCTAGTTAGTAAAGCATAAACTGGGACTTTTGCTTTGAAAAAACTCCAATTGCAACAAGAAGCTGGTCTGCTCTTTCCTATTAGCAAAGTATATAAACTGAGAAGGGATGCTTTGGGTAAATTCAAGACTTTAATTATTCATTAGCTTGACTAATTAATCTGCAGTTCAGTAGAGGTAATCTTTTCTTTAAAGTAGCCTCAGAATTTATGGAAATACAGAGCAACAACTGACAGTGTAAATATATTTTTCTTTTTTTTCCTATTACCACGGTATTAGGCTGTGCATAAAACTTCCTTTTGGCATGTAAGTACTTTCCCATTGAGGTAACACAGTATGAGTTCAGATTATTGCTGCCAATATCCAATATTTTCCATTTTTATTATCTCTGTATCCTTCAGAGGCTCCCCTCTGCTTTATAATTCCATTGCCCATCCATTCTCAGTTCTCTACAGCATTTGCAACCTGTTACCAACCATGATTCGATTTACTTTGCCAGCAATGCCCCTTTTTGTGCCCTTCAGTCTGTGCTTAAACATAAACTAATATTGACAGCTAGAGAGACCTGACTGACAGCTCCCCATGTTTCCCTGTCTGAGTTTAGCCTGTGAATGCTGGGTATAGTCTCGTGAAGGCACATAGATGAGGAGATGACATCACTAAAGATAGCTCAGTGGCAGGCAGCCTCCCTGAAAGACTCTGCAAATATTCCCACACTCTCAAACGCGCCCCAAAGACAACATGAATATTAGTCTGCTGATGGGCCCTGCACAGTTGCATTGGAGAACATATAACAAATTTGAACAGACTAGTAACTACCCACACCATAAAATGCTGTTCTTGCTGGAGAAGAAAATATAATTCTGCAGCTAGACTCCTGGATCAGTTTAATGAGTTGACTAACATGTCTCCACATCAGCTCCTTGTTTTGTATTGAAACTGCTCCAGACATCCTGCACACAGAGGTGTTCAGCCTGTCCTGTACTGCCCTATTGCTGTTATATAGCTACTGCTAGAAGGTACCTTCCTCTATGGAAAAGCCTGCAGGGCTGCATCCCTTTCCTCCTTTTTGCAGGTACCCCAAGAAGTGACTTCAGCTGGGAGCAGGGACTGAAAGAAAGATCATTTTCCTCTTCTGGCCAAGGAAGAGCTGTTACAGAGAGACACCAAGGGCTGTTCCTCCCACACCTGCAGCTGCAGATAAGATATTGCAGAGATCCATGACAGATAACCTGGGCAGACGCAGGGGACGTGAGTGGGAACACCTTCCCAGCTTCCAGAGGAGGCTGAGTGTCTGGACACCATGCCTGGGGACCGATACAGAGGCTCCGTCACCGCTTGCAGGGCAACTGCATGGCAGGATGCTCTGGGGTCAGCCAAGAAGTGTATTCTGAGGGATAAGAGTTCCCCTCCACCAGGAACACATCTGCAATGGGCTCACTGAAGACATCTGCAATGATGATATTACAATGCACTGAAAGAACGTGATTTTCCAAAACAGAAACCCACTCCTAGACAAGGAATTATTTATCTGGCCAGATTTTCCATTTCCATTGGTCCTATTGACTTGAAGCTTATTTCTGCAAAGTCTTTGCTACTCCCAGTCACCCTGCACAGATCCTCCCTTTGTGCTCAGGAACTGCAATACCTCCCTGATCACAATGGAGTGACAGGGGTTCCTGCCCAGCACTCGTCTCTGTCACCTGCTCCACCCAGCCTCTACTGAGACACATGGGGTGAAAAACCTTGGTTCACATTAACAAATAGTTACTTAACAGATTATTCCATATGAAATATCAGAAGTTAACTTCAACTGATTCTTATTTTTAATTAAATACAAATTTAATTAATTTGGAATTAAGAAGAACTTTTTCCCAGCTACTCAATCTCTCTTACATATCACATAAATATCAAAATAATCTGAAATCTCATTCTAATCCCATCTGACATTGGTATACGCCACTATTACCTCTACCACTGTAACAGTCCATCCAGGTGTTCCAAGAGCATCATGATTTTTGCAGTCTTTAAGACCACGCTGATATTACCTAGAATGGGAAAGCGGAGCATTTCAAAAGTATTTTCAGTTCTCCATTTAAACTTAACATGTGGAAAACTATTTTCATTTGTGCAATTAGCTACAACCCTAAGAATATTTTTCTACTGTATTCATTAAGCAACAGCAAGAGCTCAGCCAAAACAGGAGCAGAAACAAAGCAAGTTGAAGCAAGCCCATTTATGTTTAGTTCTGTCCCTTCGCCTTTTGTGAGCAGAAGGACCACATATGACAGACAGCTACCAGCCTCTTGAAATCAAATCAGTTTCTTTCAAAGAACATTTGTATTTTGTAAACCAATTAAACCACATGAATAGTACAAGCATGAATAGGCTTTTGTTTTATTCAAATTAAGATATTTTGGATTTGTGAAGATGCAAATAGATATGACAAAAAAGGTAACAAGGGTACAATAGAAAATTATGGAGCAGGGAGAAATTTAATTACATGCTTGTTTGACTGAAAGTTCAAGCTTCTTGTCACATTGCTTCAAATTTAAAAATTCACAGATCTCTTCCCTCTGTTTTCCAAATATGTTCAGGAAAATAAGTTGGTTGAATTTGTCCTTCTATGGCTTTTAATTTCAGTAGCATGCTATTTGGATCCTTTTATTTCTATGGAAATACAAGACTAGTTCCAAGTCATGAACTAATATACTTCCTTTTAATGAAGACTAGATCAAAATCTGCAGTCCTTCTGCAACAGAAAAATTCTGCAGAATTTAACAGTTTATGATAACCCTTCTAAAAAAAGTTTAAAGAAAATCTAAGCCAGCCAGCAGAGCTCTACAACACAGTACTCAATAGCTGAAAAAGCAATGCTCCCCATCAAATACTGGAAGTTTTAAAAGCAGTTTTTAGAACATTATTGCATTCCCATGTGCAAAATTCTTCCATTAGATATAAACCTGAAACCAGAAACTCCTGCTGACACAAGCAATGGGTTCTGCTCACAGCCCTGCTGCAGCCTGACCCTGTGGAGCTGACCACCTTCATGCCTATCACCTCATCTGGGCGATGCCCCAGCCTCCTTCAATCATCTTCCACCAGGCACTAACACTGCCAGACAAAAACTGCCATTTAAAAAAACCAACAAAATAAAATCACGTCCTCCATAGCACAGAGGAACTAAAATGTAAATTTATCTAGGGGTTTTGTGTTAGTTATTGCTTTTAAATAAAACACACACTACGAAGATAGGCCAGTGCTTAGTATGTTCATGCACTGTGAATGTAACTTTGTCACCAGCCTATTTCCTCTTTTATAGTCAGGCTACATAAGGATGTTATGCTTCTTTAATATTCTCCTGTTCAAGTTACAAATATTCAGAATAGCATAAAAATAATTCTTTTATACGCCAGTTACTTGATGGCATGCTAACACTGCTAAATCATGTATACACTAAGTAACGTACGCGTCCAATTTAGGTGATGATTTAAACAGTTTCCTGCTTGCACAAATGAAAATCTGAATTTAGGAATTGCATAGAAGTAATTTATAATTCTGTCGTGAAAGGGGCAACGCTAACATAATTTACCCCTCCTTTATCCAGCTTTGGTGTTTGCAGGCTTTGGGCTGTAATATGTCTGACAATCTGTCTCAGGGGCATGCTTGACACAGGAGGGAGTAGCTGTGGAAGCTTGGTGTCTTTCTCCACGCATGCTCTACAGACCTCACAGACTACTTCTTGTGAGTCCACAAGAGGTTACTAAGAAAAGCAAACTTGCTGCAGGAAGCTCACTATCCACATCTGCCTCTCCACTGGAGAGCTGTTACAGGTGCGCAAACAGAAAAAGATTGAAAACCTGTTTCATGTTTACCATGTCTGCATGAAGTCACCCAGAGCTGAAGCAGCATAATCATGTCAAGTACAGAGTCACTTGGACTATCTCGGAAAAGCTAGGTCCTGCAGCATAAAAGAAAACAGCATGGGGGGGGGGGGGGGGGGGGAAATCTCCATTACAGTTACATCTGCTGGTAACACAGACTTTCTGCCCAGAGAAAAGGTAGGTATTATTATCTTCCATGCAGTACAACTTCCTATTTACAAGAACTGCTCCTTCCTTTCTTCCTTCTCCAAAAGCCACAGGGTGAAATCTTGCCTCTACCAATGTCAATGGGAAGACCGTCATTTACTCCGGTGGGATCATTATTTCATCCTGTTTAGGGAAGGATCTCTGCTTGAGTAAGTGCTGCAGAACTTGGTCCAGGAAGGTGTAGTGTGCTCTTTTCAGCAGCACCACTCCTCCCCTCACCTAATTTCCATAATAACTCAAAACTAGCAAATTTTTATTGTTTTTCTTTCCCCTATTAATTCTAGCTATGACAGATGCTCTGTGGAAGCTGAACATTACCTCTGCTAAATAATCTCTGGAGTAATTGCAGAATTTAATGGCCTTACATTCCCCAAACAAGCTGCGTATACAGGCAGTGCTACCTGCCCAGAATTTGACAGTATTTCTTTAAATTCACTAGTATTACGTCTCTGTGGATATAAATTCCAGTTCTCTTCACTCTTCCCAGTTAAAACCTTCTCTGTGTATAAAGGAGCAGATCATCAAAAGGGGCAGTTCTAGTCAGTCTTATTAATAACGACAACCTTAATAACACAGTCACTTCCATATGGTTTCCATCTCAGTGACTTCACATACATTCACTCAATAAACATTCTTATACTTGGATAGTCAGTGAAATATTGATTATCTCCTCTACTTCATTGTCTTTTATAAGCTAGGAAGTACCAGTGAAATTATGTGACTTGCCTACAACAAAGCAGAGTCTAGAATTCAAATATTTTCACCCTCTAGATTGCTTTGGCCCCTTCAATTTGTAGGCACACACAACTGCTCTCCTCATTTCAGTTATCTTTTGGTTTATTTTAAAGAGACCATAATTTAGGTAAAATATAATTCAGGAACACCTACAATAAGCATTTCCATCAGTACTGACACCAGCTGAAGAAATTTTACAAAGCAATCGTAACCTAGTATTTGCAATGCTGTGAGGGAACTTCAGTCCTTCAAATGGTTTAACTTGCTTACAGTTTGCCTACTAAATTTATTAGGAAAACATTAAACACTGCTGGTTGTCAAATTCAAACAGACAATTCAAGTCAGATCTACACTAGCTCCAGCAGACATCATTTGTAGAGAAGGACTGAAACTTTAGTTATTACAACAAAGACCTTTTCAAGATAAGCATAACATAAGTCATTCTGATACCTCTGGCATTTTAGAGCCATCCCTATTTTTAAATAAATGCAACTGTCTTTCTATGGCCTTCAACATGTTTGTCTTCTAAACAGCTAGATGTGACAGTCAGATAAGCCCAATACTGTGCCTTACCTCTATTTAAGCAGAAATTACCCTGGCACCATAGATTTCAAAATACATAAACCTCTTTAAAACCAAAACATGTACACACAGTAGGAGAGCAGAAAGTCTCCAGGAAGATGTTATACTCTACCAGTTTACAAGATAAATTCAGAAATACAGCATGAAGCCACTCTGTGTCTTGCCATAGCAAGCACAGAAAGAAGTGTAAACTCACACCATGTGTGTTTCAACACAATCCCAAAGTCCCAGGCTGGGCTAATAGGAGAAGAAATGCTATTGTACACTTTACAGAATGAAAGGACCTTCCAAAGGTTCCTTTCCAAAAGCTCTATCTGCCAATTACTGTTTTGGAAACTAATGAAGAGCAAAAATTAGTTAGTGCTTCTCTGGAATTAATGGGCAAGCTTTGCAGAAGGTGCTGCAGAAGCCCTGGTTACCGCACACACTGAGATACCCAACACCTTCCAACAGAGAAAGCTGAAGTCTCTCTGGGAAAGCTCCTACTCATAGCTATCTTCCTCCCATTACCTCACACCTGCAAGAGCTGCCCAATGAACAGCACATGTTCATTTGCCATCAGTGGTTCAGTAGATGGCAGAGGAGCATGAAGGGTCCTGCCAGAGCTTATTCTGCCCAGTAGAGTCTCTAACTGTGAAATTCAGCATCCTGTTAGAAACAAAAGTTTTTGTCTTGTGTCTGTGATGACAGCAGACACTCTTTTGGTTCATTCATCTCCCATAAGACAAAAATTGAGACATGTTAACCAAAGTACCATGAAAGTCAAGAGAATAAATTCAATTGCTTCTTGAATGGAAGATGTAAAGTAATCCAACTTACTTCTCTGGAGTCAAGATCCAATTTGCTGTACTAATGGACATATATACTAATACATAATACACGCTAATGCACCTTCCTTCTTCTGCTGTTTGTCTACAGACCAAACAGAACATACAAAAGAGCCCATATGCCTGAACATAAACCTTTGGCACTAACCTGTGCACTCTGCATGGATACATGAACTTTAAACTCTGTAGCTGGAATCAACCAGAAAGTCTAAGGCTTCACACGTTTTGTGAAGATGATAAGTTGTGATGATTCTTCTGCATTTTCAGCCAGAACTTGCGTATCCCTTAACAATGAAGGTGCCAAAAGGCATGGCTCTGAGCTAGAGCAAAAACTGCCATCATCCTTAGCAGTCATCAGATTCAGCCTATAGATTTTATTACATTATTATTATATATTAAAAAAAAAAAAAAAAAAAAAAAAAAAGAAGAAAGAAAAAGGGCCAAGGGCTCTACAGAGACAAAGCTCCTCTTTTTCTGCACTGTGCTGTATATCATGCCCCAAGACAGGAATGACAAAAGGCCATTTTATGTGTTTACAATATAGAGCAAACCAAGGTCTCAAATCTTACGAAATCATGGTATGCGACAGCGAAAAAATCTTTCATTCTAGCAGCCTTGAGGTGAGACATAACATGTCCCTCCTTGCAGAAAAAAATCCCATGAGAACACATAGGCATGTGCATGGGCAGGTTTCACTATGGCTTAGCTCAAATATGGTTTCTCATCATCTCTGGGTTTAGAGAAAGTTTTAGATTTTTCTCATACTTTAATTCATTAGCAGCAAATCAACATGAATTTTTCAGAAAAAAAACCACACTGGAAAACAAAACTAGTTGGCACTGTAGGAAACTTTCTGAATTATATAAAAGGATAGGGGAAAGTCTGTTTTTTCCTCTTCTGAAACCCTTCAACACAAGAAAGATATTGTCCTCTGATTTGTAGATGTTAAAGAAAGTCAGGGCCTTCAAAGCAGACATTGGTTGTATGCTACATGCTGGAAATAAGACACCACATACACAAAAATATCAAAACTACATAAACAAAGCACAAGTAATTGTGCAGTAATGCTGTAAAAATCAGCTATATTAAAAAACCCAAGATGAGTAATTTTCAGTACTGACCTAAAAGCAGTCCACAGTATTTCACTTCAACACATTCATTAAGGCTCCAAGTTTGTTTTTTTTTTTTAAGCTTTCACAAAAGCAAAATTAATGGATATTGCTGAAACAATAAGTATGATTTGATCTTTACAATAATAACTAAAAAGCCTTGGAAAGCATGAGAGCAAACAGCAATGAGGCTCAGAAAGCATCAGGCTTCCTATTACACTCAATTAAATTGTTAATCATTTCATGTACTCACTTTTAAATATCTTTAAATCAATACAGCAGTATAAGGAATAAATTTGGTTTTATGAGAAAGCTTCAGATGTATGCTTGGTTGCCAGGAGTGAGTACTATTTATGAAAAAGTAACATACAACAAAAGTTTATAGGAAATATAGAGCTTCATGGATATCCAGCCATATGAACAACAATTCAGAACAGACAGAAACATAAAATATGTTGAAGTTTAATATGAAATTCTTTATATTTCTGGCACCTTTTATCTACAGTTTGTAAAGCTTACACTTACAATACAGTTTCTACTGTTTCACAGTAGTTTATATGTTTTAAATTCTGCCAAGATTAGTGAAATCCCGTTCATAATGTGCAATGAACACAATCACTCCATATGTTTTAAAAATTGGCCCTTCATTATGAAATCTCTTGCCCTTCTGCCAAATAGGTGAAACAAAACCTGCAACAAAACCAATCACAATCTATACACCTTTCACAAAAGTGTTTTTCCTAATCCTGCAGCCCAACAGGATTCAACAAGAACATGAGCTCTTCCATCTTTCTTTTCCTAAACTTTAATTCCCATTCCAGTGAGATCTGCACCAGGCTTAATCTCAACTCCATCACCTCCTCAGAACCTTGTGATCAACCAACCTTTTAATACAGTTTTCTCCTCATCCTGAGCTTAAGTCTAGCCCTTGCTGTCTCTGCACACTTGTCTGAGCACAAGCAAATTCACCAGTGCCAACAGCACCCCCAAACCTGACCCTGCAAACCGTGAAAGTTCCTCCAGAAACACAAACTTCACCTTGCTTCTTTTATCACACCTTTTCTCTTACCTGAACATGAATCCTACTCCTAAATATACCTAAATCACCAATACCTTTGCAAAATGATACGAGACATTTGTGTTTGATGTCACCAGCATTCACATTATCAATGTGATGCATGCAGGATTCAAAACTATATTGAACTGCTTCTCTGTTTTTACTCGGCAAGCCCTCGTCTTCTCAACCACAACTCTGAACTTTATCTGGAATAAGAAAACAAATATCATTCATATATAAATATGGCATTCATAGTTGTCAGCCATCTCCTCACCCACCCTAGCATACAACGTAAGACTTGGACAGAAACCTCTCTCACCCAAAATTGTAAAAAAAAAAAAAAAAAAAAAAAAAAAAAAAAAAAAAAAAAGAGCTTATTCGAACATGCCAAAGCCAGCCCACCCCACACCTCTGGGACCTGCTACTTTTACAATTGCCCATCCTCTTTTAACAAGCCCTAGCACCAACACTAATGCCAATGTAATAAGTGCCCAAATCGCTAATCGTCGCCGACCTCACCAACAAAGTTTAACACAACTCTTCTTCCCAATTCCACCCGTATTCTAAGCCTGAGAACCACAGAAGATTTAGCAAGAAACAAAGTCCCACTCTTGTGTTTTCAAGACTTAGCCTTACCAAACCCTAACTCCAGCCTTAAGTTACTCGGATCACCAGCAGCTATATTGAAGATAACCTAGCATGTTCACCCCCAGCACTAGCTCTCATCCCACCCCTGGGGCTCCTTAAAGACAGAGGAAGAAAGGTGCCTCTGCTGTTGCCTCACTTGCACTGCCTCAATGCCCATGCCTACAACAAACTTAAACAGCCCATAGTCCCTCCTGCCAAAACTAGCCCACATGCCACACTAACTGCTCCTGGAGAGGATTCAGCAAGAAATTGACTGTCATCTTCTCAAGAGGAGAAAACGTGGCAGCTCCAACATCAGCCTAGAAGGAAAAAGGGGGCCAGAGAAAGAAGCCAGAGACTTTGATGAATTTGTCATTACTTCAGGCCTAAAGCAGGGAGCTACTGTCAGAGCCTGCCATGTTGACTGTTTAGATGCTGTGGTAATTCTCCATGCATTTCCACATGCTCCAAGGCCTTAGGCAGGATGATTAATAGCCCTCTCTCATCGCTCTGTACCAACGGGAAGATAATGACAGTGACAGATCACTGTGGCTGAGGCTCTCCCAGTTGCCGCAGGCCTTTGGAAAGTTACAAATGCTGCAATTTCTTTAAACCACAGGTAAGGTGTGTCAGCATCTCTGCCTCTAGTTAGAACCCACCACTACAGCTTCATGCAAGTAAATCTCAGCTGAGCAAAAAATCCTTTAACAGTCTGGCAAAGCACTGATCAGGGTGAGAGAGTGTCAGTCATCAAGTCATAAATGTTTCATTTAAAAAAAAAAAAAAAAAAAAAGAAACTATTTTTTTAAATTCTTTTTTTATAAACTTTTGAGCATGTAGGACATATCTGCCCTTTCAGTAAGGCCTGAAAGCCTGTCACTTTCTCCCTGGCACATTCCCCCATGCTCCTCAGAAGTTCCAAACTCTACTAAATCTAGATTCCTAGAGGCATCCTGATAACTAATAAAGGCAAAACATTCGTGTTATCTTCTAGAAAATCAAGGCTTGCTTTCAGATATCTTCCCTGCTCTGAAATCCTTGGAAATTCAATTTGCATGCCTAATTAGCATCCCTGCCCTCGTGCCACACTGTTTACAAGAAGCAATCCTCATTACACAGTCATGCATCTATATTTCCTCTGCTTCTGAGTATACATCATGCATTTGAATCTGTTTCACTTGCTGGTTTGGGGGCAGGACACACACATAACACTTTGAAGACCCAGCCTACCACCTTCTGCTCTGTTATATTCAGAATCCAGCGCTTGAAATCCCTTTCCATGAAGCTTTTCTGAAATACCTGAAATCCACCATAGTTTCACCTGAGAACTGTGAAAAGTCTTTGGATCTTAGGAGTAGAAGTGACCTTAGAAGCTCATGCAAACTTGAAAGGTAACACATTGAGGGATGGAGGGCAGGGCAGTTGAAATCTGAGAGTTGTATGAAAAGAATTTTTTTTTTTTTTAAATGAGCACTTGTGTGTGTTTTCTATCCTTTCTATTTGGGCATGGATTTAGAGCTCCTGTCTACCTGCAGCTTTGCTCAGCCTCCAGTGCCCTCACACATAGTTCAAGCGTGCAAGGGAAATGTTGCTGTGCAGATGGAGAACGGGGCAGACACCTGTGAAAGTGCTGGAAAAATGAAGATATCATGCAAGTAATGCAGTAGTGTATAGCGAGAGGCAATTACGAGAATCATTAACATATTCTTCTAGGTATATACTAGTTGACTATTTGTGTCCATAATGGAACAGCAAAAGTGATTTAAGAAACAAATTTAGCACAATCTGCAGATAGCCCAGATACTATGTGATGCTGCTGATGAAACAGCACTGGAAAAGCTTGTATGGCAAAATCATCTGAGCAAGACTGGCAAACTAAGAAGTAACCCTGTCCCTTTTATATCCTAAGCTTAATACCTAACAATTTAATTTGCCTTTTCTTCATTTGCCTAGTCTTTGCAGCTTCCTCAAGTGACAGATTTTTACCTGGACACATCTGTATGCTAAGCCAGCACTGTGGCGTGCCAAGGAACACCACATTTGTCTGGTAACTGAGAAAAACACACATGCGGAGAAGCTGCAAGTCTTGGGTGTTTTCCTCAAGGCACTACTTGCAACTTATGATGGATGCTTCCACGGGAGGTGGTCAGAAGGCCTCAAAGTTTTCAGTTTTGTGACAAAACACCATCTTTGGACCTCTTCAAATCCCCAGTGAGGGCAGGCCCAGAACAGAACTTCATGTCTCGTCATGGCCTCTCTCCTACAGCTGCTGCACTTCCTTTGTTCACCCTGACTTGAAAACCCAGTGTGATCAGGCACATTTTTTGCTGCTGTGTGTAAATACTGACCTGGAACTGCCTGCACTGATAGCCTACTATTTGTTTTCACATTATGTACATTTTAAATTTTCTTGTTTGATTTATTATTTGGTTTTATGGATGCTCGACCATTTTGATATGCTTCAGTGGCTAACAAGAAACAATACCATTTTAAGACTGGGCACAGCAAGTTCAGGTTCCATCACTGTACAGTCCTTGGGTGATAAAAGCTTGGAAAAAATATGTTAAATTGTATTTAAAAGAAATTATTCATTTTCCAGTAAGCAAAGCCACAATGTATTGTTATTTGTGCACTGGAGTTTAAGGTACATGATGCTACAGTAAAGGCGAGCTCCATCAGAAATGATCAGCTTCTAAATTCTTTGGTGATCAAGCCAAAGTCATGGAGCTGTTCAATAAACAGTACAGTACAACACAAAGCGTGCACTGAATACTGTGTAATCACTGAAAGAGTGATGTTCCATGGAGCAAGGTGGTTTCCCAGCGTTTCCCTCGCCCAGGAGGGACACAAGCTCTAATGGGGTTGCTCTGACAATGTGACACAGCACAAGGGCAATGAATGGGTCAGACTCAACACTCATCCAGCCCAGACACCGGATGGTCAGCAGCACACCGCTCAGTCTGAGTACAGACCGAACCTCTCTTGCATAAACACAAATAAAAGGGATGACCTCTGTCCCAAGCAGTTTACAGTGGGATGAGAAAAGATGGTAAAAGCTAGAGAAGTGTAACAAGAGAATCGGTACAGCATAATGTCAGGAGGGCATCTGCTTTCATGATCCAAACATCCTGCTGTTTCCATCTTTTAAATCACTGGCACAAGCTTTCAGGACCATGCCTGACCTATTATCACTAACATGCCAGCATGGCAAGCTTACCTTTCGCATGAATGATTCCTTTCTCTAAATCACTCTTTTCCTTTGCTTGCAATGCTATTGTTTCCATAAGATCTCATTACATATTAATAACCATTCACCCATTCATTCTGATTCCAGATGGGAAATACCAGCTATATAGGAGCTGACAGAATGAGATTTTATTCACAGGTCTTAACATTTCACTCATGTTTCCCACTTTACCATGGTTTTCGAAGCAAGGAGAGAAGAAACAGCCTGGCACTCAGCCATGCTAACAATCTAATTGACTTTTTCCAGGACAACAATCTAATTCTGTGCCTGCTTAGATTAACCAAGAGTTTGACTCTTCAATTGGCACCTCATCCCTCTGCCAGCTATGTTTTCCAGCCAGCTATCCCTTCATGTCTTTTCATCTCCTCCCGTTTCAAGTAGGAGAGCTATTCACAACTAATGCAGTGGGCTTAATCACGATGCAGCCTCCTGTGATTAACAGTCATGAAGCTCAAATAAGGATACTGATGATAAGCATATTAACCACCACGTGAGAATTTTAATCATTTCACAGTATTCTGCACCAGAGCTCTGCTTGACATCTCTCAGTAAAACATAACGGCTGCATATACCATAGCTTTACAGCCCTGTTCACGTCAACTGCTTACACCAAATACAAAAATATACATCCCTGCAATTCTACATGGTATCTTATTCTTTCTTCCTCTTTCCCTGCCACCATCCTGCATCATGACCCTGGTAGTCACTCGATGAAAACTAACAGCATTTAGAGTTCAAATTCTTTGACCTGAGCCTTTTATTATCAAGTTGTAGAGCCCCATACTGTCTGATTTCTCTGCTCTTTCTGCTGCTCACTCTTTGGAAATGGATCAATAATATATTTTCAACAACGTGAAAGGTAAGTCTGTGGAAAAACAAATATCCATCTCTGTATCATAAGGCAAGTATGTCAATTTAGTGCCTCAGGTCCCCAGGCAAGCTTCCTAGCTGGTAATAAGAAAAGCTAATTACTAGCAAAGGTTTGACCATACTTACACCTTAGCTGTGCAAAATGATCATTCTGAATTGAATGCTTTATTAAAATAAGCAACTTAAACTTGAAAAAAAAAACAAAACAAAACAATTACTGGGACAATAAGGCTATTTATGTAGCAAATCACACATTCACTTTTTTAAAAACGTATGTTCCTGTGATTTTAAACAGCATAAGGTGCACATGCAAACAGACCATGCTTATCAGTATGAGAGATGCACACATGTGGAAACACATACATAATAAAAAGAAGATTCAGTTACAGATAGAAATATTTTCCATATATAATTCATTCTTATTAGCATCTCTTAGAATTAAAGCTTGAATAGAATGTACTTTCTTGCATATATTTGTAAGTAAAGGTTAGCACATCCTTTACAACTGTTTTCCATCTTTGAATGGCCTGCAGGGTTTATTTTGTAGTTCATTATTAAGGCAACCACAAAAGCCTTCTCACAGGCACTGAACTCACATAATTCTTTTCCAGAGCTAGAGCTCTTCACTCACCTCTCGCATGCTGCACCTTCAGTCCCACCAAACATACCACGCATTCTCCATTTCTTAAAGGGCTGACCAACTTCTTTGACTTGGTACCCAAAGATGTTGATCTATTTGCAAACCTGTGGGACCAATTCCATTCTGTTTGGGAGTCAGTAGGCATTTAAAGCTTCCTCTTCTGTATTCAAAGCACTTAATTACATTCCCACACGTAGCATATACTTTGTTGATTTTTTAGGAAGTCTTTTCATTCTCCTTGCTCCAAACCAGACTGTTTTTCTGCAAACAAGACCAAAATCTCTCTGCCATTGTTTCCAGTTTCCTCTGTATATACCTCTGTCTTGAACTAGAAGAATATGAGAGAATACTGCAGACACTACACAGAAACCAAGTTGCCTACATGCTCGTACAACTGTAGAACAACTTGACAACAGCCAAACACGTCTCTAGAGGATATCAGTATTTCAAGTTCTAAAGAAATTATGTTCTATATTTAGACACCACTAGATTATGCTTTTGTGCCTCAGTTCATTAAGATACCCAGAAAGACAAGACTGCAATGTCTTCTTTACATTACTGATGGGTGATTTCAGTTACAGTAGCTTCCACTGTCAAGCATCAGTTTGCAATTAAACTATCTCACTCTGAAAACCAAAGTAGACTACAAAGAAAGGACATGTTCAGGAAAGTTCCCCTTGAATAGAAATCTTCCTTAAGTATGAAAAGAAAAAAAATCAATTTTCTCAACTACCTACACCTGGGAAGCTTCCTTTAGCAAGCCCACATTTTTTTTGTTTTTGTTTTTTTTTTTCTGCAGAGTTTAAACTCTCTCTACAAAACATGAGTTAATAATCTTGGTAGGTAAAAGACACGCAATTTACAAATGTTAATGAATGGTGGGATTCTTCCAGAGACTGCTGGTATCTCTGGTACCTCCAGTGCTGCCTATCACCTTATCAATAAAGTCCGGACATCTAGAATTCAGATCTGGAAGGATCCAGCAACACTGAGGGGGCACACGATACACAGAAATAAATAAAACACACATCAACTTCAACCTGTGGCTTGTGAGAACACAGAGTGGTAGGTGAGGCCAGAAACAAGAAACAAAAGAAAAAGTAGGAAGAGCAGCACCTTTTCCCAAACTCTAGGACTCTAAACCAGCTCCCACTGAAGCTGGTGTTGCTGACAGGAGCAGGGGAAGGAAAGGACCTCTGCCTTGCCCCCAGTCCTTTAGCAATGTATTCCCACTGCCTGCACTCTTCCAGCATTTATGTAACTGTACAATGAGCTAGACTAACCCAAGTACACAATAAGTTACTATGGATGGAGTCTGCAAGATCAGCAATTAAGAACAAAGAAAAGAGGGATCATTTCATCCCCTCCAGTAGCTGAAGGAGGAAGTTAAAATGCCCAAATTGCAATGCCAGGAAGGTCACGCTTTCCTAACACGTCATTCTTCCCTGTAGCTGCAACTCCACAGCGTCTTAACCACTATCACTCACTGACAGAGGTAATTCATTGACTGTAAGAATGCCAAAAATATTGACTAGCTCTGTATATTTAAAGGTTCAGAGCCCATCTCCAGTGTTTTGCTTGCAAACATACTGCTTTCAGGTGAGTTTTCAGCCAAGATGTATCTGCACTAGAAAGCATATAAAAACAGTGATTGCATTTTAAATGCCGGTGAAAGCAACTGGAGAGAAAGATATCCCCCTCTCTCCCTGTGATAGCTGAGCAGTTGACCCCAATGGAAACAAAAATGAAGTGAAAAATGTAAGTATAATAACCTATGTTGATGTGAGGTGAGTTCTTTAACCTCCTTCTGACCAGCCTATTCCTCCTGACATTTACCAGACAGCTAAAGCCTATAACGGAGGATTAGCAGACAATTGCTTTTCAGCGGGTATTGACCACCAGCATTCTGGTGACTTTCATCACTTGCTCACAAGAGAGACAGGTAGGTTTTATAGCCAATCATACTTCATATCATCTGTTCAAACACCTCTGCATATAAAAAGTCATAGGTAGAGGCAATTTGTATCTCTTAGTCGCAACAGCAGCTTCAAGATTTCTTTTTAAATATTATTTCCTACCCAACCAACATTTCCTTTTCTCCTCCAATATGTTATGCTTTTCAGAAACTCAAGTTCAGTCATTTACAAGCTTCTACTAAAAATCCACTTTAAGACTAAAATCCACTTTATCTACTAAAAAAAAATAATCCAGCTTTAGTGATGTGTGCCCAGTCTTCTGCATACTCATGGCAACTTAAAAAAAAAACTGAAGCTATTTAATACTTAGTTCCGTTGGGACTTATACACAAATAAATCCATCAGAAAGCATCATCCTTACTTTCCTTCTTCCTTATGCTGGGCCATCTGTGCAACCCACTGCACAGCTAGAGGAAAAAAAAAGCAAAGCAGAAAGTAGATGCTCTAACATTAAAGGAAAACAGTTATTTGAGAGAAGAGCATTTTTCTAGTGGTAGCATCTTCAGCAGACAACAGCAGGTATCCCAACGTCCTCACGTACCCAAGGGCAGCAACATCTACACATAAATACCAGCAACCAGAGAGAAGTCCAGCCTCAGTGCTCATAAGATTGCCCGATTTTGCAAGATGCATTGGGACTAGTCAAAGCTTATAACAGTGGGGTTTTACTCACCAGGGTCAATTTAATGATACCTTTTGTGCCATCTGAACTGACATTGATGAATATATTTGCACCATTTCTTTACTACTTTTTCTTCAACCTTAACGTCTCCATTTCCTATTTGAAAGAAGTATCAATCTACCTGAAAGCCAGCATGTTTAAGGAGAGTTTTCCCAGTAAGCTCACCAATTTTATAGAATTATGAATTGAGGAAGCTTAATTGGACATTTACAAATGTTTAAGTCATATTTTCTTTCCCCACTACAATACAATTTTTTACTAAAACGATGTTTAGTCAAGTTCAAGGGGTTTTATCTTCCCCAAAACCAGCTTTTAAAAACTATCATTTTAATCGGCCATTTATTCCCTTTTTTCCTCCCATTTTCATTTGAAACAAGAGTTCATTTTTCATACATTTTTATAAACTGTCTCAAGGACTGCATCACAGTAGGGATGACCCCAGCCAGCCATCCCCATTTACAGCTGCACCCTCAAAGGAGCACTAGCCAGTCACACAGCACCTTCTCTGCACACAGAGGGCTGACTTCTACGGAGCACAAGATTTCTCCACACATCTCACCGCCATAAATCAGCTCCCCATTACTCCTCAGTCTCAGCTGAAAATGCAGTAAATTGGAGACTGTCTTTTCTCTCTTTGTTAATACAAAATCCAGTTGCGGAGAAACAGCACAAAGCATTAGGCTTTAAAATGGTTATTGAGTAATTTCTGCAAAGGCAGAAATAAGTTTTTCTGGATAATTCTATTTTAGAAGGAAAATAAAATCTTTTAAAATCTTGGCAGATGCACTACAGGAGACAGGCTGGTTGCACCACTTCAGACCAACATAAGGCAGACTTTTGCTCCTAGATGCATACTCCTCCTTTCAAGGATAAAAATTGGCATTAATCTGTCCGTCACCCTTACTATTTTAGCCAGGTCTCCAGCACCCTCTCCCTTCAGCTCCCCAGCTTGGCTGTGAGAGACGGAGAGGCATACAAGGTGCCCAGATGACCTGCCTGTTTTCCAGGGAGAGATGGGACAGAGGAAGAGCAAGACCCATTTACCCCAACACCTCCAGCCACAGCTGACAAAAGCGCTCCGCAAAGATGTGATGCCCCATCACAGGGGGAATACAACTGAACTGCCAAACAGCTTGTTCCTCTCTGCTTGTTATGTATGGAAACACTGCAAATATGGTGGGAGTCTTATATGAAACTCTTAGCGGATTAGATTCCAAATTCTTAATGAAGTGCTGTTAGATCTACATTGTGTCTAAATCACTACATGTGGTATTACAAATAAATTAAATGTAAGAGTAATACAAAGAAGATAGTATGGCAGTTTAAGCCCTTGCTTCCACTTGCAAGCAAAACTGACTCTTCATCCAGAGAGCAGTCTTGCAGTAATATAAATTGCCACTGCAGGAGCAGTGAATGTTTTTTCCATATAAAACAAACCAACCTTATTATACGCATAAAATATTCCAAGTTTCCACATTGTGTCACATTTGTGAAAGCCTCTACTGATCGGATTTCCATTTAGTATTTAAAGCCAGAGAAAATTTGGAAATTGTTTTACATTGTTCAAAACCAGAAATAAGGATGTTTCTTTAGCCTGTAATTAAAGTGGAATTGTTTTCCACTGCTGTCATCATATTACATTGCAGGTTTTATTGCAGTCAGTCTCTACCTTATTGGCCTATTTTGGCTGGTTTGGGCATAATAAATATAGATTTCAATTTCCCCACAGCCCAGTCTAATAGACCCTGGATCTTGTCCTACTAATACGAGGTAACAGCTGGACAAGCTAGAGCACGTAAGAGAGGGGACAGAAAGTCTGCTTGTCAATCTTCATAACTGTTTCACTATTATAAGATAACTGCTAATTTCTATTGTGGAAAAAAGAGACAACACAGGAAATAGGCAGCACCACAGCTGAGAAATAGCCACAGGTTCTCCACATGCTCTGCTGTGATCTAGCCCTAAAACAGGTCAAATTGACTTGTGAACTAACAGAGGAGTCACCTGCACAGATCTGCAGGCTGTGCTCACGGACTCTCTTCACCTTTTGTTTGCTATTGTGCTTTGTTTCCTCCCTCACTGCTTGTCAGCTCAGAAAGGCATCTTGAGTTTCACACCATATGCAGATTATGAGCAATTATTATGGGACCTGTAATCCAGGAGCATTTTATATGGCTTGTACTACCTACAGTAAGATGAATGTCTGAAGGATCCCACAAGGTGACCCAAACCCAGCCCTCCCACTAATGTGATAAATGAATCCTGTAAATGAAGGTCAGAGCAGCAAACGGTTTTGCCTATAGAAAGCTCTGTATACAGGCCACTATATTCTTTTTATTTGCTGCACTCTATTTTTTAAAGAAAATTGAAAACAAGTTTTAAAACCTTGTTTTCAGGGTTATATGCCATACTGCAACAGAAACATGCTAGACTGTTCCACATTTCGACCCTAAATTAAAGCACAAAGCAGTTAGCTTGTTAAGACCCTTGTAATGCTCTATGCACAAGCATGCCAAGGGTCCAGACCTCTACTTCCAGGAAAGCATGGCTGGGGCTTCCCAGGCCTGGGAGGCTGACAGCATTTCTTCCCAGCCTGCTGCTTACAGCCACCACTGAAGGGTCCTCTCCCAGCTACTCTCTCCAGCACTCCTCAGAGGTTGATACACAAGCTCTGCCATGCTCGTGACACAAAATGTCTGGAAATATTTGCTATGTATCCACTGCTGAGTAGCAAATTTCAAAGAATCTGAAAATGAAGCTTTTTTTTCTGAACACTTGCTTGGCAGAATCACTCATTTTCATCGATAAAGTTTTTCAGTCCTTGATGTCCAAATCCTGAACAGTCTGGTTCTTGGTCTACTAGAAAGACAAAGTGTTCAAATTTTCATCTCTTCTAAACAAACTGGGGAGGGAGGGGGAGGGGTGGGAATAAAAAACTCACAGATGGGAACTGTCTCCTAAGAACATCTACTCAGGCAAAAAGTTAATTTTTTTTTCTAAAGATGTTCACCCAAAGACTGTCAACCGTCTCCTCTACCTCATGTCCCAGGCAGCTCTGCAGCTTCTCAGTTTTATGACAGTGGTCTACTGAGTCAAAAGTAGATGTCTATTGAGTTTGAAAAGCTTATTAGAAATATGTTTGCTTTTTTCATTTTTTTTTTTACAGTTTCATTGTATCCTCTGATTAATCGTCTCATTTACTATGCTCTATTAACCTAAACTCTTTCAGTAAATATCCACCAGCCAGATCTACGAGTACTGCACGTGGGAAGAGTGGAACATTTACTGAGTACCCTATAATTATTCTCTAAAGCCAAACCTGTTTCTTAATGCAGGCTCACTAGCCATGATCAGCCTCTACAGAAACTGCCTGCTTTCAATGTCTGGTTCATGCTTTTCACTAGCACTCATAAGAAATAAACAAACAAATTACAATGTATAAACAACACACAACCTTTTACACTTTTGATTCTAAATAACAATTAATTTAAGGCACTCCAAAAACAAGCCCTCTACTCTGCAGAGTGTAAAGGAAAAAGGAGCAGTAGACACTTATGCTTTGGTCCATATCATTTTTCAAACTGCTTTTCAAAACAAGCCAACCATATGGGTGCAATTTACAAAAACTTGAGTCATGCTGTCACACACTATTCAGCATGACCTACCATAACAAATGAAAATCACTTTCAAATGAACATTAATTAGCTGTTTTGTTCTAAAAAGTGCGAGACAATAAATTGTTTGTTCTTAAAACATTACCCAAATATCCTTTAGATTAAAATACAGCTATTCCCATATCTCATCATTACCTAGTAATACAAGCCAATTATGAAATAATTTTAATTCAGATCTAAGTGCTGCAGGAACACCAAATAGTAAATATAAATATCATATCTGAATAAATACACGAAATAGATTGTGCAATTACTTCAGCAATTGTGGACTAAACACTGAGCAAACATATGTGCTTTTATACAGCCTTTTATATAGTCAGGAGGACCTAAAGGCTCAAAAAAGGCTACAGAACAAAGACTGTCAACCTTGGAATCTGAAAATATTAATTTGAAACAGCTTCAAAGGGAACCAGACTCAGGTTTGACTTTCAAGAACGCAGTTCTCCATTCAAGTTGGTGCTACATTCACTCCCTGGTCGGTGAGACTACATCAACTGGATCCTCAAGAGCAGTCACATTCCCCGGAATGAGCTTTCATAAAACTGCAAATCCCCCATAGTCACTCCCTCCACAAACACCCAGCTGCAAAGATGTGAGCAGCTAACCAGCCAGCAGTGTCTGTGGGATTAACATGCATGTAAAATGTTTACAGCCATTAACCAGGTTCTGCAACCCTTCCACAGGATTTTATTGCGTGTCCTTTACTACACTAATACTGCATTTTTCTGTCTGAACACTTATTTACTATGCTAATACTACATTCTTCTGTCTGAACACTTATTTTGCCTTAATTCTACTAGTGGTAAGAAGGAAGAGGTTCATGTATATCCCGATTTAGATGGGTTTTCAAACATGAAAAAGAGAGTCTTGTTTTCTGACCAAAGAAAACAAACCCCCATGTCCTTGTCAGCTGCACAACTGGCAAGAACATCTCAGGTAAAAATAAAAGGTGAAAATTGTCTCCCTCTACGTTAATATGAGGTCCAAGGGACAGAAACATAGCACAGCCACATCAGCTTTTATCAGGAGATATCTGATGCATTGCAGTATTTTTGTACATTAGGAGCAAAATAATTACAATAGGCCAGAGTTTGCAGTGTGCTCTTTGCTGACATGGTAAACATGGCCTTTTCAAACAGTTTCAGGTTATTCAGTCTCTTTTGCTACTACTGCTGGATTGCTCTTGAGAGGTTTTTTTCCAGCATATGGTTTCAGACGCCCCTAGATGGAATGTGATTATTTTGCTTAGGAGATAATCCCCAAACTGAAGGAGTCTCAGTGTCTAAGAAAAAATTAAGCCCCATGAACCCTAATAGAAATTCAACCTGGCCTTCTGCTTTTTTTAATTTCACCTAATCAGTCTTAGTCAGAACCCCTTGTAAGTATAAACTGATTGTACGCTATGCTTTCATAATAAAGCTTGTAATCCATTAGAAAGTCATCTGTGACCACAAAACTCATTTTACATATGACCTTTTAGCCATCCGATCAAAATTATTCCAAGTCACTTCAGTTAATGTCAGGTCTGACCTGCAGACGAAGGAAGCTCATTAAGTGACAAACTCAACGGTACATGTTGATCTTTCTCTCCGAAGAGGGAGTATGTTTCTCAGAGGTTCCTCTTCTAGTCCCAGGTGAATCATACACTATGTCATGTTTTATCTGCAGCTGTCATCTGCTTTCGACTTACAGCATCAGGAGAGACAGTCAAGGATACAGCCATGGATGCATTAAAACATTCCCCTAAGTCAATTTGTGGGAAGATCTAACTCCTCTGTGATAACTAGCACTTAATGGCTTATTGTGAAAAGAAAATCCTGTGAGTGTAGGGTATTGCAAACCAAGTATGTGGGATTAAAAACGCAGAAAGAATTTGCTGGATTGGTTTATTACTATCACTATAAAATGATACACTGTCCTACTCAGCATCTTTATTTACTGAACTTTACATTAAATACATCAGACAGATCAGTTACCCAATAGCGTTTCTCAATTAGTTTCCTTGAAAGACATAACCATTCTTCTGAAAGCTGTGGCTCACAACATACTGATTTGTACTTTTCCTTTCCTCAGGCAAGAGCCCAAAGCAAGCTGCCGCTTTCAGCCCAGTTACATAACTGCCTAAAATGTCATTAGCAAGTTAAGTGTTTATAGGGGACATAGGATTCATAACACAAAAACGATCTGCTCTGAGAGTTGGTCATCATATAGCCTGGAAAGAAAAAGTTACTGTCATTCTGCTTCATTTGCTAAGGAGGGCTCTTCTGCTTGGCTACACCCTGAACAGACTCTATTTAACAGCCTGGGCAGTGTCTTATCTCATCCAGCCACATCCAAGGGACTTCATAATTTCCCCCAGCAAAAAAGGGCAGCCAATTAACTATTGTGAGGGACACCAAAGTATCTTCCCAACCAAAATAAGGATTAAGAAATTCCCAAGGGAAGGTTTTGCATCTGGAAAAAACTCACGGCTGACCTGGAAGCCTAGAAGGGAGCCAAGTCTCCCCAGATCCAGATCATCTTCTGCAAGCACAATACCTCGATGAAAATAAAAAACATAAAAGCCTCCACCAGGAAGCCCTTAACGTGCTGCCAGGAGAGAGGAGCCTAGAGATCTAACCCAAATACACAAAGGTAGATAACAGGATTATTGTGCAGCCTTTTTAATTTCTGTTTATCCCAGCCTTTGTAAAAGCATTGTCCCCCTGTACAGATACTCATAAATAAGTATCTGTATTTCCTTCTAGCTACTCTGAGGGAGTTGATTTCTGCTTACCAACAAAGCCTTCTGCCTTCTGGACAAGGCTGCTGTTAAAATCTAAGCTGAAATAGCCTCTCAGTGGCCAGGAATCCCATGCTGTCCTATGAAGTGCCGCACACATCCTCATCCAAGCTGCACTTGCCAGCATGGGACACACCAGCTCCCACTGTACGCAGAAAAGTTGTCAGGTGAGCTGTGTTGGTTGGGCACACTCCTGGGTAACAGCACAGAAAAAAAGAGGAGTGCTTGCACTCCTGTTATAAACAGGCAGTTTGTAACAGGCAAACTGGAATAGGAAACTGGTCACGTAGATGAGGAATTTCCAACCTGTACAGTGAGAGCACAAGAGGAAAAGCCTAGGATTGAACACCACACAAAAATGCTTATTAGGAGGGCTTTCCACAGCTGGAATTAAACACTGCAATCACACATAGCTGCTGATAAAGTCCACTTGAGGGCTAAGAAACTTGCAAAGTAATAGCAAAACACAAAACCAGCTGGCTAGAGTAGAATTTGCGCACTCCCACTAAACACAAAAAGAATTTTCACTGTATTCACAGTTTTCAAAAAAACTGAGTGTTAATACACAATGGAGCATTTACTTGTAGCTTCATGTTTAAAAAAAAAAAAAAAGCAAGCATCTTAAATGCAAATTATTCCCATCTCATCCTGAGACAGGAATAAAGTAGGGTTGAAGCCTGCCCCAACAGGTTAGTTGTCAATTTGGATAAAGCAGAAGAGGATGGCATTGAGGCTCCCTACTGTTTATGGCATCCCTTTCCTGTAGCCCTGCCGTAACAGTCATCTTGCCATTTATGACTACCTCTGCCTATTTACAGGCTACCAGGCCTAAAAAGCAAGACATCACTATGTCCTTCCCCTTCCCAGGCTCACTCTTCCACAGCCTCTCCACATCCAAGAATGACTTTTCTGTGGCTGAGGATGTGAAGCGGCAATACCCAGGCCACTGCCCTCCCTGAGCCCAGCAAAGCAACCTGTGTAAGGCAGCCCATCCTTTGCTCCTTCTTAACCAACAGCTTTTCCTCCCTGTCTCTCTGCCCAGCCATCTCCTACCTCCTGTAGTCACAGGAGAAGACAGCCTATCTCAAAAGCCAGAGCCAGCCGACGAGTTTGGAGCTGAGTCACCCTGAAACACAGCTATTGCAGCCCAGGCTGCAATAAAGGTCACTTACGCCTCTGTGGCCCCAGGCAGATGAGGCCATGCTCTGAGAACTGAAAGCCAGGAAGAAATTGGTGTTTCCAAGTGATTGCCACTACACAAGAGTGCAGATTAATAACTGACTAATGCCTAATAGAGCCACGTGAAATAAAAATAGGAAGAGAGGGGAATGTGGGACATCTAAAAGTCAGAAAGAAACAGAAAGACACTAGGACAGAAGAGAGGAGGTGCTTTTTCTTAATTGGCAAAACAATCAGAAAAGCAGGGCTATGGAAAGCCTAATAACAGCTCTTAAAAATTGGAATGATCCCTCTCCAACCTGTCTGGGAAGCACCTCCCCTCTCACTGCAGCATTCACAGTACTCATTTCTTTCATCTAATTACCACCAACAGGCATCTGCTGCTGTTTGCATCCTCATTCTAATGAGCAAAAGCAGCAGCCAGATCTGGCTGGAGCTGGGGAGGAGGAACGTGACCACAGAGATTATTTTTCCTGAAGTTCATCAGAAGCACCTGTGCCTCAAGGACATCCAGAATCATCCCAAAATTGGGAAGAGTGGGCAAAGGAAGTGCATCGAAGATATTACAATAAGAAGAGCTTTAAAAGGAGGCAGTGAAGGAGAAAGTGCAACATTGACAGGTACATCCAGGGCTCAATGCTAACCCCCACTGCTCTACCAAAGAGCTATTTTCGTAGTGACCAAAAGCAACTGCTGCTTTTTTTTTTTTAAAGCTGCCAAATTCAAGCAGGAATAAACGGGCACACAGCAGAATCTTAAGTTGTCTTTTGTAGTACACCACAAGGCAGCTGTATCCAATATCTGATGCAAACGTGGGACACAGTGCTCCAATTAAAGGTGTCTCTAGCCCATAATACAACTCGTAAGTGACATTTCTGGTTTACCAGCTTTAACAAAGTCTATTTAAGAAAGCCTCACAATGCACAAGGTGCTCTGGGAACAATCTCTCTCAGACAGCACAGAAGCAAAGAAAAAATAATTAAAGTAATTCATTCACAAAATTAGTTTAACTTCTTTACAAAGACATAACTAGAAAAAATGTAACCCTGCCTTTTAAAAAAATGTAACAACTAGCCCATAATTTTGTCCAAAATGTACATTCGCATAGGTATTAAGGTTACCCACCTTGCAGGAAAAACAGCTCTCTAACAAATAAATGCTTAGGAAAAGCTATTATTGACCCTGACAAAAAGGCACAGATGGTGAATTCAGTTCTAATGAGTCTGATAAAATGCTGCACAGAGTCAATAGATGGAATTATCTTTTTCCATTTCATGTAAGTTAGACCATCAGCCCCAGAAAACAGATAAAACATTTGCCTCAAAAGACAACCACTTGTAATACATGCTAGTTGGAAAACATAGATTGAGGTTTTGGGATAGAAGTATGGGATTTTATCTTATTTTATTACAAGTATAAGCCTGAATAACTTGAAGTATTTCCTCCATATTTTGAGAAACTGCTACAGGCCATGCCCTAGCAGGACTTATAATTTGAGTTGTTCAGTTACCTTGGGAAGGTAACCATGCTTATGCAAATGGTCAATCACCTTCTCAATATTATAAACATTTTCTATGTAGTACTTACCAAGTCCATCGTCATTAATTTATTTGCACAAGAGCCTTGCAGAACTAAACTTGACCACAAGTACCAATCTGAAATCACAGAATCATAGAACAGTTTGGGTTGGAAGGGACCATTAAAGGTCCCTGCAAGAAGGAGGGACATCCCCCACTAGATCAGGTTGTTCAGAGCCCCAGCCAACCCAGCCTTGAATGTTTCCATGGATGGGGCATCAACCACCTCTCTGGGCAACCTGTGCCAATGTTCTACCACCCTGATTGTAAATAACTTCTTCCTAATAACTAGTCTGAATCTACCCTCTTTTAAAACCATTACCCCTTGGGTCCTATCACACCAGGCCTTGCTAAAAAGAGTTTCTCCCCCATCTTTCTTATAAAGCCCCCTTTAGGAACTGGAAGACCTCAATAAGGTCTCCCTGGAGCCTCCTCTTCTCCAGCCTGAACAGCCCCAACTCTCTCAGCCTGTCCTCACAGGAGAGGTGCTCCAGCCCTCTGACTATCCTCGTGGCCTCCTCTAGACTTGCTCCAACAGGTCTACATCCTCCTTATGCTGGGGGCTCCAGAGCTGGACACAGTAAAATGCTTCACCTGTGTTTATCCCCTTCTTCTGATCACATAATCTAGTGGCACTACGGTTCACTGACTATGCCAAGGCAAAGCCCTTTTAGCACGCAGGCAGACACCAGGGATCTAAACTCTGCGGGTATAACCCAGGGGTCGCAGGGCTCTAACAGACATGTCGCTACAAAATCTGCGCATGCCAAATACACAAATACCAAAGGAGAGCTCTGAATGCCCTATACTGTGACTGTCACAGACCCTTTTCTCTAATACAGTTCAAGACAGTTAGCAAACACACCGCAGCAGTACCTGCACTGTGGGTACCGTCCAGTTCCACAAACAGTTGGATGTGCCCGCAACTTCACTACCAGGATTAAAGCTGCGACATATTTCCAGCATCAGCACACTGGCTGGCAAAACTACCCTTCATCAGTAGTTTAAGGCAACTCCCTTTTTCTCACTAGCAAATACGAAGTAAAAGCAGTTGAAATGCCTCCCTCAGAACACAACCCTCTTCCTACTGTATTGCAGAGCTGTCGACTTGGTGTTTTTGAACTTAAATGACGGCTCATACTGACAATAGAGTTTCCTGTCCTATCTCCTCAAGTTACATTTACCCCCCAAAAAAGAAAAAAAAATAGTTATATTTATTGTAATGTCTAAAAATCTAACTTAAAGATGTTTTATATCTTGACTTGAATGTTTGCATAACGTTTCTCTGAAAATGCTCTCAGACTGCAAGCACATTCATAAAAGCTGTCTGAACATGATGAAACTGTTCTAAGTGACAATCCAAAAAAAATGCAGAGAGATTATCCTGCTTGGGCTGAACCACTTTCTTTCCAAAATCAGATCACGGGCAGGAGACGGGTTCTTTCCTGTGAGAAAGCAACAGGGTGGGAAGAAAAAAAAAAAAGTGGAGGGAAGAGGGAGGAAAAAAGTGTGGATTATCTAGCCCACTCTATTCCCAAATGTGTGTGCTTAGCAAGAGCTGTCTCTGTGAGGTTATACCTAGCAGCGGCATTCCCCAGTTTACATGTGAAAGACCCTCCACTCTCCCAGCAGGATGAACAGCAGTCAGCTACTGATGCAAATATTTGGCTTTGGGCTGCTGAACAGAAGCCCTCATCGCTACCCAACTCCAACCTCAGAACAATCATATTAGCAAGTCGACAAGAAAATCCACTACCCTGGGAATCCCCTCAAATACTATCAGAATTATGAAGTACAGATATTCGCTGTTCTGCGACAATGTGACTTGCTTCATAAACTTAAGTAGAATTTGGGGGACCACTGAGACAGAACACTGTTTTCTGCACAGAGATGCTGGGAGAAAGTCAACACCACACCTGCCTCCTTCTGCAAAGTGCCTGATCCTTGGAAATGTATTTGCACATGTTGCTTAACACTGGGTAGTAAAATTACTTACATAGTGAAGTGTTCATTAGAGGGCTGAGTTCACTAAGATTCCCTGCACGGTGAATGCATTCTCTGTTTCTCAATGGCAACAGTTGTGATTGCTGAATATAAGAAACATTCGCAATTACAGCTGGATTGCAGCCATGCCCTTTGGATATATTCTTCTCTGTGAAGGACAAGTCTGCTAATTAGAATTGCTACAGCTCTAAAATAACAAAGTCTTTCAAGCAGAAGCTTCTTATGTTCTCAACTTCATGCTTTTATTTTAATGCCTGTTTCACACTAATCATATAGTATGCAATTTGGATGCAAAACCACAAGTATCCGGGTTTTTTTTTTGCGCTATACTGAACATAGCTGAGGCCCTTTCCACAAAGACAGTCACACACTGTAGACCAGACATTTGTCTGAAAGAAATTCCATTATAAAAATGAAAACTTAGAAAGTGTTCCGTACTTATGGATCAACATTTGAACTTTAAAGACCTTACCCACAAAGCTCCTCAGACATATCAACTTAAACACTTTTAAAATGGATCTGGTAGAAATTTTTCTACCAACAGCCCACTCATTAAAAAATACATTGAAATATGGAAAAATCCTGATTCTAAAATTATACTTCCTTGCTAATCTTGGGAAAAGTGTCTGGCTTACAGCAGGGTCATCCAGAGTCCTGCAGGCAATCTGACAGAGATACTGGCTTGTCTTTCCTGATGCACACCAAACTCCTATTTTTCTCCTTCCCATGATCAATTCCAGACCCTTTCCAACACTACTGCTTTCCAAGGGTCTTCTCCTTTCACAGAATATTTGTGTTCTATATTATTTCCCCCTAAATGTGTCAGCTTGTATTTTTCCACTACAAATCTCATTTTATTTCTCGAGTGTGTTTTTAAGCTCTCTAGAAACTTTCTCCCATTTACATTACTTCTTTGGTTTGCCAAGCAGTGTGAGCAAATTAATTCCACTGCTGAGTTTAACCACCTCTGCAGCTCACCTCTGCCTTCACAGAATAACGGTGTTAAACAGCACATGGCATTTTATAAAATCGCCATCAGCCCATCTGTCGGGCAGAATTTGTCCTTTATAAACTGATGCTGTTTATTGCTCCTTGATCTTCTCCAGACTTCCCCTCCCAGCTCAGAGCCAAGGAACTGTCTCACTGCTACAGAGCTATACATATTTAATGACTCTGAGGCCTGCTGATTTTATTCCCCCCACCCCTCCCCCCCGAGATCCTCCTTTCTGAGCACCTCTTCCTTCTTGTCACCCAATTCTCATCTGTCTCTGTATATGAAGTGTGATTTAACACTCACTTCTGTAATGCAGCTGCATAAGGCCTTTTTTGCCCTCCCCACATTTTTGAAAAGAGGGGTTCTCCAGTCTGTTAATGTTATTGGGTTATAGATCGTTCAAGGGTCTGTTAAGAGCTGCTTTAAAGCATCTGCATTTAAGGGACAAAACTGCCCCTTGGCCTGCGTGAAGAAGTGAGGAAACCTCCGGCTCATTGGACCTACCCCTGCTGAGCCATTGCCAGGCCATGGCCTGCCCCCAGGCCTGTTCCCCCACTGCATCCCCGCCCCTCCAGGCAGGGCACCACTGCGAGCTGCTGCTGGCACATGCCGGAGCTAATGATTTTTCTAGGTTTTTTTTTCTACAGGTAGGCCAAACTGGTGGCGAAACAGTCCAGAATCTTCTTTCCAAATAGCATGCATTGTTTAAAAACTGGCTCATACACTGTTGGCAGAAGAGGTTTTCTGGTACAGATCGAATTTTTCCTAGAGTTTTTCTGAGATGGGTTCACAATGTAACTACATGCAGAGACAGTGATAACTTTTACTACTTTTCACTGCACTGGCAATTTTTAAAATTATTTTTTTTAAGTTGGTTAAAACTTACTTTGTGTGTGGGAAAGACTCTAAAACATAAACTTTTACACTCTGCACAGTCTGTTCTCACTGTGCACATAAATCTTCCTGATGACAATGAGTGTTATTGCTCACATACTTAAAGGAAAAGTGACCTTGTTTAGAGGGTTAAAAGTGCTCTTTAAAAAACGTACACTAAGCTAACTAATAGAGAAACTACAAACTCTGCAAAGGACAATTCCAGGAATAATGTCACGAAGTACTCACACAGCTTTAGTACTAATTAAGTATGTCTCATTCTGAGTGTCAGGTTACTATGATATCTATGTCACATTTTTATTTTTCCTGATGAACAAGGTTGTGAAAGACTGTTCAATGCCAGTAACGCTTTGTGTTAACTACAGGGAGCACTGCTCCGTTCCTTCCCTGTCGGTCATGGCTCTGCTGAAAACAAGAACCATTTGCATTTGTCTGAGCTGAGCCCTGAACATCTCTTCTTGCCAAGACTCATTTATCAGTTTAAGTAAACGATAATGTAATTTCAAGCAAAAGTTTCCCGAACTAGTAGCTGGAATATTTCAACAAATAGCTGGACTATTTTCCATAGTTATCTTGTAGCACCTTCCAAGACCAAAATTAGTACAGAAAATGTATTTTCTTCACAAAATACTCATTTTTAAATGAGCTCTATTTTGTTTCTGAAAATATCATTGGCCACATACCCAAGTGCAGAAAGTTGGCATAACCCCAGTAAAAGCCAATGGAACTATACAGCTTTACTCCACTTAAAATTCCCACGTTAGCTGCGCTATATATTTTATTGGTTAGTGTTGTATTGCTTTGGATTAATCACATCAAAACAGGATGAAGAAATACATTGTTACACGTGCTAAACATCTCAACCCTTTTGCATAGCTCTACTGATAATATAGTTTTCTCAGAGTTAACTCACAGCATTTGTTATGGTAATTTTCTTCTAACAACATATAAAAGCCACATTTATTGGTTTATGCTATCCAGTAAAGTGGATCACATGAAATGTTGTGATTTCTATATAAATACAGTTGTTCCATCTTTTCTCTGGAATATTAATTTCTTCTAATCCACACTTATCTGAATCACAAGATTCAGTCTAACAATTTATACCTGCTGATAGCAGTTACTCAGAAAGGAATTATTTCAAAGCCAGTATAATTACTAATGATCTTATGACTACTCTCTTCAAATGCTCAGTAAACCATCCATAAGTTCATTCCACCTACTATCAGTTTACCTTATCAGGCAAGCTTACTGACACAGAGTAAGAATGTCTTTTACAAGTAAGGAACCAAGCCAACCACATACGCCTTTGCCCCAAGGGATAAATGTAACTATTGAGGGGCAAGCCCCCCCCCGCCACCCCCAAAAAAACCAAACCAAAACAAACAAACAAAAAAAAACTTTCAATGACTGTACCAACATCAAACATCACTCCAGATAAGTGTGTGCCTGCATGCAACATCCACATGCAAAGTAGCTTAAGTCAGTGGGTTTGGGGTTTTTCTGTTTTGTTTTTTTTTTTTTTTTGCTTTATTTTGTTTTCAAAGTTGACTCTTTCCCCTGCTTTTCTGCCTATGAGCCACTCCTTGCCCTGTGCAATCTCTTCCCTTTTCCTTGGCTCAGAAGAGATGGCAGCAGCTCAGTTCCTCCAGAGCAGGGAACCAGAAGCCACCTGCAGTTATAAGCCGCAAGTGCAGCTACTCACCAGCTCCTACCAGACCAAGCAGGTGAAGCCAGTTAACAACAATCTGCTCTTTCCTGATCAATTTAAACACTTTATGCACTCCTTTAAACTTTCCCACAGCTCTTCTAGAGGATACAACCCACTTTGACAAATGCAAGCCTGAGGCAGTATTTCAGTCTATTCACAAAGCAAGCTGAAACACACAGCATTGCAAGGCGGCAGAGCAAAACCCACTCTTCTTCAGTGATCGTTTGCTTACAGATTCTGCCCTTCTGTGTTGCTCCAGAAGCACTCAGTGCTGCTACTCTTACAAACACAAGCTGACACATGATCTAAATTGGCTTTCATAGAAGCAGCCAGATTCTGGAAACAGAAGCTCTTGTTCAAGTTAAGTGTGTTGTTTGCAGTTGAACTAGTTCACAATGAGGAAGACAACCTCTTCTCCACCTCAAAACCAATCCCACGGCAATCATGTATGGTTTTAAGTAGGCTTAAGCCTAATCTTGTATATATTCTTAGCAGAGCTACAACCATCACTTTTCCAATTACTCTACAGTCCTGCAGGCTGCTTCCATTTTACAGCTATCAAAAGCTGCCTTAATCTTTCAGCTGTTTGGATTCCATGTTCTTTTGTGTTTATTTTTTAATAATTCAAAGGAAAGTTCTACAGGGTTGGTTTTTTGTTTTATGGGTTTTGGTTTGTGGTTTTGTTTTTCTTTTTTGTTTGGGGGTTTTTTTTTTTGTTTTTTTTTTTTAATAACCAATGCTCTTGCTCCAAGAGTTAGTCACAATCGACTGCTCATTTTTTGGCATATCTTCCAAGTATTTTGCAGCACATTCTCAATGGCATTATGCAATCATTTCATTAGTCTCAACCGTTTCACTTAGCAGCAAGATACATTATAAAATGACATCATCTCTTGGAAAAATACAGAACTTAGAGGAGGTGGCAGTTTCAGGGGTACACAAACCCTAAAATTATAGCCTCTTGGAATTTGGAAATCCCCATTTATATACCTGTTACTTCTGCTTTTTACCAATAAGCCACATCATCATATCACAGTTACCAAACACATACAGAGCTGCTCTCATCACCACTGCACCACCCCCCTAAAGAAAGGAACATTTTTTGATCCATTTTTAGAGAACCTTTTGGATTACCAAAGGTGAACTCACATCCAGTTCAGCACACAAGGCAAGTCCATGACATACAGCGTGCCTCTCTGTGCTCTTCACTATTGCAGCATGATGTGATATGCATGACATGACTCACCACAAGGTAACAAGTTATAATTTGTCCTCACCTTGCCACCTGACAACCCTACTGAGTGGTTTTTACTCCAGAAATAAAGACCTAATTAGATCTTCTGGATGCCTGAATACAGGTAATCTTTCGCAGCGGACACACACCACTTTCTTGCCTTCAGTCACCCAGTGGCTTCTGGAAAGCCAAACGTTTCCAGAGCAAACAAAAACTAGCATTGAAGTTTTGCTGACAGGAAGAGCTGTTTCCTGAGCAGGGGGTTGTCTTCTCCCCTATCTCTCACCACACTGTATGCCAGGTGGGATCCACTCTTCAGGGGCTGGGGAAAAGTGGCAAACCTTTTTAATTTTTATGCTTGCAGCTCTAATTTCCCAGACTGCCTCTATTGCCTTGGCAAGCCTCTTTTCCGAGAGGTCACGTAGCCAAAACAGCCAGTGCACTGAACTGCAGCTTACAGGGAAACTTAACTCTGCCTCTAGCTTCAGTATGACCTAAAAAAAAGTCAGTTATTTTCATTCTGCTTAACTTCCCCTCTCTGTAAAACAGAGCAATGTCCACAATCATAAAATGCTTTAGACAAATTCACAAAGATATTATTTCTTAGTAACAGTATCAGGATATAGATTGAATCACAGCCAGATAACTAACCAGTCAATATATACAGTATGAAAATCAAACTAAATGCTACCAGGAAGTGGTAAAAACAGAAGATGGTTGTGTGTAACCTTCCCTTTCCCCACTTCTCCACTAAGACATGCACTTTCCTGTTACCATGTGATAGAAACTATACAATCTAGAAGTCCAACCTGTGTGCCACTGTTTGCATGATCAAACATTTTTCCCACAATCTCAGTGAACATGGTCCCTTGATTTGCAGCTTGGGCAGCTTTCCATTAACTCATTAACCCCTCAACACAGTCGTCACTGACATATGAGCACAGCATGTCAGCCTGACGTGCTCTCCCTTTGTATGCTGTTTCATGCCGCCGGATGCCAGCTCCATGCATATCTGGGAGGAACTGGAGAGCCTGTCTGACTCTGCAGAAGGCTGCATTTTCAATAAGCAGCCTGTGGTTCTGGGGTGCTCCAAGTTATAAACTGAAACGTGGAAACTTAATTTTATTCCTTGGCCAGTTATCTTATGACCACCTGCCACGTTCAAGCAAGAGAGATAATGAAAATTGATGTGTTGGCCCTTTTATCTCTAGACATCTAAGATGAAACCAGTAACAGAGCAGAGCCTCCACTGCATACAGACCCCAAAACAATCCAATACTACTGCTGCTGTTGCAAAATTGCCTGCTCCGAGCAATTGGATCTCTTCCCAACTCCAAAGCAGCTGGCATTGCAGGCTGGGGATCACGTTGCTTCTGTCAGCATCAGGGCTTGTCATTAGCTGTTAACACACTAGAGGGGATAGGGCAATCTTCACAGGAGGGAAGGAAAAAAAAGAAAGGGCCACGTGGGTAGGGGAGAATCTTTCACCCCCAGTTCAGCCTTCTCAACACAGCCTGCCAGAACATGGCAAAAAGAGGATGAGGAAAAATCCTATTGTCATGGGAACAGCCACAAACCAACAGATCTCAGAAATGCATCGTGCTTTCTGATACAGGAAAGCATGCAATTTTATAAGCAAGGAGCAATTAGAACAATGCATAATACCCAGTGGAGCAAAGAATTGCTGACAATGACTATTTCACCTCTATGTCAATATTTTCTGACAAATATCTACAGAAGTCTCTGTAAACTCCTGTCAGAATGAAATATGCCATAAACAAGAATTCACATTTTTAAACAATGTCACTGAAATGGAATACCATGCATCAAGTGGATAAATAATTATTCAAAGAGTCTACAAGTAAAATTTATAGGGCAAAGGCAAACCAACCAAAATCAATGCCTCATTTTTGTAGCTAGAAGAAACTATTGTTCTTTTTTCAATGGCTGCATTCCATTTTTAACACATTAGACTCAAAGAAGAAACGATCCTGAAAGCCTTTAAAAATAAAATTGAGGTAATATTTGTACTTTTCCTCTAAGCCAAGCTCTGCAAGCATTAGCTTAAGTATTTAATTGCAGTTTCATGCATAAATCAAAATCACTGGGAGCAAAGAAAAGAAATCAACAAGTATCTGCAAGAACTACAAATCAGAAAGTAACAAAAATGTAAATAGTTCGGTGCAGTTTCAAATGCACCTTTAAATACTGTCAATATGAATACAAAATTTTTTAAAAAGCAGACTGTATTAAAAGCACTGTAGAGCATTTTTTTTCTTTTTTTTTTTTCCTTTTTTAAAATATAGAAACTGCACTGGACAAATAGGCTATGCTTACAGTGTCTATTGTACCATAAAAGTCACTGCCAAATCTGCTATGGCCATGCATTCAGCAGATCTGGATTTTCTTCTTCAAACTTTATCATTTGCCTCCAGAGCATTTAAATTCAAACACCATTCAGAAAAATCACTACTCAGGTGAGTATCTTTCCCACTGTTTTATATAACAAATACCCAAAGGAAAGCAAAGTAAGCTCTTGAGCAGGAATAACTAAGTACTTTTACGTGCTTGGAGAACCTCAGCAAGAACCATGACTTTGTGCAGATCGGAAGAATTTCAGTGGGGTGCTGGCAGAGCCCTCTCCTTGCAGGAGCCCTCTCCTTGCAGGCAGCAACTGTCAGAAATGGGAGCAAGGGGATGATATGAGGTAAGGCAGAAATAGGGGAAGGAGAAGGCCCCAAAATACTTCTCAGAGACCTTGTTCCTCAGGGCTTTCTGTTCCAGGATTCATCTAAATGCAGCCAGCAGACACTTCTCTGCACCCACAGCTTTGATAAGCTCTCACAGTTCGGTAACTTCAATAACGCAGAGAAATAAAGAGTGAATTTGCCTTAATTATGGTACTACGCAGTATGCCATAAATAACTTTTTTAGGAAGACTAACTACACAAACACTTCAAACTATATTTGTCAGATAAAGTACATTTGGTGATCACATCAGACTTGCTACTGTATTTATCAATTTGCTTTTTAATCCAGCGAGCAATAGCACTGACAGCAGGTCGCTCAGTCATTAACAAAGTCTAGTTGTTCTTTTTACTCCTCATCCCCCAGAGGGCCCACTGAAAAGAATGGAGCATTAGAGAAAGGAAGGCTTGCTAACCTTACCAAATCCCGAGAACGCAGCCCAGTCAGAGGGACACGTGGCGCTGCGGTAGACCAAGCTCGATCTCTGGGCCAGGATAGCAGTGCACTCGGGTTTTCAGCATGTGCATACATCTCAGGCCTGGCCCAACGAGGAGGAGATGCCTCCACTCAATGCTCTGCAACTCCTCTGCAGTCATGGTGAGGCAATGCTGGGGGCTGTGGGGACAGTGACCACAGGAGGACTTGAACACATTTGTCATTTAAGCCCTGTACAGGATTCACCACATAACAAGAGCAACAGCTTAGTTTGTATAAACTTCCACAAACAGAATTACTTGGATGTCATTGCTTAGCTGTTTGTCTGAAAACATGCAGAAAAAGACTTCTCAATAATCAGGTCTGCATTGCTGGGATTTCTTGGGGAAAATTGTATGAACGAGACAGTTGTAAAAATACCTAAAGCTTCTTAAATTGAATGAGCTGTTTGTGCTACAAGTAGCATCACAGCACTTCTGCACTTCAGCATGAAATTCAGTCAGCATACATTGGCTTTAAATATTCTTTAACTTTCTGAAAATTACATTTATGAATGTCTTTAAAAAAAAAACAAAAAACCAAAACCCAGAAGTTAAGAAAGCTAAAAGCAAGCACCATCACTTTCTAGCAGAAACCTTTGTGTGCCTACTATACCCCACCTCTGCTGGACTGCCATGTTAGGGGCGGGAGGAGCAGAAAGTATTTTTCTTAAGATCTGATCCAGTACTTCTCTGGAGAAGAGAGTTTGAAGAGTGGAAATGCACCCTTGGAAATGTGAAGGACTATTATTAATAAGGTAACATTCCACCTTTTGCCCAAATATCCTAAAAAAATTTTCTCCTTTCCAAACAAAAAGCATAAGCCAATTCACCTATTACGCTGTATTGCTGAGGTCTCATCTGTGATGGATAAGTCCGTTACCTCCTTTGTTTTTGTAGGCTTCCATTTTTCACTGATTCATGTCTTAGAATGAAAACAGCATCACAGATTGATTGTTGCCAGTCAGTGGCATTATTTCTAACAACTACCTCCTATTGTTCACAAGTCACTTGGAAAGCACAAGAGTCAGCTCCTGTCTCTTGCTGCTTTTCCATAGTACTGCCTGGGTACTTTAGATCCCTAAGCATAAAATGGCTCAAAAGTGATCAGACAAGTTCATGGAAGAAGTGTATATCAAAAGATATCAAACATGATGGGAAAGACACAATGTTTATCTTGGAGAATCACAAAGCTGCAAGATTATTTTTTTTTTTTTACAATTAGAGTTGTAGAACGCTGGAACAGGTTGCTCAGAGAGGTGGTGGATGCCCCATCCCTGGAAACATTCAAGGCCAGGTTCAATGAGGCTCTGAGCAACCTGACCTAGTCAGGGATGTCCCTGCTCCTTGCAGGGGGGTTGGACTAGATGACCTTTGAAGGTCCCTTCCAACCCTAACCAGTCTATGATTCTAAGACAGAAACATGTCTTATCTTACATGTTTTTTATCCTATAGGAGTTGTTGCTCTTCTCCATTCCCACTGTCTTCTGGGTAGTGTAGGTCTTTGTTTTCACACTGGTTGAGCTGCCATGTAAGAGGACTGTGCCACCAGCAAAACAGAAATAATCTAGCACCATTTTTAAGCAATGTGACAAATGTGCTATGTCTGTCTAGGATTTTCTACAATATAATACTGTCAAGAGCAGTATTAAATAGGAGGGTGAAAGGAGGCTTCTTTTTTTTGACACCAGTGTTTATGTTAAACATACATTTGAGTGACTTATTTAAATGTGGAAGTTGCAACCTGATTTAAAGCCTCAGTGTTGTTCATTATTTTTTTTACTGGCATACCCTAACACTTTGAAATGTGCCAGAGCAAATTGCAATAGAAACTGTCAAGTCTTTCTCAAACCTCTGCGGTTAGGAAAAAATGGTTCCATTGCCATGTATTAGTTCCTTTCATGCTAATTTTGGAGATGAAAAACCAGCTAACACATTTTCTAGGCTGAAACCAATCCAGACGCTCTGTCAGCTTTGCCTCAGCTGGGTTTTCTCTGCCCAAGACAGCAGGGAGCACCCAGGGGCCAGGCAGCAGTGTCAATGGCCCGGTGCTCCTAAGGTTCAGCACTACAGCTCCAGCAACAAAACCACAGCTCTTGCACAGCTTCAGCTGTGCCTTTCTCCACTTTGAAGCATCCACTCCATCACTGGGCAATAGCCATGGCCTGGCTAGCTTGGAGTCGCAGGCCAGGCCAGAAAAATTATTAAGTCTCTTGCTACAAAGTTGAGATTTCTCCAAGGCAGAGGACTTCATTTTAACGATGGCATTAACAAAGTAACATCTACCCATAGCATTGCCCTGTATGAAACAGGACTTGCGTTTGCTGAGTTACAGTTCACTGAGGGAGTAGACTCCTGTGCAGTTTTCAACCAGAGTAACTAGTCCTTACTAGCCTCACTTAACACCAGTCGTTTATGTGATTGAAGTCACTCACGTTTCCCTTTGAAACAATAATTTTATATTTCATAGCCATTTTGTGGAAGGAGCTATCTGACCACATTCTAAGCTCTAATGCTTAGAACAGCTTTCCTAGCCCCTGCACAGCCTTTCTCAAGGCTCAGACAAGAGCATCCCTGTAAACCACCCCAGAGACATAAATTTCAGTCACTTGAATCTTTTTAAAGGCTCATCAATGGTAATGAGCATCTTTATTACATTTTCCAGCAGTAACTGAAGCAATGGCTTACAGTTGACTAATAATATGTTCACCTAAAAAGTTAACACTTAAATTTCTTTTAATAATGCATCACTATTCATTTCCCAGTAGTTTAATAATGGTAACTTGAATATTACATTTAAAAACAAAGTTACATGCATCATAAGGGAAGAACTGCCTGTATAAAAAACTTCTGGTGACTTCTCTCTTTTAAAGGGATTCAAAGGAAATAATACGCACTCCTCTGAGTTCCCACAACAACTAGAGAATTTTGTTGCCTCAGGAAGAAAAAAAAGAAAAAAGTTAAACAGTCATCATTTCTGCTTGACATTTTCAAAACAACAAATAAATGAGGTAACTGGCTCCTGCCTTCAGGCCACTGAACTCTGACTTGATACCACTAATTAAAACAAACCTACACCATAAGAAACATCTCAGCAACAAGTATAATTGAATTATGCAAATTCAAATTGTGAACTAACAAATTCCCTTTATTAAAGAATAAATAATAAGTGCTAATAAATTATCCTTTCCAACTTGGCACTGCAAGCAAGAGATTTTCTGTGATTTTTTAATACTAACAGCCTTAGCTGAAGGATGGGAAGGGCTAATCCTTGAGTAAGCCTTGGAGCTGCTCTGCCTGCCTCCAGCAGCCCTGGAGCATTTGGTGGCATTTAGTCACAGTGAACAGCCCTGACAGTGTGTGATATAGTTGGATCCTGCAAATGCTATGGCAAACTTGTTCTTATTAGAGTGTTTTCTTCAGACTTTTAAGGGGTCTGCACCCTCACATGAAAGGATTTGGATTGTAGTTCCCCCTATACAAATGCGAAGCAGTGGGTGGGCTACGCTCCATGTGGCCCCCTTCGATACTCCGTGCTTGCAGAAATCCCCAGTCCAGCAGATTCCTTCAGCATACACATAATTTTAAAATAATCTACAACAGTTTCTAAACTATGCACATGCTTAGTTTTTTGGATCACGGCATGAGTATCTATGCCTTTGCCTCTACACAGATGGAATATTTTCTGTGGTACTTGCTTTGGGCAAAATTCCTAAGCTTTTACATTGAAGCTTTTTTCTTGCACTGTCCAATAACAGTAAAAACAACTGTAAAATAAAGTACATAAACCATCTCCTCAATCACCTTGCAAATCCAAAAAAAGGCCTGAATACAGTCTGTTCCAACAGGCACAAGTTTTTTTTCATTGCAAATATTTGTTTAGGCAGCCAATCCAGATTTGGTATAATTCTGATGTGATACAATCCTGTTCACTTCTGGTCTCTGCCAACATTATCTTCCTTTGCTATTTTGCTTTCACTGAAGAAAGTATTTAAATGAAAAGCACACTAATCTTCTTATGCTCTGAAACACACACACATCTGTTATAAATACCTAACCTTTCTGGAACATATACCCTCCAAGTACACATTTTGCACAATCCAACATCCTTAGATTTTTCCTTGGCAATATGCAGCAAACCAAATTGAACAAAGCTGATTCTAACATGGGAAGTTATAGTAAACAAAAATGTTCAAAATCTTGAGTTTATTCTCGGCAGTTTCATCAGTTTGAACTTTTTACACCCACTAAACAAGTTAGAGCTTGCCAAATAGCAAAACATATTTGGAAGTCTCAACAGAGTCTTTCAGGGTGAAACAACATCCTGAGGTCATATAACTGCTCCATTTTTGAGGAATGTGAAGAAAAATGTATGAACAAACAACAGGAGTACCTCCTGTATAGCACGCACATGCTACTTCTCTTAAAAAGAAAGAAGTGGAGGGGAAAACAAAACAACCCAAAACAATGGTAACTAGCAACACAAACTCTTAACCCAAGCCATTAATGACGTAACATTTATCAGCATAAGTGATACACAGTTCTGTAAGCTCCTGGTTATTGAATCTCTATGTACATAAATCAGCCAAGAAAACTGAAAAAGTGTTAACTCTGGAGGTCAGAAAAGCAAACCACTTTCAGAAAAGGCCAAGTAACTTCTCCTCTATGCATAAAGTACAAGTAATACTCCAGTGAACTTTGTGGACTACTGGATCTCCATGTTGTGTAACAGCCAAAAGTCCTGTTTGTTTATGAGCCACGAGGACCTGATCCAATCTATCTCAGAACTGCTAGCTCTCTTGTGAATGACTAGATGGTGGCAGCAAATACCACATACTTAAGATTTTGCCAGTCTTTCCACAAATACCTTGAGGTGCTTGAGATTTATAGCAGCTGTGTCCCAGTGTCCTCAAGTGCCCTTTCTCTCACTCTTAACCTGTCACTGTACTTATCACAGACATAGAAGACATCCATAGGTTACCTAGAGGTGGTTTCCCACCAAAGACCCTCCAGATCCTCACCACACACAACTATCCCCAGTGGCTAATGGCATTTAAAACAATGCAGCATTCTCACGGCAGTCCCATTTTTATGATCTGAAGAGGAGGCATTTTAGGTCGTGCCATTCACTGTAAACCTTTCCAGGAGGGTGGGTGTGGAGAGACCATCGGTTTTAAAGATCCCATTCACACTGTCCCCTGATTAATCCCAGCAACGCTGTTACCCTAAGACACATTTTCAGTGGTAATACTACTTCAGTTTGTATGAGTCAGGTTCCAATGAGCCTAGAATAACCAGCATCTCTTTCACAGTTTCAGCAAAGGGACAGATAATTGATCAAAGTCATTAACTCTGCTCCTTCTTCCATCCACCCAGGAAAGGACAGGTAGCGGTGGACTGCATTACTTTTAGTTGAATTGGTCAACATACAGTATTAATTCTCATTTCTACATATGTCTGACAGCAGATACATGTACAATCTCAGGCTGTGCAGCTAAGTACTTGATGTAGGTATTCAGATTCATATAGTGCTTCTCTGTTCATCCAAAACGCTTCTTGTTTTTCTTCTGTTTTCCTTTATTCTTCACTGATGCCAACAGTGTACAGGCTGTGGCAGGCAGACAGACAGATGAGTGTTTCAGTTTGCTCCAAAAATGGACAGGCTTCAACTCAATCTTATCTTGTATGGTAGCTCAGCCTGTGGTCAGTGCCTTTGGTAGGAAAACACACTTCAACAGCTCAGTTCCAGCCTAGGACTGCAGCTGTCCTAGAATATGTCTTTCAATCACAGAAGTGGGTTATTGCCTTAACCTTGACTGCAGGCAAGAGGAGGGTTCTCTGAGGTATACATATCCTTCTGGGGAGCAGAAAAGGGATCGCAGAAAGCTACAGATGAGGCAGCATTACTCAGACCTTGTACAGTATTAGCAGACCAAAGATTATTGCACTGGTTTTGTTTCTCTTTGTCATTAGATAAAAAGTAAGAGCAGGGTAGCACCAGCCACACACAATAAAACACCACAGGTCATCTGAAGATTGTGGAGGAGATCTTGCTTCCTCTGTCTCCTACTGAAGTAGGGGGTGCCTTTGCCACATGGGTACAACATTAGGGACTATGCCAGCCCCGTGTCTTGCAAGAAGGAGGTACGATGTGGCTGTCACCCAGCTCGATGAAAGGCAGGCATTCACAGGCAGTCTCCAGAGACGGCTGGCTGTCAAGTGGATGGGCGCAGGCAGGACCACTGTGGGATTCCCCAGGCGTGGCACAGGGACCCCTCAGCTGTACCCTAGATAGGCATCAGGGCAGCCAACACACATCATCTGAGCTAGCAGAAAAGCTTGTTTGCTCTGGAGTTGGATATTTTCTTTGTTTTGTTAGGAAAAAAGTAAAAACCTTACTAGTGGCAAACTTTATGCAAAACAGAAAACCTCAGACTGCCTCAAGACTCTCAGCCTCCACAGCAGAAAGAGTTTTAACATCAGGATTACTTACATTGCTAATTTCAATCAAGATTTACTGCAATGTAATAGTTTTTAAAAGCAGATTTAAATCACTGTGCTATTTTATCAAGTCTGCTTCTTTCCTTAATTACTTTCCTAAGGAAAAGCCCATTCAATCTGTGGGAGCACAGCTCATTTCAGTAATGAAATTGCAGTTGTGTACTTTCAATCTACCTCTGTCCATTTTCCAGCTTGTAAAAAAACCCAAAGAAACAAACAAAAACCCAAACCCAAAAATATCTCCAAGTAACATTTCCTGTAGTATCATGGGGAATATCTGCAAATGTCTCCATGCAGAAGAGTAGAAAGAAAAGCTGTAGTCCATCTCCTGCATTTCCCAGTTTCTGCCTTTTTTTTTTAAAAATACAAAATAAAAAAATCCTCATCCCCTGTACATTATTCTTCTCAATATTTGGTATGTTATCATGCTTCCTCTAGTCTAATTCTAAGCTAAACCATTTTTAAACACTGGAATTACTCTCATTTCACTCTGTAGCAGCTGGTATCTCCTGAGCTTTGCATTGTCTTAGCCTTGATGATTGTCTATCCTCCTGTTTCACGTAGGCCCCGCTCCTGCTGTCTGACCTGTTTAGGCAGAGCCCTGCAGACCCAGGCCTACAGAGCTTCATCATACCCAACAGCGAGAAGAATCTGTTCACACATACCCAGCAGCAATGCTGTGCTCCATTCCTTGCTATCACTCTCAAAGGAGTGTAGATTTATAGCTTTCCATAGTCTACACTTTGCCAAAGTTAATCTGTACTTGCTTCTTTCTTCAGACTTCCCTCCAGCATTTTAATTATTTATTGCTCTCTTATCTAAACTCCTTCCAGTTAGTCTATGTCATTCTGACACTGAAAAAGCACAGAAATAAAACAGCATTTTAAATGCAGGTACCACAACTTTACAAAGCAGGTCTATAAGCTACAGGCAGATTCTCATTTATCTTTCACCTAAGTCTCTGTTGGCATTATTGCTTGCCAAGTGCCTTGCCCCAGTTAAGTGTCTGCTTTGGTTTACTTCTACCAAATACACTTGCTTACGTACGAGGCTGAATTTCATTGTTTATTATTCACATTCTTCATGTCTCAAGTTGCCATATTTTGCCATTTTCTCCATCTTTAAATGTATTTGCAATTTCTGTCAGTAATGCTATGGTCTACAAACAGTCTTGCTCCTGATGCACCAGCCTGGAAGACAGGTATCTATGCTTGCTTGAGGCTTGGTGGGAAACCTCAGCCAGACTGAGGACATGGAGAAGGTACACCATAGCTTCCTCCCACTCTAGATGTCTGCATTTCCCTCCAGCAGAGATCAGGCATCAAATGCAGAGGCTGGTGGTAATTCTCAACTTAAAATATTTCACTGACCTGTGCAGAAGTCCTCTACAGTGATAGCACCTCCTCAATAACATCCATATGATAGAACCCAGGGGACAGTAGTATTCCAACAATTTGGGTTCCCTCGCCCTCCCCATGAGGCACTTATATTACTACAGTAATAGTGTAGTAACAGCCAAGTGCAAGTAGATGAATTCTTTACAACACTACTACCCAGAATACATAAATCCCTCCCAGTCATTTTGCTGTGCTTTTCCTTTTAGCATGGAGAGAAATTCCATCCAGATTGTTGTGTGGTCTAAATAACTGCAACTCCAGTGGACCAAGCAGCTGAGGATCTGCCGCTCAAAAGGGTAATAGTTTGGTAAGGAAATTTGTTAGTCCAGCCCAGCCGCTTATGCACCTGAGACTTTGGTTGAAGCACAGGGCTGTCAGCAGCCTTGCCTCTTGTATTTTATCCATAAATGCTTAGCAATCCATGTTTCACACAATACAACATGCATTACCTTTTCCCTTTCTTTTCTACAGTCACTCCTTACTGAAGTAGCCAGTATCTTCTTGTAAAAATCAATTGTAGGGAAGTTCCTGACGCATTAGTGGAATCCTCTGGCATTTCTTTTTTGGGGAATAATTACTTACCAATGTAGGACACAAAGCATTTATGTTTTAATAATAGCAGTTTCTCACATCTTGGCTACATTTTATATGTATTCATTTTTCTGCTTTTCATCTCCACAACATACTTTCTTAATAAACTTAATGGCAATATTGTGATTTTAATTTCAGTTGGAATATTTCCAAACCACTAATTCTACTCTGGATAGCTACTGATTTATGGTCATCTTTTAATAAGTTGCTATTGGTTTTATTAAAGCACCTCTGGGTGCTGTTGCAGTGAAGCTATTTGCAATTGCAAATGAATGAGGCAGATTTTCTAAGAAAAAAAAAAATTCAGAGGGCTGTGAAAAAATACACACAAGAGAAACAGCTTCAACTACATGATTGCATATAATTCAATGAAATGCCAAATTGCTATATATTGTGTTTAAACTAGACTACAATAGCTCTTAAGAAATGTTGTTTTTTGATTGCCTTCATAGACAAATCTGAACAAACCCGTGTCAGAGATGCATTATTCAGAAAATGTATAAGCAGAATTATAATACAGGAATATTTTAAGCCCTTAAGATAGTTCTAAACAAAAAAAGGCTTTTAATACAGCATGTGAAATGAAATTAGCAGTTCTAGGAAAGGAGGCAGACTTCCGAAAACCAAGGGCTAGAACACGAACAAAAAGATAGTTGGTACGGAGTTTGAGTAAAGTATACCACAAGTGCTGGCTACACTATATTTACAAACAGAGGAGACAACAACTCAGAGGAGACAATTAAATAGACCTCTGTCAAAATTGGATCCTTCCCATTCTAGCCTCTTCTGTCAAGCCAACAAGGAGAAAATAATAAAGGAAAGATAAAAAAAACCTAGAAAAAAATTAGCAAAGAAAAACCACACCATAGATTGCTTAGGCCTATTGTGTACTCCAGGGCTTTTTGTTTTGCCTCCTCTTTGTCATGATTAATTCTTTTGCACTCGGTTGCATATTATGGTACAATGGGGATTTTAGAATGAAAGACAAACTGTTGTTATAACCAAGTAAACATTGAATGGGGTCATTTTAGTTTACTGTATTTTGAAACTGCAAAATCAAGACAACCAAACCAGCAAGACGATGAGGAAGTCAGACAAATAAGTAGAGATAAAAGCCACAAGCTGTACTACAGACTAACCACCTAAATTCATTTTGATTCTTCTCTGAAAAGGCTCTGCTTCTCCCCTCCTCAAAAAACCCAAAAGACAGAACTGCTTATCACCTATCGGTGCCTTTGACTCTTCTGTTACAGTGCAGAGAAGCTGCTGAGAGAAATTCAACTTCATCTTGGAATTCAATAAGACAATTTAGGATGAAGAGAGGATATTTCAAAAACTTAAGGTAGGATCCCAGATGAACAACCTGTTTCTCAGGAACACTGCACACCTAAGAGCTCCCAGGGGATTTCTGCCTGCCAGTGCGAGGAGCTAGGCAAGTACCTCTGACGTGGGGAGCCGTTCCAGGATCAGGACAGTGGTCTGAACGCAGCCACCTTCCGACTTCAGTTCATCTGCTGCTTCCTGGGGTGAATAAAGGTAGCTTGTAAGTAATTATGACTTCTAGCAAAACTGGAATCTCAAAAGGCACAGAGTGTGGGAGGGGAAAATCTGTCAGGAATTAAAGCTCAGACCTCTTCTCAACATTTACTATAGCATTTGAATGACTTGTGTTCAGCAGGGAAGTGAAGGCAGTGCTAGTCACAACAGCCACATCCACAATCCAGTCACTCTCAGCCTGTGGAGCAATTTTACATTTGACATAGGCGTTCAAAAACATCTTAAATGCTAAAGTAAGTAGAAGAGAAATTAAGTCTAAATACATGCTATCACATTGCTCAGAGCACAAGCCTGAGGGGGATGGAGACAGCAAGCACATCATTAGAAGAAAAAATGCTGAGTCAGATTGATCTTTTATTCCAGTGACGCAAACCCTGATTGCATCTTGGCATGTGCCCCACTCAGCCCCACAGCAAGAGGAACAGATTTATTCAGACAACAAGTAGCAGGGAACACGCAGAAATGGCGTATCCACTCATCTCCCACAGGCACGTCTCATTGAGGCAGAAAAGGGAACTTCTTGGAAGCTGACAGGAAAGAACCAGGCAAAACAGCTGTGGATAAACAGTTGTTTTCAAACTTTTTAACATCTAGACTCCTATGCTTTTTCTAGTGGCAGTGTGAATGCTCTGAAGCATATTTAAGTCTGACTAGGAAACTTGCTTTTCCTTTCAACAGATCCCTTAGAAATATTCCATGGACTGGGCGTCTGGTCCACACGCTACCCTGCCTGACATCAGGTCTTCAGTCTGAGCAACTCATCCACCTAGAGCAGCAAAGAGAAAAAGCAGGGAGAAGACTGAGGCAACAAGGCAGTGGTCTTTCCCTCACTCCAAATTTGTTCTGTTCTTCTGGGAAAGCTGAAGGTAGCTCCTGGCCTGCCACTCTCTCTCCAACTCTCTGCCCACTTTTGACCACTGCCAGCCCCTCAGCCACCTTTGTCCCACAGGGCTACTGCCATCCCAACTTGCAGCCCAGGCTACTCTGGAGATGCTGAAGCCAGAAAGACTCGCTTCTTAAATAGTTTATCCTAAATGGATACTGCTTTGACTGTTTCTTTATAACGCTTGCAACATTTGACTGTTTCTTTACAACACGTACAACATTTTTAAACAAGTCAAGCCCAACAAGCACTCACTCCCCAAAGCAGTTTCAGGCCATTCGCTCCTCATTTCCACCAGCTCCTGCTCTAGCCCTTCCTGCCACAGCAGGCAAGACAAACATTGCTTAAGTCAGAATAAAATAATGCAGCTCAGCGATAAAAGGAAGTTTGAAAGGTTTGTTTCCATCTCCATTTAATGAATACGGGCTCTGCTGACTCTGGGACAAAATTTGGAAATCTGTTCCCTGTAGTCCTCACGAGTTACAGGGCCCTGGTAGTACTGCATCACAGACTTGGACCATTTGGACTCCTTCCAATTCACAGCATTTCACCATGCACGACAAATGCTGACAGTAATACTCCATTTCCTTATTTAAGGGAATAACTTCAGTGGATGCAGAGCATTACATAAAAGACTTTCAATTTTATTATGGCTCTCATAGAAAGGCTTTGGATAATTGTTGCCTACTAATCTCTCTAATCTTTAATTTTCGTTTCATACAAGACTGACTGTTTCATAGTAACTGGCAGAGGTGGAAGGAAGATGAATAGGAATGGGGAGTAACTCAAAATGAAACTAGAAAAAGGGACACACCACCAAATCCTACTCTTTCCTATTAGCATTGCAGAAGTATTTAAACAGCAACAGAGCTTCCCTTACAGAACAGCAAACAATGTTATTAGCTGACAAGAAGATAAAGTGAAAGAATAAGAGATTGTTAATTGAGTAAACCTTTTAGGGAAGGGAACAGTTGTGTCTCCCTCCAACCTCATCGCTTTGAGCTAAAGCCAGATGAAGCCAAGGGAAGCTTTCCTTGAATGCAGATTAGATCAAACACTGTTCCCTCCTTGCAGATCAAAAGATACTATATACTCATTTAGTGCTAGACCTAGTCATTATCATGCACAGGGTGGGCGACTGAGAAGCCCCACAGAAGCAGGATGTATACATAGGACTCCTTGTCATTCTGTCTTACCATCAGCAGTATTTCTTAGAAGTCAAACTGGCTGGTCACCATCACAACCACCTCTGAATGCTTGCCAGACCGTAGGTCCATTTCTATTGCAGTTGTCTAAGCACAAGATGTGCTTTAGTAGTAATATCTAATTCCTGTCACAGACTAAGTATATTTTTTTCAAATAATCTTAAAATAGTTCTGCTGTCCATAAAATACTTACTAGCTCCATTTCAAAGATCACATAATCCAAGCATAGGCCATGATATGTTCAGTGTTACTAGTTAAAATGCACAAGGTCCATCTGACATGACCATCTGAAGTCTGTGCAGCATCACATAACCCTAGCTACCCAATTTTATCCCAAGGAAAAAAAAAAAAAAAAAGTTTTGCAGTGAAAAATTAAGTGTCTCAAATTATTCATTTCACAGTGTTGTTACATAAATCCCTGAAGACTCAAAGATGCAATAACAGCACACCCAGAAACAGAATCATCTTTACCACAAACTCACTCTAGAATACCCTTGGAAGCACAAACTTTTGGTGCTTTTTTTCCTCCTCTCAGGTACTCCAGATTCTGATTGCAACAACACACCACATTTATGATACTGAATCCTTCTCTGTACTAACAGTAATTCAGTTCCAGGCACACAGCTGAATTGAGCATGCCCTTCTTTAAAAAAAGAGACAATTAATTTCTAACCAAGAAAAACAATGTAATCTGGCTTTACATGTCTGGAACATCTCACATATCCAGAGCAAGATATGTAGGTTTCTCCTCCCTCTACCTGACTAGATGGATGTTAGTTTATGGCTCAACATTTGTAAGCCAATTTACGCATGCCCCAAGACCCTGGGAAAGACTTCAGATATATAGGAACCCACAGCCTGAGTATAATGGTGATTACAAGAGAGTAAACAATCTTTCCCCCTGATTTATGATTAAAATGAGTCAAATCTTTCTTACTTCATACTGATTTTTATTCATTAAGCTACAAGCAGCAAGTATTCCAATTATTTTTTTTTAAATGCAAATCAAAAGCTATGTTTATTTTGGAGTGCTCCTGTGTCTATTTCTTCCAGTAAAATTACCTTAACTTTGAGCCAACTGTCATTTCTAGAATACAGGTATAAAGGCAACACTCCAGCAAGGTGCTCAAAAAAACAGACATCATTTCCTCTATGCTTCCTACGAGAGAAGCCCAAACAAGCCCTTACACCCAGTGGGAATCCTGGTCTGACAAGCAGGGACAAGTATAAAAATCATGCAGTGCCTGAGGTTATAAACACAGTGTGCAACTGCTGCTTGCAAAGCTTCAGATACACAGGACATTGACCATTATCACTGTGCTTTATTTTCCCCGTATGCCCTCTGTGAAGCAAGATAAAGCAGTACCAGGCAATAAGAGGTGTGATGTCTTCAAGGACAGGTTAAATCAAACCATGCCATGAAAACACCGTTTTCAAACGTATTTTTAGTATAATCCCAAGGACATAATTTTATCTTGCTTGCACACAGTCCCTTCTTATCAAATCCCACAGTCTATGTTATAATTCAGGGCAAACAGCCTCGACTGCTGCATTCTGCTGTCGCAAAGAAAAGTCAGTACTATTTACTGGCTTTTAAGCACCACAAAGTGAACCGCATTGCTTGTATGAAAAAAATAGTACAAAAAATATCCTTAGACTATTTCACTTTTATTCCAAATAAGAGAGAAATCACTTCAAAGAACTGTAAATTGAGAGTAGGGGGGTCAAATCTAAGCACAGGTCATTAAGTGATGTAATGACTTAAAAAAAATTCTCAGTTTTTAGTTATTAACATGATGCTGTAGCCCTCAAACTAGCAAATTTCAAAGTGTGACCTATGTGTAATACCTTCAGCAATATTTGCCCAAGTCCACAGCCATTTGAAAGTGGTTCCAAGCAGAATGAAGGGCATTGTATTTGTATCTGTCAGTATTTCTTTGAGTCAGTAGTCTGGGTGACAGTGGGGAGTTTCACAAATCATTAGCCTCTTGAGAATTTTACTGGCTTGCATGGCAGCTCTATTCCCTTCTCTGAAATTGGGCGATTTCTACAGAAGACACTGTTCAGACTGAAACAATGATTAGATTTCACTTTGGTGGTCTAGTTTCTAGAACTGTTTATAAAATTGGGTCTTTGTGCTAAACTGTTTGTGTATATCCTTTTACATTGCAAATATTTAAGAATTACACTGCAAGTGTGGCTTATGGTGGATCCTGGAAACAAATCACTGTAACAGAGGGCATGAGTAACAACTTCCCCCCTCCGCCCCTTCTTTTTAACCATACATGGGGAATCTGGGTATTTCCACAGTACTCCTCTTTTACTTTGGGAAAGTCCCTGCCATAGACAAAATAAATACAAATTGTAGTATTTTACAATGAGGTACTGTAATGTACAATCTTAAGGTTAAACCTTGCAGAAGGAACAGCATGCAAGCAGAGGATTCACTGTTACAAGTGATTGCAACAGGGCCACAATTCTTTAGGAAACTAACGCTCATTATCTTATTACCTGAGTAAGTTCTATTGCTCTAGAGTGAACCGATGGGATCACAGCACTTGTATTGCTGATTAAAGGTAAAACAGTGTTCCCCCTTAAAGCATTAAATATAAAAGCAATTAATAATTGCATGCATGGGAATAGAAATGACTGGTACATCTGGAGATCAAAGAAGAAAGCAACAGCAACGTAACTTCAAAGTGTTTTCTAACTGCTTAAGTTTTTTCAAGGACATTTCCTTTCTCTTCTAACCCCTGATTAAATGTGTACCAAATGGTCTGGCAGAAACTCCATCACCAAACATGGAAAAAACATTTGATGCAGGTCTGTGTATACACAAGCGAGTGCACACACATTTCTGAGAAATTTCTCAGTTTTATCTTCTCCCAGAACCAGCAGGGCCAGTCCTGCACAAGACAAGTTTGCAGACGAAGTGCAGCAGTAGGATTACTTGTAACATTTCTGTTCTGTTCAGAGCCCTCTCCTACATGTGATTTATACTAGTCTCAAAGTGCTAGGCCAGTGTCAGTATGGCACGTACTTTCACCAGAAAAAAAAGGTAGCTCAAAGGACCAGGCAGCTGCAGCTGCAAAAGCAGGGCTGTCATCCTGCAAAATACACTTGACTGCCTTGGTCTCCACTTACTTCCTTTTAAATGGGTAAAGGAATTCTTCAAAACATCTTCCAAATATGATTTTTTTTTTAAAGATAGACTTATGTAAGGGATGCTGGTGAGCTGTCTTCCTAAATGAAACAGAAGTATTAGTAAACTACTGGTATTGAGAAATGAAAAAAAATATTTAAACAGCAAAAGCATCCCAGCAGTTACTGATCTTCAAAAGTTTTTCTCCACAGCAGACTTTGCTTCTACTGTTAATGCTCAAATCTCCACCAAGGCCAATGCAGTTCCTTGGTATTCTGTAGAACAGGCACGCAGCTTGGCAAATCTGCCATCCCAAGTTTGCTCTCAAAGCTCATACACGTGGCGAGGAAAAATGCCAATGCCTTTGCTGAGTCTGGTTTTCACCAACAACCAGAGCCCTGTCACAGACAGTTAATTGTCCTTCCTGGAGCAGTCCACACCTTACTGCAGCCCAGGCCCATGGCTGAATTTTGAATAATCAGGGCTTGAATCAGTCTGGGTGAGGCTGCTGACTGAGCTGAGCACTGCGAAGAACTCTGATAGTACGAGCAGGCTCTGCATTGAGAGACAGAAACCCCTTTGGCTCATCTGCATGACAATAAATTAAAAAGCATGTGAACACTTATTTGATGCCTGTGAAAAGTCAATAAACCTTCCATTGCAAAATCAGCAGTAGGTAAACTCTTTTTATCTCAACGCTACTATTTTTCAGCTCTACAATAAGGAAAGCCATAGAGATTTTTCTACTTTGCAAGCCTTTTAACCTGTGTAAATCCTTGCCTTTTTGGTTCTCAGTTATTTTAACAGGTGCACACAATTTTAAATCAGACAAGCCTACAAACTATGTGCATGGCTCAAACCATGTTTTTCCCCACTAATTGGATTTTCAAAATGCACAAGATGTCAAGACTACCATTTTAATTCCATGCTCAAGATACGGGTCATCTTAGATGTGTTCCGAACCGCTTTCCTCTTCTCTGGTGTCTACTCAAACAGCAGTACTTTCGAGAAAGTCTTCAAAAGGTCTGGGGTTTTTTGTTTGTTTAGGGGGAGTTTGGTCAGGTTTTGTTTGTTTTAAGAGCTGAGTGAATGTTTTAGCCTATTTTCTTGCCTACTTTCTATAAAAGCAGAACAAGAAGAATGAAGAAGACACTTTCTATCATAATCTGGCACTTCACATTTACATTTAAATTAAATAAAATTATAACACATTTGCTTTTTTAAATTAAATTCTTGATTTTGGAGTCTTAACTTCAAGGCAGTTGTCCTTCCAACAGAGCAAATTCTAGTGTACCTGGTTTTAACAAGACGTACAATTATGTGAACCCATTAACACACATAGCTACACATTCATAAAGCATGCATGAATGGAAACCAGTATGTGTTGTATTGACTACAAAACCCAAAGAATTGAATTAATCCATTACTACATTGTAAACTGATATTATTGGACTAGTACACCAGCATTACTTTAACTAGGTTTTATTCTGAAGGAGCTAATTTGCAACAAAAGAAGGAAGAAAAAAAAAAAAAAAAAAAAAAAAGACCTTACCCTGTAATCACCAGTGTACTGCCAATTATTGATGGCTTTCTTACATGAACACCTACAGATTAAAATCTAGTAGATGGCAAATCAGTCTGAGTAATAACAAGGTCTTGCCTTGACGAGTGGTTAAGTTCTGAATGCTGTAGTCTTCTGTACTGCTTGATACTATGAAAGTTTTATCTAGTCATAACAGGAAGAAAAACAAGTGTTTATTTCAAATGGTTCTCCCTGTTATTTTAATTATTAACCAGAAGATTAATACTGAACAGTCACTTTCTGCTACCTCTCAATATACTTTTTGCATCCACAAAGATTTATATAAAACTGTTAAAAAAAAAAAAAAAAAAAAAAGCCTTATCTGGGAAAAAACTAAAAGCATCATGCATGGACACAGTACTCAGCCAATTTACCTGAAGATGGAGGCCCTTAAAAGGAGGTTTCATATTCAGATTTCACTTCAGAAATACTTTTAAAACTTAAAATTAATCTGCAGGCTGGAAAGTAGAGCAGTACAACTGGGAAGGCAAAGTCCACCTTCAGTTATAGTTAAAATACCGTTTTGCTACTTCATAGAAACAAGGATTGAGTTAATGTGATCACAGTTCAAGCCTCTCTTTCTTCTCCAGCTGCTGGGGTCTGTCTGGACTCATGACCAAGATACACTGGTACAGCAGTGGGAATTGTCTTAAATACTGCCCTGGTCTCATTTCCAAGGCACTACATCCCAAGTGAAAAGAGAAGCAAAGTGTTCAGTGCCCTGGCCATTCTCAGCTCTCTCTCAGATGCCTGGGAACCCTGCTGGAAGTCTAAGCTTTAGCCGTATGACAGTATTAACTATCCAGTTTACCATATGCTAAAACAGCCTTCCAAACTGGGTTGAATTTGAACTTTCAACCTAGAGATAAAAGGCCTGCTTCTGAGCCACATTGTCCCTAGGGTTCTCCGCTTGTAAATAATTCACTCATGTGTATCTTAAGTGGATCATGAAAAGGACAATAAATATAAATGTCATTTAACAGTGTATTTTAACCAGAAGAACAAGCAGTTGTGGTTATTTTTATACCTTGCCCAAACAAGGAATTACCTGCCTGTTGCCACCTCCTGTCCATGACCCAACAAAAGAAAACTATCAGTTACATTAAGAACTTTCAGAAAATCTAAGGAATATGAATATTTTCTCTCGCTTTCAAATTCAAGGTAGCACATGAACATTTGAATAGCAATGTTATGAAAAGAATGAGTAGTTGACAATTCTTCTATTTTCAAGGCCATGTGATCAAATTTAGCACTATAGTTAGTTTATCCACATTTACCTCTAAATAGCTTCTACTTTCATTTTCATGTTAAGATGATATTCTGAGAGAAATAAATTATCTAAATAGCTAAATTCAAATATAACTGAGTCCACGTTTCAGTGGAGGTAGAAGGGGGAGCAAAATCGGGAACAAAAACAATACACTAAACAAAAATTTATCAAGTTCAGCATTCGTTCAAAGAATGTGATAAAGAAATACAACAAACAGGCATTCTGGCATATAGTCTGCTCATATTCCTACAAAGATGCTTTTTATAACAATCAGTCAAGAACCAAACTATGCATGTCTGGGATTTCTGATCCTGCAGTAAATGTTACTCTTCAGTGTTTTCAGAGACCATTAGCACTAAAAGCCAGGATAAGCACAGGGTACCAGCCAACTATGTTTCACAGTTGAGAGGAATATGCAAGAGGCTCATTTTTTTCTCGAAATACAACTCAGATAATTCTCAAACCTTTTTTTCCTCCTAAATGAAAAAAAACCCAAACATTATTAGACTTCATAGTGAAACAGAAACCATCTAATCCCTTCTCTCACTTTAGTAACACTAAATACTATCCTCAGGGGTAAAGGGACAACACAGCAACTGGAACTCACTGGCTAAATGCTCTCAGGAAGAAGCTGCTGCAACGACTTGGGTGTTGCAGTGCAACAGCACAGCATGCCCTGGGCTCTCTGGTGGAAGAGGAACGGACCACTGCTCTTCACTGACAGCAAGAGTATGTTTTCCTGCAAGATGACATTTGTGGAGACAAGTCACATCAGTTTTATTTCAAGGTAAACTAAGTAAGGAGAGTGTTCAGGACTAACTTAGTAGCTGCCTTCAGTGGTGACATAAATGGTTTGCCTTAAATTGCAACTTCACAGTGAGGTTCCTATCATCACATTTCTTACCTTGTTAGAAGAACCTCTCTCAGGGTTTTAAAGAAAATCAACTTTTCCCAGCATTTACATCTAAGAAGCCAAAAGGGGTTACAAATTCACAAGCTGAAAAGGACTCTCTTTGTAGAGGACCCCTCCAGGCATTCCCATCATACTAGAAGTGTCCCAGCATAGCTGGAAGGATCTTTCTCATGGATCAATCTGCAGCTGTTACTTCTCTTGTGCATTCTCACAAGATTGTGCTATTTATTTGAGACTTTAAATAAAATCTTTTCTTAAATGTCATTAGCCTGAAGTAAGCCCAGGAAGAAGAAACTGAACCAAGAGGTTAAAGTTCAGAATAAATAAAAAGATATATATAACTAAAGCATAACAAGAAAACAGTGAATTTTCAGATAAACTTATCTCCTGGATGAGGTAGCTTTGCCTGCCTTGTACAGTGAACAGACTACTCATACGAAAATAAGATTAAACCACTGTACCTATAACAGGACCAACTGACCCTTGCACTAGTAGGAAGTTACGATAGAAGCCAGTACTGCGAGCTTTGAGCGTGCAGGTTTGTCTGAAGTGACCCCAGTTTACGTGCCTGTTTCAAACATCTGCTTTCTCTGTTCTCTTTGACTCTAAGCTCTTGGGAGTAGAGACCATTCTCTACTAGAGAAGTACCAGGTTTGAAGTGATGTTGAGCTCTTGGGCTATAACTAAAACGTTAAACTGCAACAGTTACCAAGGAACACTGCAGGAACATCTTTTTAACTTCTGATTTTTAGGGGTTTGGTTTTGGATGTTTTTGAGATTTGTTTTGTTTTTTAAAGGAGATGTAGTACTATGTGCCATAAAAAAAAAGGAGGCATGGATTTAGAATAGATGAGTAAACAACAGCTTTAAACAGTCTTAGCCTTTATTAATGTAAAACTTGATTAAAATCTCCCCATGAAGATAAGTCTGGTTTTTGTTAGGAGTCCTCTCATCTGTACAAGTTTCCTGCCAAGCAGAATGCTTATGATATTGCATATCAACAACTTGATCTACTTTCTCTTCCTGCTGTCAAAAAAATTAAATCATGTTATTATTTTACAAAGATTACTGTTATCACTATGACAACAAACCTATGATCTGGAGAATACCATAAAATAATGTGGCAAGAAAAAGTAACAACAGGAAACAAAGAATTAAGAACAATTCTGGAAGCATTCCTCTCTCTGGAAATAGTCGTCTCTCAGGAAACTCAGTTCAGGAAATCTGTAGGTCCACTTAACAAGGAAACAAAGATGAAGTTACTTCATTAAATTTTATAGAGACTCCAAGTACAGACCAAGATTTCACCCCAGACCAGGCTTGCACTTCACAACAGTGCAAAAACCTCTGAAAGCAGACCTCTGATTCTGTGGGAACAGGGTGGGAAGCCACGTATGCAGATAAATCACCAAAGGAAGTTCACACTGAAGCTACTTTGGTTTGCTGCTCAGAACAAGAGACCCATCAAGTAGGACAGAATGGTAGTCAACATCTCCCCTTCCTCTAAAATGGGCAAAGTATTACTTCAAGAAATCTCTCTGGGGCTTACAAAGATCAACATTTCTGGAATGCTGTGGATATCGAAAATACAGTAAGAATATTAAATAGTATTATTCTACCCTTAATATTCTTTCTTGGTTTTATCTTTTCTCACAGCCTAAGACATTTATGCTTGCACAACTCATGTACTTGGATTATTTTGCACCCAAGAATTATCAAAGACACACAAGTAACTCAGCTTAACATTTCTTAAATACTCTTAGGTCCCCTTTCAGCAGCCCATTAGTGGTAGTGACCATCTGATTCACTCCTAAGCATATAACAAAGGCTTACTATGTAGCCTACCTTATAATGAGAACTGTTAACATCAACACAAACAACCAGCAGATTTGACTGCGTGCTGCAGCATTTTCAAATTTGGGGCAATGAAGCCTTGAAGACATCTGACAAATTTAGAAAGAACTTAAGTTGTGCTCCCTTCTCATTCAGAATGGGGTTTGACTCCATTTATGCAAATATAGAGAAGAATTTGGCCCTACTTTATATACTCTAAACCCCAATTAACTTAACATTCAATCCTCTTTTACTTTTTATAACTTAAAACCTTTTCATCTTTCACACTTCTTTTAAAAATGGCAGATAGAAATATTTCCTAAGGCTATCCAGATGTAATAAAGCATCTTTATCATCTTGATCAATTCCACTTATTAAATGCTAAACCAGTGTCAAATTAATATTTATGAAAGAATTGGATTTCCATGAGTATTTCACAGCCAACACTATAAATGTCATTCCCACTCCATATTTCTAACTCTTCAGTCTCAACTACTTTGTGAATATAATCAGTTCAGTACTGTTACTGTTCAATGACTAGTGTTGTGTGTACTACAAGCAAGGAAGTGCAATGGAGAAGAAAAGCTTTTTTTTTAATATTACTCAAAGCTTTATGCTAACACAGAGTCTTATTTTTAATTCATGTAACCACTGAATTAATTTATAAGATGCACAGCTGGTAGAAAAGACAGTTGGCATTTGCCTATAAGATGAGAACCAGACAATATTTTTCAGCTTTTCTTTTAGGCAATTCATTTTGTCAGGACTGGTACTTCAGGGTAACAAAAACAGGCATATATAGGTGAATTTTGCCAAACACTCTGGCAGCAACAAAAAAAAACTGTTGAGCTTATTTGGTTCAAGTTCAGCAAAACATTACAAAAACAAACAAACAAAAAAAAACAACAACAACAAAAAAAAAACCTTAACAGTTTATTCCAGCAGTTCCAAAATAAACTCTACTGACATTTCCACAACATTAAATTTTCAAGCTCATGTAATAAACACCTGCCCATCCTCAAATTAATGATAGACCTGCAAACCACTGTTCCCTTTTTTACCCAGTGACCCCAGCCCTCCCTGGCTGTGAAGGACCCACTTTGTCCTGCTTCTGGCCCTGTCCTAAGAACTTTACTTTCCCTTTGAAAGGGAAACCAATACATTTTGGCAAATGTCAACACAATTAGCTTCATATACATCAGAATAAACTACTTTGACACATGAGAAACACTGCATTTGACTCAAAATGAAAAATTCAGTTTCTCTTCATTTCAGTAAGAAAACACCTTTGAATGCTTATCAGACTAGCTCAACCTCGCTTTTTCTTTTTTTCTCCCCCTGTTCCCCCTTGAATCAACAACTGGAAGTATCACACATTTGCATAAAGTAGATGCTTTCTGATCCAAAATAAAGGGAAAGGCCCAACAGTAGTTGAAGTAAGAAGGAAAACAAAAGAATGCTAGCACCTTTCATGGTCAATGTTCTACAACTAAAGAGGAGAAAAAAAAACACCTCTTTTTCATTTGCATTAAAGTAATTTTTTAACGACCAATTTAAGATGAGCTTTCCATTGTGGTTAGTAGAAGATACCATCCCAGCTAAACAAACAACAAGGGCAAAGAGCGGGAGAGGAAAGAAAATCTTGAAGAGCAACTTACCCAAGGTCACCTGAACTTTTTGGAAGTGCCCAAGATAAAGCTTATGTGTTGTACTTCCCATGCACTGACACATGCTGAGCCTAAATGCCTTCCCTGGGAAGGCCTGAAGAAATATGCCAGATGCAAAGACTACATCTGAGAAATTTTGAGAAAAAGAAATCAACTGTCCCTTCCACTGGCACTGCTACGACGCAACATCCAGCTTCGTATATGGAGAACAATGCAGAGAAGAACTGCCTGGCTGCCTTATGAAGATCAGAAAAATACATACAACAAAGGACAGTCTCTATACCTACAGCAGCTCACTATGCAGTCTCAAACCCATCGTAACACTCAAGTTAGAGATTGTTAAATCTTGCTTAAAAACTCTTAAATCTAAATTCAAAAAGGTGACCTGCCTGTCTAGTTTCCAGAGTGCCTGTAATATAAACCCTGTCCTTCCAAGTTAAACCAGGTAGACATATCTAGAGACACTCCTTCTGTCTGGGATAAGATTGTGTATTGAAAAGCTAAACAAATATGCAAACACAATATTCTCTTCACCATGGCACCGCCTTCTCTTGCATAGAGTTGTGCTTCTTCAGTATTTTTGTTTGAAAAACAAATTAGGGTCCCTTGGACAGCAATCCAATTTTGATTATTGAAATGACAGCTTTGGAAAAATCAGCTCAAAATGTGTATGATTTCATTCATTTTGTGCTGTACTATCAAAAAATAATCCTTACATAAATAATATTTTTGTGAATAAAATAAAGAATCTAAGAGTAGGAAATTTACAATTTAAGTTACATGAAAGAAACTAACGTGCAATTGCATGGGCTGAAAAAATCACAGATCAGAGTGTGTGTCTTTCTTCACTACAGACTAGCAAAACACTTGAAGTATTTGACTTGAAAGCAATTTTCCCTCTTAATGAACTTTTTAATGCTCATTTTCATTGAGCCATGATGAGAAAAACATTAATACAAAGCTAAGTTCACTTACAGATATTGAGAGAGGTAATACAAAAATTTCAGGTTCTCTTTCCACTCTATTTATCTAGCTTTACTTTTGTGAAATGTGTTTATGGCAATTTCTCAAATTCATCTTGATTTTACAAGTAAACAATGCTGCCTACTTGCAAATACATCCCTGACTAAAGCAGCATTAACTTGATATTTAACAGGAAGAAACCAATTTTCTCCTCAGCCAGTAAATTGTTCTACAGACATTAACTTTGTTTATAATTATACATTAATGTTGCTATTAATCATTAAATACAGCTTCTAACAATCAAATATTAATCACTAATGACATTAATTGCCAGTTTGTCACAGACTTAGCAGTCTCTCAAGTGAGCAAAAGCCTCATTTATTGTGGACTTTAGGCATTGATTCCCTAGATGATGAACACATAGTTTTCCTATTACACTAGTAAGAGAATTATCAAGGTCTCCACTGACAACTGTCTTCTCTGCAGATTATAAATCAAACGCATCTTGCATTTTTCCCCCTGACAATTGTTTAGAGAGTGTGATGTGCGCTCATTCACGCTCTTCCTTACAAATCAATTTCCCTCTGGATTTATGTTTTGTAAGACTTGTAGAACTTAAAAGGGACACGATGTAAAAAATTGTGAATTGGTAAATCCACCTTATTCATTTTGTAGTGCCTTCCTTCTCCCCCTACATATCAAACCTGCAAGAGCCCTTGCCCCTGTAGCTCTATCTCCTGCATTAGTTCTGTCTCTCCAGACTACCCTCATTGTCACGTCATCTTTTGACATACCTCTTCCTTGCTAAAATCTCTTCTTTTCTTTGGACAGCAGCAGCTAAAGTTATTTTCCAGGTTATTTGCTTTTCTACCTTAGTACTCAAATCTCTTTCCAAAGCTCCTCTACCCCATTGCCTCCTTACTGCAAGCAGTTTTCCCCTTCCAGCAACCTAGCTGAGCACCTCCTCATTTCAAATGGCAGGATGCCTACAGTGAGACACAGAGCTCTCCACCCTCACCTAAAGCTTCGTGTGCCACTCTGATGGGGCTTCTGGGTACATTAACGGAACAGACACTTGGTCAGTTTGCCCCCATTCTCCTGCTTTTCCAACACCCTCTCATCTCTTCTCTGCTTTTTCTTGCCCTTTCTTCTGAGAAATAAAACCAATGAGAAAAAAAAAATGAAACATAAGGTTGCTTAAAATCTGCGAGGACAGTTTCCTTCTCCCCATACAGCGTGCCTGGGTGGGTGACAGCAGCAGAGCAAAACACAGTGTCTGTCCTCATTGCTTTCCCACACTGGAAATACAACACACAGCACATACAACACACAGCACAGGAGTCTTAGGAACTCCAGGCTTCTACACCGCAGCATGTATCTTTCGTGATTCAGATATTTGAATCTAAAATAAAAGGAAAGCAGTGCAAAAACAAGGCAGGAAAATATTCCCAGCTGGATATGTACATTAATCAAAATGTGAGCAACTGCACAGCAATCGCTCACCTGTACGCAACATCTTCCTAACAGCACTGAATGCTAACAAATGGTATAACTACATGCTCTTGGTTCACTTCACTGGGTACGCAATGCGTTAAGAAACTTTGAGGTATGTGATTTCTTATTTAAAAAATAACAGCACAGTCTGCAGCTCTACTGCATAAACAGTATCTTTGGAAGAGAAAAATTATTGCAAATACTTCCATCTTCATTTCAAAAAAAAAAAAAAACCAGAACAGCTAGAAGGACTGGAGAGCATTTGCAACAGGACTGACTGTTAACCCACCTAATTAACACACAGTTATTTAGGAGCAGGAGACACTGTGATCTTGGTCCACAGCAGCCCGCTCCTGAAGGGACGGCTGCCCTGGGGAGCGTGGCAGGGGGCAGTGAGGCCGGGCTGGGGTGCACAGCAGGCATGGGGAGCTCCCTTGCGCACCCACCCCTCCAGCCCTGCCACCTCCCTCCTGCGCCCAGGCCAGGGCATTTCAGAGGGATTTCTTAGGAGAAGGACAAAGCACACTTGACTGCGTGGGTTTTTTTTTTTAGCACTGTAACCTCTGTCTGTACTGCAAAGATCTTTGGGTACTATTATCAACAACACCATTAATAATAAAAAGGTAAAACTGGGAAATGGGAACACCAGCCTTCATGTTAAAGGTTAATTTTTCTTCTTTATACAAAATATCAGAGGAGGTCTAAAGTAGTATTTTTTTCCCCACACAGTCACCCAATCCGGCTTCAATTTAAAAAGCATCCATATGCAGAATAGAAAAGGACGTGCTAAAGTTCAGACAGGGGATTAAGTCCCCTTCTCATGAGGTTTAACACTAGGAAAATATTAAAAGGCTTGTCTTGAATAACAAACCTTGTTAACAATATTTAACTGCTTTCTTGAACTGGGGCCATGAGGGAACTGTAAGCCTGAGGATCAGGTGGGTGGAATGGGGACTTAAGAAAAAACAATTGTAAATTACTATTAAAATCAGTGGCTGCAGGAGCATATTAGTGTATTTTGTTTCATTTTGATACTTATAGTTGCAATTTGTGTGTCTTTTGTGATCTCCAAAATGAGATGTATTCCTGCAAATGAGTGACTTGACTCACTGAAGAGTTTTATTCCTGCCTACGAAGAGAAGACGTGCCATCTGCTACAGCAGGCAGCACCTTGAAGAAAGCCACCGAACTGGGCCTCCCAAATGCCTCACAGCAAGGTGCCTGTGACTTCAGAAGCAACACTCCTACCAAAGGTTCAGTACCTTAAAAATTGAGTGATTCAGTGAGAGGTCTCCCAAGTGTAAAGGCAGATAGCACCTCAGGCAGGGAAGGTGATTTGACCTCCTTATAAGCATCCTTAGAAAGGTCGAGGAAACGCAACCCTTGGTAACACAACAGCAGCCTTCCAGCTCCAAGGTCACTGCATGCCAGAAGCACACAAGTTCAGGACAGAGGCAACTCAAATCCAGCAATTTCCCCATTTTCCTCACAATTAAGTCTTCCAGTCCCCTCAGCAACCTCTTTTTCAACAACTTTGAAACTGCTTTTTCTTAAACCATGCCCAAAACTTGAACACAACTCTCTGGTGAGGTTCCATCAATACTACACACAGAGCTACACCCAAACCTTACATACACAACTCTTGCCAATACCCAGAAGAAATTTTTTCTTCTCTTAAGCCCCACTAGCACTGCACAATTGATTCATTCACAATCTCTTAAAATATCTGGATTCTGTTATTCAATATACCTGTCAGGCAAGGGAGTCTACATTTTGCATTCACATATTTTGTTTTTCTTTCCTTGAGTTTCCTTGTCAAGGTCAGCATGGCTTTGGTAACACTGAATAGAAATGCCACTTACAGAGCACAAAATGCTGAGAGGGAACACAAGACAAAGTTATATTTTAACATACTCATTATCTCACCCTCTCATAGACAGCACTTCAGAAATAAATTTGTGTTAAAAAAATTATGCATTTGCAGCAAATACTATGTTTTGCTGACTTGGAAATCTGTAGGTAGGCAATTTATGTCTTTCTTCCTTTCTGCCACGTGAAATAGTTCACTCGTGACTGTCCCTCAATAACAGTTTTCCTCTATACACCAATCCTCTACTCAAAGCTGTCACAAAGGTACCTATGCAGAAAGGTGCAGAATAATAGAACAACACGCCCAAATTCATGATGTTAAAAGACTATCTAATAAATACAATGTTTAATTTCCTATTTAATCTGTCAAAAAATCTTTTTTAATTCATCTGCTGGAGGCCTGCCTACATCATTTTGGGAAAATAAATTCTAAATGCTCCCCTCAGGAGACCTATCTTCCAAGTCTTAGATGAGGCTGACTGCAAAGTCATCACTCTACCCAACTACCAGAAGAGCAAAGCCAGTTTTGACCAGCAGTAGTGCTTGCCATTGTACACACTTCCTATGCTGTTGTCCAAGACGAAACTGAACACCATAGAATCACACCCCTCCACCAGGAACTGCAACTCTGGCACTACCCATACACTGCTGCTTTTTTTGTCCTGGGATTCGTAGAAAACGAGCTTTGGAGTCCAAAACAAGGTACCTCTTCAGATTCCCATCAGGTCCAGCCTTGCCACTGACAACAAAACAAGATATATCAAGTTCACACTTGGTTTAATTTATTTCTTCTCAAACAGTGAATGGACTACAGTAAAGTATAGTGTAGTGAAAAAAAACCCACTCCCTTTCCCATTGCTTTGTCTCAGGTGAATACTTATACTTTAGATTCTCTTATCTTTGAATTTTGTACTTTTTCTTTATGTTTGTGATCTTTTCAACTTATTTATTTTTCTGTACTTGTTGCTTAAAAAGGAATAGAAAGAACAAATGTCACTGAGTTACAAAAACTGGCACCAAACAAACAGATGCTAAGTACACATCCAACACAGTTGCATAGGTACAGGTGCTGTGAAATCTTGACAAGATACAAATCAAGGATATAAGGAAGGAAATCAATGGAACAAAATACCTATGCTTAATTTGTTTTGCCCTGCAAACAGCTGTCCTTACCTGTCCAATCTACATGAAAGATTAACTTATTAATGCATACAAAAACAATTCTTTATGTCATGGCAATACACATCTCTCAATTTACTCACAAGGGCACATGCTAATACAGTCATACCATATACACTGGCCTTCACAACATGGTTCACTAAGGAGAACTATGATTTATGTTTCTGCATTGGATGGGCAGTATATTGTAAGTCAGAAAGTGTTCATAACTAGGCAAGCTAGATCACTCTGGTCATGGCTTTTCTTTACACTGAAGCCCTTTACATTCTTCTAGCTGCAAAAAGAAAAATTAAAGCAACTGTAAATCTAACTGGTCCCCGTTTAACTACATCCATTTTCACACTGTCACAGCCACAAGGCTGGACTGAGACATTCTATGGCCCCCTTCACTGAGTCCTCATGCCCTTAAAAAAAACAAACCAAAACATTTTGTAAGGAAAAATCCCCACAGTCAAGTGTAATTTTTACCATTTCAATTTAGGTCCTAGGAGAACAATACTACGGTTGGTTGGCTGAACTGAAGAGTTAGTATGAGATCACACAAACCGAGATGGTAAGGCCGTTTCTCCCCCGAGGTGGGTCAGAGGAACATCAGGCCACGGTGCCACCCTGCACCACACTCTGCAGAGCCCAGGCTGCCCAGAGAGGTGCCCAAGGCACCCACTCCCACACCATGGGCTAGCCAGCCTTGCTTGGTGCCATGCATCTGTAAAGGCCTAGGAGCTCCAGCAAACAACACTCAGAGTAGGGAAAAGTAGGAAGCATCCTCATGCCGTCTCTGAGACTTCATTGTTGCAAGGATTGTACTTCTGGCCTGGTTTGGTTCAGAGGGGGCAGTAGCCAGCCCACTCCACAGTCCCCAGTGAGCGTGCAGAGCATCGCTAGCTCAGAGCTGACACAAACACATTCCTGATAAAACAGAGACCTAAATATCAATGGGACTAACTACTTTTAAGCTTCCTTAACACTCTCCACTATATGACCTTGTTTAAATTAAATGTTGCCTTTCTCCAGCTGAATTTCAAATCAGACAGATCTGCAATTCACAAAAATTACATTAGAGGGAAAAAAAAAGAAATCCAGCCCCCACTTCTTTGTCTGCATGAGTCAAAAATGCGATGACCCTTTCTTTGATCCATTCCTGAAGACATGTAATACTAAGGGCTGTTCAAAATAAAAGCCTTTTAGATCAGGCATTCTAAGTTACACTTACGTCCTCCATGCCTCAGTTACTCTGTCTATAAAATTAAAGATACCCCCTCAGTTTGCAGGTGAGGAAGGCAAAGTAATTATTGCCTAAGCAATGCTAAGCTATTATACTAATGAGAACGAAAGGGAAGCTCATGAGTTAGTTAATAATCCTACCCTGAAAACATCACTTCAACAGCATGTAGTAAAAATAGCCTGGGGTACATACACAACAATGACAAACAAAATACTGACGAGCTGATCATTAGGTAAAGAGTCCCTCCCATATGCTGGGTAAATAGGAGTCTTAGAAAACATTGTATGTGGCCAATGTGATCACAAAGGAGAGCACATTAAAATGTACACACATGATAAGCCATAGCGTGACTACCTGGGCAATCTTAAATTTGCCATTTTCTCCCTTCCAAGAGCTGACTTCATCACCCCACTGATGGTCCTTTAATGTAGGGAAAGCTGTATCTTTATGGGAGATTAAAACTCACCTAAAGAGTGGAGGATGGATATTTTTTTTTAAAGAAAAAAAAAACACACATGGCAAAACATCCCACGTCCAAACCCTCCACAAGTCTGAGAGCTGCCTCCCTGAGCAAACAGGAACAACAGCCATGCTTGCTCTGCAGCCATGGACCAGCCCTGGAGGACCCTGCCCGGCACAGCATCCCCCAGCCAGGCCAAGGAGGGCACCTGCTCACGCGGCAGATGGAGCAGCAGCACTTCTTTCCTGGCTCTCACAAAGCAAACAGAAATTAAATGGAAATAGTAAGGGGAAAAACATCCGGCATGTTGTTCCAGATCACAAGGGAGGGAGAAGAGCCAGAGAGGGTGCACTGTGTGCAGAGCTGTAAAGAAAGATGCAAAACAGTTCTGCCACAAGCTTCCAGCGTTGCAAGACAGTGCTCCCAGCACAGCTTTACACAAATAGAAAAATGCCTCGGCACTGTATGCTATGATGTGGGGGCACGGAATCAGACTGTTCCACTACATACCCCAAATACCGCTTTTCTTTAATGTAATAGGAATGATGGAATATAACCAACAACCCAAACCCGTTCTGCAAGACTTAATGGCATACAATAGAGACCAGACTAATTTTTTCAGTGGATTAACCCTCACCTCTAAAGAGGGTTCAGACAAAGCTGCGGCAATAAATGAAATTAATTTGAGCATCTGGTAATCCTGACCAGGCAAAAGCAAGCCCTAAGCAGTAATATTAACTTTACTTTTAGCTCTCCCAAAACATTGCTTTAAATTCCTCTCTTTAAAAGCTTCAAAGAAAGTTATTTCAAATGTGTGTAAACACAAAGAAAAGAATACACATTTACCTGTTCCTTTCTGAGAATCAAAATTACTTAATTATAGTTTCCCATAGTTTATATTATGTAGTGGTTAAGATCTATCCGAGTCTGATTCACCTCAGCCATATAAAAGCACCATACAATCATGTTAATGAAACATCCAAGGAAGAGTGATCCATACCTTAAAATAGAAATTTAAGGTAAAGTACCTTGGAAGAAGGAATTAATTCAAAATCCAGCCCAAATTAATTACAATTAGATTTTTTTTTTATTGACTTAAATTGACTTTGTCTCCAGTATTTACTAGCTGTGCTCTTAGAAACCAGCACTGAACATCAAATAACAAATGTGTTTTGATTTAGAGTACTCTCATTTTCAGTGTACTGTTCAGCTCCATTGCACTGTTCCCCCACGAGTACTTACAACCAATTTTACACTTGAACTTGCCAACAATCAGTGCTTTCCCACTTCAAGGAGTTCAAACCAAAGTCTTTCAGCAAGTTAAATATTTTAAAACCTGTAGGGGTGGGGGGGAGGAAGCAGAAGTCATTAGGAAGCACGCAGTATTCAGTCTCTCCAATTTCAAGCAGCAAAGCAACCACAAAAGGATTCTCAGTTTCCCATCCATCTCCCTCACCACCAAGAACAACCTGTGTCAGTTCCTGCTGACTGCCTTCACAACAACTTATAGAGCAACACAGGTTTGAACATTGTCCTTTGTAAATATGAGATGAAGTCACAAGGACTGCAGAGGTGACAGTGCCACACTATCTTTCTTATTCATAGCTATTAATTAAACCAAAAATGTTTGCAAACTCTATTTCCTTTACCCAAGATGAAAAGAAAAACAAAAACAAAACAAGAAAGCAAAGAGCTTTCTTTGTCCTTCACAGTTCACGTTAAATTGGAGAAATAAACAGCACCTCCTAAGGTATACAATGATTACTTTATTCCTTAGGAATATATGCGTGACAGCTGCAGACACTGCTTCTTTAGATTTTTATCATGAGGTTTTTTTAAGAGATATTTTCAGTAAACAACTTGACTATGACCATACAGATTTACACAGTGGACACATAAGTACCACGCTTCATTGGATCTTCATTTGGCAGTGCTTCTGCACATCCAAATGCCGTGATGCTTCCGCCATCGGTCCAGACAGGCAATTTCCACTCTAAGGTTAATCTCTGTGCTAGAGCCAATACAGAGCCTGGTGTACGCAGTCAGGAAGGCAGACGCACAGAAGCAGCCAGGATCTCACGACTGCCTAGCTTCCCAAGCCCTGGTGGCTCCAAGTTACTTCCACAAATATCAACCATTTGGCCAACACATCTTTGCTGCCAAATGACCCAAGGAAGACAACAGCAGTCTCAGGAAATGGCTGTTCATCACTCACCTTTGCTATGTTGGCTGCCCTCAAGGAAGGAAGAAAAACTAGAATTGCAAATGAACACATCTGATTTAACAAACATAGAACTGGAAATGCTTTCTATGGATCTTTGACTGGGTTTAACACTGGTCTTAACTCAGATATCCTGAGCCAAAAAAAATATGAAGGATAGTTATTGCACTCAAGTTTGGAGCCAGTCCTAAACCACTATGCTTTAATATACATGCTCCCTCTGCCAGGCTGCAAACAAAATACTAATATTTCAGCCTCTGCAGCCAAGAGGAATACAAAAATCAAAACACAGCAGGTGTTCTGCTCTGCCCAGAGGCTCTCATCAGGTCCAGAAAGCTGGCAGAGCTGCCACCATGCAGCGGAGCACCTTTGCACAGAGCTCTGGCAGCCAGTCCACAACTCCACATTGCTGTGAGGAGGGAGCAAAGATCCCTCCCTCCCTCGAGCAGGATGAAAAGTCTCTTTCCACTCTGGAAAGAGAAAATACCAAAAGAAAAACAATTATCTGAGGTCTGACTACACAACGTTTTGGATCCGTAGTCTACACCCAACCTACTAACCATAACAAAATCCTTATGGAGACATGGGACACACTTCTTACAAGAAAGCAGGTGAGGAAGAGTTGAACCCCACTGTTCATAGAGGAAATCAGCCTCACTTCCAGTGTAAATTCTCCAAGGCCATGCTGCATCCTACCAACCTTATAATATCCAAGGTGGGGGCTGGAGGAATAAGAAAAGGAGAAACAGGGTGCTAGTGCAGCACTGGTAGGAGACAGTACTGTAGCGGCTTTAAACTCCTACCTCTTTGGGGAAGGATATCATTATTATCACAGGTTTCCTTCCAATATTACCATCAAAGAATGATTAGACAGGTGGAAATCTTAAATTTTCAGTTTGTTTACATTCTGCATTTGACAAGTTTGTTCATAGCCAGAACTACTCCCTTGAGGAGCATTAATCAATTTCCTTTGCTGTATATGTTTTTTTCACACAGCTTGCAGGCAGAAAAAAAAAAATTTTCAAATGAGATAAAGTTATTGCAAGAAAACCCACAAAAATCAGAGAGAATAACTTAGATGCTTTACCTCTTTTTTTTTCCCCTAGTATGAGGAATGAAACCTTTGACAATACATTGCTATATACCAATTTGCTTTTATCCCAGCACTTTTGAAGGATTATAAAGTATTAAGACAGGCCAATAATAATAAAAGTAAATAGGTCTCTTAAAGGCTTTTTTTCCCCCATCAAGAACACTCAAAAAAGACTTGACTAAATCGCTTTCTTGCCTGTGTGTACAATACAAGTAAGTCAAAAGAATGCATGTTACCAAAAACCAGGCTTTATGCTACATTAGCACTTAACCCACTATAACAAATTTTAATTTAAATTCTGCTGTGATTGTGAAGCATTGCAGAACAAATAAAAGTATGTAATAGACCATCTGATGTCTGCACCAAAGCAGTCAGCTACCTCCCCCCCGTCACACACCAGAAAACCAAGTTATCTTCATCTAGATTTCTGGGATTGTTTTGCTCACTTCACTATCGACCTCCTTTCTCCTCCTTCGGCAGATGGCCTCAAGGTACATGCAGGAGCTAACAGTTCCCTGACACTGAAGATTTATTCCTCATGCATCAAAAAATAGACAGTTGCAGCCACCACACACATCTCCTCAGTTAGCTAGTCGCTATCCAAGAAACAGTCTCAAGACATGGCAAGGTAAAGGTCGGGGTACAACTATATTTTAGAAGAAAGAGCAGTAGAAGAGTGCAATTACTTTTTTTTTTCCCCCCTCTTACGAGAAAAGAAAAGGCCAGGGGAGAAGGGACACATCCAGGTCAAGCAGCACTGTGATACCCTACTACACTTTCTGTCTTCAAGGCTCATTGAGGTGGGCAGAGCTAGAGCCTGCTAAATGGGAGGCTCCCAGTGCCCCCAGCTGCCTTGCAAGGCATGGCACTGGGGCACAATCTACACTGAAGCGCTATCTCAGCAGCTGCTTTGAGGTACTCAACCTCAGTTTCAGCAAAACAGCCCAATACCGACCCAACTGACCATGCAAAATCCTACTATGCCTCAGCAGACGAAATGGTGGCATAAGTTTCCCCCAAGCTCCTGCAGTGAGGGCAGTAGACAAGGTTATGTTTTTGATGTCTAAGTGCTCATAGTCAAACTAAGCTCACCCAACTGCTCAAATTCAGACCTTGGTGACTGCCCAGGGACCAAGTCCCAAACCAGGAAAGTTCAACACCTGATTATTCTTTCCATGCTGACCTTAAACACAGAGTAAAGCTATTGGTATTTTGGCTTTCCTGGTTTTGCTTCTTTTCAAGACACTGCTGCGCAACAGCTATATCCTGCAAAGCACTGACGTCCCCAAGGTACCCTTAACTTTGTATGCATGGCTTGTCTAAGATCTCCTCAAGCAATACTGCACTCCACAATAGTTTTCTCTTCTACGTTAGCAGCCTAATAACAGTCTAATTACTTGCATTAAGCCAAAGAGAGCAAGCAAATCTATTAATAAACACATTTTTAAAACTTTGCATAACTCAGGCTTCATCATAAAACTTCTATATAATTGAAGAAGAAATAGCTACACTACATTCAAATGACTAAGTTTGAAAAATTAGCTGTTCAGCAGCACTCTGGCAAAATTACCTCAGATTTTTATTACTAGTGAAAAGTGTTATTTTTCTTTAAAACACCAGTGATTATTACCAAGTATCTATACTGAAAAATAAAAATAGCTTCTTGCCAATAATTGTGCACACAAGATCGAAACAGTACCACAAATATCCTTTGAAAATGTCGTGGTTTAGCCCCACTCAGCAGCTAAAATAGCACGCAGTCACTGACCCACTTCCCCCCACAATGGGATGAGGAGAAAAATTAGGAAAGAAAGAAAGGCAAAACTCCTGGGTTGAGATAAAAACAGTTTAAGAGAACAACAGAGAAAAAGAAAACAGAAACCTAAAACAAAACCAATAACAGAATATTCTTAAGTAGGTAATTTACAGTGCAGTAACTCACAGGGAATCCTGATGCCCAGCTCCCTCCTGAGCAGCAAAACCTCCCCTCGACACCACCCCCACTTTATACCCTGAGCACGGTGTCCCATGGGATGGAACTGCCCTTGGGCTGATTTGGGTAACCTGTCCCAGCTGTGTGCCCAGCCACTGGTGACACCTGCTCCAGCTCCTCTCCTAGCTCAGGTGAAAATTAACTCTGTCCTAGCCAGAACCAGGACAGAAGATTTTCCTTTATGTATTATACTGCAGTAGTCCCTCTTAGTTCTGCTTACCCTTAAAACCCTTTCAAAAGGCAAACATGAACATCAGCAAAGCAGCATGGGCCAAGTAGAACAGGTTTGCAGAGCAAAGTAGTGCATTGAGGCCTCAGCCCGCCGCCCCACCTCCACACTCCAGGGGCTTTGCTGGGACTAGCTCTAATCTGGTCCCAGGCTGGACAATCAATAGGGAGCAGAGCGTCCTCGCACCCCCCTGCCCTCCCTGGAGCCTGGCTCTGCTCCCCTAGACCACCCCGCAGCGAGATCCAAGGCTCAGCAACAGCAAACAACCCGGAAGCTCGGTTCAACAGCATGCTCACTCGCGCTCTGAGCTGAAATGCTAAGATAGATGCACCCAGAAGAAGCTGCTAATTGTTTCCCTGAAACAAGCTAAGCACAACATTAATCAAGGTGAAGAAATATTGACCAGTTGTGGGTGGTTTTTTTAACCAAACCATTAGGGCTTTGAGAAGTGAAAAAGTGAATGCATTCTCCCTTATTTTTTAATCCGATTGCTTAAATTTGTTAAAAGGTGTTAGTGCTAAGCAAATGTATTGTCCCTATGTTAAAAGTTACCTTGGTATATAGATTATGAAAGTTCTGTAAGAACTTCACAATACCTCTACTTCACCTAAATGATACATGCTTGTGAAAATACACTACCCTTGGGGTATGCAGAGTAGGTACTGTATAAAAGTCTTATTTTTGCTCCCAAACCATTAAAAAGAATCAGCTCTAGCCTTAAAAGAAAGACAGCATCATTTGAGAGTGAAATTCTGTTCTCAACAGAACTGAGTTGTGTCTAAGTATCATCCCGATTCTCAATGCACTGCTACCAGAGCCACCCAGCTTCTCTTGGCAATGCTACCTTTGAGGGCCTACATTTGTCTGATCCGGTAAACCAGTGCTTGTTGGTGACTGAGCCGTGCTTCCCAGAAAAGTTCTGGAAGAGAAAGATGACTTCAGAAGCTCAACAGCATGTTTCTTTTGTATTCTTCACACCGAGTTTTCTATTTGCTATTTGATTTGTAGTCTACAGGCAGGAAATGGGAAAGTCATGTATGCATGTAAGCAAAGTTACTACCCTGCTCACCCTTCAAACTTCAGTAGAAAACAGAATTTTTCAGAGACAATAGGACTGAACGGAATGAGAAATACTCTCCTAAAGCTGACGTGATGGAGGGGCCTTTTGCAGTTGAGTTTAAATGCTTTTTATTTCATATTCTTTTCATCATGCAAAAGCTTTACAATGTTAATGCAAATACATTACTCAAGAAAGTGAGAATCCAAGGGTATCAGTCTGACCTACACAGGCTGTGAGCACACTGAAAGAGAAAACAAATGGATGCTGACTTTCTTGAGACTGTCATCAAGATTTTTTCAGTAGATTAGACTGCTGTTAGGTAAATGCTGACTAAATATAGACTGTCGAGGAAATGTTTTTAGCTCTCTTTGAACTGTATGTTCAAAAGTCATGCACATTGAAGGCCAATCCGATGAAACCACCTACTGCTAATTTTACTCAGTAGCAAGAGCTTGCCTTTTTTCAGTTGCTTATGCACTTGCCAGCTTTCAACTCTTTGCGCTGTAATTTTCCATATCAGATGCCTGCTTTCAAAGAAGAAAAAACTTAAAAGTATTAAAATAATTTGGCAGTTCCAAGAGCAAAGCTAGGATAAAAAATAAATTGCCTTTGGAGAGAGGTCAGGAGAATGTTTAAAAGGCACAACTGCACACAAGGACCTACACTTTGAGTGCCTGACTTTGCCATCTTACCCAAAGTGCATTTGAAAGAGCTTTGTGTGTGTAACACATTATTACATAGGGAGTCATGTATTAGTTAAGTTCAGCTCAGCTTGTTTAAATGTGAAAAATATATGCTGCTGTTCTTGCAAGTTCTTTTCCCATAGAAGTGGACAAGGGGTGCAATCACTTGTAGAAAGCTTGTAAGAATCAGGCCCTGGAGCATGTCTTTTTTTTCTGGAATTTGTTTCTATTGAAAAAAAAAAAATACTACACATATAGCCAAGAGCTAAAGAACTCCTTAGTTATTCAAGTTACACAGCTGATACCATCCCATGACCAAAAACTGCAAAGCAGGAAGTCCATCTGTGATGTCCGCCCTTCCCTGCAGACTTCCAAGATCCTCAACATGAAACTCCAAGCGTGAACAGCAACGCAAGGGACAGAAACTGAAAAATCAACTCTCCTAATCTTTGTGCTGTAGCAAACCCACCAGAAGCTGAGTGTGTCAAGAAACAGAATGAGTAAGCAGTAAGTGGGTGGTTCAATATGTTCATTTTCCTCCACTATTTCCATTTCAAGTGTCAGCTTCCCAAAATGTATTTAATTTGTACTATAAATTTTTATTCCAAAACTCTTGCCGTGCTGTTCAACAAAACAGTCTGCACATACACATGTAAAAGGAAATATTGCACAAAACCCTGATGACAGCAAGGGTTCTTGTATGAAATCTGTTGCGGCTACATTTGCTTTCAGATCTGAAATAAAATGGTGAAGTTTTTTGGCTGGACAGAATATGACAAATGAGAAACAATCCCCCTACCGTTTTTCCTTCACTATGCAGTCTGCACCAACCTTTCATCCAGCAACAGCAGCAGACTAATAACAGTGTTATCAAAGAGGTTTCTGTGGGTTCTTAATCACAGTTGTAGCCTCTATTATAATAATATCCTTCCGACTCCTCGTTAAAGCCCAGCATTACATTGGAATAACCACATTCCACCACTTCTTTTATTTAATCTTTGTTATCTCCTGTAAAGGCAACAGGATTAATGAAAATGCTTTTCTGGAGATAGCATTCACTGTAACTTGCAGAATTCAAAGAAGGGCTTCTTGGTGCAAAAGCCAGATGAAAATCACCCCACATGGCCCGAAAAGGCATGAGAGCATCTGTAAAAACTCTCTCCTCTCTGCCCCCCACCATGGCAGGGTCTCACCAGCCCCACTGCTGGCTACATTGGCAATATGCGTCAACTGGTTTAATCAAAGGAAAAGGAGTCAAGCGTAGGAAAGTTTCTGCACCTGGGTGAGCAGGAAAAAAAGCAAAGCGGAGGGCAGAACATGGCATATCGTACCCAGTAAAAGAACACAGCAAGAGACTTTGCTAGACAGTGCCCCTGCACACACCGTGCCTTCCCACAAGGCCAGACAGCACCGCAGGCAGACTCCTCTGCAGTCAAGGGTGCCTGCAGCAGCCTGGTCCTACAGCTGCAAACTCTAAGCATCAGCCTGCAGGAAGAGACACTGCAGCGGGATGTCTGCAAAAACGGTACGCATTCTCTTCAGCCAAAGCTTCAAGAGGTTCAAGCTGGCATGGAGGTTTATGGCAGTCACTGAACTTGTCTTTTCCTCTAACAGTAGATAAAGACACGGTATCCTCATACTTGAGGATGAAGCAGATTGTCCATGGCCGTGCACCCCCTGCATGAACTGACCCAGAGGGAGAGCAAAGCACCCTTGGAGGCTGCAGCTTTGAACTGGTTGCTGTGCCCATGACAGCGAAAAGCACCTCTACAATCAGACAAGGGAAAAAAAGCCTTTGCCATAGGAAATTAGTAATAGTGAACAAAGAGGCCGCGACTTCTGTCATTAATGCCATTGAAAAGCAGGTTCTCATAGGTAAGAATTGCAACTAACAGTAAAGCAACATTTAGTGAAAAGTAGGAAAACTTACTGATCCAAGCTCAGAACACATCCCTACAGCAATAGTAAAGGGGGAAAAAAATCCTTAATGATGTATATTACACACCCATCAAAACCCATTACTCACTCCAGCTGAGTGGGAGAGTGAAATTCTCCTAGCTTGTCATAGAGCAGTATTTACTGTGTCAGCCCTAATTTTAATTGTCACTTTGCTTTGGAAATGTGATAAAAATGGCAAATAAATATTAAACAATGGATTTCAGACTTAAAGCTGTTATAATTGCAAAAATTTTAAACTTCTTGTACTTACGTTTTTAGAAACATATAACCTCTCCCTGCACCCATCCAAATACTGATGCAGAAGTGAATTGTTTGAAAATTTGCATGGACCAGGCAGGCAAAGCCTGGAATTACTAGTTGTTATCAATACTGTGGTCACTCCTTCAGGACTTATTCCAGGTCATGTATGTACTGTGGCAGGAGCTGTGCATGCAGAACAGCCCCTGCATTTGGAGAGCTGCAGGCTCACCTCCTGAGCTGGGGAGTGACACAGAAACTGCATGAGAAAAGCCTGAGATTTGTCCTCAAATATAGACATGAGTGTCTTTGAGAAGTCTTCAGCTCCACTGGTTTTTCTCTTTTGGAGCATTACAGACTGAGCTGGAGGGTAAGTAAAGCCACCATTTTTCTCACTGGAGAATGACATAGCGTGTTCTCCTCTCTGCCTGTCTAGAGACAAGGATGATTTGCTTCCCCGCTGATAAGGCTGGAACACAGCCTGAGGAACAGAACAATTAGGATTAACTGAGTGTTCCGTAATTAAGAGCTTTATGGGCATCCCTCCTTAGCTTTGCAGGATACATGAACCTTGAGCTCTTCTGAGAACTACTGGCAGTTTCTTGCAAGTCCTCCCTGCTAGCACTACAGTAAGTTTTCTACTGAACCGTGAGTCTTGCATGCAAACCAGTTTATTTTTACAATGCCCACAAATGGAGAGAAATCTACAAATCCTGTTTGCCCGCAGCTGCTACTAAACTCATCCCATTACTATACTTTAATCATTAATGTTGATGAAAATTATTTCCTCTAAGTATTTGCAACATCCTTATCAGAGCTGCATCTGCCATGGTGGCTTACCGTTCAGGTTTCGACATCTATGCTAGTTGGTAACCTCAGCAATGTTGCAGATCATGCATCAGCTGAAGCATGCACCCAGGTGCTACTTCTATATGTGATGAACTCTGTGATTTGAGACTGAGAAAAATTCCCCTTTGGGAAAACATTGCTATCTGCCTAGTACTCAATTTTCTAACAAGCTGCAAAACTGCTCCTCTTGCAGTACTTCACCCTTAACCTGTTTGTACGAAAATTGGGCAAAGACACATAATGGCTGAGATGAGTCAAATAGTTAATTCAAATTCTAACCTGCTGCTTATTCCTAAAAGCTATGCCACTTCTTCACAAATTCAAGTTATTGCCACTGAGCCAAAAAAATTACACTCCTTTATCACAACTAACCATGAATTTCCCAAATGCAATATTAAGTTGTGAACTTAAAAACTGTCTGCAGGCTTCAGAGTGTGCAGTGAAACAGATTAAGGAAGTGGGTTGTTGTTTGCTTTCTTTTTTTAAAGAGGGCAAAGTAACTTTTCATAAGCCTGAATTTCCTTACCAAGCCTATTCCACACTTAAGACCACTGACACTCAGTGGAAAACAGTTCTAACACTGAAGTAATCGTTATATTTATTTTTATTTGTAAAGAAAAAGATACTTCTCTTGTGGCTCTTGCTTGTTGCAAAGCCTCATTAAAACCGTAAGGGTAACACACCCTCCCACAGAGGTCCCACCCCAAGTGACACTGAACATCTTTTCCTTGTGTTTTGGTTCAGTAGAAGCACGAGAGGCCCATGTACACCCTGGAAGCTGGGCCAAAAGGTACTTATGCAGTCTGTGTATCCAAAGTGCCAATAATTTCTGTAATGCTGATCGAGTCTGTACTCTTCACGCTCATTCATTTAGTCTCATACTGAGCCATTTGACTTTGGATGTGTGAAGAATCATAAACAAGTGATCTGCTACATATGGGCTCACAACACAGAGGCTCCAAGCTAAGTCCTGACCCAAGTGACATCAAAGACACTTTTAGATCATACAGCATTTCACATTTCTATTTTCTGTTAAATCATTTGTGTTGATATCAGAAAAAGGCTAAATAAATGCATCTGCTTGTTTTAGATCTAAAGACATTGGGTTTTAAATGAATGTTTGTGTAAGGCAGATCAATCTCGCACCCTTTCTTTACTTATTGCACATCTCATATAGTCATCACACACAGAGAACAGTTTCACTGCTGAATGGGTGCTATATGTAGCTAAATTCACATAAAGTGTTGTGGTTTTTATCCTGAGAGTATTAACTCACTCAAATCAAATCAGTTTTCACTGGAGCATGTAATGTACTTTTTACCTCTAGAAAAAGAGGCTTCTTACCAAATATGTGCAGGATCAAGGTTATAAAGTTGCATGAAAACATGTAGATTTTTATCCTTTACAATGGCATTTTCTATACGTATTTGTCCACATACAGTCACTTTTTTGACCAATCAAGAAAATTGCCAACTCAGAAAATGAGTGTCACAAAGATATGTCTAAATAGAATCATAGAATGATTTAGGTTGGAAAAGACCTTTCAGATCATCTAGTCCAACCGTAATAATATATTGGGTTTAAAATACAAATATTTATGCTTGTTTTATGAAATTATCTGTCCCACTATGACAAATAGAAAAGAAGTTGTCCCATCTCTGCTACTTCCCCTTTCTGAAGGGAACCACCCACAACAGGGGGGTCCTTTTGCTTCTTGTTTATATACACAAAGGCTGTAGATCATTTGGGAACACTCCTATGGGCCAGCAACAAACCAGCTCTACTGAATCCAGAGTGTTTGTTGCTGATGGCATACATCAGAGCTGACTTTTCTAGCTTCTAGGAATAGTAAGTGACAAGATTTTACAAAGGTGACATATTGAAAACAAGATCTTTGCACACATTAACAGAAAAAGATGCAGCACCCAAGAATAACCTCTGCATTCAAACACTGAGTGTGCAGATTCTGCATCAAAGACGTACCTTCTTTTTCAAACATTCACCAGAGCACAGAGAAGACTCTCCTTGGAACCTGAACTATCATGACACTAGAGCCACACACTTACGAAATGTTTCTAATCCAACATTAGAATTGATCAGTAAAACTGCCAAAAGACAGTTTACGTGTAAGCAACCTAAAGATGACATTAAGTCTCCATGTGGGCAAACTGTTTCAATGCCCTGTCTCTTATTTTAAAAGCAGCTGCCTCCATTAATATCTTTGAAGCATCCACAAGTTTGCAGTGGATAAAGGAAGGCAGTATCTGGCTCAGTCTACTTCCATAGTGATTTACATCACAAGTTCAGAGGGAGGTAGTCTGGTAGACACTGAGGGCAAAGAATGGACCCATGCATACAAAACTGGTGCTTTAGAAGTCCATTGCCATGATTAGAATGAGTAATCCAAGAGATAAGCCTCTCATTTCTCAAAGTACTCTAGTCCACATTGTATCACTCTGTAGCAGAACATATTAAGCTTCTGTTTACATCACATGAATTGCTTGGGTAGGAATAAAAATATTTATGAGCTATTTTTGTACTTACAGACTAACACCTCTGTGTCCCAATGACAATGTTTCCTCCTTCACATATCCCTGATGCACAGCTGTGAGAAATTCTGAATCTATGTGGAACCAGGATTTTTCAGAGAAGTACCATTTGAGAGAACTGCATCATCTTCTTTTTATAACATAGCTGCCTTCCCAAAAAGGTTTATCTAGTCCAGATTTATCCTTTAAATTGACTTTTATAGAAACTTATATAATAGGAATTTAATGCCCCAGGCTTAGCTTTCTTTCCAAGGCTCAACACTGCTACTACAGTAGGGCCTATGATCACCTGCCAATGCAGTGAGATCTTTGCTACATTATACTATTTTCTTTCACACATTTTTAAAACTATTAGCATTGTTATCGAGAGAGTGATGAGGAGACTGAAAGCCAATGAGAAGCATATTACAATGAGTGGATCCCACAGTTTCTTCCGCAGCTAGTTATCCTGAGGTTCCTTCAGCACAGTAGCAGTTATCCTTCACTGATGCCAGAAAACTTATCCTTTAAACCCAATCTCTAATTCCTCTTGATGAAAATACAGAAACATTTTGTTAAAACACTCTCAGAAGGCCCAGCCTTTTAGACATCTTTCTTGGATTAACAGCCCAAAACCAAAGTTTTGCTAAATAAGAGTATTTTAATACAAACAACATCCATAAAAAGCCTCAAGGATTTCATTTGTAACCAAGCCTGCAGTTATCTCTACTTCCTACTTTCACAACAAAATGGACAAAATGAAGACAGGAAGAGGAAATAATAATTCATCTATCAGCACTGAGACCTCTCTAGACCTTGGAAGAATCACTGAGACAGTATTTAGAGGAAGGTCGCACCCAGCACAAGAAAAGCTGGCCTCCTCAACCCCTCTAAAAACAGAGCTAAAGAAAAGGAAGCAATCCGTTTCCACTGATATTTACAAGATAAACTGAGAAATAAAACATTTTCTTTGTGTTTGCAGTTAATTGGATTTTTAAAATATCTTAATATGGAATAATAAGCATAAAATATGCCTTGCCCAAATTGTAACTGTGTAAGAGAACTATTAATTGCATCTAAACTTAATTTGACCCAATGGTTTCTATTGGACAGGAAAAGAATTGCCAGGAAACTCACCCAAGGGAGGGTATTTGTTCTAAACCATCACACTCTGTTAAATTAATGGAAAGCAGTGCATTGCTTTAGAATAATGCTTTACAGTTGGAAGTATATTTGACATCTGAAATTCTGTAGCTCCCAGGAAAAAAGGGAAAGGATGTTACCTTCCTTTATTTGGAATTGGAACACTGTCATAAAATGTTCTTCAGTAGTATGTTGCTTAACAAAGATGCAATAATAATATTTACAGATTTAACTATTACAAGGCTTGGATCATCAGAAAATAGCTACCATAAAAGAAAGCATCTGGAAGGACAGTGAGCAAAAGGACATTTCAGTGCATAAACTCTGTGGCAAGGCCAACCATAGCAACTCTGCATGAGAAGAAAATCAAGGCAATTGGGATGGTCATTATAAACCACTGCAAAATAAATTAGCAGGAGAAAGATAAGAAATGACACTTTTGAATAAACATCCTGAAAATTAGAGGTGGAAGTCACTTAAGTCATTGTGCGCAACAACAAGTTTAGGAATGAACACAACTGAGCGTCCTATATGCCTTGCCCCATATCCCCACAGCTCCACAACAACATCCTCCGCATCCTTCCTGGCTTACAACTGCAAATCCCTACCCCTGAGAGCCTGAAGTTGCTCCTCAAATACCCTCAACTCACTGCCACGTCCCCTCACGCTCAGCAGGGCTGACCATCCCACTGCGGGAGGGAGAGCACCAACACAGCTCCCTCAACAGCCTCCCCACCCAAGTGTGGAGCCACAGAGACTCTGCCAGAAGTTACGAACTCCGCAGCATCCGCCTCTCTGGCAGCAAGTTCAAAAAGACAGTCACAAACAGCATTAGCAACTGGACGTCAGCAAGAAAATCCTGCTTAGAATATTCTGCAATATGTATTTTGCACAGCTTTTCCTTACACAATCCAAGTATGGTAATTAGAAATGAGAAAATACAGTTCCCAAAATGAAAGCCTCCAGAAAATATGTCCCCTTGATTATCTGAATTGTTCTAATGGCGACTCAGGGGGAAGAAGGGAAAAAAAAAAAAAGTCAATGTGTAACTAGAAATTGCAGTTAGGACTTGAGAATTTCTTGGCCTTAAATAACGTGCTGGTGGCAAAAATTAGTAATAGGAAGTTAGTTATGAATAACTCATCTTCATAAGAAGGGACACAGTTACAGCTCCATCGCTCAAATTAAAGCATCAGTTAAAACTTTTTAAAATGTTCTAAGCTCATATCTACACCATTTGCTTCTTCAAAGGAAAAAAAGAACTGAGAAATCTACTTCTATTTTTACTAGTTATATGTCATTACTGGAATTGACTTAGGGGGGTGTTTTAGGGAGGAGATTGTTTTAGCTGATATTTCTTCACCTTAAAAAAAAAGAAATGACAGCTTTTACATGCAAAAACACTCAGGAGAATGAGCATCAGGAAGCAATTAAACCAGGGTAAATTGCAGAATTTTCAATTCTCATTTCTACTCACTCTAAACTATAACCTTCAGTCCCAGGTTTTGATTTGGGTAGAAAAAAAGAACGTGTCGCAAATGCATGTAGGCTTAAACTTCTCTTCATGCTGGCCTACTGCATACATACAGAGGATTACTTGCTACTGAAGGCCATCTAGAGCTGAAATAAACCTGCAAAGCAAGGTGATGAATATGGAGGAATTAGGTTGTTACAGTAAAAACATTTCAGTGCTTGGTTCTACAGGCCTCAGTTAACACTTCTGTCAAGTTCTGCTCCAAACAAGTCTAGAGATGAGAAAATAAAGTAAGAACCACATATTGTGTGTGACACTTCACTCCCCTTTTTGTAGGTCACAGTGGCTTCAGGCAGAGTAGCCAGACTGTGTACTTGTCCCCTATGTGCTATGGGAAGCAGTGATACAAGTGAAAACACAGCACTGAATCTCCATAAGGCCCAGGCAGAACCTGGCTCATAGTGATGTTCAACCACAATCCTGCAATTAGTTACATGTACGCTTAAATTTCCATTATTAAGGATCTTGCTGATACATGGCAGGAAAAAGACAGGCCTGTAGGATCACATCATTAATGGATCTGAAGAAAACTTAAGATCGAGAAAGAATATGATCGATAGTTATTTCTTTCATCAAGCAGTTCATTCTATGAAAGCATCACTTCAACACTCAAACCCCATTGAAACCTGAACTACACTAATTCTGAGTCCTCCCAATCCTTTTCGTTTACCTTGTAATTACACCTTTTAATGAGATTATTTTTCAATGAGATGTTATTTAGATGTGACAGCCCACTAAAATTCAGGTTTTTCAGGAAATCAGATCCTCTCATAGATAAGAGAATCTTTGAAGAATAAAACAGGTTACCAATTCAAAATGTGTATATTCTGGCAATATGTAAATTTATACCCAATACATTCTATGCAACATCCAGCATAATGGCAGTTTGTTGCCTAACACCAAGTATATTTCTCTTGGTGGTCTCTCTTGTGGGAGGAGGAGGTTTCACCACCCAGAAAGTCTCAAGAGTTTTGAGAAAGTAATCCACCTTTTCTATAGAAACATGTATGTCAACATATTTTCCAAAAGCAGCAGAAATAGCTATTTCATAGACAGCAGATTTCCATTCCCATGGTTGTAACCTTATAAAACAAGACATATTTGAAAAAATGAAACAGAACTACACAGATTTTAAGTAAAATAATAACCTGCTGACTTTTGGTAACAGTAGCCTCTAAGGAATGATATTTTTGCTTGGCTGCAGAAGTGATCATTCTGAAATCCCTTTCAATTTGTATCCAAAGTAAACCTCCTAGGAAAGTTTATTTCTCCTCCTAAAAACTGGAGGTTGAGTTTTTTTTAATCACTTGTCAAACATGTTATTCAAATAACTCATTACATTGTTCAATCACTGCAGCTCTTGCTATTGTTTTATATAAAACTGATTAGCATAATACTACCTGCATCCTTCAGTTATTTTCCTCATCCATTTAAGTATGGATAATTTAAATGTGAAAATATTTTGAGCCTGGTATTTTTATTTACAGTCAGAAATTATAATTTGTAGGACCCATAAAATATAACACAGTTTGGAGGCTTCTTTCCAAAATAATGAAGTATTAATAATGCTGGCAAGTTCCAAAGGGAATGTAGGAAGACAAATAAATTGATTTGTGATACAACTCGACAGGGCAGAGCAGGAAAGAATGAAACGATGGGTAGTTCTGATCCCCTTCACTGCAGCAGGGGGTCTCGATTTCAGGAACTAGCAATCAAGAGCATGTCTGTGAAATGTCTTTTCCCCTCAGTTCCATCCTTTCCTTGGGTGGTTTTCAGCACAACTGCAGAAGTCCTCTTCCACACAGAGAGAGAGAGATTGTACACTGGTATCATAATCTTTAAACAAAAAAAAACCTCAAAAAACAAACAAACAAAGAAAAAAGTAAAAGAAGGGAGGAGAAGGCTTCCTTTAAAAGCAATAAACTGAGTAGTTAAGACTTGAGAAACAGAATCAAAACCATGGGACAGGAAGAGGATTGGTTCTCTGAGTGAGGGATTCCCAAAAAGCCAAGAAATTAAGTTTCTAGCAAGGCCTCTGTCAAGAGTTATTTATGACCTGACTGGATTGTCACACTGCCACGCTGTATATAGCCGCTCCAGGAGGGGAGGGAAGTCCAAAGGGAAGGTATCCAACCCAGCGAGAACATACAGATTCCAGCAAAGCCAGCCAAATCCCAAGGTGAAATTGCTTCAGCTTTGCCAAAAAAAAAAAAAAAAAAAAAAAAAAAAAAAAAAAAAAAAAAGGTACTTCCAGTAACTGACTTCAGTAAAACAGTAGCGAACTATGAAGCTGAGAAAGTGTCATTATTGCACTGAAAAAGGAAAATTCTGGGGCTAAAGATATCAGTCTAGAAAAATAAGAAACCTAAATAGCTTCAGGACAACAGTCCAGCAAAACATGAATACTGAATACTAACTAGGATCAGCATCCAAGACTCTTCCACCTTTTACTTTTGTTACGAGAGTAACGTATATATAATTTCCATCCTTATACGCAAAAAGGAAGAATCATTTGCAGAAAGATAACGACATAAATATCCTAAGATTTAAAACTAACTGCTGCTATAAGAGTAACTAACAACTTGCCTCACAAGCAATATTTGTAATATTTGTGACAAAGGTGTTACCATCAATTTCAGTAAAAGCTATTCTGAAGGGAGCAATGCTTTCCCCTCCAGACAGGCGGATTGGACGGCCGTGGCCAGCAGGGAGACTGGCTATCCAGGCTGGGGCTGCCACCAAGCAGCCCAGCACAAGAGACATTGCGTCCTCACTATTTGCAAAAACAGAGAGAAAAATCTGACCTCCCTAAAGCTGGATGAAGAAGAGAAAAGGAATTTCATTTCTGTTCTAATGCAGTGGTTTCAAAGTCTCATCCTTCTGGAGAGTGATGCTCCTTCATCATAAAGATTCCTTTCTCATTCAATAAAAGAATCTCTTTGCTGCTTTTTCTGTGTCTTCTCATTTCTTTCTGTGGTCTTCTATTTTTAATCAGTTTTGTGACCATACTGCTTTTTGGGAAGAAGCTTATTAAAAAAAAAAAAAAAAACCCTGAACTTTTGTTGTGCTGCACAGTGTCCTTGTAAATGTTAAAAGTAGAGAGTGTCTGCCTGTCTTTCTCTTACCATCAATCTTAAAGTTAAATGCACATAAAGCACTTTATCTTCTTTGTCCAACACCTTGTACTTCTACCCAAAGAGAAAAACGATGGGGTTTTCATCTCTGAAATTATTGTTACACACTTGAACTAAAGACTCACCACTATGTCATTATGGCAACAAAAATAATATCGCTTTAAACAGTAGTATGTGAATAAAATAAATATGTACAGTAGCTCCTACATCATCCAAAGTTAGTTTTCACACATAAACTCTCAGTCCATATTCTGAAGTCTTGGGACACTGGTAGAGCCTACTACAGAAAGAGTAATCACAGCTCCATACTTTTATCAAATATAACACAAGTTTTAAAAAGCACAATCAAAAAAAAAAAAAAAAAAAGAAAAAACAAACTCAACAGGTCCGTTGAGAACATGATGTTGTTGCTCTTACTAGTCCAGCGTTAGTGCCACGGCTCCCACAAGTTTTGGCAAACCCTGATATGGTAACAGCGGTACAAGGTGATCTCAGGCAGCACCCTGAGAGCAGTGAAAGAACGTGTTCAATACTTAACTTTGAACTACTCAGGAACAGCACAGAAATATGACAGAAATATGGCTAAATGCATGAAATCAAAGCATATGTTACTGAGAGTTGAACCTGCACTAGCAGGGAATCACAATGACGGTAAACTAAAAGCCCTATTTTTTCTGACAGTCATTAAATGGGATTTAATCTGGAGTTTTAGGTGTTGTTTTTACATCTTTAGTCCATTTGTCTTCCATTTCCCAATAATTTCCCAGCGTAGGCAAGGCCACAGATCAAAATCAAGGGGCAGCCCTTCGGAAAACACAGAGCACATTCCCAATAGTTTCAAAGCAGCATAGTTTTAATTCCGACATACAGGGAAAAAAAAACATTACTATGGTTGCTTATGTATGTTTTTTTAACTTGACAATGTAATTAATGATCTTCACCATTAACTGATGACCATTTGTTTTGCAATAAAATGTTCTATTTTTAAGTGGCAAGATAAGATGGAAAAAATGGGAAAGAGAAGCATTTGGTTGTATAATGAGGTAAAGCAGCTATTTAAAAATGGCTGTCAGACTCAGGCAAAGGTTAGAAATATTTAATCAAGGCCTCATTAAGTTACACTGCAAGGTTTCTCCACTGCTCCCCTGCTCTACACATCCAGCTGGTTCCCCCGAGTTGGCAGAGACATGCAATGATGCCCTCCTCCTCTGTCCTCGACTTCTAACGCCAGACCTTGCCTTCGCAGAATGGACAAAGTATGGCTAAACAAGATGAAGCTTTCACACACAAGTTATCCTTGCTAACAGAAAAAAAAAATAAGGAGGATCATTATTAAAAAATTTGAACTAGATTCATGACACATTTCCCCATTCCCTGTGCCCCAGTCCAAGGGAAAGATTTTGTAGGTCCACAATACCCTTTGTAGTGTATATTAACAGATACTCCAATACCATCCTGAATCTCCCTGTGCCTTGGTAATAATAGATACTCTAACACCATCCTGTATCTCTTTTGGCTCCAAACATACACTACAGTAATTAATACAAGCAGCATCTTCTCCAGCAGAATATTTACATGAAATTACATGAGAAAGATCCCTGCCGTTAACTCTCCACAAGCTCTACTTTCTCTTCTGGCCAAGTAGCCCTTTCCCTACAAGCACAGACACTATTGCACAAAGCACAACATACTTTAAAGCGAGAAAAAGAAGGGAATTATTTCCTAGACTGTTCTCCTCCAACTCTCTAAATGCTTCTAGGTGCAGTTATTTGGCAGTTCAAGTTTTCTTCTTTTCACATCTCCCAGAACAAAGTGCAGTGGTGTCCTCAGGGAAGAAGGCACTCAGACAGATCTGTAAAACCCAACTCTAATCCATCATTAATGGATTCATCAATCAATCAATAATGAGTAATTTGTTAGGAGTCAATTAATTAAGCAGCTAGGCATGGCTGGAATCACCTGCTGAGAGAGATAGTGATAAACTTCTCATGAGGTATACAAACTCTACCAAGAAAAAAAAAAAAACAACAAACCTAGAACAGTTAACAGCAGAGGAAGCATTAATCATTATTATCACTGGAAACACCATGAAGCTTATCTTAACTTAAAAGTTAAACAACCACTTGAGAAGAGCAGTAATTCTCCCTAGTGCATTGCCTGGCTTATTTTACTGCTATTGATGAGAAAAGCTTGGCATTCTTTGGTTGTTAGTAGCTCATCTGACATCATTAGAAGCTCATTTAACAGCTCTGTAATGTCTCCAGCCATCTCAGGTCCTTCCAGAAGGATGCTTAATACCTCCGCGATGCCTGGGGTCTTAAATGCCTGTGAAATGAGCTTCTCCAGCCTTTTCTAGAAAGGATTTAAAATTATAATTGCAGTGCAACTGCAACCGAACAATACAACTGGGTGTGACAGGTACCCCAATACTTTCTTCACATAGTAAAATCTCTTATACAGCAACCAAAACATGCATTATACATGCAGTGGCAAAACACTAAAAAGAAACCCAGACAAACAAACAAAAAATAGGATTTTCAAAAGCATGGAAGAGGGAGGAATTCTTCCAGTTTTGCAACAGAGCAAAATCTAGTGTACAGATTACTAAGCAGCCAAGATCCCTAACTGAGAATAACTAGTGATATCAAGTTATACAAACACGCAGCCTGTTTACATGTTTTCTACAATATTATTCTCTTTCATATAATTTTCTTCCATATTTGCACTTATCCATTAATTACTTTATTGGAGCATAATAAACCCAAAGGGGTAATGTAATGTTATACCCAAACACTGCCCATGGATTCAGATATCAACCCATAACTGGAAATGGACAAAGTTTCTGAACAAACGCAAACAAATTTGCACTGTATTTCTCCACAGGAGGCATTCATTGGTCCTATCCTGAAAGATGCCATTCATTTATCACTGCCAATGTTCACCACTCATGAAGATAACGTTCACTTCTGATACCACGAGTTTTGTCAAAGACTCCTGAATAGACTTTTCCACCTAAATACAGTATGGATCAAATCCTACTTCAATGCAACAGGCCGAAATAAGAATAAATGAAGTTTCAGGCCTGCAATACCTGTGTGCAAACAATTCTGTTGGCACGGGGAAGGGCTCTGTGTTGCAGCTTGCCATAGCAGCACAGGACAGCCTGCACATCACTTCTTCCTCAGAGAGCAATACAAAGGGCAGCTTTTTGCATAAACTGCCAGCTCAGGCTGAAGGTAAGCACACCAGTTTTCAAGTAAACCCACTGCCCCATGGATGAGATGTTTGCTCTTTTGCGTCCACTGGTTGTTCTGACACTCCTTCATCTCCATCTTCCAAGAAAAGGGCCCTTGGCCTTTGTCCACATAGAACCTTACTTCAATTAAGAATTAATGCAAATCTCTATATAGACAACCTAACACCAGCTTTGGTTTTAGCTAAATCCTGATGACTGTCAGTTTAAAATCGAGACTTGTGTATACACAATTTATTTTTAGAAAATCCTTTTGAATAAACCATTGTATTTATAGTAGGCCAAAAAGTGTAGGAGATAACTAAAAAAAAAAAAAAAGTACTTGCAATATAGGCAAGTTATTTGGCAATGTAAACCATACTTTGCCTTCTTATACATGTGTATCTGCTGCAATGTTGAATTAAAATAGACTTTTTTTCCTTTTGATTAGAAGTTGTGTTTTGCAATAACTATGAAGTTTAGCTCTTCGGTTCACTAAAGGAAACAACATTACCATATCCCACTGCTAAAATTGTGTAATAATGCAAAGTTTAGCCTAAAAAGTCAAGTTAACATGTTCTGTGAATTTCTATTAGCAAGCAAAGTATATGTGATACATACGTAGGTAAATAGATGGGAAGATAATAAACTGAGCAAGTGGAACGATGTTCTTTAGAACATACAGATATCCAGACATGTAAACACTTCAGTGTTTTCCTTGAATGATATTTGGAGAACTGTGCAATATGTGCTTCTGGCTGCAATATGCCACAACACAAGTTAGAGACATTCTGCAATCCCTGAGTAGATGTACAGATAGGTAAACAATGTAAATGGCATTTCAAATGAAATAAAAAGTTCTGGATTATACCACATCTGCACCACATAAATGGTGCATCACAGCAGGGTCATGTCTTTTGCCTCACACCTGTTCAAACAAGACAGAAAATGCTGCAGCCTTTTTACATTAGAAAGCCAGCCTTTCCTCTCCTCACCCAGTGAATGGAACACTGTGCCCACACTGTTCCTTTCAAATCCTCACATTTCTAAAAATGATGCCAAATGCATTTGCAGTAGGATATAGCTCGGTTTACTCAAGCTGAGAGCTGAGTATCTTTGGAGAAGTTAAAAGCTGGTCTGAAGGAAATAAGCAGTTTCCCTCTTTGCAGAGAATGGATATGTAGAAGCCAGACACCAGCTATATGACAATTTTCTTAGGAAAGCTAAGAAAAATGTGTGGTCCTCTCCTACTTGGAAGGCAAGGTGCTGCAATAGGATCCAAGTTTCAGGGTTTCTACTTCACAGAATGTAAGTCCTGATTCTTTGAAAAGCAACCAAACTGCTCCCTTCTCCAGACATCATAGGCAGTGCCACCGGTGCACACCAACAAGGTGCGGCCTCCCAGCACCTCACTTCTGCACTGCTCCGCAGTCCTCCCGCTTAACACACTCTCTGTTGCTCTCTGTCTCATCATCCGTCCAGCATCAGCTGACATCTAGGCGTGAGTCTGGGCATTAGCCCTCAGAAAGGTGAGCTGTTCAGGCAAAGGACCAGTCCTCTTAAGGACTCTTCAACAGTTGCAAGATTTCCTCACAAGTGTTGTAGGTCAGCATTTCATGGCACATGGGACATTGTTACAGTTAAATATACTTACAGTCTTTACACTAGTCAAAGCAAATGAGGATATTAACCCCTTCATTAAATGAACCTTTTTTCCTATCACGTAAGCTTTACCTGCTCCCTTCACCCCTGCCCTCCCAGCAAGGCTACTGATCCTCGGCAAAGCACGCTGCTTAGCACAGTTGCATTTCACTCTCCCAACCCCAAAAATTTACTTATCCTCCCCCTCTACTGCTGCAACCCAGCTTCTTCTGCAGAAAGACAACACAGTCCTGGTTTATGTAATCTATGCTCAGTATGAGAATAAAACATAATTTAGGTAATATAGAATAGTTGTTTTTTTTTTTTTTAAAAAAAAAGCAAGTATCCAAAGATGGAAAGTATTGCTGCAGGGAACACTTCCCCTTGGCAACCAAGAGAACCGGGAGAATATTCTGAAGTTGATGAATGGGGTCTGATTTGATCTCACTTAGACTTGGACTAGTCCCTTGAAATGAATTACTTGTACGCACTATTCCTGCCCATTAGACGCGTGTATCTCACCACTATGTGTGAAGGTGCCTCCCTCTCATCCATAAAGATGTAGCAAAAAAAAAAAAGTATTGAATATGAGCAGAATTGTTAATATGCATTCAGCACACAGACCCTGCAGCAGCACTGCCGAGCAAATAACTCACAGTAAGTGCATTTGTTTATTAAGTCAGCTCTATCTTTTTTCCTCAGCTCTAATAGCAACTCTCTCTTTTTTTTTTTTTTTTTAATGTTTCTAATAAGAGCAACTGCTATCTGGAAACAATCCCCTAAAATCTATTCTCAGTAGTAATGTTGTTCAGGTTTAAAAGCAATACAGTTTTGCCAAACAAACCGCATCTAGCTAGAAGCTGAATCAGCATAACAAAATTAATAACATTTTAAGTCTTTAAGAGCCTGGGAAAAAAAAAAGTAAAATAACTGGGTTTAGTGACTGGGTATTTGTGTTCAGCCCAATTCTTCCTCCATTGATTACAATGGGAAATTGCCACTGATTTCAGAGACAGCAGAAACTATGTTTATATTCAAAATCTGCATTGCTTTAGAGAGCAACTTCCGCTGTGAATCATAACACTCTGAGAAAGAAATTCACAAGCTATATATACTATGACTTGCATTTTCAAACCATACGCAAGTACAACCGATTTTACATAACACTAGGAGACGAGACTTCCTTCAGGACGCATCCACACCTATTTCCCAGGACAAATCTGTATTTACCCCAGCGCCAAGACCCAGCTGGTACCCGCAGAGCGAGGCCAGCCCTGGCAGACCTCACACACAGCATTCCCACTGAAGGCTACACAGCTTCCCAGCAGTCTCTGGAACTGGGCTCCATCTACTGCAGAACACCAAATGTTTGCATAAAGTCTTTTATCATACGTTAAATGAATTCCAATGTCCATTTTTTAGCCAGTGCTCAGAGAATTTTTTATTACAGTATTTGTATCAGGTAGCCTGGAGGTGTGTCATACTCCAATGGAATATAATTCTTTTATTAAACTATTACATTTGTTAATTTAATAAGCTCCTACATAATCTCATTTGGAAAAAGAAAAGAGATCTTACCGTAATTCATTCATAGTGCTCTCTTCTGATAGCTGTGGCTTGAAGAGATCAGCAGTTACTTGAGCTGAGCAAAATGCAACTTCTAATCAGATATTAATGAAAATTGATATAAAATTAAATTAAAAGAACAAAGAAAATCAAATTGCATGACTCTTCCAAACAAAAGTACAGCTTATAAAAAAATTCAATGCAAGAACTCAGAACTCATCTACATTTTCAATGAGAGTTGCCTACACTGATTTAAGAGAAAATCTAATGTTAAATAAAACATGATGCTTTTTATTCTTCTAAGCAAATAGCAACAGTAGGCTAGAACAGACAGAATCCACCAAGAATATCTCTTCTCTCAAAAAAAAATTATACTGACAACAAAAACAAAATTAAAAAACCACTGTGATATTAATTTACAATGGTAAAACTTGCCTAAACACGATGGGGGTGTGGAAAGCTTAATAGGAGATGCCCAAATGGCTTTGGAGTTGCTCCAGAATGGGTGGTGAGCTTCACTTAGGAGAGAGGAATGAAGAGGATAAGATTCAACCACTGAGTAGCATTCTCACGTGGTCACTACAGCACACATACTCCCCAAAATGTATTTTTACATTTACTTTGTAGCAGAAGCTGATGTTACAGAACTTTGTAAATTCATGCGTCTTTTTCATCTATACTCCTGGCAGAAGTTTTTGCTTGGTTGGTTGCTCTTTTGGTTTTGGTCAGGTTTGCTTTGTTTGGTTGTTTAAGCCGATACACTTTCTAGAAGATGCATCAACACAAAACGCAGAGAAAGGTCCACCAGCATACACAAAAGCAAAGTGGATATAGCTATGTTTGCATAAGCAGCAGGCCCCTCAGACCATGAATACACCCCACATTTTATAGAAGCAATTCCTTTTTTGTTGTGTTTTCCCCTCAAACTATCTGAAAGAGCTAAATAAAACTTTTTCTAGCTTACAATCAAAACAGATCAGCAAACCGTCAAAACAGCCTAAGGAATTAAAAGCATGCTATGCCTGCCTATAATAAATACAGGTAATTAGATACAAATTACACTGGGAGGATCATTGCTCAACATAGCTTGAAAGACTTTGGGTCCATAAAATAATAAACCATGAGCACTGTACTTTATCTGATTCTAGACTTATTTGAAAGGTGTGTAATTAAGTAGCCAGCTTCACACTGAGTAGACACCAAACAGAGATTCTTATTGCCCATTCAGAAGTTGTATCCAAGTTGCCAAAACAAACTTTCCGAAAAGAATGATGCTTTTGGAGTCATAATTATCCACCACCCTGCTTCTTCTGTAGTCATTCACACCCATGCAAATCCATACACGACAACTTTATAGTACTCAAACTCATTTCCACTTTGTATTAATCTCTGAACAAGGTGCTGGGCAGCAACGACGTGCTCCTTTTGCCCCTTGAAGATGTAGCAAAGCAGCATGACATAGGTCAACCAGGAGGGATGAGATCTAGCAGGATGGAGAACCACTAGGGGATAAGCAGTATGAATACAATCAATGTTTTCTGTAGCTCCTTTTGCTAGGATTATCCAAGACACAGTGTGAGTATCAGTGCTCCCCTGAGCATGCAACTCAGGAGGAGAATCAAACCCCCATGCTATACATTTACAGCTAGAATATTTAGAATATTTTTTTAAATCCTCTCAGTACAGTAGTGAAGTAGTAATACTTTCGTGTCAGTCACCTTTTAGACTCTGATGCGCCTTTAAATAGCCATGTCACAATAACATTATTTGACGCATTTTGTTTACATAAGTGGCTCTGGAATGGCAATATTTTATCTCAGTTTGATTCCAGTTAATAATTTAATTTAGGGCCTGTACACAATCTCAATGGTCAGAGACTTTCAACTTAATAAATACACATGTCAACAATCAACCATAACTAAATAAGTCATTGCAATAATCTCAGTAATTTAAACACATTTCAGGAAGTGGCTCAATAATCACTAAACTGCAAATTTCTGGCAAAAAAAAATTCCACCAGAAGACAGTACTGTAGATAATTAGGCTTCAAAACCAAAATTGTTTATGATACAGAAAGATTTAAGACCAAGGCTTTGACTGTAAATACACTTCTACATCAATACATACAAAGATATCACTCTGCAGAACTTGTTAGTCTTTGGTAAAGGTATTTAGCCTTCTGCAGAACTTAACCTTTTAGTATGCATGTATTCTAGCTTATTTTTTCTTTTTTGCCAACATGACTCGGAGGTTTTGACACACATGACAGTTTAGGAACTACTCAGACTTGATTAAAAAGTTACCTTAATCATCATTCCTCATTTCTTAGAAAAATTGCCAAGGTATTACAAAAAATTACACCTACCACATGCATCCTGGAAACAAAAAAGTATGCTCATTATGTTTATGAGCATGATCAGCTAAATGTTTCACCAGAGGATGCCATATTGGTTCTACAGTAACTGCCTGCATTTGCACATCTACTGTGGGGAAGGACACAAAAATATATACCATTAACTCAAACAAAACATTTTTGTTACAGATGGAGTTGATCTCAGTGGAACTACAAAATGAATAAAATATTATCATAAGAAGCACGATTTGCATCTCTGCACAGATATGAAAACTTAGCTTTATTAACAGCTGCTTAACACATTTGGAAAAGAGTAGAAAGCATTTCTCTGCCGCTGCTCTACCCACCAGTGCCGTTGCTCCAACAGAACTTTATTTTCAATCGTTATCTATGTACTTCCGCACAATAGGCTTTGTGCGCATAGCAGACTAAAAACAAATCAAGCAGTATCAGCAACTTCATCTCTTATTCAGGACCATAACAGCTCCTGCCTCTTACCTAGAAAACCTATCAAGCAACTTCCTGAAAAGACCTGCCAGAACTTGTATTTGCAGATCACTGGACTTGCTGGTATCCTACAGAAAGGATATTGTTCCACCTGTTTGAAGAAGGTCACCTTTAGGTAATTTCAGTGGAAGATATGCAAATAATCTTAACTCTTATGATCCTGTATGGAAAGATACTACAAACACAGTGCCTAGTATCCTTCACTCACGTGTTTAATGAGATCACTAGGCCTGTGTTACATTATGTGCTATATGGAGCCAATTGACAAGAAAACTACTCCAGATTTAGCAGTCAGCATAACAGAAAAATTTGGAATAAACTTTAATAGGAGCAGTTTGTCCTGGATGTAAGTTGTTGGGGTTTCGTTTTTCTTGAAAGCACTAACTAAAGTTTACACAAGCCAGTGTAAAGGCTCCTAGTGATTTTTCACAGACTTTCAGCCAGGCCTCAAGTTCTCCTCAAGCAGAAGTTACCTTAAATAACTTTTTACTTGAGTGGAGAGCTGGCTGGAAATCAGAATTGTTGTATTTTGTAGCAAATCAAATAATCAGAAACCAGAAGTCTAAATTAAACATGAAAAATTCCAAGAAATTGAATGGGAAGAAACCTTCACCTATTATTGATGGATTGACTTGGGTACAAGGTACATACTAAGATGCTCAGGAGCAAGCGTAAGTGACTTTGGGCCTGCACAAGAGAAAAATCTCTGTAAGAAAATTTTCTGGCAAAACTTAGATCCCTGAAAGGTATAAGTAGCTAGGTAACCTCTCAGGACAGCTTCATGGGACCCACATGCCTAAATCTGCACCTGAATCCCATTTTAGACACTTAAGTCTTCAGTGGATTGTGGTCTCCATTGCTACAGGTAATTATTATTGATAGCTTGACACAAAAAAATTCCACAAGACCTAAATCCTTCTCACTACAGTGTTGTCATCTTAGGCACAATCATACTGGACCTACCAATGTTGCTTTGTTTTCAGGGAAGAGGTGGGGGTTAAACCCTGGTCTGAAATTCCTACTGCCCTCCATCAGACAGTATCTTAGCGACAAATGCAACAGTTTCATAGGAAACCTATCCATCTTGAGTGATACTAACTACTAGATATAATTCATTTGACAAAAGCTGGTCTACAACCAGTACAGGTTCTGTTTAAACCCATCTTAAGTAGGTGCTTATGAAAAAACAGTGGTGTATGGAATACAGGTGCAGTGTTATGAAAATACTGTGAAGACTACAAACAGCTGTGCCACAGCAATCAAAAAAAAGTATCTCCAAGATGCTTCTCTCTCTAAAGCTGGCAAATATATATATATATATAATTAATTCTAAATAACTAATTAACAGACAAGATAATTTTCATATCTAAGAATTTTTTACACTAGCAATAATGAAAAACAGTCTTCTGTGTCCTTAACAGTATATTTAAGTTTCTCTCAACAAGCAGATACTGGGTTAGATAAAGGTCAATCTAGGCTGGTGTCCCAGATACAGGAGTACAGGCATGGGGAGACAGATAAGAAGCAGGAAAGTACAAAGTCATCAATCCTCTGCTATAGCTTCCCAGTGTTCAACCGCCTGCAAGTTAGGGGCTTTGTAAGCCAGATGCTTTTGGGGCACTGTGAAGCTCTCCTCCATCAATTTGTCATTTTGAACCTGCTTGAACCCATTTACATTTCTGACTGTCACAGCTTTCCGTGGCTGTAAAGTGCATGATTTAATCACATGCTGCATCAGAAAATACTTTCATTTATTTTAAACATGCTGCTATATAATTATCACTGGGTTTCCCCTCCTCCACAATCTGTGGAAGACAATGAATATCAATTCCCTGTTTCTCTCTCCACAATATTTGGGAACTTATATACATCTAAAATACACCTGCCAGGTACCTTTTTCCAGATCAAGATTAATTTCTCATTTTGCGGCAATATTTCTATGGCTAGGCATGGCACTCATGCCTTTCTCTATACCTTTTCAGGCTCTACTGCATTCATTAATGTATTCTCTACCTAAATATTTTCCTCTTTTTCTAGGATAGTTATGAATAACCCAAATAATACAGTTGTGGTAAAATCACCATTGGGCTATCAACTAATTAATCAGCTTTAATGAATCTTACATAGTCATAGTTTTAGGTTATTAAGGAGCAAGTATCCAAATGTAAGCTTACAAAGCAAAAAGCTAAGTAAGAGTTACTGCAGAATCATTACAGTCCTGAAAAACTTCACTGTCTTCTGAAAAAAAAATTCTTGAATTGTCATGTTGCATAGAGAGATGTATCATGTATTTAAAACACTTAAATTTTGTCACCACATTTCAGAACACAGGCTGAAAGAAACAAAGCTTCATTCTTTTTTATTGTAGGTTTGGGGGGGGGGTTCTAAAAGCTAAAAATGTCACTGGGATAAATACAGCTTCTTGAAACAAGACAGCTGGCTATCTTGATACACTTCCGCTGATGAATTCAATTGCAAATCCCTAATCCTTGCAGCTCTTAGACTTGTAGTATATAACAAACAAGGACAACTCAACTGGCTTTTAAAGAAAAAAATCTGTGCATGAAACAGAAGCAAATAGTCTTTGGAAGAACTTCAGTGAAAGGTCTCATAGTTCTACCGTGACTGAAGTTCAAGTCTGACTCTGCAGTTCCTACTTCAAGTTCACTTCGTGGGCATAGTCTGCTGTTACTAACAGAATACAGAGCTGCATTACCTGCTACAGTATCTTCGCACAAAGATCCAGGAAAAAAAAAAATCCCCCATGGTCCCAAAAGTTTGTAGTGCATGCAAACAAAGCAGAGAGAGAAGCCTGATAAGAACTGGCAGGGAAATATTTTGGTTAAAAGTTACAAAATATTTCAGTAGGCGTTACATAACAAATTACACAGCCTTCCTACCCGTTTATTAAAATGCCTGTACGAGGCAATGTCAGAAGGAACATGCCAGAAGGAAAACAACAGTCAACTCTGTTTAGAACCCCACACAGGAAGGCTTGCAAAGTATTACATATAAAGAAAGAAGAAATCCAGTTCTTCGAGCATTGTCTTCCTGACCTTCGATGCTCCTGACCTAAAAGTGGTTGCAATTAGCATTTTATTTGCAAACAATTGGCCCTGGATTATTCATTAAAAAAAAATAAAATAAAGGAAACACTTGGCAAATAATTTAGCCAATGCATGATCCATCTTTAGGCTTCTTTGAAAATGGGTCAAGTTCTGTGCTCTCTTGCCCCTCCTCTAATTTTGTCTCCCAGCCATTATACTCTGTTGACTTCAGGTTCCTCACAGCAAAAACCCTTTCTTGCTCCAGTTCTGTAGTAAGACCATTTACCTCTTCCCTGCACTGAAAAAAAAAAAACAAAAAAACCAAACCCAAAAACCATCCACCAAGCCCACAGGAAAACCAACAACTAATGCACACGTATTAGGGAAATTTTCTAAAGCACAAAAGCAGCTACAACTATTTCTCATTAATGCTATTTCAAATTTACCTCACTCTACAAAGCTGTGAACATTAGAAAAGCAAAATGGAAATAAAAATATTCCAGCTACATTTTGTTCTTTTTATATAAACGAGTTATCTTGTTTCTGAGGCCAAATATAGTGCACATGAATGCACTGAAGATTAGTTCATATTTTACTTGCAGTATATGCCAAATGTAATTTGCTGCAGGAAAGGTTTTTTAAGAAAGTCCCTGTTCAGTCCTTTACACTTCACAGTTACACTGTGGATGCCAAAACACTCCAATGTAAGCAAGTCTGGCTTCCACTGGAATTGTGCTCTCAGATGCTAACCCTGAAATCTGCAGAGTTCTAAAAGACAGGTGGAAAAATGCTGTTAAAAGTATACTTTGATCGTCTAAATCTATAGAATTCAAACTTTTTGCTTAATTCAGTGAGGTCACTCATGTTTAAAGTACACTTCTAAGAACTGGGAGAGAAATGTACTCCAGGCAAGAGTGTTCAACTCGTGCAGAATAAGAGTTTGCTCTGACTGTACAACTTCCTTTGCTTTCTTAAACCCCCTTTTTAAACTGGTAAGATCAGCTTAAAGAAAGCTATGGAATACTATTCCAACTATGGATTTATATGAACATATAGGCTTCTTAGAGGAAAATAAATATAATAAAAAATGGTAAAAATCATTCCCCTGCAAAACATACAATGCTTAAGCAGAACTACATGGTAAAGTCCTGAAAAAAACAGAAAAGGTAAAATCAGTTGCAGTTTTCTATCTTAATTCCATCTAAACTTTGCATTCAACACCTGAGGAACATTTGCTAGGACATCAGAAATTCTTGAAGTATGCAGACAAATAAATTATTGAATTCCTATCCCAAGTTAAAAGTATTTCCCATTCACTAGTATAATGCCAAAGAAAAACTGTGATTCAAACCACTTTTATACACCACTGAGACAACCTGGTGGGAAAATAAACGTAATGCTCTGTATGAGGTCCCAACAGTATACCTTAGAGATGCACAGCCTGCAATTTCTCAAGTTCAGATACCTGCTATCAGACAGAACCATATTATCTAATTTACTTAATCAGCTTAGCAACTAAATTTAAGATGAATAATGGTATTTTTTCATTCGATTTCTATAGTAAAACCATTCCACACCCTTACAGTGATTGGAATAATTTTCTAGTTTCCAGACTGGATCTATGCACAGGCATCCTTTGTTCTAAAGGCAATGTTATCCTAGAAATCAAGTTTTCCCTCATACCAAACTCAATCCATTGACCTCACCAGCCCATCCTAGTTATCCTTCTTTGTGCCTGCTCCAGTTTGAATGCACCATTCCTAAGCATAGGAAACCGAGTTTACCTAGTATTTCAGATAAGGCCTTACCAGTTCCTTATATAACAAGATTAATACTTTGTATCTCTACCAGAAATCTGTTTGCTGATAAACACCATCCCAGGAGGTATCTCAAGAAATTTCCTCCAGTTGGAACATTGATCATTATCACTCTCAGTAGTATTGCTAAATATCAGCCTGAAGTGAAAATGCAACCCAGTCATTAAAACTTACCTACCATTTGTGACATTAAAACATATCTACCACATAGCACTGGTATAGTCTGTAAAAACAATGATATGTTCTTTAATTTAAATCCAAAATTGCGTATTTTTGAAACCTTCACACAATTCCAAGAGAAGGTACAATTTCCATACCAGAACGCTTACAGAACGTTGGTCCTGATTTAGTAAAGCATTTATGTAACTTCAGATTGGAAACATTCCCATCACATTCAGTGGATGCCTTCAGAAGAGTAAAACCACACTTCAATGCTTCGTTGAACTTAATGGGTTAATATTTCAAGGTGAAACATTCAAAGGATCCTAAAGGCTATTTTGCATGTAACTACCTCGTCTCCTCTGAATGCCAAAGTTTTAAAATGCAAAAAGCAAATATTTTGTTTATCCATTCCTCCTTTGAATGAATATACCAAGCTGTAAGAATTAAGCATGTTCTTTGCCTCCTGCCTTAAGCTACAGCTCTGCCCAGTGCCTTCACACGTGTGCAGAAGCGAAGTCTCACTTTCCACTGCTCTCCCGGTGCCTTCCAAGTGCAAATCGCTACAGGAGGATCACGTGTGACCACATGCGAAATGAAGTTTGCCCAGGAGACTTCATTCATCGTCTCCCCAGAAACTAGCGATGAGCCTACGCACTTGCAAGGAGATACCACTTAATTCGAAACCACAGAGTTTATTCTTAAACTGGGAAAAAAAAAAAAAGCCCACACAGATAAACAAAACCATAAGGCCATTTTCCTTGCCGGATTATAGGAAAGACGGAGAGTGTTAGGATCACGCTCGACCCGTTAATGTCACCTAACGGGTGTTACACGCGCGGTGCCGTTCCCCAGCAGTCGGTACTACGCTCAAGTCTCCAAACACGCGTGCTGTGGATTTATGACACGGCATAGCTGGCTACTCCAGAGCCAAGAAAACCATCGCCGTAGCAGCTATTTATTCTGCCTCCAGATGCTTCATAAATACAAAATAAGAACAGACACGAGCTGCTACACAGAAACTTTGTAGCCCCATGAGGAGCTGCCCGCTGAGAAACCCACGGGGCCCACGCGAGTGCGGGGGCGACCCCTGCCCCACTCAGCGGCGGCAGGAGCAGCCCCACAGCCCGCTCCGCTCCTCCTCGGCCGGCCGGGCATCCCTCCGGCCCCCGGCCCCCACAGCCGCCCCGACCCCGGGACGCGCCTTCCCACGGCGGGCGGCTTCAGCCCCGACGACCCAGCGGCGGCGGGACCGGCGGAGACGTTCCCGCCCTTACCTTGATGATGCTGCTTCTCCGCGGCGTGGCCTTGGCCGCCTCCAGCAGGCAGGCGTCGGGGTCGGGGGCTGCCGCCGGCCCCAGGCTGCCGCCACCGGGGAAGCGCTCGGCGGTACCGACGGCCGAGACGCCGCTGCGGCGCTCCCGCCTCCTGCCCGCGGCGTCCAGCGAAGGCGGCTCGGGCTCCTCTTCGGCACGGTGAGCGCCGTCGGGAGGGGCACGGCCCGCCGCCGGCTGCTCCCTGCTGCCGGCAGCCTCTGCCATCGCCCCGCCGAGCGGTGCCCACTTCTCCGGGGCGCTGACACACACACGCGCGTACCCCCACACCGAATAGACGGCGCCCCGCGGCGCTCCTCTCACGGCACGGCGGCGGCAGCGCCAAGTTTCCCCGGAGGAGCCATGCCCAAGCCCCGCAGCTGAGAGTGTCCGCGCGGGGGCTCGGCAGCCCCCGCGGTGCCGGAGGAACGGCAGAAAGCGCCGCCGCGGCACCGCTCTGTTGTGACAGGAGCCGGGCGCGTTTTGACAGGCGGCGTTGACGGACGGGGCACCGGACCACTCAGCGCTGCGGTGGCACCTCCAGGGCTGCGGCGGCGGCCAATAGACTTGTTGAGGGGCGTGTCCGCGGGACGCCTGGATGGGCGTTGTGGGCTGCGCGCGGCGGCAGGTAGGGCTGCGGGGGAGCTATAAAACCCCATCGCAGCATTGAGCAGAGGGGCGCGGAATGAGCCGGCCTGTTTCGTCTCTTCGGTTCGTGGGGAGCGTGCGTGCCGGGACAGTTGCTCGAATGCTTCCCCGCGCGTATTTTATATTTTAGGAGAGTTTGGGCTGCGCCCACGTCAGAGGGAAAGCAGCGTGTGAGGGAAGGAGGCTGAGGTTAACTTCCCCCCCAAGTCCCGCAGCCCGCGTCGGTGCGGAGGCACTCACGTTAAAAGCGCGGCCGGGCGCTGCCAGGTCAGGCCGCGGTGGCTGAGGTCGGGCCGGCAGAGCACTGCGAAGTGTAACGGGGGCGGCTCTGGCAAAAGACGGGAGAGACAAGACTCGCGTTGGGACCCTCCGCCGCTTGAAAACGAGCCCAGACCACGCCGAGTCACGCGGGGCTGCGGCTTTGCCGCCTTCTCCCCTCGGCGCGCGGCGGCCGGCGCGGGGCAGGGGCGCGCGCCCCTCACAGCCGCGCGGCGGCCGCTGTTGTAGGGGCAAACACCGCCCCCTGGCGGCGCGGGCGGCCCGGGACCGCCGCTGCCGGCGGAGAGCGGCGGTAGGTTCCCGCGCTCCGCTGTCAGAGCGGCTCCGGCAGCAGGTAGCGCGGGGTCCCGGGTGCGGTGCCTGACCGTGTAGGCGGAGGAGAGGAGCCATCCAGGAAAGGTTATCTATCCCCCGGCAGCCAGGCCAAGAGCCCTGGTTCGCCATGAAGGGTTAGTGCGAGGGTGGTGCTGTCCCTCACAGTTCTGCAGGGGGTGTTCAGTCACAGTGAGATGATCTGCGTGGAGACCTCAGCAGAGACCCGGTACAGCGGAGTGCGGCGAGGGTAAAAGCGCGGGAAAGAGGAAAGCAGGCAAGACAGGTGAGCAAGAGGTTATATACAAAGACGAAAAATAGGAAGGGTAGGGCTAAGAGTCACTGGAGATGTAAGACTATTCAAAAACTACAGCTACTGGCTTTAAAGGCAATATAACTTAGTGGAAAGTTTCATTTCTTTCTGATTTCTAAAGTAATTTGCACCTGCCAGCAGTCAGTGATTAAGCAGGAAAGAGTAAGAAGTAACCTGCTTACCCCAACCAGTCATTAGCTAATAACAAATGCCTGACTACAGGACATAATTGTCACTTAAATTTATATATATATTTATTTGTGCACAGTATAATATTTACAATTACACATAAAAAAACCCAGAACTTCTGTCAAGGTTACCAAGGCATTTATCATCTTCAGCACGAAAAGTGCTAATTGAGGGATAGCTCCACATACCCTGAACTTCTTTCATGAGCTTCCATCTAAATTTGATGTAAAAAATATGTCATAATACATGTGTACAACAGTTGGGGTTTGTTTGTGGTTTTTCCTTTTCTTTTCTTTTTTTTTTTTTTTTTTTTTTTTTTTTTAGTGAGAAAGGCTACGAAATAAGTAACCCTAAAAGAAGATACAAAATATTCACTTTGAAGAAACATTTATCTTAAATACTGGAGAGAAAAGTCTGGTAAGGGGAGTGGAGGACTCAACCCCAGCCTGCACTGTACAATAGAGAGAACATGATACAGAGTCATTGCAACAAAGAGAAAAAAAAAAAAAAGAACTAATAAAAGCTTATGGCTATATATCTACATACTGTCACACAGACTGACCTAAAAAGACTGATTTAAAGACAGTGGAAGAGGTAATTACCATGCAGTATGTTATTAGGGGGACTTGTTACTTTCAGTAGAAATATGCTGCAGCTTTTTCATATATTTAGTAAAATCATATGAAGTTTAATCACCAGTTTAATTATTTGAGAACTGCAAAGTACTCTTATAACTGTATCTGCTGCATCCACCAGAAACTGTAGCATGTTGCACACAGCTGGACAGTTAAAGAACTTCATCCTTTCTATGAAACTTCTTACACATTTCAAATTAGAGAGAGATTTGTTGTCAAATGCATTTGTGTTCTGAGATCAAAAGTTTAAAGTAACTGAATTCTCACCTTAAATTGCAACCTTTAACTTTGTAAGTCTTTAACTGAAAAGGGTCTACAGGGAACCTACAGATTTTAAGTTTCATAAACATCAGGCCTACAGGGAACAGAAAACAAATCATACTTGTTCTGTCCACAAGATGCAGAGGTTTTAGAGTTATGTATAGTATAGCTAAGAGACAGTTTAGTTAAACTTTTCTCCAGAAGAGAATAAAAAGTTGACTATTTTTTTAGTGCTATATTTTTGACTATGCATCTCTGGATGCTTCTGAGGCATCTGTATCTGTCTGCTTCTGTTTGTAAATGTGAAGAACCACTATGAAGAAAAAGAGCAAGTGGTTTTGATACATTTATTACCTAGTAAAAAAAAAAGTTAACAAAAGGAAGCTTTACACTAAAAGTCCTTGCATCGAAAGTAAAACAAAAAAAAAAATCAAGATTGCTTAGTGGTAAGTGTGTTTAACAGGTATCCATATTCAGTTTTAAGATGATCTGATGCAGCTCACTATACTATGACACTGTAGTGTTGTCTACAATTTCTTGAGAAAAGGTAGGGACAGACTTTCAAGAACAGTCAATAAATTAACTCAAGCTAAGAAAGGCAAGGTGATAGATAAAAAAAATTCTATTTGTGTTTGAACACAAGAGTCAGCAAGTGCCTGCAGTATCTATTTTAATGTGGGTTTTTGTACGCTCAGCTTACTCCATCCTCGAGGCACACAATTGTTCCTTAGTGGGTGTATTTTGTATCATAAACCAGCTGAAAATACAGTCATCTTGGAGCTGTGCTGGAGTATAGCTTACATAAGCCAATAGTTTCCACATAGATAGCACATTTTGGGAAACTCTTAAAATTAAGTGTTCTGCTGGGAGCTGAAAGTGGTGCTCCTGTACCAATTGACCATGGCTGATGAAGTGTGAAAACTGACATCTTTTCCTATGCCAGGAATATCTAATTTGCAAGACTGCACAAGAGCAATAGGGAACAAGTTGTAACTTCTTCAAGTATGCATTCACCATGATACCAAATCGTAATTCATTTTAGAATTGATGAGACTTAGGCAAAGCTATTGTTGAAAAAACAATATTTCTTAAAGCAGTGAACAGTAATGGGTTTTTTAAAGTCTCAGTGGTTACTGTATCTGTTTGTGCTGTTATATCCTGACTATGGAATTATAAGGCAAAAAAAGCATACTAATGCTATAATTTATTTATACCAAGATGTACTTGTTGCTAAGCTTCCCTCAGGTTTTGGCAAGACAAGCCCAAGTCATATTTTGCCTATAAAACAATTACTAAGTTTTTAGGCTGGGGTGAAAAAAAAAAAGCAAATTTGAGTCAGTAAAAAGAAAATACAGTCAAAAGGTCGTAATCTTTAATTTAAAACATACTGGATAGGTTTTCAGTTTTTGTTAAATTTTTAAAAATATTTACACTGCCTGATTCAATGCCTCTCAATTTTTGTTGTTAATTCTTTTTTTTTTTTTTCTTGCCTCCTACTTTGAAAAAGTCTCATTATACTTATACATCCTGCTTTATTTTCTAGGTAGAATTAATGTTGTGTCTTCTCCAAGTTAGCAAGAAGTACTTTTGTGATATGCCTCTATCTTAACGATGTTCTTGTCCCAGCTGAAGTCACTGATGAATTCTTTTCAGTATCTGATAGTAATTTCAAGCTAATCCAGTGTTTTCAGTAATTAGAATACTGCAATTATGGAAGAGTCCTGCCAATTCTTAGCTCCGAGGAATAATCTTTTCTTTTAGTAGTATTGTTTTCCCAAACAGATATGCCAATTAAGTATGAGAAAGGGTAAAACCAGGACCTCAATTAGGTCACGTTTAATTCTATTTTACAGCCACTGCTTACTATATAGACACAGGCCCAAGCCCTTGGAATGGAACGTATTGATTTCTGTATGGAGATCAGTGCACATGCAAAGATCATTAGCACTGCAAAGAGCCACTCAAAAGTTAGCAAACATCAGAATTAAGGTTAGGAGTCCCAGTGCAGTTTAATATCCTTTGGTGCAAATGTTGCAATCACATAAAATGCTATGGGATTACAGCTTCTCTCGCTGCATGGGATAATCCCTGTGAATGAGACTGCTTTCCTCACCTCAAACCCTATTCCAGTTCTTCTCACCTTCCTTGGAATATGACATTTTATCATCACCCACCTCCTTGTCCTCCGAGCTGCAGCAAGGTGTTCTGGCACTCAGCGTCGTCTTCTCCTCCCTCCTTCCCCTACTGGGAGCCTCCTAGTTACTACTGTCATCTTTTGCTCACCAGCTGCCCTGGACCACTCTGGACATGAGACCTGAGAGGACTACTGGACACCCTTGCTAGAATGGTTGTGGCATTTTTTGTCACTGTTGGGGGTACTTCTTTCATTGCTCCCTCCATGGACTTGCTGTATTCATTTACTTCCTCTCCTGTAGGCTCAGCTCTTACCTCTGTGTGTTCAACCGACAGTTTCCTTCACCCTCAAGCTGGGTGTAGTGATGGATCGCTGCAAGCAGAAGGGACGACATCGTTGCTCGTGGCTCTGCTGGTTGACTTTCGCCGTGATACAGCACAACTGCTCCACAGCTGCAGAGAAGACTGAATGGAGCCTGGGTTAGGTAATGCCTGGCATGAACAGGGGAGTAAAACTGAGATCTAGAGATTCTGTAAACGATTTTTTCAGAGCCATAGCAGGTAGCAACATTTGAACAAAATTTTTTTAGACAGGAAAGAGCACATCCCTGATAAGAATCATAGAATCATAGAATGGTTAGGGTTGGAAGGGACCTTCAAAGGCCATCTAGTCCAACCCCCCTGCAAGGAGCAGGGACATCCCCAACCAGATCAGGTTGCTCAGAGCCTCATCCAACCTGGCCTTGAATGTTTCCAGGGATGTGGCATCCACCACCTCTCTGGGCAACCTAGAGAAGGTTCTGATTCTACCAAATTCAGCATCAGTTGTAAAAGAAGGTGAATTTTTCTAAGAGAGGATGGTAAAAGGTCACATGTTGTTTCTGTTTTGTAAATAATTAAAAAATATTTTCCTGTTCTGATTTTTAAGGGTAGGTGTTTGACAATAATCCACTCCCCTTTCATAAACAAAGAATCAAAACCTGAGTCATACACCCATCTCCAAATTTTTGGCCAAAGTGATCGAAGTTTGGGAAGTTAACAAGTAAATTGAAAATAAGGTTTTTAATAGGCAGCATCAGATAATCCCAGAAGTGGTGCTACAACCTAGGCAAAACATAGTTTATTAATTTGTGCAACTAGTGAAACTTTCTCAAGTTCCCCATGTTTAGTTACTAAGTTTGGGGGAGGGAAGAGAAGGCATGTTCTGTACATTATAACACAAATTGTCTTGAGGATTTGGAGGAGTCTTAAAGATTAATTCTTATTCACGTCTAATGATACTTAATAATCATGGCTCTTGTGTAAGGTAGGTGGTAATTCCATTTAATGAGAACACTTACCAATGACTGTCTTTTTCACAGTGCTCTTTTTAACTCCTCTGATCACTGCTTTTAGTGTTTCTTTGGCTGTGACACGTGCACAGAAATCCAGTTGTAGTTGTTGCTACCTTTCAGGCTATGTGAACTTACTTGTTAACTGCAATGAACAGTATGATCCAATAGATGTGTGCCATTTCCCCCTTTCTTTGGTAATTACCTACCAACAGGTACAGTTTCATGCCAGCATGCTGTGTCACAGCCTTTCATGTCCTCGCCTTGATATCTTCAGTGTTAGGAATATATGTGGCACCATGGTTCCCATGCACTTACATGCAATTTTTTGGGAACACTTGGATTATCATGAACTACGCAGCTGCTGAGGAAGCAGCATTAGTGTTAAATGATAAATATTAGCCAGGAATTCTTTTTATTGAAGCTAGAAAGCCTTCTGGTAATATCCTAATTAAAAAGCTACCATTATGGTCTGTAATCTTGCCACCTCAGAAGAAAATTGCTAGCAAGGTCAGCAGTAGCCATATTCAGATTAACTTGGCAGTTCAAGACTATAGAGGCAATTTGGTCAGTAAATCAAGCATAGAATCTGGGCTATTCTTCTGCCTGTTAATCAGACACACAAGCTTATTTTTAAGATGTATGCTTTGAAAGATTTTGCATTGCTCAGCTAGGTTTGGTCTTAAACGAGTTAATCATGTGCAGCCTGAACCACTGAGGGGCTATGCACTAGCTCAACCAGGAGAAAAAACTGCTCATTTGAATTCTTTCTGGATGCTCCTAACAATGATGTGAGAAAAAGTACCAAATAATCTAATAGAAGTGGATCTGTACAGGGAAAGCATTGGTGCTGAGAGCCTGACATCCACACCATAGGCATTTTGGGTGGGGGTTACTTGGGAAAAGCCCTAGTCCAGTCCCATGGATAGAATAACTGCACATTAGAGTACAGTGGCAGCACTCCTGGGGCACAACTCTTTTAGTTTCAACCGAGAAGTTGTCAGTCTGCACACTCAGAAACTGCTCTATGATGTGAACCAAGTAGATAAGTTTGAATGATTTGCTTTGACATTGCACCTTGATCCAAACAAAAGTGCTAAACCAGGTGCACCCAAGGTACGTCAGTGTTGGAGGTACATTGCTACCTATAGATCTCCTGTGCCTGACTGGCTTCCCAAGGGAAGAGCGTAAAAAGCTATACCCACATCTGCCTCATTTCAAGGAAAGCTGGTTTCCTATGGAAAAACAGTCAAGGCAGTGTTTCCCAGCAGTATTTCTGATAGCTCTTACACTGGCTCAAAGTGGGAGTAGATGCAAGCAGAGAAAAGGTACCCTGTAAAGTCTGTTATTTTTATACCGGAACTAAAGTTATTGGCAGATTTTGGCCTAGTCCTTGATAGTATTTCCAAATACAAACTCACAAGTGGCTAGATAGATGGATTTGAAACTTGCTAAAAACTTTTTATGTTTGGTTGTTTCTCATGCATGCAAATTTGGCCCATTTCTCAATTCATTTGAGAGAGTCATCTCAAAGGAAAAAAAAAAAAAAGATATGCTATATAATTATGATCAAAATGTAATCCTTAAAATAACCTAAATTCCTCTGATATTAATTGAACAGGATTTTAAGAAGATTCAAAGTACTCTCCATCAGGGATGAAGTATATTTAATCTTTTATGGCAAAATGTCTTGTTCCTTAATTTCAGGTTAGAAGATATTCTAAGCACATAGAAAAGACAGGCTGGTGACTAATCTATGTAAGGTTATTTTCCTGAAGTTTGCCACTGTGGGAGTATTAATGTGCATAAATTGAAAGCTTTGTTAACCACTGTTTATCGATATCTTTTCTGAGTGGGGTTAAATAAGCTGGTCGTTAAAATCCGTAGCCTATACTAATTCCCACTATAGCTTACAGCAGGATTAGCAAAAGCGAAGCATTCTGCAATTAAAAGGCTAGGAGAGTTTTATTCCCAAATGCAGATATTTACAGACAAATCTACAATAGAAGTGGAAATTATACCTGTGCCGGGCAAACTTAAAAGACATCTATTTACATTGTGATTTGGAAGAATCCTCTAATTGTAACCACTTACCCTCTCTTCATCTAATCTCAGATATATAGTCAGACTCAGTAGCAAGATTTGGGGAGATTAAAAACTAGTGTACTAACTCTTCAGGCTATGCTGCTGTCAAAAGACAGCAGGACTTTTCCCGTATATGCTCTGCAACCATGGTGTCCAAAGATGCCAATAAGTGGTTTTATGAGCAGATATTATATATAATAAGGCTCAGTAAACCATACTTGAACAGTCCACTACTCAAAGGATTGTGATTTTGGGGAGGATAGGAAAAAGGAAAGGAAGAATGATGTCTCTTGGTTTGTAAATCTCTGCGTCCATAGTGTGAGCCAAAATTTACACTGAATTATTTCCTAAGAGCCACTACAAGTAAATCAAATTGCATTTAAATTACATATGAGTCCAAATACTTTGAAAGCCTGGATTTGAATGGAAAGCAAAAGGTAAAACTGTTGCAGAGCTCACAAATGCCAGAGGAAGATATTGTATTCTACAAAATGCAGAAAAAGAGTGAATTGCAAATTTATCAAAATAAAAAAGAAACAAAGAATAAATCCCCCAATCACTCACACAGGCCAGATAAGTGATCTTGTAAAGCTTGATTCTAACTGCAATGTTAATATGGAAAAATCTCTTCATGTTTCATAAAACCAATTCAAATTTAGTGTTAAGTCAAGTAGGGAAAGATAAGCAATCCTTTTAAAAAAATCTGTGCTTTGAGTTATTGTTCTTCCTGCATATCTAATAATATTTTAAAAATAATAGAATTTTTCAGAGGAGGGGGCCTTCTTTGTATAGTTATTTGAGATCTCTAGCTAAAATACTCTATTTCATTATAGAAGTAGATTATGATGTAGTGTTGCTCATTAAAGCTAGCCAGACTTATTTCTCCGAAGTTGATTAATAAATATCATAAACCAAGTATTTAAAAAAGGATATCAAAGTCTGAGGTTGTAAAACGTACTTCTTTCATCACTGCCGCTGGTATTTTACCATTGCAATTCTCCTTTTCACTATTAAATTCCGAATTCATTTCAATCAACTGACATGGAAAATACATCGAACCATAACACATAGATCAAGACCAAGCATAAACTTCTCTTCCTGTACTCAGCTGCCTTCACCCCAGTTCGGTTCTTTTCTGACTCCTATTAGGTACTTAACTCATGTAAAGGAGGAAGGAAAAAACTGGAAAAGACAACACTTGTTGATATTTTTGATATCTTCATAACCATCTTGAATTGATGGGAGTTGGGGCTGCAACTCCAGAAGCTCTTCATTCACAGGAGAAAGGTAGATGGTAGGTTGGTATATATTCCATTCCAGTTCTATACAGTATAGTGTGGAAAAGACAAGACAAAATGAAGTAAAGGTTGATCATTTTCCTGCTATGTTGAACTATTCAGAATGGTGTTTCTAAGAAATAGCAATTATGTTATGTTATACTTTTCCTTCACTTTTATATATAGAAATTTTAAGTAGCAGATAGTAGAACAAAAGCAACAAAAATGTGTAGGAATATATACAAGTATTCCCCCATAAATGAGGTAGCTGCTAAAACAGAATCAGCTGTCTTATCTGAATCTGGAAAACTGCATGTAAAGAGTAAATTACATGCACAGAAAAAATAAATAAAGAAAAAAAATTGTCATGGTCAACAATAAATTGTCATGGGCTTGGCTCTTTTACTGTATTTATGTGTGCCATTCTACTTCACATCACTGAAGTCAATAGAGAGAAAAGCTCCTGGCTTTTTGACTACTGGATCCAAAACACAATAAAAAAAAATAGAATAGAATATTACCATAGAAAATTACAAAATTACTCTTAAAAATTTCCCCAAGTATGTGGAACAGATCAGCAACATCCTATCTACAGTGAGATTCTTCTTTACTTCTTTTTTTAATTTTTATTTGGAATCTACACCTAGACATATAATGACAATTGAAGAATCAAGTTGTGAAAGGTGGGATTAGAACCCAGAGCCATTTTGTCTGGTGGCAATCAAATGGATTGGGAAAAGAACCTGTTTACCTTATAAGAAGACCCTTTTAACAGCATGGCAGTGTACAGATACTGTTAAATTGCACTTACGTGCATGTAGCTTTACACTTCCAGAGCAAGCAAAGCCTTATACTTTATGTTTCTTGCAAGTATTTTTTCCCACTTTTGTTTCATAATACATGTAAATTGTTTATAGTATTTTCTACTAATTTATTTCTGCCTGCAGAATTTTAGATTCAGTTCAGTGAAACATGCAAAACATAATATTATGACATTTGCAAAAGAATATTGAAAACCCTAAAATTTATCAAAGCCAGGGTAAGCACTAAATTTTTGTTTGACTAAAGGAAACACAATAGGGAGAAAATGAGAGGAAAAGCCAATCAAGGCTGTCACACTGAGTTAAAATAAATGAGGAGTCTGATAATTTTCTCTTCACCCACCTAACTGGAGATCTATTAATATTTCCACGTGACATATATCTATGGTGCTTTGTTGGAGGACTATGCTTTTATAATACAAAAAGGAATCCGATTTCTCAGTAGGCCTATGTAGTATTTCCTATTAATAACTACATATCAGATCTAACAAAGGATTTTAACACAATTCTTCCATTTGCTAGGCACATTTATTAAAGATATTATAAACTTTACAATTTTACTCGGTTCAAATACAGATTCTACTACATTTTTAAATGCTTTTCCAGATCTGGCACTTTTAACACTATCTTTCATATTTTAATTGTCACAAGTTCCATCAGCAATGGAGCTTTTATGCAGCAGTTTCCTCTATGTTTTTTTCACCTTGAAGACATGTAAAATAAAATGCACGCAAGCGCCTTGATATATAGCATACATACTCTGAAGTTAGACAGAAAACAAGTCAGTCTTAGTTACAATAACCTATGTCATGCTGACCATTACCTTTGAAAAGTAAGCTATTTTTAAACTAAGCTACAAAATCTAAGTATGTCTTCAAATTTGAAAGAAATTGCTTGTTGCCTTGATACATTTGAGCCAGAAATCATCCTTAATAATGGCAAGAATGAACTGAATGAGGATGCTTTTGTTATGTAGTAACAGTCTAGCACCCTGGGGTATGTATCAGGAGAGTAGTCCAGTGTACTGACCATCCAGGTCTCCTGTTCCATCGCGAAGGGTGGGGAAAATGGGAAACAGGAAGCAAACATGAGCAACTGTGGTAGGATTAGAGAGATCAGCTTGGTGAAGCCATAGGAAATAGCATGGGAACCCCACTCACCCACCCAGTACCCAGTCCTCAGAACCCCCCAGAGTCCAACAGAGCCCCCCAGTACCCTGTAGTGCTCCTAGTAGACTCCCGAGCCACCCAGTACCCCCTAAAGCTCCTATATATCTCTCAGTGCCCCCAGTACCTCTCAGAGCCTTCCCACTACCACTCTAGAGTCCTGCAGTACCTCGAGTATTCAGTACCCTGCCAGAGCCCCCCAGTACCCACTCTGTATTCAGAGGCACTCATTAGGGGACCACCATCATTTTCTTCTAAGCACTGTTAACTCTCTCAGAAGGCCTCTTCAAAACCCTTCAATATATAAGAACTCTTGACTTTTTGATTGTTCCAAAAGCAAAAAAAGGTAGCATGTCTTTTCCAAGGTCAGGGAACCAATCAGTGAAATAGTCTGTTGCCAGGCCCATGTATTGCTCATAAAATCATCCTTGTCTTTTTGTGCCTGGAGAATTCTTTTCCTCCTTTCTCCTCCCAAATAATTTTTGTCCCTATTTTTCCCTCTTGCTTTTTTTTTCAGTTTATCTTTCCTCACTTAACCTCTGACTTTCTCTGATGCTATGAAAAAGGACAAAAGGCAAGAGCCTACAGGAACCAGCACGGTCAGATTCTTGTTCTTGTCCAGCACTGCGTTTTAACTTGTGAGAGAAAGCAGTAGGAGAGATCATTTCATGCTGCATATATTGCTGATACACGGAGTCAGGAAAAAGAGATACCCTCCTGACTTCCTTTGAGAGTGACTTCCTCAGCCAGGATACTATTCCCTTAATGAAGCAGCCACACAGTGCTAGGGCAGCCCAGCAACTTTTGTTGTAATATTTAATGCCTGTATGCATGGCAACACTTTTTGTCAGCTCTGCTAGTAATCTTGTTAAATTTACAGATGTGTTGGATTTTCAGGTTTTTGGGTTTTTAAATTATTAGAACAAAAAATAGCTCAATCTTTCTAGTCTATTTGCAAAACTCCTATTTTTGTCGTAACTGCCTTATTTTAAATGTATATATCCCAGAGGCAGTTTTTTTTTTTAACTTGAAGAGGAGGTGTAATGTACAAGATCCAACAATTAAAACTATGCAAAATGCACTTTCATGTCTTTGAATGTTTCTATATTCCTTCAGCTGTTCTGACTTTAAATTCCCCAATTCAAGACAGGAAGCACATGAAAGGCTTGGCCTATTCTGCCTTTCACATCATTAAAATGTAGTGCTGTTCTTAGGATAAGCTTTGTTGCTTTCTGGTAAGTATTCATAAAAGTCAATGAACGCAATTCAGCAGAGTTCTGGAATCTTGCAAAACAACCATTTCTAAAAATCTCATCAGTTCTGCTAAAATTGCCTTTATTTTCCTACAGTTTTCTCAGACAGCCAAAAAAAGTCACTACTAAGAGGCACGGAATTATTAGAAAGTCTTTTTATTTTTTTTATTTTTTTTTATTCCCTGTAGTAACAACAATGTTGCAGAAGCTGGTAGATGTTGAAGCAACACCAGAAAAGTAAGGAGCGGTGTAGGGTCTTGTAAGGACTGCAGGTCTGTGCCCAGCCTACACTCAGTGAGAGTTAAATGATGTAATTTATATGGAAAGTGCTGTTGGGTTTAGGTTGGATCGGTATAATTTGCATAAAGCAAACTTAAGCAAGACACAAATATTTGAATTAAACTAAAACATATTTTACTGTAGACATTATCAAGTTAATCTTCCTTGAAGTGTTTTTTTAAAGCACCCAAAAAAAAAAGTGAAACAGGAGAGTAGCCAATGATAAATTGACACTACAGTGATCCTGACATTGTATCTCAGAGTTAAGCTGCTGTGAATTTAGACTGAATGTTTGATCACTTTGAAAAGCAGCTTTCCCACTGGGGTAGTTCTCCTGGCACACATTTGTCTGCATTTCAGCTCTTGCCATCCTCAAATCAAGGATTTTTGTCAGGTTGTACCTTGTAACTACAGTGATTATGAGCTTGACATTTGAATCACTCTTTTTTCCAGACCTGTTTAGCAGCAGAGCTGTTTTCAGGGCAATCTGCATTTACAAGCAGGATGAAATTACGGAACTGGTTGTAGTGCTGTTCATTGAATGACCACAGAAGTACACCTGACACAAGTGTTACTATTGGTGTTTCTCCTCCAGTTTACTAAGGGCTGAAAAAAAAGAGTTGGAATATTTTGAGGAGTAGTCATGAAGGTGAGTTATTTTCTAGACTAATCTGCTAGCAGACCCCAAATTACGTCTCTAAGGTCATGCCAGGCCTACCATTGCACAGCTGTTTTCAGGGCAGCCTGCCTACTTCAGTTTCTTGGGTCTGAAGTAAGGACTATCACTTCTTCACACTGACAGTCATGAAGTCTACACTATGTTTTTGCTTCCATCAAGTATGGCCTGATGAGTCAGACCCAGGGAACAGCCTTACTGGGCATTTTTATATCTCCTGTTGAGGCCAGGTGAAATTCATGACCCAGTTTTCCTCGCTGTTTCACTCCCTAGTCAAGGGGATAAAAACCTAATTAGGATTTATTCCCTGCTTCTTTAGGTGGTGGGACCGGCCTAGAGAGAGACTCCTGGGCTGCCCCGAGGTTTCACAGCACCCTTCCTATGGTGAGCAGCGGCAGTCTCCTCCTCAGAACTGCCATCCGAAGCAGGCAGGACGCTGGCCCCGGCTGCTATTCCCATGTGCGGGCTCGCCAGTGACACCATACCCGCGGAGGGGCGGGGGGGGGGAAGACAGGCTGCCTGTGATTTGCCGGGACACGGGCAGCTGGGCAAGCCGGCGGGAAGCGGCCGGTCCCCGGCAGAGCGCAGCGGTCCCGACACCACACGTTAGGCCCGCTGCGCCCCACGGCCCGGCGGCGCGCCGGGCGGCGAGTGACGGCGCCACCGCGGGGCGGGGGAGGAGGCACCCTCGGCCGCCCGCCGCAGGAATCCTGCGAGGGGAGACAAGGCCCCCGGTGTGCCGAGGAGAGGGCGCATATCTGCGAAGGGGGCGATCTCCCTGCGGGAAGGAGGGGTGCTGGGCAGCGGGGGGTCGGCTGCAGTCGCCTTGGCGGGGGAGCGAGACGAAGAAAGACTGCTCAGTCCCGTTCCCCCGTCACCGACCCCTGCCTCAGCCCGCAGCGCCAGGCTGGGTCTCCCCCCGCTGCAGGCCTCTTCCCGTTGGTGCTCGTCGGCCGGGCACGGGGCGGAGCCGCGGAGCGCGACGCGTGCCGGCAACGTGCTGGGGCTGCGGCGACGGACAGATGGAGCCCGACGGCGCGGTGAGGGGCGCGGCAGGGTGACCAGGCCGGCTCCCCGGGGAGCCGCTGCAGGGAGAGAGCAGAGAGGGGTGGAAGCGCAGCCTTCCCGCCAAACCGCCGCGATTGCGGCCCTGTCCCGGCCCCAACCTGGCGGGAGGCCGCCATTTCCTCTATGGTGCGTCGCGCTGGGAGGGGCTTAGGGTGCTGATAAAGCGCTCCCGTTGTCCTGGGTGTGTAGTGGAATGGGATGTTTGGGAAGGGTGGGTGTTTGGTTTGTGACACGATCAAATACAGGCTCTCAAAAAGCGGTTGTTTAGGCTGTAAGGTGGGATTAATCACCAGGCCTCTGTAGCGTTTTGTTGCTTGTGGGTGTGTTGAGCATAAAAATGAAAAGTTATGAATTCTGGTAAAGAGCAGCTGTCAAACACACTAAATAACCTGTAAAAGTACTGATGAATGTATATATTCATACCAGTTTAAAAAAAAAAAAAGATTAAAAGTCAGTTTAACAATCTGTAGAAACAAAAAATGGTTAGGCGACTAACTTGCAAAAGGTTTTCTGGATACCGTTTTCTTACTGCTGTGCTGGCATTAAAGAGAGGAAATGATGTGGAGATAGTGATCAGAACACAGGTTTTAATGTTTTAAAATTCATTGGGATTTACTGTATTGGGAATTCGCAAGTGGTGTGTTTAATTCCTCATTTCTTCCATTTTGGGTTTTGGTGTTTGGTTTGTTGTTTTGTTTTGGTTTGGGTTGGTTTTTTTTTTAATAAGACAACTCTTACAACTTGCCTGGAGAAGGTGAAATTTGAGATGTTTGAGGTAAGGAATACATTTTGGCTATGGTGGTGTTAATTTTTACTTTATGCTTAAATTTAGATATTTTAGTGCTGTATACAATTGCCAGATTATTGTACAAGGATTGTATTTGGTGTGAGAGATAAAGAAAGTAACGCGTTTCATTGTTCTTAAAAAGTTGTTCTTGGCAGAAAAGATCCTTTCTAAAGCATTTGGGACTGTAGGGATTATGATTGCAATTAGCCTGCAAGTGTTTTTGGTTTTGTTTTTTTTTTATTCCAGGTGAGGCACTACTCTAGGGTAGTGTTCCCAGTAGGAAGAACACATACTTTCTCCTGAATAGATCAGGTTAAAGATCTGGGGTTTTTCCTCATCCCTAATGTCTACGTAATTTTAGTAAATTTGGAAAGGGTTTTAGTTTTCCCTAAAACTAAAAAGGGATGGACTAAGGTGGATTTATTGTCTTTAAGGTATCCAAAGCAATGACGTTAACCCATTACTCAGAATTAATGGGACCAGTTGTCAGATAGCTAAGGAAATATCAAATAATCCTAGAAGGGCTTGCAGGGCAAACAAAAAGACAACTTTTCTCCTGACTGTCTTCTTCATTATTCATCTTCCATTTCTCACTACACTTTACGTGTCAGCCTCCATTTTGTGTGTGTTGTCGCAAAGATAAGGGATTTGGTTTTATCCAGGAATGGTTAAAGGCGAAGGTGAAAAAATGCTGTCCATGTGGAGAAAGTACTGTCCTGTGAATAGTGGGAGAGGCAAAATCAGGAAGTAAACCAGACAGTGTAAATGAGAGAGAGATTCTGTGAGGAGAACTGTTCAAGAGCACTTAATTTTCTGCTCTAGTTTTTGAGAGTCTAGAAGATACAGATACCGCAAGAAGTGAAAGAACTTGCTACTAGCTCAGTAGCGTTCTGTTTTTAAAATATGCTTGCATATGCTTTGTTGGTCCTGACTACAAATTTTAAGAGTTGCACGATGGTAAGAAAAGATACATTTCTCTTGTGATCCTTTCAAAGGAAAGGTTGGAGGCTGAGACCCCTAGATTCCTACTTCTGATTTTCACTGCTCAGCTTACTATTAGTTTTATTATCTGCAGCCTGCACCCGCTGCTTGTCTTTTGCTTTGGGCTGCAGCCTTAGTGATACTGTCATGGCACTGTAGCCCTGGACTGGTTTTAGTAAACTTTAGTTGTGGGGGTGTGGGGAACAAAACCCCCAACCCACAGCAAAAGTGGTCTTGAAGCCTCTAGTGCAGTTCCTATAAGGGCAGTTAGGGACAGTGGTATGTGGCTGCTTTAGAGCTGTCATCTCAGAGTTAAAGTTGAGTCTGCAAGGCAGTATTAGTTTGTTCTGAGAAGGGTCTCCAATGAAATGTGAGTCTGTATTGTTTCGTAATCCACGGGTGTGAGCATGGTGGAAGTTCAAATATCAGGCAGACTTGACTAAATGGTTTCCGTGAAGTTCCCTCCATACTGCCTTCCCTTCCTTTGCTGGGGCATGAGCAATCTGGTGGCTGTTTTGCAGGGAGAATTTCTGTTGGGATCACTGTGCACTGTGTTTGTAGGCCAAGAGCGTGTTGAATTAAAAGACTAGTCTTCAAATGCTGTTCTCATCAGTTGTCATGAGCTTGTTGATTTTATGTGATGGAATGATGGGTGCTCTGCACTTGGAAAAGTGCGAGGGATTAGACCCTAAACGTGTGATTCAGAGAGGTGTTAAAATAAAAGTCAAACTTCAGACCATCATGTATTCAGTAAGTTTCTGAATTAGTTAAGACTAAGCTTTTGTTTAAATACTTTCAGCTGCATTCTGAATAAAAATACATGGTTAATGTTCAGTTGTTCTGCGTTTGCTGTGCCTCCCCAAAAACTGTATGTATTTGCTGTTGAGAATTTTTTTGATTTAGTAGCTTATAACGTGTAAGATACTGACACTGCCTGAGAATATTTTCTTTCAATTGACAGACCGCAGGTCAGACGCAAACAGAATCTTTATCTTCATCTCCCAACTCTGCGTCGACGGTGGCGTTAAATAATCTGAGCAGTGCTCCAAGGTTTGGAACAGTTACTCCCAATTCCATCTTTGTAGGAGGAATTGATGTTAAGGTATTTTTTTTTCCCTAATTTTACTAGTAAGTGATAATTTGTAGCCCTATAAAAATCAGTAGGAAAAAATGAGACCTAATCATGCGTGTGTGTTTAGGTGTTCTTCATGTTAATATTCAGATCAAGAGCAGAGAGGAAAGCTTTAAGCCTTGGTCTGCGTAACTGTACTGCAAAGCTGACTCTGTACGCCTAGCTACCAGAGGCTTTTGGTGCACTGGTTCTTCAGAATTTTCTCTTCCGATAAGGTGGCTTTTGTAATCAAGAGAGCTTATTGTAGAAAAGTGTGCAGAGGTTTTTTTTTAATTTTGTGTAATGCTTAGCGTAATGTAATGAACTGTAAAGACAGGGTTATAGATGCCAAACAGAGCAAGTGTCCGTACCTTCAGTTCCTCTGGTGCTTTTATTCTAGTTCATACAAAGAAGGAGCTACAGTGCATGTATTCCTCGCTTATGGTAATAGTTTTCTTAAAGCAAGTGTTAGTTTTAAAACAAGTATTAGAGCTGCTGTGGTCAATTTGCAGTACTGATCTTAATTCTTAGAATGCTTGTGCTTTTGCATATGCCCTAAAAGCCTCAAATAGCAGTGAATATGGAGCCATCCTTGCATTGTGCAGTCGCTTTGAACATTTGTAGTGGGATATGCACCAGGCCTTTATACCAGCTGCTCTCATTTTTCTTCCTTAGCGCTTCACGTAAAGAGTTGTCAGTGACTTTTGCGAAAAGTTGTTGGTCTGCTTAGCTGTTTGTTTGTTCCCACCAGCAGTATCTTCTTTGCCTTAATCCTCCTAGGCTGAGGCCCCTTTGGGCACTGGCTCAGATGAAGAGGAGGAGGAATGACAATTCACTCAGGCTATTTTGCATAGTAAATACAAGAAATTCCAGGATATTCTGTCTCATTTGGCTGAGATAATTCAAATGGAGGCATTCATAATTCAAGAGATGCTGTACAAGGTCTTCAGTATATTTGGGCTTTAGCAAAGAGGCGCAGTAGCTTTTTGCATTGACAGTAAGCAAATTACCTTGTCTTATTCAAGTCGAGGTGGGGAGAGGCATGTTAAAAAAAACTATTTGTTTATTTTTGTGGAAAAGGGAGACAATCAAGAAAACATTACATGCTTTCTAGCAAGCTCTTATCATTTTGCCAGACGCTTCAATCTGGTCTGTCACCGTAGCGTTCCACATCCTTCATGGAAGCCTACAAGCTCTGCCCTTCTGAAGTTTGAAAACATTGCAGTGATGTTTCATATTGTAAGAGCACTCCAGTATGTAATGTACAGAAAGTAAAATTCAGATCTAGTAAACCTGCTTCAGTGGCCTTACCTGTAAAAGGGACAGTTGTTACGTAAAACCACTGAAAGGAATCCTAATGTTTTAGTGGCTTTCTAGCCTTATTGCTGAATGTGGAATTGCAGTAATGAAACAGGGATGCTGTTCTCCTGATGTGAGGCTCATATGTGCTCATTCTTCTCTCTTCCTCTCCAGGGTTAGAACTAGTTTGTAGCAAACTTATCCAAAGTATATGTGTTAAAAGTCTTATGGTAGATATTCATTAACTAACCATACAAATCATATTTTCTTTTTTTTTTTCTCCTTTCTTGATTTACTCTGCTAGGCTAATGAGAATGATCTGAGGGAGTTTTTTGCTCAATACGGCAGTGTGGAAGAAGTGAAGATAGTAAATGACAGAGCTGGAGTATCAAAGGGGTTGGTATAGTAGCGTAAGCATCTTGTGGGAATTGAAACGATAACAGAAAGCTGGCAGAGTATAGTGAACTTGCTTATTATTTTCATATCTTGGAATATTACTAATTGTATGTCATTGATGTTCCCAGTTATTCCATGCAAAAATCTGCTCTTGCCCTTTACCGTTTCATATGAATGTCTCTGTAATTTCCGTAACTGTAAAACTCTACAGTCATCTTCTTATAAGGTGAAGCTGTGTGGAACTAGGGAAAAATCAGTAGTCCATTCAGGTTTTTTAATGACAATAGGAATTTAACTGAATTTATGACAATAATCCTAAAAAGATAATTGAGTTGTTAAACGTATGTATTTCTACTACTGAAAGCCAGTGTGGAAGGGAGCAGAAGAATGGAAGAAGAGGTGAGATACACCTGATTGTGCTGGAGTGCATGGCAATAATTGAGGTTTTGTGAAGATTTTTGGAACAGGTCTTAGCATAGTGTATACACCTGCATGGCTTGTTGGGCTTGGTCCTGGTCACAGGTCAGTCACCAAACCTCCTGCCCTCTTACTGAATTTCAAGAAGCAGCTGAGACTTGTGGTACCTGTGTCCATAAAATACGGTAACGCAGGAATATCCAGTTGTTATGCAGTTGTGATTGCCAATATATGTGTCTCAGTAAATATGCTGGAAAATAATTACTTTCGATGGTGTTGGGATTTCTGTTGAAATCCAAGCACAGCCTTTGTTTTTTCTCATTGACAAGTGATTTAAGGAACTTAGAAGCTTGTGTCATTAATTTTATCTGTTAGTTTATTGCCCAGATAGTACGTAGAATGAAAAGTCTGTGTAGGTAAGGTCACGAGCTGGGAAAATAGTTTTTGTGTTCTTTGGACTTGAGAATGTTTCCAAAATTGTTTAGAGAAGGCAATATGGAATTTTTTTCAAAATAGAAAAGCCCATGGATTTAAGAGTATAGCTTGTCCGAGACTTCCTGGAGCTCTGTACTCAAATAAGCATGGAAATGCTTCCGAAGACTGATATGTTGAATTGCCAAATTTGACCTACCAGCGGGAATGACAGAGGTCATCTTTGTATCTTCTGAAATCTGACCCTGATAAGCAAGTCATGAATTTAAGATATTAGGTATACAAAACTACTGGAAGATTTGGAAAAAAAAAATTGTCAAAATTCAGAAAGCTGAAGTTAATTTTGGGGAAAAAATATTTTTTTGTTCATTTGTATTACGGTGCAGACTTTAGTTATAAGATCAGATGCTTATTTTTGCACAGGCAGTGCCACATTAAGTACCCTAGATTTTGTTGTAAATGAGTTGAGGGGTTTTGGTACAACAGGCGTTCTGTGCAGAAAGCCTGTTTGATCTGTTGCAGCAGTTAGAGGAGGTGCAGTGAAGGAGACATACTGTGTCACGAAGTATGAGAATACTTCATCCTTGGTCACCACAGAACTCATGTTTATTGCTAGCCATGTCAAGAATGACAAGGATAATTTACAGATAAATGCTGTCTCTGCATTGCTGCTTTTTCTGAAAACTCAATTTAATGTGGTGGATGGTGCTTGTGGAGGTGTGGAGCATTCACTGTTGTCATTGACGTAGGTGGGATCTATGCTGTGAAGTTCAGTATAATAAAAAAAAAATAACATCCCAAGCATCTCGTCTTGGGCACCAATAACAAGTGAGAGTTCAGATCAAAATCTCTTTGTTTAACATTCATGCAGTTAAAGACGTATGCTGAGTAACGAGGAGAGTTTTGCGTAGCTTTCCACATGGGCTACTCATTCACTGCACAGTAATATATGACCATGTACTTAAATGTATTAGTAAGCAGACTGTGACAAGGATGTTAAATTCAGATTTCAGTTGTTACTGCAGTCTTTATTTCTACGATTGATTTTTTTATTCCCCATTAGTTTACCTTTTGATGTCACTTGTACTATCTATCAAGTAATAATGTGCAGTGTATGTAAGTAGGAACTTCCAAGGCTTAGCTTCTGTAATTTTTATTTAGGTATGGCTTCATTACTTTTGAAACCCAAGAAGATGCACAGGAGATTTTACAAGAGGTAAGTGGTAGTCCTCATTATGATGATCTCTTAAATTAAATGCTTTATTTCATATTAGATGCTGAGTAGCCCTGTTTGTCTGCTCCTCTTCTGTTTGCCAGCTTCCTTTCAAGCTCTGTTAAGTTTGGTCTGTGTAGTTAAGAAGGTGGCTTAGGGAGATGCAAGATAAGATTTATAGTAAGATCCTCTGGAACTAGGGAAGCGAGTTGCTGGTATGGAGCTATAAAGACTATATCCTTCCCAGTTGGTTTTGTTTGCTTTACTGGAGAATCCATTGCTGTCAAGATTTTGTGGGAAGTTGGGAAAGGTAGCTGCTGTCTTTTATTCTGACATGTTTGATTGTCAGAGCTGACTCAGTTCTTTTCAGGAATAATTTGATTCCCTTGAAGTCTTAAACAGAGAAACTCATTTTATGTCATGTAATTTTTGCTTTTTCTCTTAGCTATACTGCTGTCCTGACGCTCCTTGTAGAACCTCCTTTGAGACATGGTTAGGTCTTCAGCTGTATGTTAGCTCTTCAGTTTGTTTTGTTTTACATGTGTGCTCCTCATTCTGGTTGGAATGTACTCCACGTTCTGGCTGGAATGTATTGGAGGGATCTTTCAGTCAAGATCTGTTCATACAGAAGGACTCTGCGTAATGTACAGATGTTCAAGTGTGCTAAATTGGGCCTAAATTAAGAAAATGTGTCGACTACCTGACTGTTGTCCTTCTGTTGAATGTGACTTAGAACTGTGTTTCTTTCTATGTCCCTCTTTTAAGAAGTAATTGTCTCCTTTCTGGAGAAGATACAGCTCTGAAAACGTGATGTAACGTGGTAGTGTTTAGTGTGCGTTCTCCCTTATGCAGCTGTTGAGGGAAGCAGGCCTTCAGAACCCGTGTAGGTTTTGCAAAGCAATATTAAAGAGATGCCGACACCTAAAACAAATTGTTGATCTTCCGTGTTCCTTGCCATTATGCTAATAAGTAGTGAGTTCAGTGTCGATTTAGAAACAAAGGCAAGTTTTGAGTTGACCTGATGGACCTGATGCTCACTTGCTGTTGTAAGCGAAAGAGTTGAAAGACAGTGTAGCTTTACTTGTCTGTGCCTAGCACTTTTTTTTTATTTTAAAAATATTCAGAAATAGTTTAACCTTACCGGGATATCTGTTTTAATATGCTTTTATGTTTTGTTAGCCTGGATGTGAGCAAGTTTTAAGGCAATCCTGAGTGAATATGGGAGTTTTTTACATTCGGTCATTTTAATCTGGCAGTTTTTGTAGACTTATTTGTTCCATTCATCTCTTGTAAACTCATGTCATGATCATGAATAAAAAATTGATCTTTATAGTTTAAACTGTCAGTTAGTGAACACATGTGCTTTTATAAAAGCGGTAAGTACACAAAAAAAAATGGGAAAAAAAAAAAATCTCCTGACAACTATAGGTATCAGTTCTTAGTCAAGAGGCTTGCCACTCATGAGGAGGAAGGTACTGATGATTAATTTTGTGTGTAATGTCTATGGTTATGATATAAAAGGAGTTAATATAGCTTTTGGGTTTTTTTGAGATGCATGGTAACTAAAAAGCAGGGAAGGGTGAAACCTACTAAGTGCCTTGTCTACTTATGATTTTTGTTTCTCAGATGCCTAGATGTGTGTGCAAAATACTCATAGTGAGGTGTTTTTTGTTTGTTTTTGTTTCTTTAATTGTAGGCTAAAAAACTTAATTATAAGGGTAAGAAGTTGAACATTGGTCCAGCAGTAAGAAAACAACAGATACAGAGTCCTGGTATGTATTTTCATGCACACTTGTATGTTACGTGAATGTTTTTAAGCAAGATATGCCTGGTCGTGCACTGCATTAATGCTGCGTGTGGAATATGCTCAGGCTGGTTTGCAGTGGAAGTAAATGCATGCCCGTGGAAATATCAAAATAAACAGGTTGATGATCTTAGGTTCCTTTATCTCTTTTAATGTTGGTTACTTTCTTTCTTGGAAAAGATGATCTGGGAGCAAATGGAATGGCAGCTTCTCTCAGTTGCCAGGCAGAACCTCCAAACTAAACACTGAAACTGTCCTCAGGCAGATTCTACAGGATGAAGCAGGCTGTGCTGGTTGCTTGGGTTGTTACCAGTTTATTTATATTAGCACGATCCATCAGGATGGTTGCATCTTGCTTTCTTTGGTAGAACCTATAAGGAATGGGTGGTTGCAGTCACCATTTGGCTCTTAAGAGTTCTTTGCTGTACGATAATGGACTAGATGCTGTATGTTCCTTCTGTGGCAAAAAACTGTTTAGACTGAGCACATAAGTGGAGTATTGATGTGGGGTATTTTGTCAGATGATAGTTTCTGTATCTCGAGCGAGTATGCTGTTAGGATGTTCTTTTGGGGGACGTGAAGTCGGGTCTTCTAGAGAAGATGCCCTCCCCTTCTACCAGGACCTTGTCTCGTTTCTGTAATACACTACTGAAAATGTAGGATGTAAATCTCCAACTTTTAAGACAAGAAGTGTCAAGATTTGGCATAGCAGGGCTGTTTTGTTATTCCTCAGTAAGGGCTATGTGTGAGCTGTGAAATACAATCCTTTTGTAAGGGCAGCAGGGCATGAAGTGAAACTTTCCTTCAGTATTTATCCTATGGTACCTTTTGGAAGAGTGAAAAAACAAACAAGTATTTTTTTCTCATCTGCCATCTGGGGACAATACAGAAGAATTTTAGTTTAATTTTAAAGCTTTCTTTAGTTGTTACTTTCACGGGATTGCTTAGAAGTGATTCATATGTACAGCAACGCTGTTGGTGCGGACACACTTTCTGCAGACAGGAAACTTCCTTCTATCACCTACCTGCCCCTTGTGCGTAGGTTTGCCCTTCTCCCTTGTAAGTGCATAGGATAGCGTTTGCCCCGGGGAAGTGGAATGCTTTGTTCCCACTGTATAGTTTCTTTGCTTTAGAAATTATTCAGCATCATCTTTGCTGAGTGATCATCCAGGGGTAACATACTTTTTTTGACTGTGCTTCATGTCCCTTTCTGTCTTTGACTTGGACTTTCTCACTTGCATTGCCTGACTTGTGGTGCTTCCTTGGACTCTTGAGCTGCATGTGTGTATTGATAGAAGAGGGGCGTGTCTCTTAATTCTGAGTCCTGGCAGAACAGAGGAAAAAAAAACCTCAAAAGCGTTGGTTTTTTTTTTTTGAGAAAGCTGCTGCTTTGCATTTCACATGAAGTTCTAGAGAAACATGAAGTCCTCTCCCATCCCCACCCTTGCAAAACACAAACTGCGATAGGAATAGAGCCTAGCTAATCTCAAAGGGAGTGTTTGAGAAAGACACAACCTCTGCACAGGGATAGGTTTCCCTTTATTCGTACAGTACTTGCTGCCGGTACCCGTTAGGGGGCTGTGTAGATGGAACTCTGCTTTGGAATCAGACCGTGCTCCGCTGCAGCAGCAGCATTGCTGAGAAGTGTCCCTGTTGCTGACAGCTGGGTGTGAGCTTTTAGCTTTGCCAGGCAGCGTGCCGTCACAGAAACACAGTCCATGTGTGCTGAGAAACCAGACCGCACTTGATAATGAAATCATTCCGGTTTTAGTGCTTGGATCCTGTTTCAGCTAAATACGAATATGTGAGGTTACCAATGAAAATCTCCTACAGTGTGAAGTTACCTTTGGACATTGGAAGATCAAAAAATGTGTGTATTTGCTAGTAACTGGAGTTCCCTCTGTTTATTGTATGGATGTCATCTTCTGCACCCCTTCCCATCCCTTCCTCTGGAGATGTCCTGTGACCATCTGCTTTCCTGATTTTGTGTTTGAGAGGGAGTTGAGATGGCAGTAGGCACACTGGCCCATGTGCTTTTCTTTGAGTATTTTGCTTCTCTGAAGATCAGAAGTGATCTCTTCTAAAAAAATAAAATGTACTAGTAAGTAAAGTGTGAAATGTTAATTCCAGGTTCTCCTGTAGTACCAGAAGGTGGCACAATGTACTTAACTACTTCAAGTGGCTATCCTTATACTTACCATAATGGAGTGGCTTACTTTCAGACATCTGAAGTTGCCCCTGCTGCGCAGCCATGGCCAGTAAGTAGTTTATTTTTGTATGTAGGATGAGTGCGGTGTTTTCAAGTCCCTCTTGCGTTCAGTTTCTTTGACTGTGCCTCATGCTGTATGTTGAAATGGCTTCCTTATATTAGTCTTTTACTTTGTGGGGTTTTTTAAACTATTACTCTAAGTTTATTGTTCTTCTGCAGGGGACTTTTGCTTTGATGTGACCTATAGGACAGGATAGTTCAGAATCGGTGTGGGCCCTACCCCAGGAGGAGTTTTGTTTTTATAAGGTGTTGGTGCTTATAACCCTTTATTATTCCATCGCCAGTGAGATGTTCTTGGGTGCAAACAATTATGCTGAGGATGAAAAGAGAATGTAATACTAGATCAACAAAGCAGAAGTGAAATTGGGTAACTTTGTAGTCATTCACATACTTTTTTTGAAGCATCCTGCTTTTTTTTAGGACAACAATAATTCAATAGATTAATTGTTTGGCTTTAGTAGGCTTGGGGCACTTGGACAGAATTTCTCGGGAAGAAAGAAGGAATTTTCAATCACTTCAGGTTTTTTATAAGTGGGAAGGATTGCAAGACTGATGGGGCCTGCGTAAGGCACAGAGGATGTGTGCCTATGTAGAATGATCCTACCTAGAGGATGCATCTTTAAGAATTTCTGTAAAAGCAGCATTCACAGAGGGTATACATACCATCTTTATAAATGAATGGAAAATCCGTTCATGTATTGGTGGGAAAACTCAGTAGAAGAATTACTAATAAATAAAAACAAACTTTCCAAAATCAGAGATCAGAGCAGTAATAGATTCTTTTGTTGTTTGTTTTGGCACTATAAAATCTCTTTCTTGGTATTTAACCTCTGTTTTAATCACTTCTCTTAACTTCTAAGGTGTTTGCTCTTGTAACAGAGGCTTTTCAGCTTTAGAGGATAAACATAAACACCTGTTCATATATTTTAGAAAGCCTTTTTGAAGTTCATGCTCTATAGTTCTAGAGAACTTCCTCTTGAGAACTTCCTCTAGAGAACTTTGCCTCTTGGAAAAAACAATACTTTGGTTCTGGTGCCCTAGCTCAGATCCACTGTGTTTCAAAACAAAAAATCACTCAAACTTTCCAATTACAAATAGTGTTGCCTCTTTTGCTTTCAATTACTTACATATTCTTAATGTTCGTCATTAGGAAAGTACCTATATAAAGAAGTGAAGGGAAAAAAACGTGAAAATTTCATGATACAGAAAACATTAATCAAGTTAAAGGTATTAATACTTTTTTGTCTGTATTGTGCATTGTATAACAGTGCAGATTGGGTCTTTTTTTTTTTTTCTATTTTGCATTCTGCTTTTTCATATAGTGTAGAATCAATTCATTTTGGAGCTGTTCCTTCCTAAATGTTTGCAGGAGTGAGGGAATTTCATGACACAGGAGTTTCACATGCTAGCTTTCACTAATCAGAACTAAGAAATTCACAGTGCGATCTTGTCCTCTACCGTGGCCACATATTTCTTGCCCCACTTTCTTTCACTGGTGTTTCTCTGACCGTGAACTGGGCCCCTGCAAAACCCAGGCAGGTTTTTAGCTGGTTTAGCTCTCTAAACTGTCTCACTGTCAAATCAAATGAATGCTGGGGCTCATGTGAGGAAGGGAATGGAAAAGGAAAGATGGAGTTTGGGCTGTGGAAATGGTGACAACTCAGATTGCCCTAAGTGTTAACAAGAATAAACCTATGTTCAGGATAGTGGATGGCCTTGGCATCTCTAGATAGTGATGGGCTGCATGCTTTCTGGAAAGGACTGAGTAAACACGTCAAAGACTTTTGTTTCATTTCTAGTGTAGGCCCTTAGAAACAGTGGTTTTGAGGAATCTAAGTGTAAGTTAAAACTCAGTAAATCCACTTTCAAAAGGGAGGGGAGGTAGTTCAACATTGTAGTACTTCAGAACTGTTCTTAATAGGATTGACAACTTATGAAACTGTTGCATTAAGACTTATAACTTTTTTCTTTTTAAGTCACGCTCTGTTTCCAGTTCCCCTGTGATGGTAGCTCAACCGGTTTATCAGTCTCCTACATACCACTATCAGGTATCTCTTTGAAAATGGGTTTCAGGTCATCAGTATTTCTTCTAGCCATGCGCTCTTATTTGCAGCACTGTCTCAGGTCTGTTTATTCTTGGGAAATAAAAAGTAATACTTATTCAAAATAATAATAAAAACAAAATTTTAACTTAATTGAAAACTTTCTCTTAATTAGAATACAGTTTATTCTGTCTGTGTAACTGCATGGAAATATAATAAATTTGGTGTTGCTAGACAACTGTAGCATCTGTAACTTGAATCATCTAAGCCAAACTCCTGCTCAAACCAGGGCTGGTTAGATCAGGTTTCTCAGGAATTTGTCTAGTTGAATTTTAGATATCTCCAGTGATGGAGATTGCACAATCTCTCTCGACAACCTCCTCCAATATTTGACCCTTGTTATGGTAGAAGACTTTTTTCCTTGTAACTGGTTAGAATTTTGAGTGTTCCAACCTGTGTCCATTGATTCTGCACACCTCTGAGAATCTGGCTCAGTCATATTTATGCCCTACCCCCCTTAGGTGGTTGTAGCCAACAATAATTACCCTCTCCCACCTTTGGCTTTCTCAAGGCTGAACAAACCCCATTCCCTCAGCATCCTGATAGGTCTGTTCTCCAGTCCTCTAATCCATTACTGGATTTGTGCAGTATATCCGTGGTTTTAATGTGTATTGGGAAGTTAACTGCATTTTATATCTTCTGTTTTCCTAATTAATCGTAGAATCATAGAATGGTTAGGGTTGGAAGGGACCTTCAAAGGTCATCTAGTCCAACCCCCCTGCAAGGAGCAGGGACATCCCCAACTAGGTCAGGTTGCTCAGAGCCTCATCCAACCCGGCTTTCAATGTTTCCAGGGATGTGGCATCCGCCACCTCTCTGGGCAACCTGTTCCAGTGTTTTACAGCCCTCATTGTATTTTTTTTTTTTTCTGATATCTAATCTAACTCTACCTCCCTCTATTTTAAAACCATAGTTAGGCATCCTTCTTTAGATGCTTCAGTATTTTAGAAGCTTATGAAATGCCGAAGTCAGAGGCTGAGTGGAAGCAGAAAAAACTATGTTCCTGAATTATCTGGGGGCTTATGAAAACCATGTTTCTTCTTCTGAATTAAGAATTGATTGTAGATTTGAGATGGTTTTGACTCTAGTATGTTGTGAGTTCTAGTATGTGTAGGCATGTGTTCCTATTCACACAAGTAATATCTTTTGTTTGAATTTAGGCACCAACGCACTGTTCTCCAAGTCAGTGGCAGTGGTCCGTTCCACAGGTAAATACAGTTCATAGTTGCAGCATTATGCTGTTAGTTTGCATCTCGTTTAAAGGTACAGTGAACTTACCTAACAGTGAAATTTCCCCCTGCTCACAACACTGTTGAAATAAATATTCATTGCTGTATTTTAACAATGCATTTGCAACACTTTCTGATACAACAGAAGGCATAAAATAGCATTTATTGAAACGTCAGATACAAGTCTGGTGTAAAGAAAGCATCTTCGCCTTTCCTCTGTTAAATGCTTGTATTAAATTGTCTAATAAGTCTCAGATGCAGGTGAGAAGTGCCATGTTTTGCCTGATAGGAAAAATTACTATTAACTAGCTCGTTAACTGGTACGAACTGTGATGTTTCATTGGAGATAGACGCAGACCCTTGAAACAGGAGGAAGAGCTTGAAATGGCTGACTTAGTAATTTTGGGAGGAGACTGCCGGTTTGGTGATTTCTGTAGCAGAGGAGCTTAATTTGGAAATCTTGCTAGTCGAGGAACTTGAAATAGTTTGAAGCTTGAAAGCAGGACCGAGTACCGTAAGCTTCGACTGTTACAGTACATCGTCATTACTTCAGTAGCAGCCAACCTTGTCCAGTTATGTGTGTAGGTGTCAGTCTGCTGCTTTGAAATCTGGGCGCTGAATTAGCGAAATACTGTGGGTTTATTTTAAAACAAAAATACTTGGTTTTTTACTGTGGCATTTTTGCAAGAGAAAATTAAATGTGTTATCTTTCTGTGATCTTGAAAGTTCAGGATTTCTCTAACAGTGGTCTCCAAAATGTAAATAAAACCTGAAAAATATGTAAAAGTCATTAAAGGACTTTTTTTTTTTCTTTTTTTTTTTTTTTTTTTATCCTGCTAGTTGACCTTCCTACCCACGTCCCTGTCACTTAGTTTCTTTAGGTTATCGAAGGCTAATGCGAAGCTTTCTTTTAAAGGTTTATCTTTGTTTATGTGTAGCAAAGACAACTGTAAAATAAGCTTTGGTGTTTATAGTGCATAAATAATGTAATTTAGGAAATTAATGTGTTTTATTTCAGTCTCCTGCCTCTTCACCTCCAGTCTTGTATCTACAACCATCTGAAGTCATTTATCAGCCAATAGGGATTCCACAGGAAAATGGATGTGTACCTCCTCCTCTCCTGGTGGAAGCTGCAGTTCCTGAGGTATATTTAGAAAAAAATTTACTTACACTTGAAGTGTTTATCTACAATTGAAAAATACTATGTTTTAGTTTAAGCACAGGCAGTTCAGAGCACTTATATCAATTGTTCCGTGTACCTACCCCCACACCGCTGCTGCTGCTGTTAGATCATTTCAATTGTCTTCAAGCTAGAGTATCTCTTGCAGTTTTCTAGGAGGATGCTTTGATTCTGAAATATTTTATAAGATCACAAGTAGTGTGATAGAGAGCCGTATAAAGACTAGTCAGTTTGATTTTTTTGAAAATAACATTTGAATAAAACGAGAGTCAGCCTCTTCGGAACGCTGGATTAGTCTGCCCAAGCCATAACAGTTCCCAGAGGCACATATTTTTTCTGTGTGAGTAGAAGCTGGTTTCTAAATATTCTGAAGGTCAGAATGAGTTAAGAGTAGTTGAATGACTGAATGTGTTTTCGTTTAGAATATTTTTTTTTGCTTCTCTATCAATGGCATTTCTAATGTTTCTTAAGAGATTCTTAGTGTGTATGGTATGACGATTTCTTTATAATTTGATATTGAAGATGACCGTAAATAACTGGCTACAGAAAAACTTACTATAAAGTTGAAAATGTATTATGATGGATTGGTACTTTTCGTCTTGGTAATTCATTCCTCATTAATGAGGATACCAAAATAACTAGTACATTAGGATACAAATGAAATATTTTTACAGAAGTTGAAGGACGTTTTATTGCTACAAGAGAAGTTCCAGAAATTGTATTTCTAACATCTTAGTTAGGAAATGCTGACACATCTGAGTAATTTAATTTCCCCGCAAAGGTCTTGAGGAATATGAGATTTTGGTTGTTGAGATTTTTCTTCTTCTTTTTTTCTTTTCTTTTTTTTTTTGTTTTTTTTTTTAATGTGCATTAATCTGGGTATTTGCTGTGTAATCATAAATCTTATTACTGTTATTCTTACCTTTTTTATTTCATACATCCAGTATCGTTTTATACAGAGAAATTTGAACTCTGTGAGCCCTAAGAAAAGCCATGAAATTAGTTAAGCAGTATTTGGATATAACATGCTGTCAGTTCACAGGTACATAATTTGTTGATGCTAAAGGAAGCAGTATGTGGAAATTCAGAGGGTGGTGTAAAATTCCAAGAAAAGCCTGTGTATTAGTTGTGTGTAAATGTTTGAAGTGTGATAATGCTTGGGATTACATTGCAATATGCTCATCTGCACTTTTACACAGTGTTACAATTAGAGCTAGGTGAAATGGATTTACAGAGGAGAAGTGTGCCACTACTGTCAAGGAAAGTGCTTTTTGGCAGAAATTTACCAAGCTTTGATACAGTGGAGAGAATATAGATTTAAATATTGAAATGTTGTGTTTTAGAAAGTCAGTAGTTTAGGTGAAAGTAGCCCCCAGCTTGAAGTTTTAAGGAATTCTAAATTCATGGTATGTTTTTGCATGATTAAACAAGCTTTTTGGTTCACTTTTTGTGGTTTTTTTGGTTTTTTGGTTTTTTTTATAGCAGCTGTATGCTGATCATGGAGTTCAAACAGTGCATCACCAGCCTTACACCCAGAGTGCCATAGCCATGCCTGCACCTGTGAGTATCAAACTAAGGTTGTTAACATAAGCACTGTGGTCTTACTGTTGCCTTTCTTGAAGGGGGATGGTAAGAGAAGAGGGGCAGTCTTCCTTATTTGTCAATTCATTAATAAAAAAGAGAGAGATTACAGAGAAACTGAGAATTTTTTCTTCACTTGAGGCTTTGTTACAGAGGACATAAGTATTACTTGTTTTGGAACTATTTGGGGAAACTAAAAAACATATTAAAAAGAGTAGTTGATTGTGAAACTTGAAATTCAAAGAAAACTGCTAAGTAGAAAAGTATTTTGAGAGAAAACAATGAACCCTGTTCAGTTGTTTGAAGTGATGGTTAGAAGTCCTTGTGTCTCTGGATCTTGAGAGGCTGAGTTCATGACTGGCAGCCTCAGATAAGCACCTCATGTTGTGGCAAGGTGGGGTTCTGGAAGACAGAGCATGAAAAACTGTCCCGGTTGGCCCACCTGTGAGTGTTTTTCTATGCAGTCCTGATTTTGGACGGCCGTTTGAAAATATGATTCTTCCATGTCACCTGATGCAAGTTGGTTGGGGTTATTTGGGTCCCAGATTAAGGTCATTTTGCCTAAATTGCTAAGGTTTTCAGCACAAGATATGAAAAAAAGTCTAACCTAGATTTGGCTTAGATTTGCCTGATAACAAAGAACTAAAGGTATCGGTGTTTTTACTTGATACTACAGCGCTTATTCTTCTGTAAAAGATGCCTACTCAACTACAAACAACAGACTAAATATGAAGGAACCAAAGCATGTTATAGGCTCTTTTATATGTGATTTTCATTTATTTTACATTTCTTCTAAGAGAAGACTTTTTTTCCCACTGTTATGTAACAGTATCTACTAAATATTTCCTGTAGAGGGGGCTGTAACATTAAGTGTTGTCTTGGAATAAAATGCAATTACTCCAATAACAAAAAAAGAGAAGCTGAATATGTATTTGAGAATACTAATCCTGAGTGATTCATATTTTCAAGAAATACTTAAAAGGGAGTTGGTATAACACAGTGTTTTACCGCACAGCATGATCAGCACAAAAGATTCAAATGCCAAAATACTCCACCAAATTTTCACTAGATTTATTCAAATAGAGAAGGTTATAAAGGATTAGTAGAGATGACCAACAGATGAACAGCAATAGCATTTAAAGGTAATGCATCTAATCCATTACTAGGTGAAAATAAGTATAGTGATTAGGAAAGGTGCATCACCAATTGCCCTGTTAATTCGTGACCATCATCCAGATCCACAGTGACTGGGGAGCCCCAGTTGCAGTGAGGATTTGGAGAGCCTGTCCCGGCAATTGGGACGTCCTGCGCAGTGCATCCACTGCGCAAGAGGGTCCATGCTTTTATAGTGCTAAATAAACACCTTTCTTTCTTTATTCCAAAATTCGGGATCATCTGGTTTCAGTGACCCTGTTGGCCCCCCCTCTAGAGCTTGGCCAGAGCTCAAACGACGAAAACAAGGGAGTTGCTGTGATGTAACGCTTGTCTCTTGCATATCTTCTGGTTTTTCATCCACAAGGCCAAGGAGTTGTTACTTATTCTTATCGTATACTTCCTCACACTCTGTGTATACTGAAGAAGTTACAATTAAAACAGCAGAATCCTGCTGACCATAGCAATGCGATAGAGATCATCCATGGGTCAGCTCTGGCTCAGGCCTGTTAGTAAGGCCGGGTCACTTCACACAGTGATCATAATGCCCATTTTATATTCCATTTTCTAACAGTGTATGAAAACAATTAAAAAAAAAAAAACAGAAAAACCATGGCAGTAATAGTCTCAGAATCAAAAAGAAGTGCCTACTTAATATATCAAATAGAGAAACAATCTTTTTCACCTTGAAACTTGAATTTTACTATCTTTCCTAGGACCAAGGCTATATGAACAAGATAGTGTGAAGTTACAAGGTAGATCTAGAGCATGGTAGCTCTTGCTATTCTTGAGTAATTGCCATAGTACTATGTTTTACCTTATAGCAAAGGCAAAGTAGTTTACTCTGTAATAAGTGATAATGTGTAAATTTACAGTAGAATATATGCATGCATGGTAAAACCATGTCTGGTTACTATGGCACAGGAAATGAGCTGCAAATTCAGGCTCTTACTTATCTCCTGATACAATGTTTTCTCTGTTTATTCAGAGCTTTAGAAGTGACTTCACAGCCAAAGCTGGCATAACCCAGCAATTCATTCCTTTTTCCACATCACCAATTTCCTGTGCTGGTAAAGGTTGGTTTTGAGGCAATATGGTAAACTAGATCAGGGAACTGATGTAGTTAAAGATGAAGCCCCCCTTCCACCACCCAAAAAGCTAACTTAAACCTTACATCAATTCTTCAGACCAGCTTTTCAAGCAATTGCACAAATTCTTGTACCTATACAAGAAGTTTGGGATAGGATAAAGGAAGAAGTAAAACTTCTGTTAGCAGTGCAGATTTAAACTTGATGAAACTGAGTGTGAGATTGCTAATCCTGTCCATTCCTTCACTGTATTTCTTGCTTATTCTTACCAATTTTCTCAGAAGTCTTCTGTGACCCATAATTGAAACTCTGCTCTGTTCAGGTCTCAGGTAGATTCACAGATGTAGTTAAACCCTTACAAAGACTTACTGAATTCTGATAATTTTATTCATTACAAGATGATGCAGCATAGTTTTTGATAGGTCTTAATTTTTATTAATTTAGTTAGCTTTGTTCAGTTGTATCACAATAAGACATAATACTATATTGATAGAGGACAGGGAGGGGTGTTACCTCAAACCTTTTTCAGTTTGACCAGCCTGCTGGTTTCCCAATAGAGATGAGACCCTTGTGCCTGACCAGCCTGCCACACTCCGTTTAAGGAGAAGGGGAGTTTCCTGGAACCCTTTGCAATTTGGCTAGCCTGTCAGGCTTATGCTGGCAGCATCACTGAGGCAAATCTCTCTTGGCAGCCTGCAAGGTCGGAGGGTGTTCATCTAACCTATTCAGGGCTCTTCAGGGGCAGGGACACTAACACAAATCACTTATATCTCCTATGTCAAATATTAAAGTTTCTTGAAACTTATAGACAAATTTTATTATATGTTTGTGACAGGATAAAGGTTCAAAGATAGCTTGTTATAAAATACTGACTGTGTATCTAAGCGCACATATCACAGAGCTCTTGCCCAATAGGCTTCCCTACGGGGGAGGAAAGAGAGGGTCGGCCTGTTGACTGGTTCACAACGTTCCAATGGAGGTCTTCCTCAATATCCTTCTTCTCTTAAGTCATTTTTATACTGTTTTTTACTTTGAGGTGGAGCTTGAGTGACTCTAGTCATACATACCTTTCTTAGGATTGGTGTAAATTTTTTTTACTTTGCTTTTAAAGGTATAGACAAAAAGAAGTTCAGAATGCGTACTCAGTGAGGGGTGGTCTTGGAGGCAGGTAGCTTTTGGTATGGAGGTGTGTTTTGGTGTTACAATAACATAATGAGCAAAGTTAATCTAAGGAACACAATTTCACCACAATTCTTGTCTCGGCAACTGATATTCTTCTTGTTTGACAATTGCAATGCAGTTCATCAGCTACTATACAGCCTACTAGCCACCAGGTACCATGAAGTTCCCGTCCCTGCAGGAGTGTAACAGAGTTTGGCCACAGTGTCTCCGCTCTGCTCCACCCTCCATTCTGTTCATTCCACTCCTCTTAGCATGTGCTAAGGGGGAGGCAGGGTGTGTTGCTTAGGGAACTGCTGTAGCAAGCCTGCCAGCCACATTTTTTCCTGGAAGTAGCAACTGCATTTTATCCTAGGAGTTCTTCTATTAGGATAAACCCTAGAGAAACTAATATCCCCCCACCCCCGGTCATTGTTCCACATAGTCCACCCTGTGTCTATAGTCACTGCAGCTTCACAATGCCTAGTGTTAATATCATGTGAGACATGAAGTGTGTTATGCGTGTTAGATATGGATAGCAAATAGGTTAAAATTTTACTTTATGCTTAAATTTAGATATTTTAGTGCTGTATACAATTGCCAGATTATTATACAAGGATTGTATTTGGTGTGAGAGATAAAGAAATTAACGCGTTTCATTGTTCTTAAAAAGTTGTTCTTGGCAGAAAAGATCCTTTCTAAAGCATTTGGGACTGTAGGGATTATGATTGCAATTAGCCTGCAAGTGTTTTTGGTTTTGTTTTTTTTTTATTCCAGGTGAGGCACTACTCTAGGGTAGTGTTCCCAGTAGGAAGAACACATACTTTCTCCTGAATAGATCAGGTTAAAGATCTGGGGTTTTTCCTCATCCCTAATGTCTACGTAATTTTAGTAAATTTGGAAAGGGTTTTAGTTTTCCCTAAAACTAAAAAGGGATGGACTAAGGTGGATTTATTGTCTTTAAGGTATCCAAAGCAATGACGTTAACCCATTACTCAGAATTAATGGGACCAGTTGTCAGATAGCTAAGGAAATATCAAATAATCCTAGAAGGGCTTGCAGGGCAAACAAAAAGACAACTTTTCTCCTGACTGTCTTCTTCATTATTCATCTTCCATTTCTCACTACACTTTACGTGTCAGCCTCCATTTTGTGTGTGTTGTCGCAAAGATAAGGGATTTGGTTTTATCCAGGAATGGTTAAAGGCGAAGGTGAAAAAATGCTGTCCATGTGGAGAAAGTACTGTCCTGTGAATAGTGGGAGAGGCAAAATCAGGAAGTAAACCAGACAGTGTAAATGAGAGAGAGATTCTGTGAGGAGAACTGTTCAAGAGCACTTAATTTTCTGCTCTAGTTTTTGAGAGTCTAGAAGATACAGATACCGCAAGAAGTGAAAGAACTTGCTACTAGCTCAGTAGCGTTCTGTTTTTAAAATATGCTTGCATATGCTTTGTTGGTCCTGACTACAAATTTTAAGAGTTGCACGATGGTAAGAAAAGATACATTTCTCTTGTGATCCTTTCAAAGGAAAGGTTGGAGGCTGAGACCCCTAGATTCCTACTTCTGATTTTCACTGCTCAGCTTACTATTAGTTTTATTATCTGCAGCCTGCACCCGCTGCTTGTCTTTTGCTTTGGGCTGCAGCCTTAGTGATACTGTCATGGCACTGTAGCCCTGGACTGGTTTTAGTAAACTTTAGTTGTGGGGGTGTGGGGAACAAAACCCCCAACCCACAGCAAAAGTGGTCTTGAAGCCTCTAGTGCAGTTCCTATAAGGGCAGTTAGGGACAGTGGTATGTGGCTGCTTTAGAGCTGTCATCTCAGAGTTAAAGTTGAGTCTGCAAGGCAGTATTAGTTTGTTCTGAGAAGGGTCTCCAATGAAATGTGAGTCTGTATTGTTTCGTAATCCACGGGTGTGAGCATGGTGGAAGTTCAAATATCAGGCAGACTTGACTAAATGGTTTCCGTGAAGTTCCCTCCATACTGCCTTCCCTTCCTTTGCTGGGGCATGAGCAATCTGGTGGCTGTTTTGCAGGGAGAATTTCTGTTGGGATCACTGTGCACTGTGTTTGTAGGCCAAGAGCGTGTTGAATTAAAAGACTAGTCTTCAAATGCTGTTCTCATCAGTTGTCATGAGCTTGTTGATTTTATGTGATGGAATGATGGGTGCTCTGCACTTGGAAAAGTGCGAGGGATTAGACCCTAAACGTGTGATTCAGAGAGGTGTTAAAATAAAAGTCAAACTTCAGACCATCATGTATTCAGTAAGTTTCTGAATTAGTTAAGACTAAGCTTTTGTTTAAATACTTTCAGCTGCATTCTGAATAAAAATACATGGTTAATGTTCAGTTGTTCTGCGTTTGCTGTGCCTCCCCAAAAACTGTATGTATTTGCTGTTGAGAATTTTTTTGATTTAGTAGCTTATAACGTGTAAGATACTGACACTGCCTGAGAATATTTTCTTTCAATTGACAGACCGCAGGTCAGACGCAAACAGAATCTTTATCTTCATCTCCCAACTCTGCGTCGACGGTGGCGTTAAATAATCTGAGCAGTGCTCCAAGGTTTGGAACAGTTACTCCCAATTCCATCTTTGTAGGAGGAATTGATGTTAAGGTATTTTTTTTTCCCTAATTTTACTAGTAAGTGATAATTTGTAGCCCTATAAAAATCAGTAGGAAAAAATGAGACCTAATCATGCGTGTGTGTTTAGGTGTTCTTCATGTTAATATTCAGATCAAGAGCAGAGAGGAAAGCTTTAAGCCTTGGTCTGCGTAACTGTACTGCAAAGCTGACTCTGTACGCCTAGCTACCAGAGGCTTTTGGTGCACTGGTTCTTCAGAATTTTCTCTTCCGATAAGGTGGCTTTTGTAATCAAGAGAGCTTATTGTAGAAAAGTGTGCAGAGGTTTTTTTTTAATTTTGTGTAATGCTTAGCGTAATGTAATGAACTGTAAAGACAGGGTTATAGATGCCAAACAGAGCAAGTGTCCGTACCTTCAGTTCCTCTGGTGCTTTTATTCTAGTGCATACAAAGAAGGAGCTACAGTGCATGTATTCCTCGCTTATGGTAATAGTTTTCTTAAAGCAAGTGTTAGTTTTAAAACAAGTATTAGAGCTGCTGTGGTCAATTTGCAGTACTGATCTTAATTCTTAGAATGCTTGTGCTTTTGCATATGCCCTAAAAGCCTCAAATAGCAGTGAATATGGAGCCATCCTTGCATTGTGCAGTCGCTTTGAACATTTGTGGTGGGATATGCACCAGGCCTTTATACCAGCTGCTCTCATTTTTCTTCCTTAGCGCTTCACGTAAAGAGTTGTCAGTGACTTTTGCGAAAAGTTGTTGGTCTGCTTAGCTGTTTGTTTGTTCCCACCAGCAGTATCTTCTTTGCCTTAATCCTCCTAGGCTGAGGCCCCTTTGGGCACTGGTTCAGATGAAGAGGAGGAGGAATGACAATTCACTCAGGCTATTTTGCATAGTAAATACAAGAAATTCCAGGATATTCTGTCTCATTTGGCTGAGATAATTCAAATGGAGGCATTCATAATTCAAGAGATGCTGTACAAGGTCTTCAGTATATTTGGGCTTTAGCAAAGAGGCACAGTAGCTTTTTGCATTGACGGTAAGCAAATTACCTGAGCTGTAGAGAGGCCTGTCTCGCTATGTTCTTATTTCACTGCGATTTCAAAGGTTAAAACACTTTTCTGCATAACATATCAATATTCTTGTTAATTGTTGTATTTCATGTTCTTTTGGAAGTCTCTCTTGACTTTTTGGTTCCGTCGCTGATAGGTCAGAATCTCTCATGAACCTTAATTTGAACAACAGAGGATTTAAGCATGTTTGTATGTGTTAGTATGAAGAAGATGGATTTTGTTGGGGAAGGAAATAGAAGGAATGAAGCTTCTGTAGGCTTTTTAGCTACTCTTCCATTTTCTATGACTTTTGATATCATGTAGAGCCTTAAATTTCTGTTTATAGGAGATATATCTCAGTCTTGGATTGTTTTTTATTGGGCATCTTATGGGGGGAAAAAAGCATTGGTTTTTGTTGATCTTTTTCCCAAAGGTCTTATTCGAGTCAAGGTGGGGATTGGTGTGTTAAAGCTATATATTTATTTTTGTGGACAAGGGAGACAATCAACAAAACATTACATGCTTTCTAGCAAGCTCTTTTATCATTTTGCCAGACGCTTCCATCTGGTCTGTTACCGTAGTGGTGATTCCTATTTGTAAGAGGAAACATGTGGCCTCGACTCTTAAATTTAGACAAACAATTCAGTAAGAGCAGTTACAGTTTGGGTACATTTTTATACTGGTCTGAAGAGCTCTTTCTTCCATGGTATGTGCCATGTGTCTTTGACATAGGTGAAGACTTAACATTAGTCTTTATTAAGAATTTGTCTACTCCCTTTGTTCCCTGTCATAAGCAGGAAAAGGCTAATCCTGAGTGTGTTTCTGGAAAGCTTCTAGCTCCCTTGTTTGTCCAGATACTTGTAAATTTCCCTCTGAATCTTAGAGGTTGTTTCTTGGTGTGTTTTAGCCTTCAAGTGTTTTGTCATAGGTTCTTTTTCCCAGTTTTGTGGAGCAACTGAGCTGCATGTCACATGTGGATCTTAGAGGAAATAATGTCCCAGAAATGGGAAATTTTATCTCTAAGCTTTTCATTTCGAAGCAGATACGTTTTTATGTTCATTGGAGAAAATTTTAAGGGAAAGGAAAATCTCCACTATGAGTTTTTGTACTTTGTGCGTGCTTTTTGTTACTCAAGAATGTGAGAATATGTTAGCATATGCTGTAGAATTATTTTCTATAAGCTATCGGTTGTTTGGCTGAATATGTTTTCCTATATACACGGCTTTCACACTTCTGTTTAAGTGCAAAGTGTGGTCATCTCTTCGAGAGAGTGGTTCTGGAGTCCATACAGAATTTTTTTTAGCCTTTCCACAGTGGGTAGTTTCTCAAAAACCCGTGCAGGCAGTTTCCAAGGAGAGGACACAATTACTGAGCTTTAATAAAACATTGAAGTATTTCTTATCTGTTCAGTGCACTTGTATCTGTTGTTACTTTGCAATAGGAACTTGTCTTCTGCATGCTCCGTAGGGAACAGTTTACTCCAAGTGGATGTAAAAGATTCTCCAGTAAAAGGGCCTTTTCTTACTGAATTTGTAATGGGGTTCCTATGGTATGTCTGTGCATATTTGCAGAGTCTTCTATTAAATATGCTTTAGAAAGAGGAATCATGGCATATTAGATGGATTTGACCATTAAGTCACAGTGGTTTAGTGGGAATTTTTTTTTTTTTTGTATGTGACCTATGCAAATCCTTCATGGAAACCTACAAGCTCTGCCCTTCTGAAGTTTGAAAACATTGCAGTGATGTTTCATATTGTAAGAGCACTCCAGTATGTAATGTACAGAAAGTAAAATTCAGATCTAGTAAACCTGCTTCAGTGGCCTTACCTGTAAAAGGGACAGTTGTTACGTAAAACCACTGAAAGGAATCCTAATGTTTTAGTGGCTTTCTAGCCTTATTGCTGAATGTGGAATTGCAGTAATGAAACAGGGATGCTGTTCTCCTGCTGTGAGGCTCATATGTGCTCATTCTTCTCTCTTCCTCTCCAGGGTTAGAACTAGTTTGTAGCAAACTTATCCAAAGTATATGTGTTAAAAGCCTTATGGTAGATATTCATTAACTAACCGTACAAATCATATTTTCTTTTTTTTTTTCTCCTTTCTTGATTTACTCTGCTAGGCTAATGAGAATGATCTGAGGGAGTTTTTTGCTCAATACGGCAGTGTGAAAGAAGTGAAGATAGTAAATGACAGAGCTGGAGTATCAAAGGGGTTGGTATAGTAGCGTAAGCATCTTGTGGGAATTGAAACGATAACAGAAAGCTGGCAGAGTATAGTGAACTTGCTTATTATTTTCATATCTTGGAATATTACTAATTGTATGTCATTGATGTTCCCAGTTATTCCATGTATGCAAAAATCTGCTCTTGCCCTTTACCGTTTCATATGAATGTCTCTGTAATTTCCGTAACTGTAAAACTCTACAGTCATCTTCTTATAAGGTGAAGCTGTGTGGAACTAGGGAAAAATCAATAGTCCATTCAGGTTTTTTAACGACAATAGGAATTTAACTGAATTTATGACAACAATAATCCTAAAAAGATAATTGAGTTGTTAAACGTATGTATTTCTACTACTGAAAGCCAGTGTGGAAGGGAGCAGAAGAATGGAAGAAGAGGTGAGATACACCTGATTGTGCTGGAGTGCATGGCAATAATTGAGGTTTTGTGAAGATTTTTGGAACAAGAACATAGGGTACAATTCTGTTCTGAGGAGTAAGCCTGTGGTGTCTATATCTCAGAATTGTAATGCTATCAGCGCTTAACATATATCAGCAAATTACACACTGAGCTGCAGGTGTTAGCATAGTGTATACACCTGCATGGCTTGTTGGGCTTGGTCCTGGTCACAGGTCAGTCACCAAACCTCCTGCCCTCTTACTGAATTTCAAGAAGCAGCTGAGACTTGTGGTACCTGTGTCCATAAAATACGGTAACGCAGGAATATCCAGTTGTTATGCAGTTGTGATTGCCAATATATGTGTCTCAGTAAATATGCTGGAAAATAATTACTTTCGATGGTGTTGGGATTTCTGTTGAAATCCAAGCACAGCCTTTGTTGTTTCTCATTGACAAGTGATCATTAACTTTATCTGTTAGTTTATTGCCCAGATAGTACGTAGAGTGAAAAGTCTGTAGGTAATGTCACGAGCTGGGAAAATAGTTTTTGTGTTCTTTGGACTTGAGAACGTTTCCAAAATTGTTTAGAGAAGGCAATATGGAATTTTTTTTCAAAATAGAAAAGCCCATGGATTTAAGAGTATAGCTTGTCCGAGACTTACCGGACCACTAGGATAGGCGGGAAGCCTATTTGATCTGTTGCAGCAGTTAGAGGAGGTGCAGTGAAGGAGACATACTGTGTCACGAAGTATGAGAATACTTCATCCTTGGTCACCACAGAACTCATGTTTATTGCTAGCCATGTCAAGAATGACAAGGATAATTTACAGATAAATGCTGTCTCTGCATTGCTGCTTTTTCTGAAAACTCAATTTAATGTGGTGGATGGTGCTTGTGGAGTTGTGGAGCATTCACTGTTGTCATTGACGTAGGTGGGATCTATGCTGTGAAGTTCAGTATAATAAAAAAAAAATAACATCCCAAGCATCTCGTCTTGGGCACCAATAACAAGTGAGAGTTCAGATCAAAATCTCTTTGTTTAACATTCATGCAGTTAAAGACGTATGCTGAGTAACGAGGAGAGTTTTGCGTAGCTTTCCACATGGGCTACTCATTCACTGCACAGTAATATATGACCATGTACTTAAATGTATTAGTAAGCAGACTGTGACAAGGATGTTAAATTCAGATTTCAGGTGTTACTGCAGTCTTTATTTCTACGATTGATTTTTTTATTCCCCATTAGTTTACCTTTTGATGTCACTTGTACTATCATCTATCAAGTAATAATGTGCAGTGTATGTAAGTAGGAACTTCCAAGGCTTAGCTTCTGTAATTTTTATTTAGGTATGGCTTCATTACTTTTGAAACCCAAGAAGATGCACAGGAGATTTTACAAGAGGTAAGTGGTAGTCCTCATTATGATGATCTCTTAAATTAAATGCTTTATTTCATATTAGATGCTGAGTAGCCCTGTTTGTCTGCTCCTCTTCTGTTTGCCAGCTTCCTTTCAAGCTCTGTTAAGTTTGGTCTGTGTAGTTAAGAAGGTGGCTTAGGGAGATGCAAGATAAGATTTATAGTAAGATCCTCTGGAACTAGGGAAGCGAGTTGCTGGTATGGAGCTATAAAGACTATATCCTTCCCAGTTGGTTTTGTTTGCTTTACTGGAGAATCCATTGCTGTCAAGATTTTGTGGGAAGTTGGGAAAGGTAGCTGCTGTCTTTTATTCTGACATGTTTGATTGTCAGAGCTGACTCAGTTCTTTTCAGGAATAATTTGGTTCCCTTGAAGTCTTAAACAGAGAAACTCATTTTATGTCATGTCATTTTTGCTTTTTCTCTTAGCTGTACTGCTGTCTTGGCACTCCTTGTAGAACCTCCTTTGAGACATGGTTAGGTCTTCAGCTGTATGTTAGCTCTTCAGTTTGTTTTGTTTTACCTGTGTGCTCCTCATTCTGGTATTGGAGGGATCTGTTGGTCAGCATCTGTTCATACTTGTGAATGTATCTGAGTGTGGGGGGGAAAAAAATCGTAGAAAATAGTACCTGAGGCTTGCAAATTGCCTTCTCCCAAATGTAAAGGTGGTTAAAATATTGAAATACTGATCCTTTGTTGGAAATTCATGTATTAAAAATGTAAATAACATCTAGGACATTTTCAGACATTTCACAGTGTTTTCAAAAAATATGCTTATATGGAGCCAAGAGAGTATAGACAGGAAGAATACCAATGGTACTGAGAATCACTGTAAAATGAGGCTGTTCCGTGTGACGTTTTACTGGTGTCTCCTTCAATAATGCTAATGCTTTTTCTTCATATCTACTGTAAGTAATTTAAATGTCTAACAATTCTATTACCTGTTTCATCTTTCCATCATACTGCTCTCTCACATTCATCTTAAAGACAGTTATCATCTAGGTCTTTCTGAGACATCTTAAGGTGAAAGTTTCTAGGCTTTAATAATTTATGAATGAAACAAATAAGAAAAAATTGAAATATGAAGTGAAAAAATCAGTTGTATGATATTCTGATCATCCTTTGCACTGATTTTTTTTGCATCCTGCTTTTCTATCATGAGTAATATCTCCAGAAATTCCTTTTTTTATGTTGCAGCCCTTGAAAGTATTACATTGCTTTAGTATCAAGAACAGACTGTGAGGAGTTTCATCAGCATTCTCTTTCTGGCCATATGCTGTTGCTACTAGTGCTACCTTTCTATCTGTCTGAAGTAATTTTTTATTCACCACATTTTGTCCTATTAGTCTATTCTTTCTGTAGCATCATGTATAATTTTTCATGCAGTGCTGTATTAAATGCTTTGAAGAGGTCCATAGAGATTAGATGTTTCTTTTAACTGTAAAAGGTGTATATTAAAAAAAAACCTCTAAATTCTGATGGATCACATGGGTGAAATACATTACACTGGGAAGAGTCATCTTCCTATTGTCTGTGTTGGAATGCAGTTTGACTGAAATGCACATCTGTTTCGTAGGAGTTGCTCTGTGTTTAATAGCCTAAGTAGGCCTGCTTGTCATAATTATGTTTATGAAGTTCCAGATTCAACAAAATAGTTTAGCATCTTCCCAACTTTAAATCTTTTAGGTAGGACTCTGCATGATATACAGGTGTTCAAGTGTTATGCTAAATTGGGCCTAAATTAAGAAAATGTGTCGACTACCTGACTGTTGTCCTTCTGTTGAATGTGACTTAGAACTGTGTTTCTTTCTATGTCCCTCTTTTAAGAAGTAATTGTCTCCTTTCTGGAGAAGATACAGCTCTGAAAACGTGATGTAACGTGGTAGTGTTTAGTGTGCGTTCTCCCTTATGCAGCTGTTGAGGGAAGCAGGCCTTCAGAACCCGTGTAGGTTTTGCAAAGCAATATTAAAGAGATGCCGACACCTAAAACAAATTGTTGATCTTCCGTGTTCCTTGCCATTATGCTAATAAGTAGTGAGTTCAGTGTCGATTTAGAAACAAAGGCAAGTTTTGAGTTGACCTGATGGACCTGATGCTCACTTGCTGTTGTAAGCGAAAGAGTTGAAAGACAGTGTAGCTTTACTTGTCTGTGCCTAGCACTTTTTTTTTATTTTAAAAATATTCAGAAATAGTTTAACCTTACCGGGATATCTGTTTTAATATGCTTTTATGTTTTGTTAGCCTGGATGTGAGCAAGTTTTAAGGCAATCCTGAGTGAATATGGGAGTTTTTTACATTCGGTCATTTTAATCTGGCAGTTTTTGTAGACTTATTTGTTCCATTCATCTCTTGTAAACTCATGTCATGATCATGAATAAAAAATTGATCTTTATAGTTTAAACTGTCAGTTAGTGAACACATGTGCTTTTATAAAAGGGGTAAGTACACAAAAAATGGAAAAAAAATCTCCTGACAATTGTAGGTATCAGCTCTTAGTCAAGAGGCACTCCTCTCACGCGGAGGAAGTAACACGTGAAGTTACTGATGATTAATTTTGTGTGTGATGTCTATGGTTATGATATAAAAGGAGTTAATATAGCTTTTGGGTTTTTTTGAGATGCATGGTAACTAAAAAGCAGGGAAGGGTGAAACCTACTAAGTGCCTTGTCTACTTCTGATTTTTGTTTCTCAGATGCTTAGATATCTGTAGAAAATAAACAGTGAGTGTTTTTTTTCTTTAATTGTAGGCTAAAAAACTTAATTATAAGGGTAAGAAGTTGAACATTGGTCCAGCAGTAAGAAAACAACAGATACGGAGTCCTGGTATGTATTTTCATGCACACTTGTATGTTACGTGAATGTTTTTAAGCAAGATATGCCTGGTCGTGCACTGCATTAATGCTGCGTGTGGAATATGCTCAGGCTGGTTTGCAGTGGAAGTAAATGCATGCCCGTGGAAATATCAAAATAAACAGGTTGATGATCTTAGGTTCCTTTATCTCTTTTAATGTTGGTTACTTTCTTTCTTGGAAAAGATGATCTGGGAGCAAATGGAATGGCAGCTTCTCTCAGTTGCCAGGCAGAACCTCCAAACTAAACACTGAAACTGTCCTCAGGCAGATTCTACAGGATGAAGCAGGCTGTGGTGGTTGCTTGGGTTGTTACCAGTTTATTTATATTAGCACGATCCGTCAGGACGGTTGCATCTTGCTTTCTTTGGTAGAACCTATAAGGAATGGGTGGTTGCAGTCACCATTTGGCTCTTAAGAGTTCTTTGCTGTACGATAATGGACTAGATGCTGTATGTTTCTTCTGTGGCAAAAAACTGTTTAGACTGAGCACATAAGAGGAGTATTGATGTGGGGTATTTTGTCAGATGATAGTTTCTGTATCTCGAGCGAGTATGCTGTTAGGATGTTCTTTTGGGGGACGTGAAGTTGGGTCTCCTAGAGAAGATGCCCTCCCCTTCTACCAGGACCTTGTCTCGTTTCTGTAATACACTACTGAAAATGTAGGATGTAAATCTCCAACTTTTAAGACAAGAAGTGTCAAGATTTGGCATAGCAGGGCTGTTTTGTTATTCCTCAGTAAGGGCTATGTGTGAGCTGTGAAATACAATCCTTTTGTAAGGGCAGCAGGGCATGAAGTGAAACTTTCCTTCAGTATTTATCCTATGGTACCTTTTGGAAGAGTGAAAAAACAAACAAGTATTTTTTTCTCATCTGCCATCTGGGGACAATACAGAAGAATTTTAGTTTAATTTTAAAGCTTTCTTTAGTTGTTACTTTCACGGGATTGCTTAGAAGTGATTCATATGTACAGCAACGCTGTTGGTGTGGACACACTTTCTGCAGACAGGAAACTTCCTTCTATCACCTGCCCCTTGTGCGTAGGTTTGCCCTTCTCCCTTGTAAGTGCATAGGATAGCGTTTGCCCCGGGGAAGTGGAATGCTTTGTTCCCACTGTATAGTTTCTTTGCTTTAGAAATTATTCAGCATCATCTTTGCTGAGTGATCATCCAGGGGTAACATACTTTTTTTGACTGTGCTTCATGTCCCTTTCTGTCTTTGACTTGGACTTTCTCACTTGCATTGCCTGACTTGTGGTGCTTCCTTCCTCGGACTCTTGAGCTGCATGTGTGTATTGATAGAAGAGGGGCGTGTCTCTTAATTCTGAGTCCTGGCAGAACAGAGGAAAAAAAAACCTCAAAAGCTTTTTTTTTTTTTGAGAAAGCTGCTGCTTTGCATTTCACATGAAGTTCTAGAGAAACATGAAGTCCTCTCCCATCCCCACCCTTGCAAAACACAAACTGCGATAGAAATAGAGCCTAGCTAATCTCAAAGGGAGTGTTTGAGAAAGACACAACCTCTGCACAGGGATAGGTTTCCCTTTATTCGTACAGTGCTTGCTGCCGGTACCCGTTAGGGGGCTGTGTAGATGGAACTCTGCATTGGGATCAGACCGTGCTCCGCTGCAGCAGCAGCATTGCTGAGAAGTGTCCCTGTTGCTGACAGCTGGGTGTGAGCTTTTAGCTTTGCCAGGCAGCGTGCCGTCACAGAAACACAGTCTATGTGTGCTGAGAAACCAGACCGCACTTGATAATGAAATCATTCCGGTTTTAGTGCTTGGATCCTGTTTCAGCTAAATACGAATATGTGAGGTTACCAATGAAAATCTAGAGTGTGAAGTTACCTTTGGACGTTGGAAGATTAAAAAATGTGTGTATTTGCTGGTAACTGGAGTTCCCTCTGTTTATTGTATGGATGTCATCTTCTGCACCCCTTCCCATCCCTTCCTCTGGAGATGTCCTGTGACCATCTGCTTTCCTGATTTTGTGTTTGAGAGGGAGTTGAGATGGCAGTAGGCACACTGGCCCATGTGCTTTTCTTTGAGTATTTTGCTTCTCTGAAGATCAGAAGTGATCTCTTCTAAAAAAATAAAATGTACTAGTAAGTAAAGTGTGAAATGTTAATTCCAGGTTCTCCTGTAGTACCAGAAGGTGGCACAATGTACTTAACTACTTCAAGTGGCTATCCTTATACTTACCATAATGGAGTGGCTTACTTTCAGACATCTGAAGTTGCCCCTGCTGCGCAGCCATGGCCAGTAAGTAGTTTATTTTTGTATGTAGGATGAGTGCGGTGTTTTCAAGTCCCTCTTGCGTTCAGTTTCTTTGACTGTGCCTCATGCTGTATGTTGAAATGGCTTCCTTATATTAGTCTTTTACTTTGTGGGGTTTTTTAAACTATTACTCTAAGTTTATTGTTCTTCTGCAGGGGACTTTTGCTTTGATGTGACCTATAGGACAGGATAGTTCAGAATCGGTGTGGGCCCTACCCCAGGAGGAGTTTTGTTTTTATAAGGAGTTGTTGGTGCTTACGACCCTTGATTGGCTCCATTTATTATTTCATCGTGAGTGAGGTGTTCTCGGCTGAACTTTCTTTTAATTAGAATACAATTTATTCTGCCTGTGTAACTGTGTGGAAATGTAATAAATTAAACATTTATTTGATGTTGCTAGACAGCTGGCTTAGTACCATCCTTAACTTGTATCATCAAGGCTAAACTCCTGCTCAAAGCAGGGCTGGTTAGATCAGATTTCTCAGGAATTTGTCTAGTTGGATTTTAAATATCTCCAGTGATAGAGATTCCACAACCTTCCTGGACAACATCTTCCAATATTTGACCCTTGTTATGGTAGAAGACTTTTTTTCCTTGTAACTGGGTAGAATTTTCAGTGTTCCAGCCTGTGTCCGTTGACTCTGAACAGTCAGAGGCTGAGTGGAAGTAGACAAAACTATGTTCCTGAATTATCTGGGGACATACAAAAATCATGTTTCTTCTTCTGAATTTAAGAATTGATTGTAGGCTTGATTCTAGTATGTTGGGAATTCTAGTGTGTGTAGGCATGTGTTCTTACTCACACAAGTAATATCTTTTGTTTGAATTTAGGCACCAGCGCACTGTCTTCCAGGTCAATGGCAGTGGTCCGTTCCACAGGTAAATACAGTTCATAGTTGCAGCATTTTACTGTTAGGAAGCACTTAAAATTACTGACTTAGTAATTCTGGGTGGAGACTGTCGGTTTTGTGATTTCTGTAGCAGAGGAGCTTAATGTGGAAATCTTGCCAGTTGACAAACTTTGAATAGTTTGAGGCTAAAAGCCTCAAAGCAAAGACAACTGTAAAATAAGCTTTGGTGTTTATAGTGCATAAATAATGTAATTTAGGAAATTAATGTGTTTTATTTCAGTCTCCTGTCTCTTCACCTCCAGTCTTGTATCTACAACCGTCTGAAGTCATTTATCAGCCAATAGGGATTCCACAGGAAAATGGATGTGTACCTCCTCCTCTCCTGGTGGAAGCTGCAGTTCCTGAGGTATATTTATGAAAAAAAAATTACTTACACTTGAAGTGTTTATCTACAATTGAAAAATACTATGTTTTAGTTTAAGCACAGGCAGTTCAGAGCACTTATATCAATTGTTCCGTGTACCTACCCCCACACCGCTGCTGCTGCTATTAGATCATTTCAGTTGTCCTCAAGCTAGAGTATCTCTTGCAGTTTTCTAGGAGGATGCTTTGATTCTGAAATATTTTATAAGATCACAAGTAGTGTGATAGAGAGCCGTATAAAGACTAGTCAGTTTGATTTTTTTGAAAATAACATTTGAATAAAACGAGAGTCAGCCTCTTCAGAACGCTGGATTAGTCTGCCCAAGCCATAACAGTTCCCAGAGGCACATATTTTTTCTGTGTGAGTAGAAGCTGGTTTCTAAATATTCTGAAGGTCAGAATGAGTTAAGAGTAGTTGAATGACTGAATATGTTTTTGTTTACAATATTTTTTTTTGCTTCTCTATCAATGGCATTTCTAATGTTTCTTAAGAGATTCTTAGTGTGTATGGTATGATGATTTCTTTATAATTTGATATTGAAGATGACCGTAAATAACTGGCTACAGAAAAACTTACTATAAAGTTGATTAGAGCTGGGTGAAATGGATTTATAGAGAAGTGTGCCACTACTGTCAAGGAAAGTGCTTTTTGGCAGGAATTTACCAAGATTTGATACAGTGGGGAGAATATAGATTTAAATATTGAAATGTTGTGTTTTAAAAAGTCAGTAGTTTAGGTGAAAGTAGCCCCCAGCTTGAAGGTTTAAGGAATTCTAAATTTATGGTATGTTTTTGCAGGATGAAACAAGCTTTTTGGTTCACTTTTTGTGTTTGGTTTTTTTTTTATAGCAGCTGTATGCTGATCATGGAGTTCAAACAGTGCATCACCAGCCTTACACCCAGAGTGCCATAGCCATGCCTGCACCTGTGAGTATCGAACTAAGGTTGTTAACATAAGCACTGTGGTCTTACTGTTGCCTTTCTTGAAGGGGGATGGTAAGAGAAGAGGGGCAGGGATGAAAAAGTCTTCCTTATTTGTCAATTCATTAATAAAAAAGAGAGAGATTACAGAGAAACTGAGAATTTTTTCTTCACTTGAGGCTTTGTTACAGAGGACATAAGTATTACTTGTTTTGGAACTATTTGGGGAAACTAAAAAACATATTAAAAAGAGTAGTTGATTGTGAAACTTGAGATTCAAAGAAAACTGCTAAGTAGAAAAGTATTTTGAGAGAAAACAATGAACCCTGTTCAGTTGTTTGAAGTGATGGTTAGAAGTCCTTGTGTCTCTGGATCTTGAGAGGCTGAGTTCATGACTGGCAGCCTCAGATAAGCACCTCATGTTGTGGCAAGGTGGGGTTCTGGAAGACAGAGCATGAAAAACTGTCCCGGTTGGCCCACCTGTGAGTGTTTTTCTATGCAGTCCTGATTTTGGACGGCCGTTTGAAAATGTGATTCTTCCATGTCACCTGATGCAAGTTGGTTGGGGTTATTTGGGTCCCAGATTAAGGTCATTTTGCCTAAATTGCTAAGGTTTTCAGCACAAGATATGAAAAAAAAAGTCTAACCTAGATTTGGCTTAGATTTGCCTGATAACAAAGAACTAAAGGTATCGGTGTTTTTACTTGATACTACAGCGCTTATTCTTCTGTAAAAGATGCCTACTCAACTACAAACAACAGACTAAATATGAAGGAACCAAAGCATGTTATAGGCTCTTTTATATGTGATTTTCATTTATTTTACATTTCTTCTAAGAGAAGACTTTTTTTCCCACTGTTATGTAACAGTATCTACTAAATATTTCCTGTAGAGGGGGCTGTAACATTAAGTGTTGTCTTGGAATAAAATGCAATTACTCCAATAACAAAAAAAGAGAAGCTGAATATGTATTTGAGAATACTAATCCTGAGTGATTCATATTTTCAAGAAATACTTAAAAGGGAGTTGGTATAACACAGTGTTTTACCGCACAGCATGATCAGCACAAAAGATTCAAATGCCAAAATACTCCACCAAATTTTCACTAGATTTATTCAAATAGAGAAGGTTATAAAGGATTAGTAGAGATGACCAACAGATGAACAGCAATAGCATTTAAAGGTAATGCATCTAATCCATTACTAGGTGAAAATAAGTATAGTGATTAGGAAAGGTGCATCACCAATTGCCCTGTTAATTCGTGACCATCATCCAGATCCACAGTGACTGGGGAGCCCCAGTTGCAGTGAGGATTTGGAGAGCCTGTCCCGGCAATTGGGACGTCCTGCGCAGTGCATCCACTGCGCAAGAGGGTCCATGCTTTTATAGTGCTAAATAAACACCTTTCTTTCTTTATTCCAAAATTCGGGATCATCTGGTTTCAGTGACCCTGTTGGCCCCCCCTCTAGAGCTTGGCCAGAGCTCAAACGACGAAAACAAGGGAGTTGCTGTGATGTAACGCTTGTCTCTTGCATATCTTCTGGTTTTTCATCCACAAGGCCAAGGAGTTGTTACTTATTCTTATCGTGTACTTTCTCACACTCACTTGTGTTAACAGTGCAGATTTAAACTTGAGGAAACTGAGTGTGAGATTGCTAATCCTGTCCATTCCTTCACTGTATTTCTTGCTCATTCTTAACAATTTTCTCAGAAGTCTTCTGTTTTACTCATAATTGACACTCTCCTCTGTTCAGGTCTCAGGTAGATTCACAGATGTAGTTAAACCCTTACAAAGACTTACTGAATTCTGATAATTTTATTCATTACAAGATGATGCAGCGTAATTTTTGACTGGTTTTAGTTTTTATTAATTTAGTTAGCTTTGTTCAGTAGTAACTAGTAGTTCTGGAACAGAATTCTTCCTTTTCACATTTCACCTTACCTTTTCCACATACCCACTTGAATTTTGCATATATTCCACATGTAATTAATACAATCCACTTGTATTCTGTCTGTCATTGTGGCTGAGCACTCAACAATGATTAGAAAAAAAAAAAAGCAAATGTTGACAGCAAAGTGCTATGCATTAAGTAGGTGGTTGTGTCATTACCACCTGCTCCCCAGCTGCATAAAAATACTGCCTGCTGGCTGGAGTCTTGCTAAAATATTCCAACTACTGTTTCTGCTGCTTGAAAATCACCAAATAGTGGCCATGGAAGAGAGAGCAGGTGCCTAAAATAAGGTCCTTACCTTAAAAGTAGTTTGCTAATTGCCTCTCCTGTATTAGGAATTGCATTAAGAATAAACATATGATTTAAGCCATATGGTGAGAGTAAGATGAGTACAGCCAGTATCCAGATATTTTTGACAGTTCTAGGCTTCTTGCAGCTTTCAAGTCCAGCTTAAAACACAGCATGCATTGCAGTCATATTTTGATGAAGTCACAAGGGTGAGCAAATAAAATAAGTCTTTATTGATGAAGAAAATCACAGATTTCTAAGCCAGTGTTTCCATTGCTGTTGTGGGTGTATAAAAAGAGAACTCAGTTCATTAATCAGGTAAACCATTTAGTAGTTAACTAAACTCCAGTTCTGGCAGTTCTCTAATTCATTTTTCATTCTCTCTGTTTGACCACCTCAATAGCACTTTGTTGCTATAACTTCTAGTATATAATTTAAAATAGTTTTAAATGAAAATTAGAAGAAAACATTCCCCAATTTCCAACTATAATTTATTTTTAGATACAAATTTGGTATTTAAGATCAGGTTTGAATCAAAATTACTAATCCTCTCCCCTGGATCACGTGTTTACTAGTGATCCTTTGTATTTACTTAAAGATGTACTTAAAGATTTACTTTTGGGGGTTATAGCATCTTTTGTTAATGAGTATGTGGAAGTCATTTCATTTTCATATTGAGCCATTTGAGCAACTCTAGTCTACCTATACTGATTGTCTTGTCCAGTCCTTCCCATGTGGCTGAGATCCATCATCAACATTCCAGCTGGCAGCTGCCTGTTGTGAAACTTGGAGTCAGTTGTTTTATTACAATGCTTGCTATTTACAAATTGGTAAATAATAAAACATGCTCAGATAGAATTTAGCATAGTCTGCAATATTACTTAGCTACTTCCTTCATGTTTGTAAATTTCCTAGCAATTCTATTATGTAAAACAAACTTTATATAATCCATGTCATTCACTCCTGGGATAATCATGTTGTGGAAAAACAGCAGAAATGGGAGGAATAGAAAAATACTGTTTCCCAAAATTCAGCTTACAATCGTGACATAAATGAAACAGTCTTGAGGTAAGAGGCTACTTGTGGGAACAGAGTGTAATTGCCATGGGCAAAGCCGACTCTGGCCTAACAGGATGTACAACATCCTTGAAATGGGGAACATAGTGGCGTGGAGGTACCACGGCTCATCCTTTTTACCAAGACTGGCAAAGGTAATCACATAGCTGCTATCAAAGAAGATGAATCGCAACTGCTATCTCAGCGGTGATGTTGAAATCGTGTCCTGTAGCTGAGTTTGCTCATTATAATGTCATTATAATACCAAAACACACATCTGTCCCAGAAACTATTAATTTCTTTACTGACAACTTAACATTCTCCTTTTCTCTTTTTCCCTATTTTGTGTGATTTACAGTTCATGGAGTTATATTCTGGCAAGTGCTTAACTGTGTTTTTTATTGTGAAAAATGTGCTGCTTTTAGTTGCTTACACTTCTTTTAAAAATTAGTGTTTTAATAAAATGGAGCTGTACAAGAATACATGTTTTCCACACATGTCAGTTTCTTATTTGCTAGCCTTTAAACAGCCCAATGATTTGTAGCAGGCATTTGCTCTTGGTTAAGGCGGGACTTCTTGTCTGTGCATGTCTATGTGACTTATCTCCAGATGTGCCTTTTAAAAAATAGAAGTTTGCCAGTGTGAAACTGAGTGTTGTTCTTTGCTCTTCTGTTGGGAACAGGCAGTAGAGAGGAGAAAACGTGTTTGTGTCCTCTGTATTTTAATAGGGTTCAAAATTAAAGAAAGAGTAAAAGAAATAGATTGGGACTGAAGTCCTGTAAGGTTGATGTAATGAAAGCTAAAGTGGGCAGGGAGACTGACACTAGATGGCCGTGGAACCTAGAGATTTAGGAAAGCAATGCACGACTTGATGTGAAGCTCATAGATATTGATGTTAGAGAGCCAGAAGGGAGGGTAAAAAAATCAGTATGTTTAACAAAACAAACAAACAAAAAAAAACAGTTAAAGTGCTGAAAAGGCCTGCCCTAAGCAAATAGGTTAGAAAACAAAGGTAGTTTGAATCTGTCATATGGCATAGTAGGAATGGGAAGAAAGGATTCAGATTGGTTAAGTAGAGAGATAGGAGTTCCACAAATGGGATACAGAGCAGCTGGGATACAAAAGGAGACTATAAGGGATTTTGATCTTATGAAGAATAAACAGAATAGTAGAAGTATTCTAAAAACTCTTCTTGCCAGCACCTAAAATAATAGCCCTGTTTTCTGGATCTTGTCATCCTTTTGTGAGCAGCTAGTGGTATCCACTGACAAGTTACTTAATCATGGTCCATTGCCTATTTATTAGTTTACAAATATGACATCTATCAGTTATTCAGCTCTAGTTTTAAAAATCTGAGTTTTAGCTACTGAAGAAATACTGTAAGCATTGGTATAAATTCCTATAATAACACATTACTCTGATCTACATTACAGAGAATGAAAAAGTAAAAAAATAGAATTGGTTAAATAGTTGTGTACAGTAACATATTATAACAATAAAGTTTCCCTATCTGATTGGAAGGAGGATGCAATTGCTTTAATAGCTTGACATACTTTACTAAGGCTGTGTGATGAATGAATAACTTTGATTTTTTTTTTTTTTTTTTTTTTTTAAAGTAAATTCTTTCTGAACTCATTTTAAGATTCCATACTTGTAAATAAAGGAAGATATTTCTTGCTACTATTGATTTCACCTGTGTATGTCATGGAAATCTGATTTTGCTGTTTGAACTGTCTGTCTAGCTGATGCAATGTCAAAATGGACTGTAACTTTCCACTGAAGCATTATTATAGGAAATGGGATGCACTTTGAAATAGAGGAAACAACATAACATTTTTCTCTCTTTAGGAATCAAGGTCGCATTCGGTGAGAAGAAATTTTTTACAACACTCATCTGTGAGTCTGAAACCTCGATATACATGAAGTTCCCATTTTCATCCTAGAGAAGATTCCAGAATGGAAGATAAAATTCTGATACCACCTTTTGCAGATTCTGTAAAACAGATTTTTAGCTATCTGCTTTGCTAACATACCTAGCACATGGAGGATATGTTCTTTTTAACTTCTAACATTTGCCTGAAAAATGCCTAAGTTAAAATACCACTCCTTTTTCTAAAGAAATAAAATAAAATTTTGTGGTTTGGATAGGTAGAAACACATGAAACCATTTTATCCTGCATTTCCTTTCTTAATAAAAATACTGTTACAGGACAAAATTGTGATTTCTGATACATAACCTACTGTATAAACTTTGGTTACTAACATAGATTGGAAACCAGCATACTTTTATTAAAGGGAAAATTTAGCATTTAATTTCTGGATTACATAAACTTAAAAGATCTGTTAACTACAAATTAAAAGTTGTTGTCTTACATACTGACAGCATTCATGTGCTGTGTTTTAAAATCTGCTTATTTAAATCTATGTGCTTTTTGTTTCAATTCCAGTAGAGGTTGTCTACTGTTTTTTTTTTTTTTTTTGCAGTCAATATTCTCTACTTTTATAAAATGTTTTACTTATGTGTCATTTTAGTGCTTGGGAATATGTTTTTAAAACAGAATTTGGACCACTAGTTTAATAATTCCTTATCCTCATGTGAGGCTGGCATTTTTCTTGCATATGGTAAGCAATAAATTTGATTTTATGGTATGTTTTTAGCAATAGAAAAAGGAGAGAACTGACTTTTTACCATTACAAGACCATTGAGGACTTCTTGCTTCTTTGACTCTTTTGTTGTCTGTGCAAAATTTAGGAACTCCTTGGCAGTATCACGAGTTGAGATGGAATACTACTTTCTCCTCAACTGCAGGAATATGTTTTCCTTTTTTTCCCTTCTCTCATCTCAACTAGGATTCCATCTGTGTTTTGTAAAAGTCAGATTCCTCAAAGATTAACATACAGCCTGTGTAGTTAATAGGAGTGCAAGCTTTGGCTTACTGCTTATGTAGCACTGAGGTCTTTATGTGTGTAAAATGTTCTTGAGCCTTTCAATTTTTTTATATCTTCTGGCGTTTTTTTCTTTTAATCATTGAGGGAGTAGGCATTATAGTGAGTAAATTGTCCATGTGTAGGATGTAAATGTATTTAAAGGTTCTAGCAATCAATAGCATCTTTCCTATTGTGCAGGCAGAGAGCTGGAGTCTGGTTCTGTTCTTACCCTGTTTTAAAATTGTTGTGAAAGGAGATGCCACGTACTATGACCGTCTTGGTTGCAAGTTTCCTCAGGTGACTTTACACCTCTTGCTAGGTAAAAGAACATACACAAGTATAATTCAATAGTCTGTGTTTTTAAAAACTTGTTACCATAGCAGCTGTGGGGGATTGTTTTACCAATAAGTATCAAAAAAAGATAGACTGTTTGTTGGATATGTGGGGATCTCAGCCTGTTTTTGAGGGGGGGAATACTCATCTGCTGTAGATTGTCATGTTTCTTAGCCAGTCCGGATCACTAAAAACATGTGTCCAGTTGTTCTATTTGATTTTTATATTTTAGAATTCATCAGTATAAATATGTTACAGAAATCTTGGCACATGGTAACAAAAATTCATTTCTATGGAAGAATTATTATGTAAGAATTTTTTTTAATTAAGTCATATCTCTGAAGGTGCCGAAGAAAGGTTGTGTGTTCTGATAGAGCCTTATTTCTTGTATCGTTAAACAAATACACATTTGACCCAGGATTCAGAAAATTTAGTCCCAAGTCCTTGTCTTTAGAAATCACAGATTGTTTACCAAACATGACTTCCCTGTTTTTAAAATGCTTTGGAGATCCAAGAAGTAAATTTTGCAATGAGTACTATATTAAAAAAAAAAAAAATGCTTACAGGAAAATCTTTTGACCTAATTGCTTGAAAGTGTGCAAATACTGTGCATTTACGTATCATCAGATTGTGGCTCTAGTCCAGATACTCAATGTAGTTTATTTTCCATTAATTGATACAGATATTAGATTGTTGATAATTAATTGATCACATGGCCTTTGCTTCAAAGCACATTTACTTTGTTTTCACTTGCGCGTGAACGTGATCATTTGGAAGGATATTGAGTGTTAGGCACAGAATTATACCTGCAGTGTTCTACTGTGGGGCCTGTAACATCAGTCTGGAGGTGCTGTTGGTTATGATTGTATCACCAGATCATAAGAATGCTCCGTTTTGATTTGAGAAACCTAGAAGAGACCAAGACAAAGCTCTGAATGTTGACTTTTGTCCAGGAACCGTAGGTCACTGTTGAAGTACTGAGGGCTCTCCATTGATACTGTGGTTCATCTTTCTTCAAAATGCTTGCTAAGGATGATGGCATAACATCAATCAGTAGTAACTGAACCTTTAAGCTTCCAGTAGTTGAATCCTTCCATACACACAATTGAGGCACAGTAACTGACTTCTGTAGTTTCGTTACAGGGATACACAAATTATATACACTGAGAAAGAACTACGTAGATTTCCTCAGGTGGTGCCTAAAATTGCATTATCTTAGTGTTCTAGCATTCATGACTTTTTTAATCTCTTAAACTACACAGTATTCTCCTGACACTTAAAATTTCCATAATGTGGAAATTCCTATGCTTTTATACAGAAGTCATTTTAGTTAACTGCAGCTATTAAGATCGTGATCCCTCACTGATTTTGGAGGCTGGAGAAGGGTATCATTCTCTTTGGTCTTCTGCGGCTTCCCATTGATAGTTGTAAGGCTTTACGCACGTGCTAGGAGGGAACACATCAGGTTAGGACTGTGCCCTGTGGAGGTTCAGTAGCTAACGGCAAATAATCGTCTTTGTGCACTACTTGTCACATTCACGTATTGGCAAACTAAATTAATTTTCTGGCTTCCACTCTCTAGAATTTAGATACCCTGCTGGTATCTTTTGTTTTCTACTGAGCTAGCTGTTAACAGTATTTCTAGCAACCATGTCTATTTAGTGTTCTGTTTATATGGCAAAATGCAAGTTATAACATTCTTTGTTAGATAACACTGGATAAAAACATGCAGACAGTCAGAAAAGTTACCGAAAAAGTTACCTCTCTCCTGTATTTTTCTGTTTGATCAAGGACTATTTACTTGCATTAAGTACAATTCTCTAGTTTGCGAACGGTTTTTTATTTGCTGCTGCTTCTGATCTTAAGCATCAGAAATCCATTCACCATCCCTGAAAAACTGTTTACATTTTTCATATTAAATTGGCAGTTCTTTGTATTCTGAAATTCATTTTTCAAAATAGCTGTTATTAAGTCAATGAGGAAACTGCATTCCAGTGGTAACTGAGCAAAAAATAGCAGAACACATGGCTCTCTTGAAATGTTTTTCTGTGTTTAACATGGTTCTAAAATGTGAGTTGTATGGTTGTAAAATAGTTCTTTAACAGTAAAAATTACAGTAAAATAGGCTTGTGTCTTTGTAACATTGAAGTACTACAGTAGTTTCAATTCACCTGGTATAAGAGTTTCTCATGTTTCCTATTCAAGTAAAAAATACACAGTTTAAACCAATATTTTAGGGATATAAAATAGAATGCCAGTGTTTTGATACATGTGTGCAGTCCTGTATGCTAATCCTTATAAGCTGTTACGCAAAAAATCCAAATAGAAATATAGAAAGCAGAACAGTAATATGTAGCTCTCACTTTAACAATTTTAATAATGTAGCTAAGGTGTAATGGGAACGTGTAGGTCTTGTAAGGCCTTCTTAGACTTCTTGAGTCACAAAAAATTTAGAGGCATTGAAACTGTAATTTTGAGGGTCTCACATAGTCATTTTTTACCTCTCTCAGTGGAGCTGCAGTCTACATAAGTGTGTACATTAAGTTAAACAAAATACTGTTCATAATATTTCCAGTTTATTTTAATCGGATAAAGTAGAACATCCAGTTTGATTCTAGAATGAATTATTTTAGTTGATCACATGGCTGTGTTGTTTGATACTGTATTGCAGATACAGATAATCTAGTTACTGCAGCCTTGATAAGCGAGAAACTGTGGATGTGCGTAGATAAAAGCTTAATAAATTTGTAGATCTCATTTTAGAGCACTATTAGCAGTTTTATGAATCAAAACCTCTTTCTGTTGAAACTACTTGTAATACAGCAATAGTAAACAAGTTTCTGTAGTTTGTAACTTCTAGTAAAGTTTGTAACTAAAAGTTTAATTCAAATTGGTCCCTATGTACTGTTTGGATTGTAACTTTTTTGTTTATTTGTAGTATCCGTAAGTAGTTTAAATATGTGTTTAGAAAAATATGAAAAATGGAACTGATGAACTTTTAGCATTAGACTATGCTTTTGCAGTCATTAAAACTAGCTACTGTTGTCATCTCTCTGTTAGATATTTTTAGAAGTTGCTAAACCAAGGAGCCTTCAGAATGGAACACTGCTACTTTCTTAAAAATCTTTAAGTTATGGACAAAACAGTTTTAATCAAATTATTCTACAGAAAAAAAAAAAGAGCTAAATATCAGTGTTTTGTTTTAGTTAAAGTAGTAGATCTTGGGGATGGGGATGTGAAAAATATTTGACAGTGGAAATACAGAATTTTTCTGCTGGAATTTTTTTTTTTCTGTCATCCTGTCCAAAGCAAAAACTTTACATTTGCCTTGAGTCATAAAACAAAGGAAATAAGCCTAAAGAGAAGTTCGGAGAGGAACTGTGAAGTTCAAAAGTGTTGCAATTTGAGATGATTAATATTTGGGGATTTTGTAATGCATTGTTTCTGAGTTCTGTAGCTGTTCAGATAGCCTCAGGTTCTGGAAAAACATGACTTATTTAAATTGTGTATTTAATTTGGCCCCTTGTATGTTACTAACGTCTGTCCTCTGTTAAAAACATTCTGTGTCAATGATGACTGATCTATAGCTGATGAAAATGCTGATTTTTAAAATTATTATTTTTGAATGGTGCTCTTCTATGCCTTTAAGCTGTGAACATGGGTGGTTATGACCCCAAATGGGAAACATATTTGGTGCAAATATTACTTTACATTTTTACTTTGTCAGAGGAACTAAGGGTTATCTCTTCTGTTTCTTGTTAGTTGAGTCAGTTTTGGTCCTAGTGAAATCTTTATAAATAGCAATAATTTATTCTTTAGGTAATTGGTACAGTTTTAAGGTATTTGTATTTCTGATGCTCACTACTCTTTAACCTTGAGAATAGGAATGGATCTTTAAAGGCTGTGCAGCTTGTAATAGTGAATTTATTCCAGGTAAGCTCATCAGTTAAAATGTTTTGAGTGAATAACCTTCTCACAGATGTGAGGTTTTTGTCCCAGTGGTGGCCTGACAGCCTGGAAAGTGTGAAATGTTCTCCTCTCAGAAGCTTCAGCCGGTTCTAAATCATGGGATTGAGCAGGAGTCGTTTGTCATGATTGTGATACTGCTTACAAATTTTATAGCCCTTCTTACGAAGTCCTTGATATATGTTTTAAAATAAAATACTACTGCTTTTCAAGCTTTTTGCAGTTAACATAGCATTAAAGCAGTATGATTCCTTTTCCTTTTGTCATAGTAGCCCACACCCTAATTGGAAAGAAAGATGTCATTAGGGAAACATTTGCAATGGATCCTGATATAGCTGTGTTTCTGAATTGCAGATTCTTTCTTGAGTTTCAGTATCTATTAAAAATCAAAATGCTTGTAAGACAATTTCCCTGAACTTTAATTTTTTTTTTTAGCTTTTATTTTGACATTATGCATACATAGACAAGGAAAATACTCTGTTTACCTGTACCGTTTTCATAGTTTTTCTTATTTTCATTGTTTTCATTAACGAGAAGCCCAGATGACTTGAAAAAATACTACTGTCAAGTACTATCTCCTATTCTTGATCTTTTAAGATACTGGAGGAGGCACAGTTCAAATTGTATTTTATTAAATTATTTATTCAGGTCGTAATTGATTTTGGAGAAGAGAAGGCATTCTTGTATTGAAGTTGTTTTATCGCAGATGTTCCAAGAACAAACTTTCTAATTGTAGCAAGCAAAATTTCATCAAAAAGGGGTGCCAGCACCACTTTTATTTGACACCAGCGCTGTAGACAGAGTGCCTGCCTTGGACATCAATAGTGTTCATAGTGAGCAGCTATGACTTCATAGAGTCAGGAAAAGAGGGACATCTGTTTCAAAACATCAATTTGAAGCATCAGATGATGTTCTTAACATTCAGTAAGTTTAGTAATGTAACAAAAAAGACAAAAATTACTCCCACACAAATGTTCTCAAACCTCCCATGACACTGAAAACAGAGAGCAAAGTATGTCATGAGCAAGGGACAGGAATAACCCTGAGGTATGGGTAGACAGCAAGGCTGCTTGTCTCACTTTCTGGTCAAAATTACTGTGCGGAAGTGCTGCTGCTTCTCATCCTGTGCTATTAGAAGACAATCAATAGTCCAGCATTGGACCCACGTTCCTGTTGGTGTGCTGCTCTTCTGCTATCTTTGTATCATTTTTTCCATTTAATCAGAATAAAAACTGTAGGGGAATCCTGGAAGCCTTCCACAGGAGCATAATTCCTTTGGATTATCTGGTCCATTGTTTGGCTATCTTTGTTAGGCTTTTCAGAAGTCTGAAAGTGATACTTCGCTTCAATGCATGCATCGCGTGCTCTTTCAGAGGGGGTTGCTGTGTCTACCACACCTCAGTGAATCACAGTGTAGTTCAGTGTAGTTTCAGGGGTCTATTCTCTGATACTAGTTCCTGGAGCCTTTGCATTTTAAGTCACTGAACATGGACTGGTTTGTAGGTTATATCCACTTTGCAACAGGTACTATAGCTATTCAGGCAGCTCCTTAAGCAGCTCTTGAGCCCAGGAGTCTTACGATCCTGTTCCTCTGAGTCATTCAAGGTGCTTTGGTGCAGTTTTGAACTCGCATATGAGGGATACTGCCAGTTCTTCATTGGTTTTGTTTTCTTTATTTGTTTTTGTTTTCTCATGTCAGCACATGTGGTATCTTTGATTTCACTGGTTCAGTCTAGTGCCTTTCGAGTCAAGTCTGCAGTGGCAACTTTTGACTGACTGACTGTTGTTTTTATCTGTAACAGTGTTTCTGTGTTGGTAGCATAAGTGTTTGTTTATACTGTGAAAAATCCTTGTAGAGGGTTGAAGTATTGTTTAAGCCTTGTAACGAAGAGTTCAAAATACAGTATTCTGGCCTCCTGAAAAATGTAGCTAGCTTTAGTTAAATAAAAACAAAAAAAAAGCAACCAGCTGACAACTGGACTAGTGCTGCAAAAAGCTGCTTTACTTGCAGCTCTCCTAGTCATGCCATGGCTTTATACAAGTGGTTGCAGTGGATGTTAAGAACTGTGTGGAATGAAGCAGCAGGATTCTCAAGGGTGAGTGGACAGTTTACTTCTATGTCTGGTATAGCAACAATTCAAGGATGACCTTTACTGAAAAAAAACCCCAGTGTTTGGGAGCCATTTCTGTGTAAGTAGACATGCAGGAAGCCAAAGAATTGTAATTCTTTGGTATGTTTTCCTAGGTTTTAATTCAAGAAGACAACACTGAGGGATTTCCTCTTTGTTTCAGCACCTGGGAGGTTATTTTAAAGTCTCTGCAATAATTACAACTTCAGTCCTAGGCTCTGTACTCACTGATTTTTTTTTTTTTTTTAAATTCTTCCAAAATTAAGTAACTTTAAACTGTAATGTGGATTTCAAAGGGGATCTAGTCTGCAGACATCATTCCTGGTAAGCTACTTAAATAAAAGTTAGCTCACTTTGCTTGCAGTAGAACAGGAAGAAAACCACAAATGGTTAATGCCTCACTTGTAATGATTCATTATAGAAAATGTGGGCATTTTTAGAAGATTAATATTTTTCAGTGAAAAAAATGTAAAAAGCTTTTTGAATTAAAGTATTTGATTACTTTCATCCAAAACTGTATTATGAATCTCTGATTTTCTCTAGATGACTCTTAATTTCTCTAGATGCAGTCTAAAAGTAAAAAGGTAAATTGTCTAAGCACCCATCCCAGCAGTAACAGGGCCTTAGAAAAATCAGTCACTGTTCCTTTTTTTCCCCCTGCATCAGATGTAATACAGTTGTGAGTGGCTGGCAGTAGTTAATATAAGAGTAATGAGTCCTTAAGATGATACTAAATTTTCAGGTCTTAAAGAAAAATATACTTAGGAAAGAGTGTTGAAAGTCTGTGGCTGTCCCAACTGAAGTCAGCATGAGAGAGGAGAAGAGGATTTCAGTTGTTCAATACCCGTGGAAAATGGGGAACAAAGTCTTGTAACTATATTTGTATGTAACATAGAAAAAGGCTTTCTGATTTGAAATGAGGGATATTTCAGTGTCATTTTTTGGTGTTTATCAAAACCAATTATGTAAGTTAATTTTAGCGATGTAGATGCTTATTAATTTTTTTTACAAGAAATGTCTTTGCTGCATGTTTTTACATTATTACAATATATTACAGTATGTTCATGTTTTGTTGGGGTATTTTTTCCCCTCTGGAAGAAAGTTCCAGTGGAAAGGAAATAAGAACAAAACTTTGAAATCTAAAATAAGGACTAAACTGCTTTTCATTTACTTTTCTGCCCTTTGAGATGCCAGAAGCAATTTCCTCTTAAAGCTGACTTCCTTTCTGGAAGTGATTTTCGTCTCCAACCATGTTGAGGCTCTTTTCTCATTCCTTCATTCTGACTAACTTGCTTTTTTCCCCTCTGACTTGCTACTGCAGTTGAGTAGAACCTCTGGAGGTAAGTAATTGCAGACAAGTTTCTCTCTAACTTTCTTTTTCAGTTCTTCTTCCCCCCCAGCGCCCCCCCTCACCCAGTCAGTCTAGAAGGACAAACAAAGCACTATTGGTGTCCTCTGCAAGAGAGCACTGATAGGGGGCTGGCTGTAAATTGACGTGGCATGGAAAATCTCTGCTAGTTTGTAGCAGCTCTAGCATTGCTATGAAATCAAGCCTACTCTTGCCAAGTTTGTAGCTTGAAATTGTCACAGGCTTACTGTTTCTCTATAAAAAAATGAATGGAAAGTACCTTTGCTTTTTTATTTGGGAACTGGACGTTTTCTATATTTGGATTTACGGCTAACAGAAAACAAAATCGAAGGGAATTGGCTACTTTTTTGGTTTTTTTTGTTTGGTTGGTTTTGTTTTTGTGGGGTTTTTGTTTTGTTTTTTTTTTTTTTCCCCTGTAGTGAGAGCGACATATTGCTGCTCCCCCCCACCTTTTCCTGCGATTTAATCATTTGCAGATCTTGCCATGGGGTGCGGACTGAGAAAGCTGGAAGACCCAGATGATAGCAGCCCTGGAAAAATCTTTTCTACATTGAAGAGACCACAAGTTGAAACAAAGACGGATTCTGCTTATGAATATGTATTGCTGGATTTTACTTTAGAAGGTATCTTTTCATGTTATATTTTACTGTTCTGAGAAAGCAAGGAATAGGATTTAACTTCGCTCTGTCTTGTTTGACTTACAGTAAATCTTAGATGCTTTTATCAAAGCTAGCCAAAACATAAGACTTTTATTTTGAAACAAAAGTCATGACGAAGGTTCTCACATAGATAAAATTACAATGGAAACTACTGAAGTATTTTTAACAACCAAACCCTCCAAATTACACAACTGTCCTGTTAAGGAAGCTGGCTTAAAAACTGTTAGAGATTTTCCTAGTTTCCTGTGAGTCAGATACTGCCATGCGTACTCACTTTGAATAATGGTTGTCTGAATTCACTGTGACCGTTTGGAAAATACACTCTGCCTGAGCATTAATTGAATGAGAATTTTTTAAAATGTGTTCAACTTCCGAAAACAGACTGTCATTGTCCTTGTTACTTTATGCAGAAGTGAGTCTGTTTATTAGTTGTATACGAGGAGCAGCTTCCTCTCTTAAGCTCACGCCAGTCTCTTAGTAGCTATTTTAGTAAGAGTCTTAGTTTCATCTTACTATTTTTTCCAAATGCTTTACTTGTAGCTATTCAATAGTCTTTTGAAATCATGACCGAAAAGAAAAGAAACAGAATTTGTATGCGTAGCTATGGGCAGACAGTGCTCTGTGGGATACTTCCTTCCCGAGGGTGTCCCGTCTCTAACAGAGCAACTCCCTGTTCCACAAAGTTGAAAACATAAACAACCCCAGATGGCTGCCCTCTGAGAAGAGACAGCTCAGTTTTGCAGTCACTTTGTAGTAACTTGCACTTTATAACAACCCAATCTACTGGAAATTCTTAATAACAAGGATTTGAAGTAAATGTAATTGCTAGAAGGGTTTGGTAGAGGGAGAAAGTGTAAGTACATGTCTTGTTACATTTTCAGGAACTTTTTCATAAACAAAACTTGGCCTCTGCGTAGTTTTAACTCTAAATTAAAGGATTGTAGTAATATTTTTTTTTTAAATATCAGTTTGTTAATTGAAAAACTGCAAGATACTAATATAAGCCACATTCTACAAAGTTATAAGACTTGACATCCAACTATATTTGTTCTGTTTACACAAACGGAGTTTCTCATTGGCTTGTTCTTTGTGAAGAAACAAAACTTTGTGTTGAGTAAGTAGTAATGATAACATAATGGAAATAAAACTAGGCTGCCTGATGTATACATGAATTGCCTACTAATCTCCTGATAATAGAAAGGCTAATAAAACTTTTTTTTTTTTGAGACTGAGTAGCATTTACTATTCTTAAATGGTCTGTGTTCCTGACAGTTTTGCTGTGTTTTAAAGTAATAAGTTTCTGGAAGTGTTGTGTAAATGATTAGTTGTAAAGATGGTTGTGACTTAAGAAAAAGCACATCAAACAAGTGCAAATAAAGGTGCATCTCTATTATTTTAATAACCTACCAGTACAGCATTAAAGAAGCATTTTCTCATCTTTATCTGGTGCTCAAAAGTGCTTAGCTTCAGTGACTTGCTCTGGAATTATGAATGCTAAATAACAGTGAGATCAGTTTCAGAAAGCTGCCTAAATATTTTCAGTTTCTAACTGTAACGAAGTGGATTTGTAAACGCAGGTGTCTTTCTGTTGAATGGTTCTAGCTGTGTGTGTATCTGACCTTAAAATATTTTTTTGTTTGGGATCTCTACTTTTTAGAGCCAAGATAATGAATACAGGAAAAAAAAAAGGTGTATATACTGTCCTGGAGGCATTTCTGAATTCTGTTTGCTTATGAAACATAGGGATTGGCTGAAGTACTGTGGGGAGTATGTTGGGCTCTTTTTTTTTTTTTTTTTTTTTTTTTTTTTTTTCTTCTACCCCAATCAGCTCACTCACATACTTGTTGCTACTTGAATATCCTTTGGCTAAAGGAAACCATAGAAAGAGCCTTTTATCACTTTAGACCAAAATCAGTTTTCACTCTGCTGTCAAATTGTGTTATGTCTTCATGGCACTGTGTCTGCTGACTTCCAAAGCAAAATCTTCCCCAACATCTGAGATTTCTGTTTGCCTGAGTGACTTTTTACCACTGAATCTGGCACCAAGTAAAACAGAAAATCTGCACTTAGTATCCTTTATAAGATCCTGCAGTAAGCTATGTCCTGCATTAAAATAAAAGTACAGCAAGGATAAATGCATTATTTCAGTTTAATAACCCTTATTTTCTGCTTCATCAGGTTTATGCTATGTGAGGTCAAAATGGGCCTTCTGGGAAGACTTTCAGAAGTCCCTGATCTTCTCCCAGGCCATGATGCAGATTAGGTCAGCCATGCTGTAGTCCAAATTCATTGCCTGGAATCCATGTGCATCTTAACTTGTTATCAGCAGTGTATTGTACTTTGGCTTCTCCCCTCCTTGTCCCCAAAATACTCCCATCCCTACTGCAAAAATTAACTTTGAGTTCCATGGAGGTTCTTCCATATCAGGAGAATCTCAAACAAGAAAATTACAACTAATCTTTTATTTTGGTGGGAATGAATAGTACAAAGGAAATAGAGCAGTAGACTCTGAAGTCTGTCAAGGATTGTGAGTTCTATGGTCTCAATCATGAGGCATATCTCAGTTAAAAAAAACCAGCTGTTATTTTTTGAGGTCAGTTTAACCATAAAGTAGGGATAGTTTAAATACTTCTCCAGGAGAATGCTTATGCCTTTTCCACAACTTTTCTGTTAGGGAAAAGAAAGAATATTGATGCAAGGGTATTTCACGTCAGCCCACTAAGATGACATACTGTGAAGTTCTTGTCACGCTGAATAACAGTATGAATATATATGAAGTGGCTGTTTTGTCATCATCTTTGCTATCATGCATTTGAAGTTTACTATACAGCTAGCCAGTTAACTGCAGTTCTGTTATTTGTAAAAATATTTTGACTACCTGTTGACAGCAGATCAATAAGGAAATTCTCTTAATGAAAAATGGTTAAGGCATTTGCAAAACAGTGAAGTAATGATCACGTTGCATGCATTCCTGCTTTTCTGACTTGTGGGCTGAAGAGCATTTATTTCTTCAATACATATTTAATGTGGCTTGGACTTACTGTGAGTTGAATTATGGGATGGAGGCATTACTAAGTAGGGCAAAATATCATCCACCTATGAAAGGGAGAGCTGTGATGTACTGTCTGCTTAAAAAAAAAAAAAAGGCAAAGTAGCACAAGAAGGTGCAACAGCCCTGTCCCTATGGCTGCAAATGGCAGAGTTTACATTAATGAGTTGAATTTGATAGTTACCAACAATAAGCCATCTAAATACATTAGTGTTGCTTTTTGTTACTGTGCATCTCATGATACACATTATTCTGGTTTCTCTCGGTAGTTTTTCTGAGGCATTAAGGTTCTTAAAGTAAGAGGCAAAGTACGCCTCCATTCCTGTTTCCCATCAGTAAAGGTTGATATTTAAAAGCATTTAATTTAGTGGTGTAAAACATTATGTAGGGTTTTGTTTTGTTTTTAAAGCCCAGCATAATGTACATATATCAATATTATCCCCATTTTATAGTGCGAAAATGGTATAAAGATTGAAGTTTTACAGAACACATCACTCATGAACCAGCAGAATTCTAATTCAGTTTATTAGATAAAAATATTTCAGCAAACTAAAGATTCACGTGTCTGATTTATGATATTTTAAACCAGTAGGATAGGTAGACTTTGTGATTTGCTGTGTCTTTGATAAAAGTCTGTAAATTCCTTGCCCATCTACAATATAGGACAAGTAGGTAAGAAGATGAAGTTAACTCTAAGGAATACAGTGAGAAGTGAGACTTGGGTCATTGCATTTATCTAGTTTGGTTTTTTTTTTAATTATAGAATCAAGGGAGAATTAGTGTATTTAGTTGTTTAGGGTTTATTATATGGTTTGAAAGGGAATAAAGCAGCATGTTAAAGTGTTCATATCTCAAAAAAAAAATGATGTTGTCAGGTCCCTTAATTCAAAATGAGACAGTCCTTCATACAGATGAACACTGGTCTTAATGCACTGAAAGTGTTGCAAAGAGAGGGACCTGTCAGAACAGAGAAGTACGTCACTTGCAATAATGATCGCTCATAGAGACCATCAAATTCCAGACCAAACTGTCTTGTGCTAATATTTCATGTGTGCAAAGGATAAAAATTTTGATGACAGCAAATATATGCTGGCAAAATTACTCTTCAGTTACTCTCTGTGTAAGAGGATTGATTTCATGCTTTGTGGAGGCTCTGAGAGCTGCTGTAATTCCAGTTTGAGTTGAGTGGAACAGGAAATACTATCAGACTGTGGCAGAATGTCATCTGTTACCAATCTTCTTTTTCTCTGTGTAAAAGCTGTGGATCAGACCATTCAAAACAGGTTCTCCAAGAAGTTTTCCCTAGTTTCTGACAATAGCTGTGTAGTACCTAGCTGTTATCTGTTGATAGGAAATGCTTGAACATCTCAGAGGGATCCTGCTTAGAAATTAGTGACACCACATAGCTTGCTTAGGTGACATTACTTAGGTCTACTGGAAAAAGGAGTTGGGACTGTGTTAAAAATTCAACCTACAATCCACAGATCACTTCTAACGGGTCCAAAAAAGAAGTGTTTAAGAAGGGCAAACCAACGGAAAGTGTTGCCAAATAGATTAAAAATAATCATATTAATTTGTAAAAATACAGAGGTGGACTAGTTGAATACTGTTGAATCAGCTGTGACTCTGCTTTTTCTTGTATAAATAGAACTGTAGCTTTTTAGTAAATGCCTTTGGGGTAGATTTTGTGTGGTTTATATAAAAGGAACTCATCCAGAAGTATATGGACATACATAGTGTAATGCGTTTCTCTTCTGCTTTCAATGCTTTTAGCTTCCTCAAATCCAGAAGTTATCAAGATCAGTTCTGTGTTGGATATAGCATCTAAGGTGGAAGAATATTACAGCAAAGGATATGTTGTAGGAGCTGTTCATCCTATTATACTGCCAATTGGACGCAGAAGGAGTTTCCCTGCAAGTCACATGTATCGAGTGGTACTTTCACGATTAAAATTAAGGTAACAGTGAAATAATTAGAATACATTGGTCTCCTACTTAAGCCATTTGTAAGTGGATTGCTCAACATGCATAATTTATTATCAGCTTGAAATGAGCGGATAGAATCAAATAACTGATCCTTGTCTAGAAACGTGAGCAACTTAATAGTGTTGTTTTAATTAACACTAAGCACACAAAAGGCTAATGTTTATTTTGCCTTAGTAAATGTCCAAACAGAAATACGAATTTCCTTATCATAATTTGTGGGAAGATAAATTGTTACTGTTTAAAGTTTAATGTTTTGTTGTTGTTTTGACACTGAGGGAGAGTCAAGAGTTTGTGTTTAAGTTCCAGCTCCATAGTCTATTCCTCCTGTTCTCACTGTCTTGTAAATACCATGTGATCATAAAGATAATGCACAAAGAAATTTTATCATTAGTTCCTTTGATTGCAAAGAAGGTAACCTTTTGTTCTTAATTTGTGTAACTGGAAGAGTGCATTTCTTACTGCATTAAGGCCTGTCTTGCTTCCTTCTACTATCCTGAGTCCTAGTGCTGTAGTGCTGTGCACAAAGATTCTTTCATTCTCCTTTGGAAGACTGGAAGGGTGTGAGTTGGAAGGTGCCGCCTGCCTCTCCAGCAGTGCTTCTGTAGAGCATGGTTTGTTTGAAGGAGCTTCTTGGACACTTTGCTGAAGCAAGCATTGTCCATGGTGTTTGCTGCTCATACAATTTGCCTTCATAAATTCATCTGCAAACAAGGTGAATGCTGTCCATGTGGGCAAAGGCTTGAGAAAGAAAAGCAGAATACTTGCTCTCTGGAGCTGAGGCTTCTAAGAGCTGAAACTGCCAGTGCACAGCTCCCACACCTCACCTTTAGGCCCTTGGATAGATGAAGGACAAGAACCTGAACCTACATGTGAAACTGTAGGTTCCCAGTTTCCTATGCCACATCTACCTATGTTGGTTTTCCTGTAGGCAAATGCACTTTCTCTGGCTGCTACCTGGAAAGCAGGCTTTTGTATTTGAGTGTGTCTTATGAATGGTTCATTCTAAAGCAAAAGCTTGTGTGAAGGAAACATTGAATAAAATGTCATTATATTATTGATGATCAGAGGGCTGGAGCACCTCTCCTAGGAGGACAGCCAAAGAGAGTTGAGGTTGTTCAGCCTGGAGAAGAGAAGGCTCCAAGGAGACCTCATAGGACCTTCCAGTACCTGAAGGGGGCCTACGAGAAAACTAGGGTGGGAAGGGCTTGTAGTGATAGGACAAGGAGTAATGGCTGTAAACTGGGAGAGGGTAGGTTTAGACTAAACAAAAGGAAGAAATTCTTTACTGTGAGGGTGATGAGGCACTGGAACAGGTTGCCCAGAGAAGCTGTGTATGCCCTGTCTGTGGAAGTGTTCAAGGCCAGGCTGGCTGGGGCTTTGAGCAACCTGGTCTAGTGGACAGTGTCCCTGCCCATGGCAGGGGGGTTGTACTAGGTGATCTTTAAGGTCCCTTCCAACCCAAACCATTCTATAACTGATATACAAAACACGATGAATGCTGTTCTTTAACTTTCATTTAAAGTTAAAGCTTGTTGGATTCTCAAATCTAAGCGATGTAAACATTATCTAACCCAAAGTGATTGTTACTGCATTGTATTTCTAGTATTTGCCTGCACTGTATTTCATACAGTAGCTGCATCTCCACTTTAGTTAAAAAAACTAAACAACAGCATGTTAACCGTGTAAAAGGACTATTTCTATTCATAGTGTGTTTTCTATGAAACTGAATCTGTATGTGCTACAGTTATGGCTTAAATTTGTATTTTTTGCATTATCAGGGATTTTTAGGTTTATTTATTACAAAAGCAGGGTTGTCGGTAAAGCTCGGTTTCCAAAAGATGTCTATTAACAGTCTTCAGATTGAATTCATGTTAAATATTCATGTTCTTACCCTGACACTGTAATACACAGAACCTGCCACTTTGTGTAGGAAACAGAACAAAGCACCAAAAAAAGCTGAGTTCTAAATAAAAGTAAGAAGAAACATTGCCAGGATTTCATTCATAACTATTTCAAAATAGAAGGATTCTATATGCAAGCGTTTCCCCAAGTTAGCAGCAAACTACTGACAAAGACTGCTTTCTTTCTGTGTTCTAGCCAGAAGCACGCAGCACCCAGAGGACAAAGGCATCCCAGGCTGGTGATTGAGGAATGTCCTTTAATGTGTGAAACACTGACAAATGAGGTAGTGAAAGAACTCTTAGAAAAGGTAATGGAAGGTTTTTTCCAATTTCTCTTCAGTCTTTTATTTCTACCCTACATGTAAGTTATATATAGCGGTTGATGTTCTTTTAGTTTTGAGTTTTAACTTGATTTATTTTATAGAAGCCACAAAGTCTTTTATTGGTGCAAAATAAGTTGTTTTTCTTCACTAGTTGCTTTTTCTGCTTTAAGACTTAGTACTGAGTCCTGTAAGGCTTTGGGAGACTGGCTACTTACACCACTGAAAGCAGAGTGAGGCCCAAACTGTCAGCCAGTATTTGTAAAATGTTTGTATGATACCTTTTTCTTGAATTAATATTAAAAAAAAAAAACCTTGAAGTTTTATGTTGTTCTGAGTTAAGTAAGGTATTCCTAATGAACATGAATATATTCAATTTCTAAGAAAGATTTTTTTAAATTCTCTAACAGAAATATACAATAAACAGTAATTGTATTAAATGTGTGCTTGGCACAGCTTTTGAAAATACTGTTTAGTTAAAGAAAACTAAACATCCACTGGAATGCGGGCTCTAGTTCTAGTTCTTGTTGTGTTTAACTTCCTCTGCAAAAGTGAAGACTTGCTGAAACAGGAAACTATTGCTATTGCAAGAGTTAGTGTGATATCTCTTACATTAGTTGCCAAGGAAAGGAGTAGAGCAAAAAAGCATGTTGGAAATCTTTAATGATCTTTGAAACTATCACAGAGTTGTTTAAAATTTCTAAATGGCTTGTTTTGAAATTTTCAGGTGTTTCAATTTTAAAATAGTATTCCATTACACATTTATACTGTATTTGTACTGCCAGGTTGGTTGTATAGCATACCATGACAAACATTTGGAGGAAAAATACAATTTAAATTAGCAGTGATTCAGTCGTGCAAGCAAATCTGGTACAGAAGTAGTATGTGAAAAGAATTTGATTTTTAAATGCTCCCAGTGTTTTTAAAAGACTGAGACAGTAACCTATTAAAATACTTCTCTTTTTTCTTTTTTTTTTTTTAAAGGTCTGAAACAGTAAGACTGTGGCATTTCAGAAAAAAAAAATTGTCACATTGCCTCTTTTTATGCATGTTGCTGGTCACATTTAAAATTATTTCAGTTGTCGTAGAAGCAGCAGCAGCTCTGTATAATCACAGTGTTAGGCATATCATATCATGGCTGTACATACATAATGGTGGTAGATAGTAACACTTCAGTCTGTCGTGGTCCTAAAAAAGGATTGTAGTACCACCAGCTATTTGAGTGCTTTTCACTCGCTTAGTTGTTTATGGGAGGTAACTGGGTAGAGATCCTTCCCTCTCTGCCATCGCTTAATCCAGTACTTCCCAGGCAATTTCTTCTTTCTAGGCTGGGGTTTCTGTTTTTTTTTCCTGGAAAGACTTTATTTTGCAGGGGAGCTTGTGGCACAAGATGTCACTGGGATCACCTTCCTAAATGGCAGCACTCCTTATCCCAGCAAAAAAAAACCCCTCCCTCCAAGAACAGACACATCCCACATGTGGTACATATTCTCCAGTTGCATTTTGAGACTTGAGTGGAGAGAAAAAGACCCACCACTGGCTGAAAGCAGAGTTAAGAGAGTTTTAATTTGCTTCTAGCTCCCTCCTTTCTCTGCTCTTTCACTGTTCTCAGTAGCAGTGAAGCTGAGTAGCCTCCAAGGATGATGAATCATGACACATGACAAACAGATATTTCTATAGTATTAGTGGTAAGTAGTTTCAGTATGACTGGTATCACATGTTTAGAGAAACAATACTATTTATTGCACCAGTATACTCCTTATCACCGTGACACAGCCAGTAAAATACTTTGAACTTGTTCTAAATGGAGGACTTTGTATACACTAAAGTCAGTACCAGTGTTGGCCACCTTCCTTGGCTTGAGTCCAAGGGCATGCTGGAAGACTTCCATTTACTTTGAAACATGGGCAGCGTGCAAAGACAAGTGTTGTATCTTTACGTCCTTGAAAATCAATGGTTTAGTTAAGTAGTACATGTATGTAGAAAGGGTTTTGTTTTGTTTTGTTTTTTTAAAAAAAAGTGACATGCAGTTCTAAAATCATTTGCAGATAAATTTCTGTTGTACATACAGGTTAATGAAGCTGCTAAAAGAGGAAAGAAGTTTGTGGGATTTGTAACGCAACATTTTCCTCAACCTAAAGCCTGTAATGGAGCAAGCACAGATGGAAGTGCAGAGCTGGAATCAACGCTGGGCAGAAGAAATAGGGAACACAGAAGAAAAAATTCTGATGAAAACTATAAAAACTGGAATGAAGGGACATTGAGTGGTCACTCATCTGAGAGTGGGATAGAGGAGGAAACGCAAGGAGAAAGCACTCTCTTACAGGATGCAGATTTCCAGTTTGGAAAAGAAGTCAGCCCTGTTAAACCACGAAAAGGAGACGGTAATAAATGCTGCTTGTTTGTTGCAGAAATAGGGTATTTTACTGAGCTGTTGTTTTTAAAAAGTGTTGGAAAAAATAACAGAACAGCATATTCTATTGTATCAAATACTGATTTGGGAAGATACGTCTTCCTTAAGTGCGTATGTATTTCTAAAAAAGTTACCAGTTGAAGAAACAGAAGAGATATTTACCTTCTGTTCTATATATGTGTGAACTGTGGTAATATATTAAAATGATATCTTAGTTTTCACATAGAATATTTTAAATGTACTGTCAAAATTCTAGTTCGTAATGTGAAAAAAAGGGAAAAACACAATCAATCACCCAAAAAATGCCCACACTGTAATTCTGATTTTAAATGTGGTGCAAATAGATAGCTTTTTTTGCTTGATATGTGTATAACAAAATTGTGGCAGTAAAAAGCATTCATTTTAGAAGGATGCAATTGTTTTAAAACCTTTTCCTAAATACATATAGTTTTCACTTACTCTTAATATAAAATCATAAACATAAAAGAATATGTTATTATTCCAGTTCTGCCTGTTTCAAAACTGACGACAAAGAGAGCCTCTTCCAGTTAGAGCTGTAATTTTATGTGCTTCTAGCCAACTCACATAACGTACAGCAAACAAATCCGTTCATAATGGATTCTTTCTGGTTAACGTGCCTTCAAGAAGCGTCCTGAAAGAAACCACTTAAATTAATGCATTGACCATGAAATCAAAGAGGATAGTTGTTACAAAATGAATTTACACTAGAGAAAAGTAACCATTAAAAAGTTGTATAGGAAGGAAAAATATCACTGAAAAATGTTGGTGCTGTGGTAGAAGACTTAATTGTAGAAGAATCTGAGATACTTACTGTAGTCACTGCCTGAAACAGTGATTTCTTATACTGAAGCACTAAGGCCTCCTGGTTTGCTAGGAAGAAACGTGAAAAGGAACAAGTAATCTAAAGCATGAGAACTAATGCAAGACAGTATTCTGTAGAAAGCAGGCAGCATGAAACTTTCACGTCAGATTGCATTTTGACGTAATAGATTCTTCCCTGATGGGCCAGACATGCTTTAATTGCTCTCAAAAGCAACCTTTTCCCTTTCCTGTGAAGAGTTAAGCACCCTCTCCAGTTTGTAGACTGTCAGGATAATGACTCCGAGCACTGAGATAATCAATGTCCCTCTTATTTTTAACACTTGAATTAAAGCAGTTCTTGTACAACACGCTGAGCCTTTATAGCATGACCTGTTAAAGCTTAACTCTTTCCTTACAGCTGAAATAGTGGGTTTGCTATATGTATCAGAGTATAAATCCTGTAAGTAAAAAGCAGAAAACTCTGGGTTCTGTTCAGGAGCTTTGTTGGTGCCGACTGGTGTGTCCAGGTACACTAGCAGCCAGTGCAGTCCCCTGCATGCACTGTTCCTGGGACATTCTTCAAAAAGCTTTGGCAAGAATACGCCAAGCATCGCTATACTAGTCAAATACTCAGTAAAGTTATTGGAGTTCATAAGACAAAACTCAAAAATTAACCACCTTTCTTTGCAAATGTTGCTGTGGCCGTCATTTAAAAAAAATACCACTGTGAATTTTCAAAGAAAGTCTTACATGCATGTGGCTATGTACTGCCACTTCAGTATGCCATTTCTATTTAGATCTGTTCAAAAGATGCAAAACTGTGAGTTCTAGATTTGGGGGCCATAATATGACTTTTGAGTGTTTATAAATACACCGCTTGCAGAGGCAAATTTTGGATACACATGAGCAGTTGAATAGTTGTATCAGGAAACTTGATTTTTTTTTTTTTTTTTGAACAAATATAGAAGTGATCTCACTTTAGTATATGGGAAAGGAAATTAAAGTTTTTCAGGATAAACACATTTATGCTAATACAACTACCTGGGGAGGTGATAAAATCAAACTATATAGAAAGATGAGTAATCTTCTGCTGATAGAGGGCAACGTTTTCTCCTGGATTTACTCTACCTTATTCCAGGCACCTGATGTCACTTGCAGTGGGTGTGGTAGCACTTCTCAAAACAGAGAAAGGTTCTCCCAGAGATTACTGATTCAGACTAGTTGCAGTCCAAATCCTGCCTTGGAAGTCTTCCTCTATTTCTGGAGTCTAGAGAGACTAGCATCTTAAGTGGGGTCGTCTGAACCAAGTTCCTTTGTTCTGGCAATGTGAATGCTTCCGCTTTCTAGAGGTTGGTTTGTGTTGATTTAGGCTGCTCAGATGTTGATGTATTAGACAATCTGAGAGCAATTTTTGGCAACTAGTTTGTGTATTTCTCCACAGCAGTGACATACATGTGAGTGTATTTGTAGAATTCGTGTATATAGCTAGGACTTCATAACTTGTCACCAGTGACTTCCAAAAATGCTATGGATTTGTGAATTCTGATTTTTTTATGAGTACTTGTGACTGTTTTTGTAACAGCACTGTATTAATGCCTATGAGGATATGCAGGTTTTGTATGCTTAACTCACACACTCATCAGTTACTGCGTGGGAAACCCCAGCAGGCAACTAGTTATACCGGTACTTAAGTAATATTTTCAAAATAATGGGAAAAAATCAATACTGTGCAAGGCATTCCTAATATTTTAAAATATAGAAAATTGTCTTTAATCTTCAGTTATAGCAACTTCAAATACTTGTAAGTTCCATGAATAGTAGAAATGAAGCCTGTTTCCCCTGGGTTTTTCTTAGCTCTAGTATGTTTTCTCCATGCAAACTTGACTTACCCAAAAGATCCAGTGACAACTTGACTTGTAGTATGTTCAAATATTTCTCGTATCCCAAAGCGTATGCCCCTCATGCTTCATCCTGAGTGTGTTTAGGGCTCAAGCTGAGTACAGTCACATCCGGAAACAATTCTTAACACTATTGCTTAGAATTATAAAACCACACTGACGTAAGAGATTAATAATGTTTTTATTTTGGAGCGCTGTCTTCCAGAGGCTCATTCTTCTTCCCCCCCCCCTTTTTTTTTTTTTTTCCTTAGACAAGCTATATACAGTCTTCAATGTTTTTGATGATGATTCTACCTGCTGGACCTATCATGAAGGTGTTTTGTCTATGAAAGTAACAAGAAAGGGGCCAGTTATTAGTACACTGGAAGCAGACTGGTTAGAATTAACCACATTTTATTATAAACAAGGATTGTCCTTAATTGATTCCTTTGTGCACTGGGAAACTTCTAAAGGTGAGTACTGTCCCAGAATATCATGAAGTTTTTACTTGTTTATGTAGAACCTCATAATTTGCAAAAAGTGGATCGTGTTTTGCTGCTTGATGTGAAGGGCAGTATGTAAACATGTTCAGATAGTCCTTGTAAACTTATAGAATCTGATACTTGAAAAGGGAATGACTTGTTTTCTGTTGTAACTCTGAATAATTTAAATTTCTGCTTTGTTTTATCAAATTGAGGATTTCCAAAGCAAAAAATTAGTGTAGCTTTATAATGAAGTAAACCTTTTGTGCTAATTCTCTTTTCTTGTTTTGTTTTTTTTTTAAAGGAAAAGATAATGGGGGGGGGGGGGAATCTGTTTCCCTGATGTTCATATTCTACTGCTTAGTGTAGATACTGTGCTGCACTCTGAATATTTCTAATCAGACAAAAGAGCTCCTTGAGTTCTCTTTGTGCTTACTGTACTGTTAAACCTAGGTGAGACTTTCCACACTTCCTGCTTTCTCCAGCTCTTTGCTGGGCTTAAAAATTCTTTCCAGAAAACCAAATTAAAATTTGACTGTTGATCCTGAAGTTTCAGGGTGCTTCTGCAGGTTGTTCTAGTCAGATGTGGATGTATGCGGAGTGTAGAGAAATCTATTTTTGTCCTTGCCCTCCACTGTAGGCAGGTCCTCCAGGGCCTTTTCACACAGCTGGGAGAGCAGTCTTCCCTGGTCCTCCTGCTTCCTGCGCTCTTCTGCAGGCATCTGTCAGCTCAGTTAATACTCAAATTATTCCAGTGTTACAGGTCACAGGATTTTCAAATTCTTCATTCTGCCAGTTTCAGTTGGGTCACAGATTTTTATTCTGGAGAGATCCTACTAGCTCTTACAGAATTCCTGGCCTTCATGGTCCTGATGAACAGACAGAAGCCAAACATCAGCAGTACTACTGCTGGCCCCGGCCCATTGCTGCACACCCTGCTGAGCCCAAAATCCTGCACTTTGGCAGAGCTGTGAGACAGTGCTGTACCACTGCTGACAACAGGAGAAGCTCTTTATGGGCTGAAGTATTTTGAATTTTAAAACTCTGTTGTTGGTAAAATATGTAATTAAGATATTCGTTTCCATTTGAACTCAATTTGTCTGAAAGCCAGGAATTAGAACTGTTACAAAAAAATAGTGTGAGCTGCTGTTGTGCAATTACTTGAAAATAACGTGAACACAATAGTAGTACTCTAGGGGAACAGACCAAGAGAATCTGACATAGTTAATTGCTTCAAAATTATTCATTATTGTAATAAATGTTGTTTGATAGCAAACTTAGAATTTATACTTCACTGATTTCGTCTTTGGTTGGATCTGTTCATGTCTTGCTTGACAGATGCATTTTAAAGGAATTGCTTCTGGCAGTTCAGTGTAAGCGAGCAAAACATAGGGCTGCAGTAGAAAAAAGTCTTGTAAAAAGTTTGTTGAAAAGGTTTCAGAAACCTTAAATGATTTTTTGCAATAGTCAAGCTGATTATCAAGTGCAGTAGTTTACTTAATAATGTATTGAAGTGGCTTTCATAAATAAATTTACATCTGCTTCTTACATGAAGGAGGGTAGAATTAACTGAGGTTTTGAGTAGTTTTTATATTTACTGTATCCTTTATTTAATGCTTTTCTTCTGATGTTCTGATTTAAAATAATACACATTCAACATCCCCTTTGCAAGGCCTGGATTAGTGAAAGGCTTAAATTAAAAAAAAAAAAAAAGTTTGAAACATAAAATCTTTGGGAGTTAGATGGTGTAGGCTCTTCAAAAATCAAATGCAGAAAATGAGAACTCTTGAATTTTTGTTCTCCTCAGTAGTTTAGTTTTGTGTGAATTGCTGCATTTCTGTACCTCAGCACTGAAGTCACTGGCAGAGGAACACAGGCACATCAACATCACTGTATTTAACTCAGATTGAATTTGGCAGCTAGTCCCTCTCAAACTGCATATTTTGTGCACATAAACAGTCTAATGGCATGGTTTGTATTGGCCACCTTTTTTTGCTCTTAAAGTGTAATTCCTATGTATTAAGTCAGTGGAAGAACAAAGTTTCCTTTGGGAGAGGAGAGGTGAGAAATCAGACTCCAGTTTTCAATACAGATTTTTTAGAGCTTGAAAATGACTGTCTGGAGATACATTACAATTCACTGAGGGGTGGTTTTGGCAGCTGTTGAAATTAATCTTTGCAGCTGTTGTCCAGCAACAGTTTTGCAGTCTTCCCATTCCCCTGTAGCTGTCTGCTCTTCTCGATGTGAATAACTATCCCATCTTTAATACCAAGGTTATGACTCATTTAGGGATTTCATGCTGCCTCTTTGCAGCAGTTGGTGCTTCTGCTTCAGCCCCCCTTGGCTGGAATGTGTCGCAGTTACACTCGTGGGTGGGACGCTGCTGAGTTAGAATGGAGGTATTCAAAGGCATGGCTTTCTGTGTGGATGGGATTCCGTGGCTGATCAAGTGTCTGTAGCCACAGTAAAAATTAATTTAGCTACTGAGTTCTTAAGCTAAAATGTTTGTTCTTGAGGTGCACAGAGTTTTACAACCAGACAGAAGTTTGGCATCCTACAGAAGGAAACCTAAAATGCTCTTTTGGGGAGAAAAAGTATTAAAGCACTTGCAGTCATTACTAGAATTACTTCTTGTGTGTCGCCGTATACATCTAATTGTCACCTTCACCTTACTTTTGTTTGATTGATTTTAGACTGTGAGATGTCCTTAGCAGTAGTTGTCCTTTTATGAAGCTTTAGTGAAATGAGCAATTTTTAGTTATTGTTTAAATTTTAAAAGCCACCAGATACAATCTTCCTCTGATTTGGACTCTACAGATGTTCTGCAGAGTCAGCAGAATTCTGACTGGTACCACTCAGGTTGCTACCAGGATCAAAATGCCATACCCAATTTAAGCCAGGAGGAAGTTTTAACAGAAAAAGTAGTTTTTTAAAAAACCACTGTCAGTTCTTAATAATTACCAGCTTCTGTGTTCTGCTGCCAAAAGAGGATGCAGTCATAAAAATAATCCAGGTGAGTTCTCTTTTTAACAGCCATTGGGATAGTGGTAGTGCTTCCTCCATTTGTCGCTGCCTTGGCTGCCTTCATGATCATAGAAGTACCTAAGATTAGTAGAAGTGCTGTGGCAGTGTTTTTCCTTTTTCTAGTTTGTGTTATCTGTCATGCAGCACTTTGTTAATACTAGTACAAAAAAAAAAAAAACAAAAAACACCAACAAACCTATAGTAATTGATAGAATGGGCAGGTGAAACAGCTGCATGTGCATTTTTTTCAATAGAGGTGATTTTGTCATGATACACTTTATGAATTAAGTTTGTCTCAAATTACTACTGAGCGGAGGTGTCTTGTGTTAATAAAGGTTTAAAATTTAGAGTTACTCTATCATGTTTGAACAATGATAGAAAAAAGTATTCAACATTGTAGGTGGACTGCCCATTTTAAGTATCTGCCTGAAGACTGAAGAAATGTCAAAGTCCATGAATGTGTAAGATTGAGTATTTATGAATTATTAGGAGTTGTGTAGATATTCATATGTTCGTGCCTGAAGCCATATATTCAGTTCCATGTACAGTCACATCATATTTATGTGTAATATAAAAATAAAATGTCCAATATCTCTAGAAATGTGTAGATGAGAGATGCATGCATGTATCTAAATTGTCATAACTGGAAACGTATGAATGTGCTACGTGCAATATAGTAAAAAAGAGTATGAATAAATAGTATGGTACTTTAACAAGCATGCGCAAAACCCAGGAATTTCTGATTTACATAGCACAACTTTGTACCTATCTGGTCAATTTTTAAAACCAGACCAGTTGTGTTCCGTAAGTTTTCTTTGTTTGCTAGGTGTTTTTTTGTTTTATCTACCTTTCCTGAAGCTGTGGCAAAAACAATCATCTCTTAATGTCTCTTTGTGCAATATTGGATATTATTTAAATCTGATATTCTGAGGGTTACATAATTTACTGTTCAAATTTAGTTTAAGATAGTCAGCTAGCAAGGTACATCTGCACAAAAGGCTTCCCAATGGTTCTTAGGAGAAGCAAAAATGGAAAATGAACCATTATTTGATGCACAGCTTTAGTTTGGGCCAACCGGATACTGTCAGGCTTTGAGAAGTGAGTCAGGGAACTGTGCTCCGAAACTTCCTTCCCATCAGGAATCTTCCTACAATTACTTCTGTTTCAGGCTCTTCCTGTGGCCACTTATGTATTTATTTAAGTAACAGCAGCGAGGCATTGCACTTCATGCTTTATTTATCTTTATGCTCTCTCCCTCCCACTACACCAAAAGCCACATTTATCAGGCGTCCAATATTGAAGTTGAATAAAGAGAGTTTGTGTCCATCTGCTGCGGGGGATATGTTGAATACGGGAAGCTGGAATTCAGATTAATGTATGGAAGTGGCTAACGCTTTTAAGAAAATGAAATGGTTCATAGTTCAAGTTGTATAGCAAAAAGCATTTTGAATATAAGTTGACTTGCATGCTTGTTCGTTAACCAGACACAGAAATAACCACAAATTTGAGTTATTTGCTGTCACAGTTAATTTTATTTTAGAGGACTGTTCAATGAGAAAAAATAAGCTCATGTGTACATCTCAGATATCAACCTAAAACTTTATATTGCAGTTTATATTTGTCTTTATGTTCACAGGGGACTATTTGCCCAAATCTTTAGAAGGATTATTTATCTATGAAGAAGAAGGTGCTGGGGTTCCAGGTTCTAACAGGAAAGGAAATGATGCAATAGTTGTTGAACAGTGGACCGTCATTGAGGTAAATTGATGATTATTTAGCAACGCAATTTCCTACTTAGTTTTCTTTGGTTTTTTTTTCCTTAGATTGCTTGTACCAGTACTTGATAAACATTCAAGATGGTTTCTTGAAGCCACCTGCATAAGCTAAACTAAAGCCTTGAATCATAAAAATGAAGTCAGGCCTGTGGCCATTGGTTGATGGGCATAAAAGAAATAATGCTGCAGGGATTCTGGCCTGACATTTACAAGTGTTCATACCAACAAATACAACCACCAAAGAAAATGAGTTTTTTTAAAAATGTATGTGTTTCAGACCAGTTTAGACATAATTTCAGCCAGTGCAGATCCCCTGACAGTGTGCTGAAGTATTTGCTGACGTATGTGCTGAAAAGAAACAGCATAAAACTAAGACCTTGTATGTTAAAAAAAAAAAAAAAAAAAACAACCAAAAACACCCAAACAAAAAAAAAAACCACCAACCATCAACCCCCCCAAACTTAAGTCTGTAGATAAATGAGATGTATGTTTTTCGATGTGAAGTAAAAATCCAAATACATCAATTGAGACACCTATTCTGGTGTTTTAAAAGTTTTAGGCATTACTTTAGCTACATAAGTTTAACAAGTGAGATGTGCTTTTTATGTCTTGCTGAATCAGGGCTCATACGTAAAGTTAATATGTTCTGTCTGTTTTCTTAGTCTTCTGTAGTCTTGAACTTTTCAATTGTTTTCAATTTGAAATGGTGAATTTCCACCAGACAGCGCAGTTTGATATAGTCTCAAAGGATTATCTCATTATAAATAAGAGAGGAGTGTTGTTGTAATTGGTGAAGAAATGCAAATAAAATCTGTATGGAGTTTCTTTACTACTTTTTATAATTATTAATGTAGGGGTGTGAAATTAAAACAGATTATGGACCTTTATTGCACACGCTGGCTGAGTTTGGATGGCTCCTGACCTGTGTCCTGCCTACACCTATTGTACGACATGACAGGTACCCAAACAATAGATTACAGCATTTTTGGTGTATACATCGCAGAATTATCAAGTGATTACTTCCGTACTTAGGTGTAAAAGGAACAAAAATGCTAATAATACTAACTGCATATAAAACTTGAGATGTAAGTAGCCTTATGGTAGAATCTTTTTTACAACACTGTTTTAGGACTGCTGACTTCAGTGAGTTTCAAACTATACCATAGGCTGTTTATATCTAAACATTAAAGGTTTTATTTAGGAAACTTTTTATCACATACCCAGTTCCCAGCAATGGGGTTACTTACATGCTTCAAGTTTAAACTGGTGTTGAAATGTTTCACTAAACAATGAACCTTGGTGAATGACTGGTTTAGACTATATAAGAAGTCATGTTGTCACAAGACAGTCATGCAGTATTTGTTGCAATTGAGGGAGGAGAATGTGCTAATCCAGCAAGTTACTGGGCTGTTTCTCTTCTTTAACGTAGATGTTATGTTTCATTTCAAATATAGGACCAAACTACTGGATTTCAGTTTTCTTGTGATATTTAGGTGACTGAGGGGGATCTACATACATAGGAGGAACTGAATAGCAGACCTGGATACCTTATAAGGTTCTAGATTTTCTTTTCTTTATATATATGTATTTTTTTTTTTTTAAATAAAAAGTATTACTGTGCTTTTCTTCACAGTATTGAGCTAAAAAATGGCAAATGAAACACTGGATTAACCATACAGCTCTTTGCTCGCTCGCTCTTTTTTTTTTTTTTTTTTTTTTTTTTTTTTTTCTTTCCTAAATTCTCATCTCATTAGATTAGGATTGCCAAGGTTTGAAAACAAACAAATGTATTGAGCATGGCTTAGGGCTCATTAAGGACAATGGAAAGAGTGTGTGACCTTAGTAATCTTTAGATCCAAACCTCACTGTATTAAATCAAGACAGCATGAAAAAGGATGTGAATGAAGGGTTCTGAGAGACCTGCTGCAGGAAAGTGGTATTTCGTTGAAGTGATTTGACATAATTAAATCAGCTCGCCCATGTGAGAAGGAGGTTTTTCTGGACAGGAAGTAGTTTAGAATCTTTGTTTTGGCTGTGTATTTTTTTAATAGTTTGTTTTAACCAACTAGTTAAAAGCAAAGACAGAAGAAATTGTGGTAAAACATATGGCATGTTCTGCTTGTTTTTAAGGGTCTCTATATGTTTTGTTTTCTTCTGAAATGTGTGAAATTCTGAACATGTAAAGCTCCTGCTCCAGAGAGAGGCAGTTTTCAGAACATGAAACAAGATGGTTATCCTCTAATTCACTTCTTAAAACAATATTTTGTAATCTAAATGTATTAGCTTTGACCATGGTGACTTTTTAAGGGTATATGAACTGCTGAGCCTGGTTTTCATAAGCAGCTGAAATTTTTAGCTAAATCATAGAGCTTGAGAGTAAACCTTCAGGATCCGGATCCACTTCCTGAAGGATGTGAGTGGACAATGGGAGAGAAAGATTTTAGTAGTCATGGTGCACTGTGGGTCTGAGGATGAGAGTGAGGTTTTAGCCTCAGGCTTCTTCTGTCCCACAAGCAGTGTGACTGTACCTATCCGTGTAGGGTTTGGACACCAGGGACAGGATTGTCTTGAGCAGCCGCTGCTCAGCCACTCCATGAGTATCAGTCTGTGCTTGCAGCAGACAAAATGATGCTGTTCTGTACCTCGTAGATTGCAGAGCAAAGGCAGCGCCATTTAAAAGCAACTAAGTGCTGTAAAAAAAAAAAAAAAAAAAAAAAAGGAAAAAGTGCTGTAGGAAGTCCTAACAGATTTGTTAGACCAGGACCTGTTCCTTGCCTTAGTAAGAAGGTAGTATATCAGCAAGATAAGTAAGTTGCACTGGATGTCTGAAGTGGCATTGCTTCCCAGATGTGAATCAACTGGCCCATCAATAGCTGTGACTATGCAAACGGGGATTGTAACCTGGCCAAATGTGAAGTTGGATCCATTTTGTATCAACGTGAGAATAATTCAGACTAATAAAAAGTATTTGTTTTCTGGCCTAAAGGGTTGGGTAGGTGTCTGCATGAATTGTCTAATACTTGTTATCCTAGTATGGCTTGTGAGGTACTTGTAGAAGAAATAGGATAAATCACTTTTTGTGTGCATATCATGTATCTAATACACAGCTATCCAATTTTCTTAAAAAAAAAAAAAAAGTTTTTTGAAAAAAGCCCATGAACAAGAATTCCTAATTAGGAATTAATAATTCTTAAGAGTCCAAAAAAGAATGTGTTTGTATCCTAATATGCTGAATTGATAAGTTCTATTTTTAGGCATTGATGTTGGCATTTAAAGAGGAGAAGAAATTCCTGGATGGTTACTATGTGTCTGATTTGAAAAATGCCATTACTGTGGTGGTGAATTATCCTAGGAATGCAAGTTAAATGTCTCAGATGGACACTTCTGTTGAACAGCTGATCTTTTCCCAAACTTGGAACTCTGACCTCAAAACCCATCTTGAATATTAACAGGCCTCAGAAACACTGAACAAACAAAAAGAGCAACATTTCGGGATCATCTGACAAATTTATGTTTTCATACTTATTTTTAAAAAACAATTTGAACAAAGTATGTAAGGAAAAATCTATTTAAGAATAAAATGTGTTAGCAAGGCAACCTGTTCCCCATTTTTATTCACCTATATATTTTGCTGTAGTCTCTGTTTTCCTCTTCTCCTAACTTATTGCAGAACTTTCCCTCATCTCAGATCATCTGTGATCTGTTCCTAGCCATTATGCCCACTGCTCATCTGCAGACGAAGAGTGTGACCAACAAGCTAACAAGTCCTGGGGTGTGACAGGATTGTCATGCGCTGATGTGTTCCTTTTTTTTGGTTTTTACATGGTTAGATTTTGCAACAGTTTTAAGAAACTCCAGGCTGTAATGTCTATTCCTGTGTGGTTTTGTTGTTGGTTTAAGTTTTTGTTTGTTGTTTGGGTTTGGTTTTTGTTTGGTTTTTTTTGTTGTTGTTTGTTGGTTTTTTTGTTAATAACAGATGTTCCTCTCCATAAAATAAAAAGTCCTGTTATGTGGAGGGTCATGCCAGGTGGTAGCGGAATGTCAGGAAGCGCTGTCCCATTGCAGGCAGGGGCAGCAGTCTGCAGGCTTTACTCCTCTAACTCCTACCGCAAGGGCTGAATCCTGTTGGGTGCAGGAAGCATTTCCTTGAGAAATGTTATCTTTGTTACAAATAGAGCAATGGTAGATGTCATATTCTTGAAACACGCAGAGTTGCTTTTTTTTGTGCTATGCTGTTTTGAAAAATAAGCATGGTAGGTTTGGGGGTGTGGTTTTTTTGGTCAGCACACTGTGAATCCCACAGAAGTTCCCCTCTTCTGTCAGTGATTCTCTTTTTCCAGAGATGTGCAAAAAAATGTGCATATGATGCAACGTTTGCTGTATCCATCCGTATCTTGAGTATTTAAATTTTGTCAGCAGTCACTAAAGAATTTTTTTGACAGAAAAAATAATATTAAAAATACCTACAAATAATATTGGTGACCCCAAGAGCCTCCAGCACTATATACAACTCTTACTAGGTTTTCAGGACAAGAATTTGACAGTAATTAAGCCAAGTTCAGAAGCTATATAGCAAGGATAAAATTAATAGTCCTTTTAGGAGTTAAATCTAGTGATTGGGGAAAAAATACATTAGCAAATACTTTACTAGTAACTTAGTGCTACAGCAGTTACTAATATGATATTACCATGAGTTTGCAGAATTTCATACAAGTTTATAGTCTAAAATTAGTATTATTTTGAAGGTTTTTAAAATTTTTTCATTAAACAGATCCTGGTGTCTGTCTCGTAACTGAAAGTCTAGATGCTGTGCAATCCCAAAGGAGTGCAAAACTTTATTTTGGAAAAAGACAAAAAAAGAGGAGTTAAAAGAGTCTTGCTCCCTTTGTTTATTTTTTTTCAGAAAACTTTGTCTAACCTTAGTTTTAAGCACTTTTTAGAAATGCATAAACATTTTATATACATAGACCTGTAAAATCAGAGCTATTGATGGTTCTAGTTAGCTTCTAGCTGGATGATTGTGTTGGGAGATTAATTAAATATATACATATAATAAGAGGACAAATTCATTGCCCATACGGCAAAAACAGACAAGCAAATTGCTGATGTTTTAACAATAGAGTCTCTGTTGCTCTTCGTCCCTCTTAAAAGAAGAGACAGGAAAAAGGCTTCAGTGGCCTCGCTCTGCATTGACCTTTATTTCCCCTCGCTGATTACTGTAGTCCCTGAAAATGGGCCAGGCTGGCTGTCTATGAGCACTGGAAAGCAGGCAGGCACATACAGTGCAAAACCACCGACTCTGTGGTTATTAATGTATCATGACAGACGACTCAATCTAAGTTTTCAAAATGCCCTGACTTACAAGGCAAAGATGGAATGTGGAAATGTGAGGGAAGCTGTGGAGTGGCTTGCTCTGCGCACTACTTCTCATTTAAATTCTGTGGAAATCCCGCGGTCATTGAGTTCTTTGTGAATTAAGCTCATAGCCACTTTGTCGTGTGTGGCATTTTAATAAGGTCAGACTTAGAAAATTGTTAATTTACTTTTTGTCTACTCACCATCATGTCCTTTCTCTGTTCTAGTAGAATTTGTACATTTGTATCTTAATGTCTGGGTTTTTTCCTTTCCTCTGAAGGAATGCAGACACTGTTACAAAATAAGCCGTAGGCTCTTCCCAGTGCCAGGAACTCTGCTCAGTCTTCTCGCTTAAGAGAGATTTCCCGGTTAATATTATCAAAACAGACATAACTGAGGCAGAGAGAGATACGTAGCCAAGTGGAGTAAGGTTGCAGGATTGCTAATTTCCTTGTCATGACATAAAATTGCAGCACATTTTCTTTTAATGAAGGGACTCTCGGAGCAGGAAGCCTTGTTAACTTAAGGAGACTATTAAGTTGGTTCTCCTGCCTCCTTGTTTTCTCCACAAGCTGAACTTAAAGATAGTTCTCTGTTCTCATCGAAGAAAGTTGTGCAAAGATATGCCATGACCTGAATTCAGCTGGACTGAAAGGAAGACTGTGAGATGCCAATCATCACAAAACCATCATCACTATTGATCAGATATACACTGGGAGTAGTGGTGTTTTGTGTATTTTCTCAGCTTACTTCTAGGAGCTCTACTGGGGCAGGCTGTTAATGAGCGTTTCCTGATCTTATAGGAACAGTTTTAATTCCTCAATTTTTTTTGAGCAAGTTCTTAGTGTTAAATATAAATTAATTCCATCAGTCCTAGCCCTGGCATGAAACATGAATCAGTGATCTCAACTTTGTGTGTGGTTAAGATTGTGACATACTCATGCTGAAGTATAAGCTTACATTATTTTAGTAGTTCTTTCCAATGTTGTGCATAGTAATACTGTTTCATGATTGATAGAATAGGTAGAATCATAGATACTTCAAATGAACTCACTAGATGTCTCTTGTGTTTCTATTTTGCTACTTTTCTTTAGCACACTCTTAAATCTGTAGTCATTCTTCTGCCAAAGTATTTCAGTGTCTTGCCTTTGTATGCATAAAGACCTCATTGAATGCTGCCCAGAAGGAGGAGTTGGGGGTAGAAGAAGAGTTTATCAAAACGTAGTATCTGGTATTTAGAAGAGCACAGGAATTTCTTAAGCCCTCCCATCCTAGAGCTCTGGTCTTGCAGTTCTTGCACTCATTCAGTGCCGCAGAGTTGGGCTTTGTAGTACATAGGCAGTCAATGTGCTGACCTATATTTCTAATTCAGAGATGATGAAAATAAATACATAAAAACTTCAAGAGGATGTATCACCAGTACTAAAAGAGTACAACACTCTTGAAACATCATATCAGTAACATTTGATTTGTTTTTAAGGAAAAACTTTGCCTTTTCACTTTTTTTTTTCCAAAAGAAATACTTTTAGAAAAATAAATTAACAGTCCTTCTTTAAATTATATCTACCACAACAGCATCAACATTTGTAAAAGTTCCAGGACTGAAAACTGAAGTTCTTCTCTTTTTTTTTTTTTTCTCCTTTATTTATCTTACTGCTTTATTCTCTTGTCCTTCCTATACGTGTACCTCCCATGTACCAAACGGCCAGTGTCGTTTGTCATTGTGGATGTGGAGCTTATAAAAACTGAGCTGAGTCCTTTCATCCATATGTGGTGAGACATCTCATTATCTCGCTGTGTCGGTTAGATGTCATGTTACAACTGGAAAACCCCTTTTAGTTAGCAGTAAAGAATGTTGCTTCCCAAATTTCATACCACAAAGTATTGAAATATTTGTTGAAGCTGTGAATCTATTGAGATTGGTCCTGTTGTGGTGTTAATAGGTCTTAATATGTTGCTGTATACTTGACAGTGAAGATTAGATGAAGGAAAGACTCTTTTGAGGTTAATGTCAGACATAAAGGTACAGACACTGATTAAAAGTAGGAGCTCTGGTACTTAAACTTTCAAGAGTAGTCATGTTAAATAACTCTAATCATAGTAACAAAAATAGTTGTTTTATGCTTATTTTCATGTCCAACACCTTAACCCAGCTTTGTGCTTCTATTTCTTTTTTCAGTATGATTATAGAACTGTTTAGGAATTAATAAGCCAGTTAATCTGGCAGTCTATACTCTTCTCACTCATGGACTTACGTACATACAACTTAGAGTTGACTCTGAAAGGTATGAATGTGTTACAGTGATTATTACTGCCTTTAAAATATTGAAACAATTTTCTTTCAATTCTAGTGAAGGAAATCTGGCCACAAAGCAAGTTGTTTTTCTTCAGAGACCTGTTATGTGGAACTCTGCTGTCCAGACACCAGAGGTGAGTAAGGCATTTATGGTATCAACATGAACAAGTTAGTACTTCATATAATGATTAGATGCAGAAACAAACTAGACTTCTAATGGAAAAAAAAAAAAAGTGGTAGATTTCATTTGAAATGGGTTCAAGTTTGTGGAGGGTTTTTGCAGCTCAACTCATGTTTTGTTTTTTTTTTTTTTTCCACAGCTGTATACATTTTAAATTAAGCCATAAAGAAAAGCATAGGCATGCTAAAAACCTGCTTTGTGCTGAGTTACTGTCTCAGGTGGATGAGGTTGGCTATGCTGTCAGTATTTCTTTAGGAAGTCTTAACTGTTCTCCTTCGAATTCTGGATCTGTTGCACACGAAAAAGAGAACATTTTATTCTGACTTCCAAAACATCTGTTTTCACACTAGTAGAAGAGTACAAGTGTCAAGCTTTGCAAGGGATACTGTAATCTGGAGGTTAACAGGGTGAAGGGCTGTTAGCTGTTGCTGCATGAAGATGTGTGTGGCAGAAATAGAGGATTTAAAATTCCTGCATCTGGACCTCAGTAAGTCCTTGTCCCTTTAGAGCGAGACTCCTGGAATAGTGCTTGTATAGAAGTACTTTGAGGATTAAGTAACTGGCAGTCACCATGTTCTGCTCAGTCAAGATCACAGCAGTTGTTGCACTCGTATGGCACTACAGTAAATCCTGCTGTGGCCAGAGAAGGATGTACTGGTGGCCTCTTTACCAAGTCTTTCAACATCCCATGATGGATTTCAATTTTTGTTATTTCTACTTTTTCAATGGCTGTTCAACCTTTGTCTGATCAACATGGCTTTCCTGTGGTAGTCTTAAGCACCTGTGAAAACTATGGATGTTTTCAGTCCTGCCCAGCACCAGAGCTGTGACTTTACAAACTCTGTCATTTGTGACATTATATACTATTATAAGGCTGTGATACCTAGTCTCATCTTTCTCCATCTGTATAAATAGTTCTACAAGTCCCTAACCTTCTCGCTTTCATATTTGATCTTTCTCTCTTTTTTACCTTCTATCCAGACTGTTACCATCATCTATATTTTCCTCTGCTTCGTATTTCTAAAATACCCTGTCACTTTTTTTTTTTTTTTTTTTTTTTTTTCTCCCCTCTCTTGCCCAGGCTTTTGTGTATCTCCAGCCTAACCTCCTTCTCGCTGTGTCCTGTGTGTCCTGTGATAATTACTGTTTCCATGCCTGGAAGAACTGTATTCAATATGCACAATTAAAGTCCTGTTTTATTTTCTGTCTACTGCCATCTCAACTCCCAGCTAGTTCTTGTACACTATCTATAATTTATTTACTCATTTACAAAATCTGAGCTCCTTGTTTTTTCGCTTCAGTGTTCTGTGTAGTCTCCCTTGCTAATGGCTTAATCTCCTCTTCCACTCATACCCGCTTCTAAATTCTTGCAGTCCCTCATGCAATTTTTTCCTTCCGTTTCCACCTGTGTACCAAGCATCTTCAGCTTTTAGCTTTCAAAGCTTCAGACCTCTGCCTGACTTTGTCATCCTTACATTCTTTCCTAATACATTTCTGAAAGTATGTTTTGGAACATAATTTTGATATCAGTTTTGTAAATATATAAAACCATATTGTAATGTCAGTTGTGTCATAGAATCATAGAATGGTTAGGGTTGGAAGGGACCTTCAAAGGTCATCTAGTCCAACCCTCCTGCAAGGAGCAGGGACATCTCCAACTAGATCAGGTTGCTCAGAGCCCCGTCCAACCTGGCCTTGAATGTTTCCAGGGACGGGGCATCCACCACCTCTCTGGGCAACCTGTGACAGTGTTCTACAACTCACATTGTAAAAAAATTTTTCCTAATATCCAATCTAAATCTACCTGCTTCTGTTTTAAAACCATTACCCCTCATCCTATCACAGCAGGCCCTACTGAACAGCCTCAAATAAATTCAAATAAACTCATATTGTGCTGATGTTTTTGCAGTTTTTGAATACTCTATATAGTAAGGGCATTGACTTCTTATAGGAATACCCTTTCCCTGGTAAGGCATGTTATTTCTGACTATATAAGCATCTCTTCAAAGGCAGCATAACTGCATGACACAAGGTAGAAGCATTAAGACGGGATTCTGGCAAGGGCTGTAGTACAAACGTCTGTAAAAACATTCAGTCTGAGGAGCTGATGAATCTTTGAGATGTGGTTTAAATTAAATATAGCACTATGGTCACAGTTTAAATTGTCACACAGTTGTGAGATGATCAGCAGCTGAATGACCTTTGCTACTTTGGTTTATACAAATAAAATGGTAGTGTGTTTTGTTGTCATTGTTTTACTTTGTTGTAATGGGAGAGCTTTGACTTAAACAAAATACTGGAGGTAAACAAGAAATAGCTGTTTTGTAGCCATTTACATCAGGATTACTGTGTTTAAAATCTGAACAAACATAGTATCCAAATGAGCTCCTTAAATACCAGTGAATGTTTTACTTCTCCACCAGGAAATTTCAGTATGCTGAGGTCATTTTAACATGGGATAAATAGGTAGTTCAGGCTGAAGCTGAAACGTTTAGCAAAGTAACATTTTCCTTCTGTTTTTCAAATTATGTTGGTTTTTCCCCTAAATTTTAATCTTTTTACCACATTGTGTTTTCACCAAAATGTCTGAATTTACAAACAGTGTATTACCTTCATTACAATTTAAATTCATAGATTTGTTCGTAATACCTCACTGATACGGAATGTTATGCTAGCTTTGCATGCAGTGGGTTGATTTCAGGTGCAAAACAACCTTCAGAGATTTGAAAGCATTAACTTCTGCTCTAGAAACATAAATACATTTATTTAAAATATGCCCTGGACACTGATGACAGAGCTGTACAATTTTATCAAAATGTTGCAAACATTTTTGTTAAAACACTTATTTCCTGTGATTCAATATTGTTAAGCGTGACCTCTTCAATTTCATTCATGCTGCCTATCTTTTCATTGATGTTCAAATTACATTTAAGCTGTTTAAAAAATTTTCATGTCCACAACTCAGGATATTTTTGAAACACAGAAGTGCTTAAGACACCTAAAACGTTTTAAATTAAAAAAAATATATTGTATCACAATTTATGTTTATTTAAGCATATCGGTAGCATGTTTGCAACTCAGATACCTCAGGAAGAATGCTACCTAGGAAAGAGTCAAAATAGGAAAACAACAAGGCACTTTCATTAACTGACTCTTAATAAGAAAGCAGCCTCATACAAGCCTGGTCAAACACTTAACTATCAAGCCCCCAGAGCCCGGTCACACTACTCTCCAGCTCTCTGTAGCGTGGTGGGGCCTGGCCACGACAGGAGTTTTGCCCCACAGGCAGATCCAGCTGTTGGACCTCTGAGACTTGTGTTTTGGAGAATGGCAACACAGGGTATGGGGTTGCTTTGTGTACTCAGGAATTTTTTTTTTTTTTTTTTTAATTGTTGGGTCAAAGATAGCATTGCCGTTTCTAAAGGAAGTTTTGCTTCAGTAAGAATTGAGGGGAAAACTCCTATTACTTGGTCTCTTCTTCCTACAGGGTCTCTTTTCTGAGGATAATATATTTTTATGTCCTCACAGCTCATCTCTCTGCCTGCTTGTATGTTCATAGGATAGTGCATTATGACCTGGCTTATGATTTATGTCATGGTTCAAAGGTGTCTTGGATTAGAAGGGCTGTACTGTCTCAGTGGCCTTTTTTTTTTTTTTTTTTTTTTTTTATCACATACCAGTTTCTTTTCTAAGAAAGTAGTTTAGGGAAGGAGATCCAAGATAGAACCACACAGTGCTTGAAGGTTTTCTGGGTTTTTTTTTTTGTTTTTTTTTTTTCTGTTTTTTCCTTTATTTCTCTTAGGCAGACTTCTTTATCCTCTTACTGTGGCATCCAGGCAAAGCTTATTTCCTTCTGTTTCTCCTGAGGCAACGTTATTTCCCCTTGGTCTAATTTCCCAATGTCTCCTGTAACAGCTTCCCTAAACACATTTCCTTTAGACAAGGACCATTGTTTTTACTGTTTCAAAAGGCTTTGAGAAAAAACTTAGTAATGTATAGAAGTGGGGGACAGAACTTGCCAGAGCATGGCAAAAACAGTTGTGGGGTGGTTTTGTTTTTCAAGTGTTTGCATTTGTGCAAATCCCCCTGCAAGAGGACTCATGTCCTTTACCCACTGAACCGCAGCTCTGTGCTGAGGCTAGATTCCTTCTTAGTTAGATGTTCTCCTCCTGTGGACAGGGCTGTGTCCCCTGGCAAAGCAGCTCCCGGTTTAGCAGGGCTGGTGCTGACAGCAAGGCTCTGGGCACAGAGCCAGGGCACTTCTGCCTGCCTGACCATGCTCCTCTGTTGCACCTCAAGGCACTGACACTGCCTCTGGAGGTGCTGCATCATCATGGGTCTGAGTACCTCGGGTAGCTCCTGGTGCTAAAATAAAATAAACCTTTTTACTTATTGGTAATGCCTCAGAGGAGCCTTAGCATAGTCTGATAGGTCTATTGATTGCCTACATCCCAATCTACTTGCTTTTCTTTTTGACGTTGTCAGACATCACTTCAACAAGAATCATGTCAGGAGATCCCAGTACTGTCAGTTTGTATTTATACTGAGTTCTTCCTGTGCAAGGTCTCTTTAGACCCATCTCAAATTGCTCTACAGGATAGCTGCCAACTTCCATCTGCGTAGATCCACCATGTGGATTGATTGCAATTCTCAAGGAACTTACTGTTACCTGAGGAGGCCTCTGAAGGCCTTTATGGGCGGAACTGAAAAGATGGGAAAGCGGTCTTGCCATGAGATGGATCACTGGGAAGTCTTCAGTCCTCTGAAGTGGTCAGATCACAGTTTTACTGAGTTCAACGTCAAAGGAGTTTAATTCGCATCTTTATCAACTATTGCACTCTTGTTGGAGCTCCTAGTTGGAACTGTGTTTGGGGAAGTGATCGACATCCACTGATTTCCAGAGCAGCTTGCAGATGAGGGCACTAACCAGATATTGTACATGGTGGCACGTAGATATGTGTTGGAGGAGTGTGAGCGGCTGCCTACAGTGGTAGCTGTAGGGGAGCTGTCAGCTGCATGCCCACCACTGCCCGGCCTGCCCACCGCTCGGGCAGGAGGGGCCTCTGCTGCTGAGAGGAGGCTGACGGGAGCTGTGCCACCTTTGAGCATCCATCCCTGCAGAGCACAAGAAAGGGCAGCACACGCCTGTGTGTATGGCAAAGGTGTCAGAGTCAGGGTGTGTTAGACTTGTACATTAGGCACAGAAATAATGCTTGCTTCAAACAACTGGTTTTAGCATGAGTCAAGACTTGTAAATCATTCTGGAGCTGCGAAATACTGCATAAGAATCGAGCATTGTCGAGGTGCTTTTTCTTAGCATTCATCTGTGCTTTTTTGAATCTTGACTACATCTTGTATCTTCTTTGTGTCACTTGAAATTTATTTATAGATAACAAAAATTTATCTGTTAGAGGCTTTTTCTGCAGAGGATTTCATAGTTTAAACCAGTGTTAAATGCTGCCTTATGTTAAAATGCCATTCCCATTAAATCTGTGCATGACTCATTGCAAAGTGTTTGGCTTTTTTTTTTTCCCCTGAATAAGCTAACGTTTAAACATCCCCTTGTATTTCAGAAGAAATCCTTAAGACAAGTTATTGCAGAGGAAAAAGGCAAAGTCTCTAGCAAAAGTGTTGGATTAGACACAGCTACTTCTCACCCTGTAGAAGCTGGACAACCACCTGATGAGTTTCACCTATCTCCTTCTAAACAATGTTGGATCAAGGAGGGATCCTCCCAGTATGGCGGCTTTCCAGGATTCAGTACCAGTGATGGAGTGTTAAGGGAACTGGATGATGGACAATTTGACCAGGAAGATGGAGTCACTCAAGTCACATGTATGTGATAAAGTAAGTAACTGCATCAGATGGACATGTACATAATTCACACAAATGTTTTTTAAAGAAAAAAAAATCATACTACTTTAAATGCATTGGTATAACCCTGACTTTTCCCAGACTCATTTTGTATTTTTGTCAGTTTCTTTATGTTAATCCTACTGTAGTAATAATACTACTGCAAAATAATTTGGTTTTCTGTGTCTCTTTAATAGAGCAACTACATGACTGGGTGCTCTGCTAACTTGTTAATGCTTTTGACAAGCTAGGAAGCAAATGGTTCAAAACAGTGACAGTTTGAATTGTGTAAGAGAAAGGAATGAGGATGTTTAGCATTTTCCACAAGCTGGAGGAGTGTTTCTTTTCTTTTTTGTTGTTGTTGTTTGTTGGTTTTTTTTTTTTTGTTTAAGGGTGTTGTAAATATTGGTGGGGAAAAAAAAAGAAAAATGAACTATCCAACTGTTGTTAAGTTTTAATGTAATTTTCACTTCACTTGCCTTAGCATAAATTCAGAAGCCTAGAGAAATGTAAATCTTAGACTAGAGTGTTAATAATTTAAGCTACATTCAGACTTGTTATGTACAGAAAACCTCTGGAGGCTGTAGGCAGACACTTGCTCCTGTAATATTATTTCACCTATGCAGGTTTTACCAGGTTTCCTTGTACATCTAAGCCAAAAGCTATCCCAGCATATAGTCTGTATAATGATGTATTCATAATTTACTCATGAGTGGAAATTAAGAATCACTCACCCTCTGAAGGATTACTTCCAGTCCATTAAAAAGTAGTTTGAGAAACTTGCTAAGCAGCTTTGACAGCAAGGTGCACAATGATGCTGATAAGATATAGGAGGACAAAGTAGGCTAAGTTTAGTAGGCAATATTAGATGATAGACTATATACAAATATGCTGATGTATACATTAAAAAATTCTCAGCTAAGTGTATCTCACAGTGGGTGAAGTGTACTCAGCTGCATCAAATACCAGAAGGAATGTTCAGAGGAAAGGATGAAGCTGCTGTGCTTCCATCCTCACCATGGGGAGGAACTGCTTGTGTTAAGGGAGGCTAACACTGGCAGGACTCTGGGGAGAGGCATGGACAGGAATTATTTTTATGCTGCTGTCTTGAAATCACACTTTATGGAGGAGAAGCTGAATCAAAATGCATGTCCAGAAGATAAATGTGATTATAACTAAAATTTGCATTTTCATTTAATTTTGGAAGTAAAAACTAAATGCCCATCACGCTTAAGCTAATGGAGAATAAGTTGGTCAAGATGAGAAATCAGAACAGAACTGAGCAAATGTATTCATAATGTTTCTCTCAATGATTGCGGTACAGCACACGCATCACCCAGGGATTTTGATACCTGTTTGTGTGTGTTGTGCTGCAAACACTGGGAGAAGCGTTGTGAATGCATTTAACTACACGACCCCACTCCCCTGGGGTGGTATCTCACGAATCTCCCTGTCCACAGTGGTAGATGCTGGCACTAAATGCAGCGGGCAAATTAATGCAGTGGCAGCAACCAATAAACTGACTCCAAACGAGCACCCTGGGAGATGACCGGGATGGTGGAAGTCAGACTGTGATATCCGTAGTGGGGAGCTGCGCAGAAGGAACACTGGCAGAAGCTGCTTATTTCAATAACTCATGAAAGAAAGAAGTTACACGTGCCATGATAAGGAAAAGCAGTAGAAAGCCTTAGTTTTATTTCAATTTATTTTTAGGGGACGGAGGGGAACCCTTTCTGCTTGCATGATTGTCATCGTGGGAGCTTGAAATTATTATTGCTTTGGAGCTGCTTTCTAGTTTCATTATGAAATTGTTGTAGGCAGCATTGCTGTTTATTTTTCACTTTGGAAGAACAACTCTAGCAACTGTTTGTAGAGGGTTTGGGTGTTTTGGTTTTTTTTGGTTTTTTTTGTTTTTTTTTTTAAATCCACAGCTCTGGAGCTTGGAGACATTCCTTCAACTTCTTTTTTCCTCTTGCACATTGTTGAAAAGGACAGCTTCTATCTTCTCATTTGAATTTCTTAAGAAAAATGCTGGCAGCCTAGCAAAATAGTTGTGAACCGTGACTGTTTTAAGAGCCACGTACCCGCCAGTAGGGCAGCAGGAGGACTGCGTACACTGCGGGGAGCAGTGGGAGTGGAGGAGTACCTGTGATAGTAGGCACGGTAAGAAATCCATTCTTGCCAATGCTTCTCTCCCTGCTTTCGCACCAGCATCTCAAAGTCACAGATGTGGGGCACAAACCTCACATTTATTCCCTATCTGGGGGCACCATGCGAGGGAGGATTGCCCCACTAATGAGGAGAGCGCTGGGCTGGCTGTTCCCTGCAGAGCTTGACCCAGCTGCTGTGTTCTCGTGCAGCCCCCTACTCCGTGAGCAGCGATCGTGGTCATGCAGTAGCAAGGATCTCCTCCATGGCACACAGATATGGAAAAAATTATGAAAATACATCTGTCTCTGGCAGAAAGCCAAGTAACTTTAGTGTATTAAAAATGGGGTAACAGCTGCTCTTGTGCAACTTGGAATATGTTGCTCTACTTCTAAAAGTATTTGTCACAAGTTATCCAAAACTCTGGGGGGTGTGTGTAGTTTTAACTACTAGTGGTTCTCCATACAAGCCAAATCTGTTATAGCAGCAAAAATCAGTCAAAAAATCCTAGGAATTCTGCATATTACAAGTTAAAAGCTTTTGAAGTGTATCAAAGAAACTACTGACTTTTTATAAAGCAGCATCCCTGCTTAAGATGGTTAAGAGTAGTGAATCAAAACAAAACTGATGATGTACAACTGTTTAAGTAAGTTACAATGTATAAAGTGTATAAAATGAATGCAGTAAATATTTCTAGAACACATTCGTTGGCTAAAAAGAATCACTGAACTTTTAACTGAGATCTTTTTGTATCAGCTGTTGAGAACCCAGAGAATTAAAATAAATTAGTATCTTTTTAAAATAACTTCTCCCCTTACAATTAATGGGATGTATACAAGGGAGATTCTGCCTTGGAACAAGGGTAGAAATAGAGCATGCTGTGGATGTCCACAGGTGCACTCTGGAATATCCCCACTTTTAGCAGGAAAGGCTTTTCTTAAAATGAAATAAAGCCATATTTCTTTTCAGTAGCCCCCAGTTTTACCTGTGCTTTAGTCCTTGCTCCTGAATCTCACAGGTGTTGACTGTGCTGAAAACCTCTGAATGTCTTTCTGGTCTTTTTAATTCAGTGTAAATATGGTAAATTGTTTCCTCTGAACCCACCCAGGAATTCCTATATAGTTAAGGACAGCTGTTTTGGTTTTTTTAATGCTGTCTGTCTCACAGTATGTAAAGTTGCCTCTGTTGTAGAAACGCTAATCTCTATTGTCTTCCTAGCTCTCTATTGTCTTTTACCTCACAGGGCTACATTTAGGCTCTGTATTGGAAAAAAAAATAAACGAAATACAATTCTTCACCTGGAAAAAAAAGTCAACCTGACAGGAGCCAGGATAGAGATCTGTAAAGTGAGTGGCATGGCGAGGGTAGCAAAGGAAAAAATTCCTCAGCATTCTTTTTTTGATACAAGAACTCAAGGGAATCATGTAAGTGGTAAGTAGTGGGTTGCAAACAAGTCACGATATCCGTAGAACTCCTCACTGCAGCACACTGTATATAAAACTACATGGATTTAAAAGGTGACTGAAAAATTCCTGAAAGGAAAAACATTGCCCTATCCTCTCTGAAAGTCACTGAACCAGAAACTGTGGTAGACTGTGAAAGCTGGTCTGACTGCATGCTTATCCTGCTCTTTAATTGAAAATGCTTCTAAAACAAATGATGGAAAAACTATTTCTTTCTTTATAGTTAAAAACTCTGAACTAATCTTACTTGGAAAAGTGAGAGGGGGAGGGTGCATTTTGGGTGCAGGGGATTCTAATTTAAGCTACTTCTTTCATCACCTGGTCTTACACAAACTAGAGCAGTAAGGTCTGCCTTTATTAGTGTTGTGACCAGCACGGTCCATTAATTAAATTGTTTGTAAATCAGAAGAGCTGTCAGAAAGAGTAACCCTGGCAAGATTGTTTTTTGTATGCTCCTATTTTTTAGGTAGATATATGTGTGCACGCACTCTGTTCAGTTTTCATTTTACCAGAATATGTTTTACATACTCATCTTTTTATTGAAAGAATGGCAAATCAAATTTAAAGTATGGGATGCATTCTCTGACTGAAAAAATAAGTACACTTATTTATTCAGTAACAGGGCTTCAATTAGGAGCCTGTGTCTGACAAGTAATAGAAAAGTCCCTAACCTGTATGGGACAACAGAAATGCCCTGCCGCTCTTGGAAAGAACAGAGATAGAAGGAAACAGTGCTGTTTATGAACCTCTGCAAAAGACTGTTTATTCTTTCTGATGTTTAAGTTGTCTGGAGAGGAAATACTTCTCTAGTGTTTACAAGCAGGAAGAAACTATCCCATTAAAAAAAAATAAAATTGTGCCCTGCTCATAATTGTCAGAACAGTTTGTCTACGTACCTGTCAAATGCAATAAACAGCTGCTTAACTTCTGTGTTTCTGGTCTGTAAAATAGTGTTTTCTTTTTGTAAAGCCAAGATCTTTTCTGTAGTTCTGATAGGAAGCTTCTCACCATTAAAAGCACTTACCACATCAGCTGCCAGTTCCTTTATTATGTTTGTCTCACACTGACATTAAATGGGTTAGATCAATGCATACCTGGTCTTAAGCTAGAATTACTTTTTTTTGCAGTCTCCTCTGTACCTCCATACAGCTCACAAGGCAAAGCCTGTTAGACTTACAGCCATCTATTAAAAGCTGATGAGGTTTTCCTTGGTCTTAGTACATTAATCTTTTGAAGGTAAAAAGTGCAAGTTGCTGTCCTGACAATTCCCTATGGCTTAATTTAGAGAATAGAGTTAGTTAGGATTTAGATTCTTCAAAGCCAGATTTCAGTATCAGAATTGAGATGTACTATGAACTAAAGAAGTGAACATTCTTGACTTTAGGTAAGCATAACTTGAAATAGACGAGGTTTAGAGGAACTGGTCTGGTGACATGTTCTGATCTGTTTAAGCAGACAAACTTTGACAACGTGGGAGAGAATTAAAATCTTAAAAGGAAAGTCACAAAATCACAGTGGCTGACTCATTGCAAGATATGCTAAGCCGAACATGGGGAAAAACCTCAGTGACTAAGGAAAAAGTAATTTGAAAGTTATTCTTTGGTTACAATACGCCCTTGCATCTGTGATGTGCTGTCATAATGTGCTTATTTTGGGATCTGAAAGGTCCTCTTCTCGATCTCCCTTACATTTTAATTTTAGAACCAGCATTTTCTGATTTGAGAGATGTATAAATTTGAGGTCTGTCTTCAGGATGCTAATGAGTATTGTATTTCTCTACTTTTGGAAGCAATGCAACTTCACTTCAGCACACCTTGTAGCAGAGATGGGAGAGCACCGCACCGAACTTTTTCTTGGAAGCATTCAGTTGCCTGAAGTCTTGGAACACATGACAAATGAGAATAACTTGCCAAAATATAGTGGTATGGATACAGAAACAGTTTAATTTTATCCTTTTTTTTTTTTTTTTTTTTTTTTTTTTTTTACAATATAACTCAAAGACAGTCTCAGTTTCCCTATTATGTAGAGTCTAAATTAAACCTGTTAATATTTATTAGACAAATCAATGGTTTCCTTAGGGTAATTGAAGTTTTATGGTACCATTCAGGCACATGTGTGTACACAGTACTTATGTAAACAATAGCAAGGGAAAATACAAGCAGTGTTTCACTTAAGCTTTATATAAAATCAGCTTAGTATAGCATGTCACCTTTACAGTGCAAATCTGAATGAGAATAAACAGGATTAAAACTTTCCAAGTTTTGTTTTGAAGTGAAACTCTTAAAGCATAAGAGGAATAAGAGAGGTTTAAAATTTTAATGCAGTCCTGAGCACCACATCATTTTCTTCAGTTTTGTAGAGGAAATGTAATTAGCAACACCAGTCACGTGTTTTTGCCTGTCTCAGTCACCATGGCCAATATAAGCATGCAGAGTGACTGTACGCAGAACCACACCAGGGACAGTCCTACAGCGGGCTGTAACAGAACTAAATACATCTTCCTACCTCCAGAATACAATCCTCCTACCTGCGGTGCACACTTCAACGTTTCTGTCAAAATCAAGTAGCCTGGTCTATACAAGGCAAGTTACAGCTACGTGTATAGACAGTAACTGAAGCTACTTTCACTCAGACAACATGTCATGCAATTACCCTGCTGACAATTAAATACAGTTACAAATGTAAGACAAAGAGCTGGTGAAGAATACAGCTGTTGATGAAGTACTTAAGCTTAGTCTATTTTCTCATTGTTTAAATTCCCTTTGCATCCAGGTGGTACAGTTGCTTGAGGTGTGCTTGATTCATATAAAGAAAAATAGAATTTAAGGCATGTTTAGTGTATTATGAAAAAAGACTTATTAAAAATAGGTGGACTCCCTTCTTTCCAAGTAAGTACAACTTAGAAAACAAAGTGTAGATTACAGAAACCAGCTGAGTTAGCCCATTCTGACCTGCTTAAAGAAATAAAAGGAGGGGCCCTTGCAACCTCAGAGAGAAACAACTAGCTAACTTTCTTAAACAGCTAAACAAAATCCATTAAACATAAGAACACTGCTAGTGCTTTTAGACTTTCCATTCATGTACGCTTAGCACATATTCATCTGCTATATTCATCTCTAAAACATTTAATTCTATCATTCTAGATATAACACAATTAAGCAGCACTCATGGAAATTGTCAGTTATTGCAAATCTGCAAACAGAACTTGAAATAAACATTTGATAGGGAACAGAAGCATGAATCCAAATCTTTGTCCAAGATTGTAACTCAGGTGAATGAAGAAAAATTAATGTATGTTGAAAATATGATGAACTCTTGAAAAGAATCAGGTTCAATATTTCAAGTACGTAGAACATTTTTACTAGGAATACAGGCAAAGACTGTGCTAGTGTGTTAGGTAGTGTAACATGAATATTTATGTGAGGTATAGTCCGTAAGCAGTTGCCATAAATATGCACAAGTTTAAGCCATTGACTTTTCTGCCATGGTTATTCATTAGAGAAGTTGTGGACTGGAGAGCAGCAGAAGTCTGCCTTAACAGGACACAAACCTCCACTGTTCACAAAAAAAAAAAAGTCCAGAAAGTAAAAGTATGTTAGATGTATATCAAGAATATATATGTTCAATAGCATAGTGAAATTATCCTTTTGGTATTACTAATATTATAGATCCTGTTAGTACTTGGATATACACATACAGGAATATGCACATCCAAAAGTAAATCTTCAAAGTCATCTTATAAAAATAAAAGCTAAATTAGGAATAAGCTACATTGCAAGAAGCTTCCTGCAGAATTATATATTTAAGGTGATAATCTTTGAACTAAGACTTCATATAGCCACTGCATTAAAAAAATGCCTTGCTGTGAAATCTTAATCTCACTTTTCTCCCACCCAATCAGACACATCTTCAGGATTGTGATTCAATGATTGTTTAGCAGCAATTTTAGAGAACTGTAAATTCTTTTATTAACAGGCATTATAAACAGATACTACTATTTTTATTTAAAAACCATGAGTGCCACATTGATGAATATACAGCTCATGAATAACTTAAAGTATTTCCCATATTAAAAGGCAATGCACACAGCATACAAAAAGTATACTAAACAAAGCTATGAGGATACGTGACTGAAGTGTCTAAAATGATATATACAGTACATAATTAATGTTTTCTTTATATTCAGGACAAGCTTCTGTGCTACCATTCCCATCATGCCTCACTCTCCCCTGACACTGAATTTTGCACTTCTTCTTCCAAAATTGGTACAATCAGGTTATCCTTGGACATCAGATTATACTTCATCACAAATTTAGTGAACCGGTGACACAAGAAAGTTTCATTCTAGAGATGAAAAAAGGAGAAAAAATAGTATATACAGAAAGAATATTTTAAACAATTAAGGAGAACATACTAAAAAAACACCCCTGCTTATATGTAATTGCCTCATGAGATTTACAAGTTTGAAAAAGCAGTAGTAATGCTTAAATGGTAAATTTATATTACTTCTTTTAAATCTTTACTGCTTGCTTATAGTTACCACAGTTAACAAAAAACCCTACTGAAGTTCAGGCTTAAGTCACAGCTCAATTCACCAGCACTTAGCTGAGAATATATTCAAATACAGCGTAGTCATGATCCACTCCCCAGCAGAGAATGTTAAGGTACTGTGAAACTCCGCCTACAGAACAGGACACAGCCATTCCACGGCTGTTCCAGCAACCTTAAGTGGGATTTGGCAAAGGGTTCCTTTTGCATCCAGCTCCACCCCTTATATTCTTTCTATCTATTAATTTCTACTTTTCCATTAAAAAAAAAAAAAAGCTGGAAGTTACTGGAGGTGCACAAGCTCCAGTTACACTGGTTTTTTTTTTCAGTTTTACAATTATACTTCCTTAACTCTTGTGTAACATACATGAACAGGGAACATACATACATAAGGAGTACGAACTACACCAAGTGCTTGAATACATTTAGGAATCTTTAAAACAAGATGAATTTTGAGGTTTTTTGTACAAAAACTGTCAAATTCTGACCTTTTATCCAGATGAGGGAAACTAACTGGGTAAACTAATTATATAAATTAGTTTTCATTTATATATATATATATATGTATGTATAACATAGCATTTCACTTCTTATAAAACTGTAGTCTACTGTAATCAATACTTCACTTGAATGTAGATCTTTGGCAGGATTAAAGGAAAAGGTGTAATACAATTACATCACAGCTGTAACTTCAGTAAATGCCCTTCTTTCAAGATGCAATTTGAAACTACTTACTTCATATTCATCAAATATCTGCCGGTGATGAAAATAAGCATGTGAAAATATTCTGTAAATCCTTCGGCACACTGATCCTAATTTGGCTACAGAGGATTCCTTAATGCTAACCCTGCAAGCACCAGGAGAAAGGTTACAAAACAGGTCTACCAAAATGACTACCGAGATACATGTTGACATCAATTCCTGTTATTCAACTACACTACATAACTGCACATTAAATTTAGACTTAACTGTGGCAGATACCTGTGTCTGCAATTGCTTTTTTTTGGAAGGAAAATTAAAATGTTGGTGCACACTCCACATTTAAAAATTGTACTCTGATTATAAAAAACGTTTTGCCTGTAGTTCAACATCATCAGTTGTTCTGGTAAGGGCTGGATTTCTGGGTTTTAGCATCGATAGGCAAAGGGAAAAAGACTTCCAGTTGTACCTCCGTGCCAAGACCAGATTCCCAGGGAAGCACAATTTTGACTTCTCCAGTTAGGTTTCCATGATCTAACACACGGGCTGCCCATTCAGTACACTCAGTCTCTGTCTTCTGTGGTCACTGATGTGCCACAGTAGATTGGTGTTGGCTTCTGGAGGCTTTCAGTGGTGTAGTGTTTAAGTCCTTTGAGTCACTGCATCTCTCTAAAGGCCATCCTGTTACTTAGGTTGGCACTACTCCAATGGAGTATAACACCAACAGATACTAGTAAAACGGTTTCCACGTAAAAAGCATCCGTTAGCTCCAGTAAATAGCAAACTGTTTGAACAGGTAGGAATTCTTCCTTGGCTAAAAAGTGACAACAGGCTTCCCCACAAGTGACACATGCTGCAGGACTCATTATATTTTCAGTAGTAATCCATTAAAAATATGTTACACATTTCCATGTGCTTTATAAGCATTTAGGTGCCACCTAATCCCTCCCTCTCTCCTCCCAAAAGAAAGCATTTTTACCTGCTGGGGAAATATTTATTGCTATTCAGAAGACATGCAGCTCCATCAAGTGTGTGCCTGGTGTAGTCTATAGCAGGACACTACAAAAATACAGTGAAAACGTACCTGAGTGCATGCATGACATTGTCATATATCTTGTTTAAAGAAAAATGTTTTGTTTCCTGATGCTTTTAACTTAACTAGTCATTTTTATTCCTAGAAGTTTCACACAGCTTCTCTGAAGGTCTAACTACATTCCCCTCTGAAGTGAGCTATTTCTTTTCTCTGTTTCACAACCTATGAAATTATTTCAAGAAAAAAGTTACTATGGAAATCTTATTATACACGAGTAGTGAATTTTATGCATCTCCTTAAGTAAAGTATAGTAAGAGTACATACTGGAAGTACACTGAAAGGAAAGACAATTGTTACCTCACAATTCATTTGTTTCCCACATAGTTAACTTGCCAGACTCTTTCTTCTACAGCATAAATTAACACAGTACCAAAAAAAACCAAAACAAAACAAAAAAAAACCAAAACCAAAACACTGCACCTAAGTGTATCAATGCTTTTTACCTTGGCAAAGAAAAACTAAATCATTACTGTAGCTAAGTGTATAACAAGCCAATCCCTGGCTCCGAAATCAAGTACAAGCAGAGGAGAAGGAAGAAAGGAAAGATGAACTGAGAAAGGCTGAGAGCAGGAATGTCTGTCCATTTCGCCAGTCCCCAATTTCAGGAAGAAGACTTCTCAGTTGTACATTTTTGTCTGCAGTTCAAGGTTGCATCACCCACTGTCTGACCATTAGTTGACAGCTATTACCGACACAGAAAACAGCAGATGAATGATGTGTGTTCAGAGTTAAAAAGCAGCCTGAAGTTCTCCACTCTGGCTGAATAAAACAGACTTACTGCATGACAATATACCGAGTGGGGATGAGGGTTAAAGGAGTGAGTGGGGAAGAAGCTGGCCTTCAGAGCTAAATCAAGGCATCTCAGGAAATTAAAACAAAATAAAGCTTACCAGACAAAAAGGATAAGGTTAAGAAGAACCTTTAGCTTATTCTGGAAGGTGAAATACAAAGATAAATCTGACAGACTGGCACTACTGCCATAACTGATAGCAACAGAGAAAGACCTTCTGAAGGAAAAAAAAAAAGTATCAAGTGGTTCAATAGGAAATCTGAACAAAGTTTAAAGTAATTGGACACTCAAGGAGACAAGCTACTGCCATGGTGTTAACCCACTCAACAAAGTATTTTTATGACTCCACTACCTTTTCGGAGTAACTTCCGACTGTAACTGCATATGCAGTCAACTTTCAGAGTGTCAGGCTTATATGCCTAGTACAATGGATCGAGGCCAAAATTTGAAGAGGACAGCCTGTTCTCAGCATGGACTCTTCTTTCCATTAAACAAAGACCTTTTTCCACCGACTTTCAGGCTATCTCAGCACAAATTGGGAGAGAAAAGAGAGGAATGTGCAAAGTCTCTAATACTGCAGTAAAAAGCAGTTCCTTCCTACCTCATCCTGTTCTTTTGTAAACCGCTACAGAATGGTCAAGAAGGAAACCTCAACTGATATTCTTAACCTGCATAAGCTCTCAGTCTGACTAAGAAGCCAGCTATAATGATGAACATATGAACTGTGAAAGAAAATCCTACATCAGTGGAGTCTGTTTTCCAAAATATATCCATACCTCTTTGGGAGTTTTATGAGCTGCACAAAGAAAAATCCATTGTTCAGTTGCTGTCATCTGAGTACATGTGTCTGGGTGACATTCACTCTGTTAAAACAATTGTTGAGTTATGAAAACCACTGGACAGTAAAAATGAGCTGATCTTTTCAAATCACTTTCTTGCTCTGTCCCCCACCAAAAAGGGTTATTTGCTAGAAGTCTTCAGAACTCTAAAAAACTCTTAGCTCAAACCACTGCTTAAGTCTATGTGTATAAATTTAGAAGAAAGCTCCACAAACTCTGTATCTTACAATACAAAAAAAATCCCCTCCCTGATACAATATAAAAATATCAAGAAAATAATTACCTGAAGCTTGACAGCTAGTCCATTGAGCTCAAGGCAGAACTGTCTAAGAAAAATTGAACACAGCAGCATCAAAATCAACAATTTGTTTTCCCAATGGAAACATCTACTACAAAACAAAGTTACACATTCTGATCTTCTTCACAAATCTCTTAATGTTTTTGGAAATTATTCTTGTACAGTGTAAAAAACACATCAGAACATGAAAAAAAAAAATCATACTTAAAAGAATACCATCAAGTAATTTCATCTGATGTCACACATGAAAAGACAATAGGCTAGAAATTAACACACTACGCAAAGACTACAAGTTGAGAGAAACAGTACCACACTACAACTGAAAAATACTTTCAGGCACAAACTACCTAAGTTGAACATATTTTTTAAACTGCATAAAACAAACGGAGAGAAGGACAAAAAGTTTTGAGTTCCCTTACAGCTAGAAAAAGAACTGTTAAGACACAGGTTCTCTTGCTTTCCCAACTAAAGCCTATTTTCCTGCAAGTTCCAGAAAAAGCACTGGGAGCATCTAGAGGGAGGGAAATAATTCCCAATTAGTGGAGATGAAGAACGGATAATACTAGGAGAAAGTGCTGTGGAAATTCATGACTATATTTTCATATTTAAAACATGCTAGTAGAACTATTGAAGTGAGATACAAACATTTTCTTAAAAAAGATCAACAAAACTAGATCAGAGCGCATCATAAATCTGTAGAAAGAACAAGGAATTCAGAAAATAATACCAAAGTATAAAAATATTTAATAGTAGAAATATCAAGTTTCATTTAAGTTAATTTTGATCTATCCTGTTCAAAAAGACTCACTACCATTATCAATGAACAAAACCCAGGATCGGGACACCGTGTTGACAAAAGATGGATTCTTACCTTAAATGTTCATACTTCCATACACCTTCATCCTGGCCTTCAGGAGGTTCAAGGATCTTATCAATGTTGGAACAGTCTGCCCTTATGTTTTGCTGAATATACTAGGAGGGGAGGAAAAAAATAAATCTAGATCTTCTTGTAATTATAGTAAGACAGTATACTTAGGACATTAGATCTTTGAGGGACTTACTCTTTCTCTTTACTTAAGAAGTGACTGATGGACTACAGAGTTAAAGAGTAGATGGGCAGGGTAAGAAAATGGGTATAAAAAGCACTAAATCTGAAAAATGCCTTTCCTCAATTAGAAAAGGTAAAAGAATGGGTAAATCTTACAGCTTTTTTACAAAATCCTTCTCAAAACAAAAGAACCCTGCAGGAAACACCACCATTTTCTTAAATTTTATTTGTTTAAACCAAATGTGGGAATTCTAGTTATTTCGGCATACCCAATTATTACAATTTTTTTAAATATATGTAGGTTGCTTATGAAATTAACTCCTGTGCAGCAACATTCTAATCAGATAAATAGCATGCCCTGTTCCCTGTTTTTTTACCAAAATACAAAACTTGGGAAACTGAACTTTCTAACAACATTTCACATAAATAAGAATACCTGCTGAACAGCCAGTGTACTGTCCATTTCTTCAAAGGATTCATCAGGCCAATTGTAGAAATCCTGTTAAAAAAGTTTAAACTAATTTAACAAAAAATAGAGCAGGCAGAAGAAAAGCACACAACATACAATAAGCCTGAACATGCAGGAAAACAGATGTAGAGGTAGTTTATACAATTCCAGGAAGCTACATCTTAACAGAGGCAGCACAGAGTTTTGGCATGAACAGGGTGAAATGGGACTGATGTTCCCATTGTCGCAATAGTAGAACACCTTGAAATGACAGTTCTCTGTGACTTGGCATACTACAAACCTCGTCTCTCCTCCACATCTTGCTGTAACAGCTATATAGTCTCTATTTTTTAAATCAAATATTTGCATACAGTGCCAATTTCACATGTTAGACCGCGTAAGAATGGGAAAGAAATGAGATCTGTAGAGAGTAGCATTATACAATTATGATTAAACTAAAAATTCCAGTATATTAGAGTAATAACACACCACTGAAAACACTTTCTTTAAACCGAGATGATCTACCACAGTGTTGGCTTAACTTGGCACTACATTCTCATGGTATGATCAGTATGCTGCATAACTGGATGGTTACCAGCTCTAACCCAGCGTGTTTAGTATTGTTAATGATAAAACCCTCCTGAAGTTCCACCTCCGATCCAGCTGCACTGCAGTGTTCTGCAGCGATTCACATCTGGTGCACCTAGGACAGTCCCAGACATACACATTTTCTTAGCTGGCATTTTTCACCTCTAAAATCTAGTGCTACTCCCTCTTACTAACCAGAGAAATTGCACATCAGCCTCCTATAGCCGTCCTAGTAGACAATGACTCAGTGAAAAAGTTCCAACTGTAAAGCTTAGCAATCTGTTCTTGAGAGAATACAGTCATCTCTGAAGAAAGGAGTGAATATCTGGTGCTGAAATATTAAGTAATTGTATTTACATACTGAATAGCTATTCCAGTGTCATCCAAAGTTAAATACAGCCACAAAAATGGTATGATTGCACCAATATACACAAAAATTGTCAATCTACATGAATTTCTCAATATACTTTATAATTCAACCAAATCTAGTTCTATGTCCAGTATTCCAGATACCCAAAATCTATCAAACCGAAGGCACACAATACTCCATTTCCTTCATAGATTAAACATGTATAGAATGAAGTGATTTACTGGGTTGTGCAATAATTTTACCACTGTACACTCTGACAAAAACTAAGAGGAGAAAAGAGATGCATTCTCCTATAGTGTTGTGTCATGTACTGCTCCACTTCTGACCACGAGCTCTCCCCAGAAAAGCAGAGTGAAAAAGCCTTGCGTAAAGGCCTCACAGAAGATTCTATCTCTGAAATAATCTAAAAAAAAAAAAATGTACCTTACATATTTGAGATGTACCTTTTCCAGATGGCTTTGAAAGCTCAGGAATAAATCAATTTAGCTCTGATTAAGAGAAACGATCTGACACCAGCCCAGGTTGAGGGTGAGGCATGCAGGTTACGTAAGGGAAGGATGACTTCTCTCTCCGGGGATGGCCCGCCTGACGGTGCAGCACGAAGGCTGGCTGTATGATCACACGGTGATCTCGCCTGGCTGACTGTGTATTTTAACAGCACCAGCCGTAACGCATTCACACCCATTAGGAAAACAGCCCCGTGCCTGAAGAAAGCCTAACACCTGGGAAAGAGCAGCTCGCCTCCGCCCATGCGCGGTCATTTCACAAGGGCTCGCCAGCGCTCTCGGTGATCCCGGCTCCGGGTCGCGGCTCCCTCCCAGCAGCCAACTGGACGCGACGCCGCTTTCGCTCCCGGACCGGAGCCTGCGAACCCCAGGGCAGCGCGGCGCTCGCCCCGCCGGAAAGCCGAGGGGCGGCCGGTGCCGGAGAGGCCTTTTTCCCCGGGCCCGGCAGGCAGGGGCTCCGCAGGGAAGGCAGCCGCCGCGGCCCGGCTGCGGGGAACAAAGCGATCCCGCAGAGCGGGGCCCGTCGCCGCCTGTCCGCCCCGGCGACCGGCGCTGGGCCCCTGTAGGCCCGCGGCCCCGTGAGGCCCGCGGCTACGCCCCGACCGCCAGCCGGGCCCGGCGCCTCGGCGGGGGCCCTGCCCGTCCCCGAGCGCCAGCCAGCCGCGGGCCGCGCCTCACCTGGGCCTTGGTGCCCGGCCTGTTCCGCCTCAGCACTGCCGTCCCCTCCGCCATGACCATAGTGACAGCGGCGCCAGGACCCGGATGCGGCAGCGCCGGGCGGGGCGGCGGGCGAAGGGGGTGGAACGGGCGCTGCGGCTGCGGCGGCCGCTGGCGGAGGGAGGGATGGGCGGGACGGGGCGGAACAGCCAGCGGCTTGCAACGGCCGCCGCGCGGCGCGAGCGGGAACAGCCGCGGGGACGGGGGTAGGCTCTCGCGAGAGGAGCTGGCGGGCGGGAGCCGCGGGGAGGCGGCGCTGAGGGGCGGCGGGAGGCCGGGCGGGCCTGGGCCCCGGGCGGCTCCTCGTCCCGGTACGTGCTGCTCCTTTTCCTGGCCGCAGGGGTGCGCGGAAGAGCTGTCCGTCCCCCGCGCAGGGCTGGGGGCCCAGGGAGGCTGCGACCACTTCCCCGGCGGCTCGGGCCCCTCTGTGGGGCGAGGCCCTGCGGGCAGCCGCGGGTTGTCTGGGGAGCCCCTGCGAGAGCAGAGCTCTCCTGTGAGCCTTGTGTTCGAGAGGGACGGCATCCCCTACCCCCGCCCCAGGCTCGGGAGATTGGGACAGTTCAACGGTTGTTCCCGCCGCTTTCTGCCCGGTGCCCGGCGAAGCCGGTTTCACCGTGACAGGGCTGTAGCGGTGAGTGCAGTTGCAGGCTTTGTGAGATGAATTCTCCGGAGATTTACGAGCTGACGAGTTGTTGAGAAAACGCGTTCTTCAGATTTCAGCCCGTTTCATCAGTGTCCCTCTGTCAGCCTCTAGTCAGATGCGTGCTCTCCCTCAAGGTCAGTCCTCACTTGCTCCGTACAACACAGCTGAGTCTATGGACCTTTGTACAATATGAACCACAAGGGTGTGAATTTTTAAAAAATTATTTTAAGCCCTACATTAAAGAGATATAGTTGTTAGTGCTAAGAATAATGAACACCACACCCTCCCCCCAACAGTAATCTGAGGTAAAATACATCGAACAAAGTACAGACAAAGCCTTTCTCGGTCTTCAAAGGCAAGGCTGACAGACTTGTGTGTTTGGTGTGCAGAGGTCACAGACTGCTGTGCTAACGGAAAAACAGTTAGCTTGGGTTTCAAGGTTTACTAAGCTTGCTGTTACATGCACTGACTGTATTTGGGAAGAAAACATTAAAAAGGCACCGTTAGTTGGGTGATAAATGAGTCCCTATTACTAGCAAATAGACATTTTTGAAAGACTGGAGTGGCTCATACTGTTTCTGTAGGATAAATGAGAAGAAAATTCTTTGGAAAATTTTTACCTTATTTCTGATTCTCTAGAATAGATGGTAGAAAGGAGTACAAAATGGATAAGTAAGAGTGAATTGCTTCTCTCTGTGAGCAAGAATGATGGAGCAGCAAGGTAGAAATACCTCCCCTTAGACAATCAGTAAGCAAATGGTTGCAGTTGTGTGTTGTTTCCTAAAAAGTGGAGAAAGCTGGTACCTGTTGCTGCCTCTACTTCCACTGCATTACAGAGTGAATGGTTTCCCCCCCCTAACTCAATTCATTTGCTTTAAGTAACATGTGCTTTCCAGTATTAAAACCTCTTCCTTCTACCCACGGAGAGTTAGAGAATGTGAAAAACTTCTGGACTGAAAACATTGAAAAATCTCCAGTTAGGTTTTCCCACCAGAAATCAAAGTGCATTTTGCTTGGTATTTTTGCTTGGGCAATGCCGTGACCAGAGTCCTGCCTTGTTCTGAAGGCCAGATTACAGCTGAAAGCTGGATAATGTGCGAGCAGTGAGAATTGGGTAACAGGGTCATCTCCTGCCCGGGAGCATGTACCCGGCTAACCAGGAGTTTTGTATTGACAGCAACAGCAGCTCCATTCACGTTACTCAGTAACACAGAGATGGCATTCCTAACTTTAGGCACCCAAGTTCAGTTTGCGTGGGTTCCTTTTTTTACTCCTGGTCAGCATTTCTGCCCCAGAGATGTTAGCCGTTTGAATCATGTGGTGAAACTCAGCACTTCTTAGCAGTTTGTGTAAGAAACCATGAAAAGGTTAATAATGTTGGGAGAAATTGGTGCCTTGGAATGGAAGGTACAAATGTCCTGTTACCTCACTAGATCAGCTGTGATCCAAGATTAATTTTTTAATGAGATTGATACTGTAATAAGCCAGTCCCAGAATGAAAGCAATTCTAGCTGTTTAAATGCTATAAAATTAAGCAGCTTGTTGGGGGGGGAGGATGTTTTGGTTTTTTTTTTCTTTTTCTATCATCATATTCAAGGTTTAGCTGGTATCTTAAGCACAGAAGAGTTTGGAACTTGACATTTCCATTTGTCCCTGACTTTTATTTCATGGACATCTTGCTTCTAAAATGCAAATAAATCTGTCTGTGAAGATGACCTCTCAGAGAGAAATACCTATCTGTCAGTTCAATTGGCAACTGGCTCATGGTTCTGCAGAGAAAGGAAAGAAATCTGCAGTGTTTCTTAATGAAGATATTTAAAGCCTGTAGGTCTCTCATATTACCCTGTGATAATTAACCCTGTGTTCCTGGAAGCTGCTCATTATTTTTGTTTTGTTAGATTTCAAGTTGTTCTTAAACAAAATCCGATCGACAGTAATTTAACTTTTTGTTTTTCACCTGGTGCTCATTGCCTGGTGACCTTTAAGAGTGAAAAATGGAAAATTTGGCCAAAATGTTGTTGACCGTGCTGTTAGGGACCTGGCCTTCCTTTCTTCTCTGCTAGTGTGTAAAAGTCTCATCCTTTCCTTACTATGGCAGGATAACGTAAACGGGACGATAAAGATTTTCTGAAGACCGTATAGTTGCTGTTGATAGAAGCTGTTCTAAAACATTAGGAAAGTAACAAAAGTAGATGGAGTGCACCTTGTTTCCTTATGATCCGGATAGCCTGAGGAAAGGCTGGGAAGAAGTGTATCCTCCCAAAATGCAGGTAGGGCAATATGTAACATTTTTGCCAAAATTGAAATTGTCTATAAAACAGTGGAATAAAGAAGTCTAAATTCCGACAGGAGTGACACAGCAAAGAGCGAGCATTTGTGATTGATTTTGTCCCCCCCTATAGCACCCAGAGGCTAGAGAACTTGGCATGCAGTCACGGACTAAAAAGCAGTAACAGCAGACGGATCAGCTCAGCTACGTAGTGGTTACCTTGTCCTTGCTTGCAGCGATAGCCTCATGGTGCGAGAATGAAATGTTCTCTGCCTGTCTATCCAGCAGACGTTCAAGTGTGTCCTCCATTTGATGAGGCCTAGAAATGCTATTTTATTTTCCATATCCATAAATTGCCTATTCCCATGAAAAGTTTTCAGGAAACTGTGACTTTTGTTTTTAATCAGTTATGTACACACCAGTAGATAGAGCCATGCCAAACGTTTTATTAAATAAGCATGATACCAAGCGGCTGAAAATCTGCTGAAAATCTGCTGGAGCTGAAAGCATGGGTTGGGGGAAGAGTTGGGGAGAAGAGAGACTCGCGCTCGGCAGCACTCAGTGCAAGTTCAGCGTAATCCTGCTGGGGAGTGGGCTGGTGTGGTTGTGGTGCTGCCGTGGCTGAGGGGTGCAGCACTTTGGGGTGAGGCTAAGTAGTGCAGGTAGGAAAGGAGCATGTGCTACCTCTGGGTCACCTGCCCTCAGACTGCACCCCCACAGATTGTAGTGGCTGCTCATAAACGAGGACTGTAAACATTGTGAAATTATTTGCTAAGTGGAGATCCTACGTAACTCGTGTCTCTAAAAAACATTATTTGAAGAAATGCTGAAATGCTAAGCCTAAACATTTCTCTGTTGGGAGCTGATTCCTACTGCATCTTTTTCTCATCGAGATGTGGCCTAATTTCTGTAAGTAGTTTGTAAATAGGTTAAATACCTTCCCCTCTGGTGTGCAACTGCACTGGAGTACCTACCCTATCATGGAAGATAATGCTTCTCGGTGAATTTGTTTCATTACACAATCAATTGTCTTTTAAGATACCTGTAGTGTGATAATCTTCAGTTTCAGCTGTAACTACTAAAGTAAAACTGCCATAGGGTAGATTTCAAGAAGCAGGCCTTTTATATGAAAACCTTTTTTTTTTTTTTTTTTTTTTTAATCTAGCATCTTCTGTTAGTACACGTATCAGTTCAGTGGGAGTTTAACCACGTGAATGGTGTAACTTTTGCTGGGTCTGCCTACAGCCCCAAAGTAGGTAGGTGGTAACCAACCAACCAGCAGCATACTCCACAACTACAGGGAGCAAAAGACATTACAGCCACCATTGTCAAACTTAGCTCCTAACAGCATTGCTGGGTGATAATTGGCATCTAGGTAAAAAAAGCAGCTCCAGCTCACCTCTGTGCTGCAGTTTAGCTGTGGGGAGGAGGGACTGGAACTGCCCTGGCAGAAAATACATTGTTTCAGAGTACATAACAGCTGAAGTCCCCCACTGCAGCTATGCAAGTTCTGAAAAATATTTTTCATTACAGTCCGTTCCTGTTCTCTCCAGAATAAGGCTTACAGTGTATCTAGCAATGTTGATTTCATAACATTAATTTGAATGTAATGAGAAAGAAGTACTGCTTAACTACTGCTATTAAAGTTTCAGTAGCAATAAGTCATATACTGATTTATTTCACATAAGACTACACCAAAGCATTTTAAGGCAGTGTATGTTCTTAGACTGCATACCAAGTTGGAAGGCATCATTAGGAACACAGTGTATAGAGTACAGATTTGTGTACTCCTGCGTGAACAACCTTGAATCCTTTTCCAAGGCAACACAGGGTGGTTGGAAATATGCAAATTTGATTGCTTAACCATTACTTATGTAAATGTCTTGCTATTTAAAAGTGTTGCACTAAGGATGAAGAAAATCAGATTTATCAAATCAGCTCTCTACTCAGTTATGGGAAAACTGGAGGTCTGGCCTGAGATAACATAGTAATCAGTAAAGAAATTTGCTGAAAGGTCACCATCAGCCCCAATTCTGCCTGATTAATGTCTGGAGGGAAGCTATTTGTTTTCTATTAGCAAAATTCACTGAGAGGTATGTAAGGAAAACCATTGTTTTTATCTGCTTCATCCATGAAGTGGATGATTTTGTTCTAGCACAGGTATGGCTAGTACCCAGGTCCTTTGGGCTTGCTGTGGGATAGGCTGTTTGTGGCAGGGTTAGTCTTCCAGCATACCACCATCTCAGCTATTGCCAAGACAGAAGAAGGTCAGAAACATCTGTTACCTTCAGAGAAAGTTCAATGTCAAGGGAGCTAGCTGCAACTCCCCTTCATCACTGCATCTGTGTGATAACCATTTTGAACTCATCTCCCAACTGCACACAAGTTTAGGGAAAAAAAATGTTTTACTACAATTAAGTTTCAGAGAGATTAGCTCATTACACAATTGAGACTCAGTTTCACTGAGCAATAGCAGAAACAGATAGAAGCAGAATAGTTTTATAAGTTTATTGTAAAGACCTTTACAACTTCAGTACAGATAAGGATACAAAATGATGTTGCTTGGAATAATTAAGGCTGGTTGGTGGTCATCTGAATTTCACTGTTCAATGGAACTCAAACAAAAGCAACTGATTTCTGACTGTACATATTTTTATTCATGTTCCATCATTACAGTGAGATCACACATAATTTCAGAGACTCAATGCCTGCTTATTATAAAATAAAGGACATTATATACATGATGAAAGAAAAATTTCAGCATTTTAGTGGAATGGATGACTGATAACTGCAACAAGTTTAGTCCACGTATTTCCCAAGAATGTCGCCATCTCTAAACAAGTAGTAGTCCTGCAAAGAAAAGAAATATTAGTACATGTCACATCAGTTGTGTTTTTTCAGTTGTTCTGCAAATTCTGTCTTGTTCTGACAAGGGCTACTGCAGTCATGAAGTACAAAATCAAAAATTAGCTAACCAAGACTAGCTCTACAGGCTGACTTCTTGCAAAAAGACTTCTTTGTTGATAAGATACTCTTCGGGAAAGCTACCAAGTTACCATTTTCAGTAGTTGGAAGTGGAAGAACTGCTAGAAGACAATTCTGCAAGCAAGCTTTCCCTGTCAAAAGCAAGGATACTGACGGTACTTTCAAAGACTTTTAGGGCTCCTCTTACAATATGCTTGGCATACGAAGCCACTTTGTTCACCTAGCAAAGGTCAGGCCAGGGATTTCCTCGGTTCCTTCCTTTTAAGCAGGGGTGGAAGTCACAAGTACTACAGCTACCAGAAGCTGGCTGGATTCAGCCGCTCCCATTTCAATACCAACAAATGCATTTCTTCAATGCTGCTAACACTACAAAGTAACTACAGTATTTATCACTGGCAGCATGGCATTTTGGGAACCAGCTTAATTTCCATTCACAAAGTTGGGAAACTTACCTTATCTTCTAGTACAATCTTAGTACCACCATATTCTGGTAGCAAAACCTTTTCACCAACTTTTACACTCACTGGCTGAATCTCACCATTCTGAAAGAAAAAAAAAAAAGAAATCCTTAGTTTTCCACAATATAGATAGATGTAATAGATTTCCTCCAAACTACAGTGATCCATGCACATATAAAACACTCAGGAAATAACTACTCTGAACTTCCATTGTACGGTGACAGTAGAATATACAGGTTTACTAGGAAGGAAAGCACACCAGTCAATTGTCAAGCATCAGAGCCCTGCAATATTTTGTCAGTAGAACTGCAGTGATTTTCTGAAAATAATTAATTTTCATTTAGTTTTAAGTGTAAATACAACTGTGAGGTCTTTGCTTGACCTACTGAATAGGACTTCACTTAAAGAAAACACCAGAGAAATCTGAAAAATTGACAGACCATGAAACCCCCTTCTAAAATGAAGGGACAAAGTCCATTTCCATATTCAGTAGCCAAGGCTAATTTCTCCAAGTACCAGTTAAAAGTACCTTCCCATCTTTGTTAATTTGATCAACCTGTCACTGTTGCTGGCAAATCAGTTGTTTACAAACACCTGATAAATTTTAATTACATTTTTGTATTATAAATAAAATATTAGCATGTTTAGTAAAATATGAGCACCATTTCACAATATAAAGCTTTAAAAAGCAGAAACTGACAAAAACCAGTGTGATATGTAGAGGGACACATGGTAAAGAAAAAGTCCAAGTCAACATGCCCAAGTTGAAATTTAACCTGTTTTCCACGACTGATATTGACTGAACAATACTTTGGTGGGGAAAAAAAAACCCTTCTGATGCTGAAGCCCATAAGCCATTGTAGTTTCTGTGAAGACTGTCTTTTTTTATGATCCCAGATGCATATTCAACATGCAACATTAGCAAAAAAAAAAAACCAATTTAAACACTTATTTCTTTTGATTCCTGATTTTCTTTTGTCAAGTAAGCCTAATCCTTATGGACAATGATATTTTGCATAGCACAAGACAGCAAATGCCTCATTCTGACATTCCACCCTGCTCCCAAGTCACAGGCATTCAGGCATGTAGTCATTTTAAAAAAGAAGGCTGCCAGTCCTTCAAGGTTTTGGCTGGGAAGTGATGAAACAAGATATCCCCCAAAACACTGTTTATGTATTTAAAACTAAAAAAAAAACCACCCACAAAACACTGCAACCAAAAAAAAAAACCAAAAACCACCAAAACCAAAAAACTACCAAACTAAAACAAAAATCCCCCAACCCACGTTACTACTGCTTAAAGCTGGTTATAAATATCAATAAATAATATTGATTTTTAAAAGGCAAGTATTTCCCATTTTACAAATGAAAGGAATGCTGAAATTCAAGGCCAGAGCCAGTCAGGAGAACTTGAGATTTCTACCTCCTCGTTGAATCTGTACTTCCAACTTCAGCCATCACCATCATCAGTTTTTTTTTTGTGAGCTATCAATGCTTACACTGCGACCGTCCCTTCTGATGATAATATTCCAGCTACTACCACACCATTGCTAATTCTAGCCAAATATAACCCTTCAGGATATCTACCTTTCCTCTGCCTCCTGATCCAACTGCCACTACTGTTGCTTGTAGCACTTTCCCTTGAGCTTTTTCTGGAATCATGATGCCTCCTTTGGTTACTGTCTCCGCTGCACATCGTTCAACCAGGACACGGTCAAAGAGGGGAAGAAATTTCCTAAATGCTTTTCCTGCCTGTGGAAGTAATTGTACATTGTAACAAAAGGAACACTGCAACAAAATTGCAATTAAAGAGAGTTTAAAAAAAAACCGCACAAAACCCACCAAAGTTATTTCTCTTTTGAGAGAAATTAATAGTTTAGGAAACCTGCTGAGCATGCAGCAAACATGTGCCACCTTTGATTGCATCAGAAATTGCTGAAGGCACCAGCAGACGCTGGGCAATCCTGACAGCTCAGCCACAAAAAGATGAACTCCAGCTGGGGAAAAACCACCACCAGCCAGAGCAGCCACCTCCTCTGGCTGAAAAGCTCTGCAGGCTTTTAATCCCAAACCCTTAGCTACTACAGTTTGGTAAGCATAACTACTGATTATATAAACTGTATTTATTCAGTTCACAACCAGATTTAATGACTACTGAGGACCTCCTGGGGCAGCTGCATTTTTATTCTTGTAGTGGAGCATTTTATAGTGAAGAAGCAAAGCCAGGTACCCCATGTTAGTCTTCTCCAGGTACTTTCAAACCTCAGCATTTCACATAATGATATACAGCCTCCAAAATCTCAAGCAGTTACTTGTATTGCCTTCTACAAAGAGACTGGAACTTTACAAGAAACTTTAGGTTTAAGTCCCTAAGAATAAGAAGGCAGGCATACTTCTACCTTGACTGCTTCAATACCTGCGTGAGGGTTAGAGTGAGGTTTTCTGGGTTTGTTGGGTTTTTTTTTCTCTCTGGTTTGGGTTTTTTTTAACAGCAACTTACTGCTACTTGTCTGTATTTCAGAAACAGCACTCTCACTCCCAGGTATTAGATAAATGCAAGCACCAAATCCAACAAGCAAGGGTCAGGAAGAATGAACCTGCTCTGATTTGGAAGGAAAGATGTGGCGCCTAGCCGAGTCACATGGCGACAGTGCTCCACTGGACAGGTGTGCAGAGCTCACACTCACAGAAACAACGAGAAACAAGGGCCTGGCATCCATGCGCCCTTTTCTGATGCTCACCAATACAGAGACACTTTAAAATCAGGGGAAAACAAAATTAAAGACAGAGCACGAACAAGAAACAGTACGTGAAAGCTGTGTGCCACCCCAGCTGATGCTACTCCCACAGTGATGAAAAACAGAGGAAAAGGCTGCCAATTGTAACCACTTTTATTCTGTAAAGGTAACAGCTCTGATCCTCTTTTCTTTAAAGAGATTCTGCGTTGAAGAGAAGTAAGCAGCCAGTGATGAACACGGGCGTTTCACAATAAGTTTTTTAAAAACCTAATTCCTCACGTTAGCAGGGCCGTTAGAATAAATACTACTGCAAGGACAGGGGCAGCTCTGCCCTCAGCCAGTTCTCCTTCAGAGTAAGCTCTCTGTTAAAATAAGTTTATAAAATACAGAGGACGAGCGATCACGAACGCAGCACGACACGTTCCGGTGTTACCCGCAGGCCCCGCATGCCCACGCGGCGGCGGGCGCAGCCCCGCCCAGCGCATCGACCGCTAACGGCTACTCCCGTTATGGCCGGCAGGCAAAAACGCCGCCCTGTTCTCCCCGCGCCCTCCCAAACGCCCCCACACCTCCTGGCCGGCGGCCTCCCTTTCCGCCCCAAGGACTGCGTGACCTTGCGGCGCCACCGGACCGCCGCGGGCATCTCCCGCAGGGAGCGGCTCGCCGCCGCGCCCACAGCCGGGGCCCCTCGCCTCCCTGCCTCCCGCGGCTCGGCCCAGCCCCACAGGAAGGACAGCGGCCGCCGCTGCCGGGCTCCGGCGGGCTGAAGGGGCACCCGGGCGCGGCCGCGGGCTGCTCAGGGGGCCCCGGCAGCCACCCGCCGCGGCGGACAGGCGGGCCCGCCACAAGTCCCTGCGGGGAGCTCTCCGCCTCACGCCGCGGCGCACGCTCGGCGGCGGCGAGCCCGAGACAGGCGACAAAGGGAGCAGCGGCGGCGCAGGCGGCAGGCACTCACCATGACGACTGCTACGCTCCCCGCCGCCGAGTGACCGGGCCGCCGCGGGCACACGTGAGAAAGGTCACCGCCTGCGCATGCGCGCCCGGCGCCCCGCCCCGGGGCGGAGCCCGTCCCCCCGCCCCGGCCCCTATCAACTTCAATTCCCCCGCATTTTTTTCCCCTCCGGGGCCACGTCCCGTTTCCAGCGGCGGCTGGCGCCTCGGTGGCGCCGCGAACCGCGTTGTCCAGCGCCCGCCGGTTCCCAGGGTCAGACACCCGCCCGGAAGTGAGGTCACCTCAACTTTGACCTTCGGCGAGCATGAGCGTTCCAGAAGGTTCTGGAATTGCTGGGCCCGGGAACCTGAGTGGTTCATGCCGGAACTTGCGGCGCATGCGCACAGCCGTGTTGGCGCCACAGCCCTGACGGGGGCTGTCGGCCGGAGCGGCCGCCCTCCTCCCACCAGGGGCGGGGTTCCAGCGGCTATGCTGGTTCCCGGGCCGGGCGGTGCGGAGCCCCGCATGGGCTGGTGCCTGACCGGGGGCGGGGCAGAGGCAGTGAGTGCCCAGCGCGTTCTCGCTCCTGCGCGCAGACTTGCCCGCTGAGCTCGCGGTCCGAACGGCGGAGACCCCTGCTGCTCCCCCCGCACTGCCCGCAGGTGAGGCGGCGGTATGGCGGCTGGCCCGGCCCGGCCCGGGGCTCCCCACCCGTTTGCGCCGCTGCGGTGGCGGTTACCGTTGCGGGGGATGGATGCCGGCGCGGTGTAACGGCCGGGCCTGTTCGGAACGCGCGGCGCTCGCGGCCGCCCGTGCGCGGGGGAGGGGGGGGGCGGCAGAGATGGTCGTGAGCCCGGCCGTTGAGGGGGGAGGGGCGGTCGTGAGCCCGGCCGTTGGGGCGAGGTCCCCACACCCCTCCACGCGCCCGGAGGCGATGCCGGCGCGGCGGGGCCCCGGCGGTGCAGCGCGGGCGGGCTGGCAGCAGGGGGCGAGCGGCCCTTGACCTTGCTGCGCGTGTCCTGCGGGAAGGCGACATGTGGCGGGGCGGCCCGGCCCGCTCCGGGCCCCGGCGGGGCCCCGGGACCCCTCCCCGCTGGCGTGCGCGACCCCCCGCGCTGGGCCGGTGCTGCGGGAGCAGCCTGGGGAGCGGAGCTGCTGGCGGCCCGCGGTGCCCCCGCGTTCTCCCGTCCCGCTGCCGGGAAGGGCCCCGCGGGAGGAGCTTGGAGTTGCGGGAGGCTGCTCCGTGAGGAGCTGCTGCAGCCCAGATCCTGCCTTGAGGGTCTGGGCTCCCCAGCCCTGTTAGTTGCAGCTGCTCGCATGCTTCCATTTCAACCGGTCGAAAACTAAAACTTCACGGTCACTTCACTTACTTCCTGAATCCAGATCCTATCTTTTGTTCTAAGAGTGGTTGTGCGAATACATAATGCTTATATTTTCTTTTGGACTTGTTTTAATCTTTTAGACATGCTCCGTTTATCTACAGTACTCCGTCAGATAAGGCCAGTGTCCAGAGCACTCGCCCCCCATCTAACACGAGCATATGCAAAAGATGTTAAGTTTGGAGCAGATGCTAGAGCTCTTATGCTTCAAGGAGTAGATCTTCTAGCAGATGCTGTAGCTGTCACCATGGGGCCAAAGGTAATGGAAGATTTTGCTTTTATTTTATGTTAACGCTTTGACTCGGATGAGAACACTGAAGTAGAAAACAGCAGTTAGTTTTCCCTCGGCAGAGCTGCGTGATTACTATCTGCAGATCTGTAATAGAGATGTGGGGGTATGGACAGACTACTGCAAGCAGCCATGTTCTCATTTTTGTCACCTGAACCATGGCAATAGTGCATGTGTTTTTCATAGTAACGGAGTAAAATTAATCGGATCACTGTGAAAGGTGCAGTATATTTGTTTAAACAGTTTGAAGCTTAAGGGGATGTACATAATAGGTTACCATGCCTCAGCCAATAGCCTGTAACAATACAGTAGATAATTTGTATCATTAGGTGGATTAATTAGCTCGGGTTTGTTTTTTTTTTTTCAAGCTACAGTTAGCTTAGGCTCCCCCTCACTAAACAAAACGAGAACATTGTCACTTCACCTTTTAGCATCAGCAAGGTGAAAGCGTAACGCTGAGTTTTCAGTTGGCTAGTGAATGTTACCAGCTTAAGGGAAATTCTGTGGCAGTGGCGTTCATCTGTGCTGCTTACAGGACGGAATATAGCGTATGGGTTCCCTGTAAGTTCTAGGTGTTCTGTAAAACCAGCAGCTGTATTCTGCATAGTCATGCAACGTGCAGTAAGGCTTGAAGTAGATTCCTTTTTAAGGAAGAGACACTGATTTTCTTTGGACTCACAGGAATGTTTGTTTCATATAGTAACGCTATATGCGTGGCAGTTCTTCTCAAGGTTGCTTGGCCTCTAAAATTCATTTGTGTGTTTCCTGCACGTTTTGGGTGCTCTTATTAGCTTTATTCAAAGGCAAAAATGCCATAAGCTGAGCAGATGAAGGTTAAGGAACAGTGATGTCAGCAAGCTGTGGCTGTTTTCCATAAAAGACCAAAGTTTAAGTGTATTCAGTTAATTTAACCCTTGTATTTTTGGATCAGGCTACTTTATAAATGCCTAAGCATAGTTCTGATGCACTGGTTAAAGGGCACTTCCTGATGCAACTGACTGTAACCTTGTGGGGTTTTTGTTCCAGTGTTCTCACTTTATCTGCTGTTCTCCATGTATCTGTAGAAATTTAGGGATTGTACTGTAATGCCTGCTTCTGTTTCCAGCATTTTTAAGAAAAATCCCTCTGGTGAGGAAACTTTCCTTCTGCGCTGTTCCGTATTTAAAGAAAGACAATTTGCAGTCTGACACAATCTTCTGATATCTCTCCCAGTACCTTGATTACTTTGTTAAAACTCATTTACATGAGTGCTTAGATTCCTGATATGCACTCAAAATGCATGTGTGTTTAGTGGTTGGTGGTGGCATTTTTTCTAGAAACACATTAAAAGTGTTTGTTGAGTATAAGTCCTTTAATGTGATCAGATATAGGTAGATTTTGTTGTGCTGCTCTCCTCAGAGCTGCCAAACAAACATTTGGAATAAGACCATGTCAAAATAGAGAATAAAATTAAGCAAAACAAGGAGAGACTACACGAGCAGCTTGTAAGCAGCGGGATTCTCCAGAGAGAGTTTTCTTACTCTTGGACAGCTTTTAGATTTAGAAGTGCAGGTCAAATGAAATAGCAGTAAGAATGCAGATTATGCGTTGCTTTGTCTTAATTGTTTTATAGCACAGAGTTAGAATTATGTGAACTCTTTCACAAGTTCATTAGTAACTGAAGCTTAACGTTTCTTTTGCAGCTTCTAGGGGCAGTTGTACTTCAGAAGCAGTATAGCCCCGTGCATGGCAGGAGTCCAGAGTTTAAATTGTTGAGGCAGATGTGAGTGGGCTCAGTGCAGGCAGGGAGCACAGTGCACCACAGCGGTAGCGTGCGGTGTGGGAGTCCTTGGCTAGCTTGCTTGGCACGTGACGCAGGCAGGTTGGAGCTGAAGCCGCTCTGGCTGCTTGTGATCAGCGAGGCAGCGTCTCGGCAGTGGCTGTTGTGGTCAGCTCTGAGCTGGACCTGGCAGGCCAGGTGAGGGGACTTGTGCAGCGTCAGCTGCTGGCAACAGTGGAGAAGTGGGGCGGTTGCTCTCCCTTCCCCTCTTCCGCAGCTCTGGCTCTCAGGGTAGCTGAAGAGTTGCAGGGCAGCCGCAGACCGGAGGTGGCTCCTTGCATTTCTGCTGCCTCCAGCTAAAACTGGAACGTGACTGATTGGGGCAGCTATTAAAGCTGTTGGATTCATCTGGGAACAAGCAATCGTCTTGTGCAGGTGCATCTGCCCCGTGTTCCTGTACGGGCCGTAGTTTCCCATATTAACGGTGTCTGTAGTTATGGCATAGGAGAGCCCAGCTTTTTACTTGAATGCGAGTGGGGGCTAAGAGAAGAACAGCTTGGTAACTTGCAACATTTGAGGAAATTATTGCAACACATTAACACAGATTTGTTAGTATTCTCAGTTCTCTTTGCTGATCACTAACAAGGCTTGCAAGTCTCTGCTTTTTTTTTGTTTTTTCTTCAGAACATGCAACGAAGTGAGCTTTGTACTACTGTTTTTCAATCACTTTTTTTTATTGTGATTTGATGCAAATTTTGCAAAGTTAGTTCAGCATGTTGCTCTATTTTAATTTTAGGAGGAAATATCAGTTATCTTCTGTTACTTTTCCTCTGTAAGACCAGTCTTATTTTAGTTGGAGATTTCTCAGGCTGTGGTATTAAGCATAACTGGGAAATGAAACCTCTTTCTGTGAAAGTATAAAACCTTTGAGCCACTTTTCCAGTTTTGCAGAACTTTGGAAATGTGTGTGCTTGAGAAAAGTCCCAGCTGAAAGCTCTGTGCAAGGGGACGTTTCTGTTCAGCTGTGGCTGTTGGAAAGAATTAGTTGAAATCTTAGAGCAGCATGCTGTGGATTATGTGGCTTCGACTTAATATTTGTTCTTTTTCACCCTAGGGAAGAACAGTTATTATTGAACAAAGCTGGGGAAGTCCAAAAGTGACAAAAGACGGTGTGACGGTAGCAAAGGCAATTGACTTAAAAGACAAATATAAAAATATTGGAGCCAGGTTAGTCCAAGATGTTGCCAACAACACAAATGAAGAAGCAGGAGATGGTACAACTACTGCAACAGTACTTGCACGTGCTATTGCCAAGGAGGGCTTTGAGAAGATCAGCAAAGGAGCTAATCCAGTAGAAATCAGGAGGGGTAACTTATTTTTTTCCTCTTGTTTCTAATGTTTAATCACTGTCTTTATTTTTCATATCCCAAATTTGACTGGCTTCCTGAATAAGTTGCCCTCTTTTGGAAGAGCTACGTAAAGCTTTGTATGAAGAGCGATGCATAGAGAACTTGCTTGTTTCTGTTATGTACTCTGAACAATTCGTCATTTTTCTAATGTTCACTGTTTTATCTGTAGTTAACTTGGTTAATTTGTCATAGGTAAACTCACTTTAAAGCCATGTCTGCATTTAATTAATTTCTGGTATGTATATAAATTCACTGGTGCCATGTAAATTGCCACAAATTTGGATCATGATGGAAAGTACGTCACACTAACTCCAAAAAATGATCACTGGGTATACATAAGACAACATGGAACCAGTCACTTGTTTTTGAACATGTGAACTTGATACATTTTTGCAATGTGGACTTCAGTTTGGAACTTAATCTGTTTGTGGGTGGTTGGGTGGGTTTTTTGTTGGTTTTGGGGTTTTTGTTGGTTTGGGGGGGGTGGTTTTTTTTTTTGTTTTTTTTTTTTTTCTCTCCTGTGCTGTATAACTTGTTTTGTTCACTCACAAGTATTCCATTTATCTTTAGGGGTGATGCTTGCAGTTGATGCTGTCACAGCTGAACTGAAAAAGCTGTCTAAACCTGTTACAACTCCAGAAGAAATTGCACAGGTAACATAAATAAAGCCAAGTTTACATAGCTGTTCTTCAGAACAAGTATTTTGAAGTCAGGTTTAATGGAGCTAGGTTGTTTGTATATGACATCTGAGTATCTTTTTTTTACATATCAAGATTCAGAATATGTTTCATTGAATCATCTTCATGGTAGCACTTTCATTTTCTTGAGTTATTTGAAATTTCCAGTATTCTACCTTCAACTACACTGCTAGAAGTTGGTTCGGAAGTAGACAGTTTTTCTCAGCTTCAAGTGTCATTCCAAAATGTGGTCTTAAGCCATAGATTTGTGTACATGGGAAGAATTGACAAGAGCAAAGATGTGTTTGTGGATGAGAGGTGATGAGAGACTTGGGATGTGACAGATCTGCTGTGGGATGTTCAGATTGAGGTGGGTGCCCAGCTTGGTCTCGGGCACCTGATGTGTTGGCCTTCGTGGCGTATTTCTCCCCAAGGCTGCAGATTCAGATGGTCTCTGTGTGCTGCGTGAGCCGGCTGCGTGGGATCTGGCCTCGTGCTTGAGCTGCGCAAGAGCCGTTAGCCCTAACAGAGCTCTTGGATCTGGTGTGGATGTGCTGCCCTGTCCTGTCGGGAAATGGTTATTCTGATTTTCTTTGTAGTGAGGAAACAAATCACTTGTATTGTGAAATGAGACTAAATGGCTTACTGTTTCAGGTTGCCACAATATCAGCAAATGGAGATCAGGAAATTGGCAATATAATCTCTGATGCAATGAAAAAAGTTGGACGAAAGGGTGTAATCACTGTCAAGGTAAGAACTAGCCAACAGAGGGACTAGATGCAAAGTGACTGTCTCTTCACCCGTTGGGGCTGGCTTTTGTGGCATGTGATGTAGCCATTGCTGGTCACATCCAGTATTCCTCCATAATTCCTCCTTCCCCAGCTCCTTTAGATCAGGGTTTGATTGCTGTTCCCTCTTAATAATCCTGTTATTTTGAAGGGGAGCACATAAAACTGACCTGTGGTGCAGAGTCTTTCATTCTGTTGTGCATAGTATGCTGGACATATACTTGTGTTTTTGGTAGTAAATAAGGGGTCTTTAATGTGGACTTTCTTGCATCTAAACAGGATGGAAAAACTCTAAACGATGAATTGGAAATCATTGAGGGTATGAAATTTGACAGAGGCTACATCTCTCCATATTTTATTAATACAACCAAAGGTGAGTTAACAACAACACAAGGCACATACCTTACTTTTTTTTTTTTTTTTCTAAATGCTGTTGAACAGTGCAACAGTTGTTCCGAAGTAACTCTTGAAGTTTAAGAGAACGTTCAATATGCTTTTATAATCGGGTTGTTCAGATGATGCATGTTGTTTCTGCAGGGCAGAAATGTGAATTCCAGGACGCTTATATTTTAATCAGTGAAAAGAAAATTTCTAGTGTACAGTCCATAGTTCCAGCCCTTGAAATTGCCAATGCTCACCGCAAACCTTTGGTCATTATTGCTGAAGATGTTGATGGAGAAGCTCTCAGCACTCTCGTCTTGAACAGGTAAGGTTTATAATAATGTGGGGTTTTTTGTTTGGTTGGTTTTTGTTTTTTGTTTTTTTTTTTCATTTCCATCCTTTTAAAGGATTACGTACGAAACCATGTATTTCAGTTTGCTGTGACGTGGTACTGTTGTCTGTTCTTTTATCAGTAGCAAAGAAACAGCAACTTCTGTACATAGCCATACTGTGCATCAGTTTGGACAGAATTCCAGTTGTTTCCTAAATACCTTTTTGAGCAAAACCAGCTCAGTTCATGAAGGTCTCTGTTTGCTGGGTTGTTAGAGCTGTACTGAAATAACTGGTCTTAGCAGACTTGTTCTCTGAACACATGTGGAATGTTGCTCTCTGCATTCTTCTCTTCAGACTGAAGGTTGGTCTTCAAGTTGTTGCTGTAAAAGCACCGGGTTTTGGTGACAACAGGAAAAACCAGCTTAAGGATATGGCAATTGCTACTGGCGGTGCTGTAAGTAATGCTGCTTTAGTTGGCTTTTTGCTCCAAGAAATGCTAACGGTATTTAAGGAGGAAAAGAACGTACATTTTTAGGTCCATGGCTTGTATTTGCTGTGTTGTAGGCAGTGTCCTGTTCTTTCAGAAATGTAACAGTAACTCTAATGTTTGAATCTTCACATTTTTTAAAATGCGGATATCGACAATTGCTGTGTAATACAGCCCTGAGCAACTGTGAGTAATATGTCCTTTTACCTCACTGATGTCACAGATAATCTCCGTGCAGCATTTAGATTGTTAAGGGGAAGGAGGAACATCAGGGAAGTTTCTTAGAAAAATCAAGGCTTTCTTGCCACTTTATAAAACTGGTTGTCTCACAATTGCCTGGAGTTGAGTATGGCAAACATAATTCCTTTAAATGTTTGGAATAGACTGGGTAATCTTCTTTTTATTCAACTTCTGAAATAGTCGATGTGCAGATCAGTGTCCCTCTGTACTGCTTTTTTTAGTACATAGTTAAAAATCATAGCCATGATACTGTGATCCAAGCGTGGTTATTGAAATAAAACTTAATGTTTAAGCGAACTGGAGCACAAAGTAACAAACCAGTGAGCTCTAAAGTCGGTTTAGTGCCAATATTCATAACTGCTGGAAATAGGAGGAGGGCTCTGTAACACAACTCGACTTCCCAGGCAGTGTGAACGGTGAGGTACATCAGCCAGTCATGAATGAGAAGCTGGCAGCTCCCTGTTCCCTCAGGGCCAGTTTGTGAGGTACCTGTGTGCCTGGACTCTGGTAGGAGAAGTGAAGAGCTTTTGTTCATGTGATTATTTTGCACTGTTAGCCTGCTGTGTGTGTGTTTGTGTCTATAAATAAAAATCCATGTATGGAGAAGCTGTGAATTACAGCTTTTTGTGTAATTTGTTTCAGGTGTTTGGAGAAGAGGGTTTGAGCCTAAATGTGGAAGATATTCAGCCTCATGACTTTGGTAAAGTTGGAGAGGTCATTGTGACAAAAGATGACACCATGCTTCTAAAGGGGAAGGGTGAAAAGGCTCAAATTGAAAAACGTATTCAAGAAATTATCGAACAGCTCGAAGTTACCACAAGCGACTATGAAAAAGAGAAACTGAATGAGCGGCTGGCCAAACTCTCTGATGGAGTGGCAGTATTGAAGGTGGGAAGTTACAGCTTCTTAGGAAAGGGTCTTATCAGACCTTTATTGCTCATCTAAGTTACTCCTGTGTGGTTGTCTCATAGTGTTGGCAGTTGATTTGGATAAGGAACTTGGCTTCTTACACTGCTACACTTTGGTATTAAGAACTTGATCAAATAGTAAACTAGAACGGTGTGTTTAGGCCTCTGGAGTGCTGAAGTACAAAAGAGCACTGCCAGTACGGGAGAGCACGGGTTTGTTTTCGGGCACTTTGCAGTTAATGACTCGAGTTGGCTGTTCAGTTTTGTGGCAGCAGTTCTGTGGCCAGCAGCGCTCTCTCACCAGGTCTTCTTGTGTGGACTCTGACATGTGGCTTGTTTGTTGCAGGTTGGTGGCACAAGTGACGTTGAAGTGAATGAGAAGAAAGACAGAGTTACCGACGCCCTGAACGCAACCCGCGCTGCTGTTGAGGAAGGCATTGTTCCGGGCGGTGGCTGTGCATTGCTTCGCTGCATTCCAGCATTGGATGCCTTAACTCCAGCCAATGAAGATCAGAAAATTGGTAAGGAAATAACTTGAACCTGTGCGTGGAAGTGTTAAGAACATACGTTCTTCTGTCCTGAAGCTTTGGAAGATTAAATAGATTGCTTTCAGTGAGTTTTTAGTTACTTTAGAACCTCATATCCCCTTGATATGGTGGTCTGCACTTCACAGCAGGGCTCCACTTTGACTGCCTCCCTAACTGGGGCGTGAAAGAACCAATAAAAATAAAGCAGCGGTACCCCCTGCAAAGAATTGGAAACCATTAAAGGAGAACTGCGTTGACTGTTGCAGCCTTTGCACACAGACATAAAATCTAAGAATGCTTAACAGAGTGTGTGGCAAATGAAATGGAAAAAGGCTACGTGCTGTGTTACAGTAATAGTACTCCTTACTACCTTTTCCAGAAGTAAAACTAAAACAAGGGTGAATATCCTGCAATTACTTTCTTTCTTGACAAATGTCAAGTAGCAGAGAACTCTTTTTCCCTGGAATGCTAAAAATAGCTTCTACTCCTGCTCAAAGGGTTCTCCCTTTTTGTATTGATGACCAGCACATGAATGCACGCCTTGGCAATAGGAGCAGCACATGTAATATCAAATTCTAAACGTCCTTTTTCTTACAGGCATTGAAATAATAAAGAGAACACTGAAAATCCCAGCAATGACTATTGCGAAGAACGCAGGTGTTGAAGGATCATTAATAGTTGAGAAGATCCTGCAGAGTCCGTCAGAAGTTGGCTATGATGCGATGCTTGGGGACTTTGTAAATATGGTAGAAAAAGGAATCATAGACCCAACGAAGGTAACTTAAAATAGCTTTAATTCTCAGCTTTCCTTCCTGCCAGTCCACATGGTAGTCAGCAGGTATTAAGTTATTTCTCTCCTATTTTTAGGTTGTGAGAACTGCTCTGATGGACGCTGCAGGTGTTGCGTCTCTGTTATCAACAGCAGAAGCAGTGGTGACGGAAACCCCTAAAGAAGAAAAGGAGGCGGCGATGGGAGGAATGGGTGGGATGGGAGGAGGAATGGGAGGTGGCATGTTCTAATTCCTGGGACTGGGGTGCATCATGAGCTGTGCTGTTCAGACTGACAGTTCTGACTTCAAAAACTGCAGCTGTCAGTGCAGGAGGGTGGATAGTGACTGAAGTGAGGCTGGTGTTTAAAAGAATCACTGTAACCATCAGTTACTGGATTTCATTTAACACACATGTAATTGTTTACAGTCATTGTCCATGCCTACAGATAATTTATTTTGTATTTTTTTTGAATAAAGACATTTGTACATTCCTGATAACTGGGTGCAAGATCCATCTACCAAGGTCCTGATTTAAACTTAATTAAGGCACTTGATATTCTGTTTCAGAATTGATTGGTGCTTGCCAGTGCTAAGAACTTGGAAGCCACTGTGCGTAAGACTAGACAATTGTGTACAAAGTAGGCAAATATACAGTTATGTGACCTTTATGTAATAAAACAAACTGCTCAAAGTTACGAAATGTATCACCTTATTCATCTGCACACAAAGCCATAGTCACGGGAGAACCCTGACAGCCTCCTGCTTCTAAGGTTTACTAGAAATCTGACACACTTGGAAATGACAGGACATTTCCCTCCAGGAAACATTCCTTTGTCTAGAATGTTTCTCGGAAATACAAGTGACTTAAATTTTGCCAAGAACTATCTAAGCTGAACTGACACTACAGTTCTTTGAAATATTAAACACTGCTATGAAAATAAGGCACGTGCATTGACTTTATTTTGCCCTGTCGGTACTGCTTGTTTTGTCTGCTGGAGCAGGCCCAGCGCATCTTTCACAGTACTGCGGGAGGGGAAGTGCCCGGAGGGTACGGAACAGGTTAAGTCCTCTTTGCTAGGGAAAGGCTGTTGTTTTTTCCTACTTCTGGCTCAGGTGTAGTGTGTGGTTACCTCCTTGCCTTGAAACTTCTGGTCTCGTCTTCCAGCTTTCTGCTAGTGGGCTCCAGGATTTAGCTTGAGTTAATTTGCACCAGATGCTGCTTTACCCTTAACAATGACAGCTTTGTTTGCCACCTACTGCCTTCTTTGGCCTGATGCAGCTAGGAATGTTGGTGTGTAAAGTCTCTCCTGCCTGCTTTTCAACTCTGTTTTCCAAACTTCAAAACAAGGGTGTTCCCAAACTTGTGTATGTTTATCTCTGATTGTCTCAACAAACAAAATTGCTTTACAACTTCTCATGGCGTTGACACTGACCTCTTCATCCAGCTGTCACTTTCCCCAGCTTCCTACCTTGAATAAGAACTGTCCTTCACAGATAGGATGTGTGAAATTTCTGTTGCTCTTTCTGGAAATATCTAAATGGTCTGAAACTGCTTCAGGGCTGTCTTTGTCCTGAAGCACACCTTCCTATGTCATTTAATATGCTCTTTTGTAGTAACCGTGTGGATTACGGACGCTCCGGAGAAAGGACCAGCTTCATCACCTGACCTGAAGCTTCACCTACTTTCAGTAAGGAAATCTGGTAACACAAGGCAGTGTGTAGACAGGATTAAATATCTGTTCAAATAGTCACTTAACGTTTCTGCAGAGACTGGAAAGAGAATATTAATGTAAGGAATAGAACTACTGAAAGGGAATTCAATCAAGACAGTTGGTACCATCGTCATGGACTGACGACATGGCAGTAAAGTATTGAAACAGTGCTCCCTACTCTGTGTTATTTAGTGACAACTGGCCGTGGGTGCGCTTGGTCTGACTGTCCCTTGTCATTCATGTGGACTAAAAGCAGCTGCTACTCGATGCTTGGCCAACTGTTCCATACTCCCCAAAGCTAGAATGTCAGTTTCCCTTCGCTGGGCCAGAGCTGGCCCAGTTGATGCTGTTAAGTTACATTCACACTACTAATAACTTACACTGCAGTTAATATGTTACAATGCTGAAAAAAAACCCTAAGCTTGGATAAGGCAGAACTTACACAGTGATTATACAAACTTGGCAAGTTAATAAGTGGCAGCCTGAGATACCTTGTGTTACAGTAGCTGCCAGTTATCGGTTACCCATAACACCTTAAGTTGCACTTGATTGCAGCTTGAACATTCTATATACATCTGGTGAACGGGTGTGGTTTGTACAGTATAAAATCACACACAAAGCTCAGATACGCAACAGATGCCCCAAAGGAGGAGCACGGCACCTCTTGTACAAATGCAGTGTACAAACAAGTTTGTAACGGTGGTTGTTAGAATTT